>NW_027206313.1:2367500-2967500 GCF_024711535.1 Dipodomys merriami | reverse complement strand
CATGTACAGAGACGCTGATGTATATTAATAGACAGCTAAGCAGATAAATGGAAATTATAAGTGCTGGCAACTGGGTATTTATGAGAAAGCATCACAGCTGACTTTAGCCCCAGATTACGTTTCTGGAAATTTGCCTTCACAATTTTCTTTGGAATTTTAACCTTTTCATATTATTTAGATCTCTCTAAAGTGAAATCAGAATCACAGGCACATTTTAGAAAGGGATCTTGGGTAGTACATGGAGAAGGTTCATATGTCAAGTGCCGAGCAAAAGGGTGTGGCTTCCGTTCTAGATTGTTATTCTGTCACATCTGTCCCTTACACCACACCTTGTACAGGCTGGTCCACAGGGAACGCGCAGAGAATATAAATGGAATCATCAGTGTCCTCTTTATGGGCTGGAGCCAATCCTGAGAGTCCAGCTTCTGGAAGAGGAAAAGAAAAGTCAGATACAGGGTTTAGCTTTTGCATTGAAAAACTAAGGAATTCTACTGTAATAACACAAATATCATCTTGAACCAAGATTATATTCTTAAACATGTTCTTCAAAGTTTCAAAATCTAGACAAAAAATATTTCTTAGAGTGATATACCCACTAGCTGTATATGCTGCCTTATGCAGAATATTAGAAGCTCAGAATCTTCCCTGGCACGTATGTTCAAGTCCATAATCATTTGTGTATCCAAAGAATAAAGTGGCCGCCACCTTTATCCATCCACCGAGTGTTCTGTGGTGTCCTAAGATGTTCATCTCTACTAAGGCTGAGTGACTTTTTCCTACCATAATTTTTGGTCTTTTTAATTGACCCTACCCTAACATAGATTTTAGTACATCATGAAAATCATCAGTTTTCCTTACTTTATTTTAGTATTTGTCTCCAGTAGGAAGAGCCCCACCATTGACTACCAACACTTCAGTAGTTGCATTTAAAATTTTTTTTAATTTATTTGTTGCATTTATTCAAATTCTAGTTACTTAAAATATTATTTTTTATTGTGAAAATACTGTACAGAGGGGTTACAATTACATGGGCGAGATAATGAGTACATTTCTTATCAAGCATTGTAGCCTCCTCCTTTGTTTCCCCTTCCCATCCCTTCCCATCCTCTCCCACCCCTTCACCTAATCCTCCCCTCCACCCCAAAGTTGTAAAGTTCATTTTTGACATAACGACTTGTACATCTCATAGTTGCAATGGGTCCACCTGTATCCCTATTTAAATGATTTGTTTTTTCCCTTCCCCTCCACAAATTATACCAACATTGAATACAGTGAAAGCAGGGGTTATACCATGGGGGAGGGACATACAAAGCAACAAAGAAATCATCTTATAAATGTGTTAGGAACAATCACATGAAAGAAAAAAAAACATTTGAATACATATTTTAGGGTTCATTTCCCTAACATCAACTTATCTGGCCTTTTCTGCTTGACTCAGACATATACTAGATATTGCAAATAAGAGAAACCATGGGACCTATGTTTCTTTGGGCCTGGCTTACTTCACTTAATATAATTTTTTCCAAGCCTTTCCATTTCCTAACAAATGGGGCAATGTCATTCTTTCTGATGGAGGCATAGAATTCCATTGTGTATATATACCACACTTTCTTGATTCATCTACTGAGGGGCATCTGGGTTGGTTCCATATCTTAGCTATGGTAAATAATGCTGCAATAAGCATAGTCCTGCTGGTAGCTTTAGTATGATCTTGTTTATGAACATTTGGGTAAATGCCCAAAAGTGGGATTGCTGGGTCATACGGGAGCTCTATGTGGAGTCTTTTGAGGAACCTCCATACTACTTTGCAAAGTGGTTGAACAAGTTTACACTCCCACCAACAATGCAGTAAGGTTCCCTTCTGTCCATATCTCCTCCAGCAGCTGTTGTTATTAGAGTTTTTGATTATAGCCATTCTAACTGGGGTGAGGTGGAATCTCAATATTGTTTTGATTTGCATTTTTTTATGGCTAGGGAGGTTGCGCATTTCTTCATGTGTCTATTGGCCATCCTTCTTTCCTCTTCAAAGAAGTTTCTCTAAGTCTTTAGCCCACTTATTTATTAGGCAGTTGTTTCTTTGAAGATTAGTTTTGGGGGGATTTAATTTTTTGAGTTCTTAAAATATTTTAAAACATCTTAAGTCTTTGAAAATTCTTAATTTCAGCAACTAAACTTTTACTGCTCAAAATAGATCCAACTTGCTTTTTGCACCACAGGAGACAGATGTTAAAACTGAGTGTGCATGTTCTGTCTCATTTGGTGAGTACAGCCTTGTGTGTACATGTGTGTGCGTCTCCCTCATGTTTGACTTTAGTGTGTGTAGGAATGAGATCTCCATTTGTATGAAGCTATGAGTAACGGTCTGGACATTACAGGCTACTTTTGACTATATATAGGCTTACACATCTCCCACGTGACCTCATATCACATACATTGAGGCCTAACCAGCTATATAAAAGGATATGTGAGAAGCTTTTCTGATAGTAGTCACAAGACAAAGTGGCCCTGTGACAGGTGGGCAGGATGATGCTAGTTCCTAGGCTGGGGGATTATGTAAAGTCTGGAAAAATTTGGGACAAACTTTTAATTGAAACACAACATCCCATTAAAGTGGGATTCTTTGTGTGAGAGAATGTATCACATCAAAACCAGGAAGGTAAAGGCGAGGAGGAGGAAGTAGGGAAGGGGTCTGTGAGAATGCTGAGAATTGTGGCAAGCTATATTGTATTCATAAACTACTTTGCTAAAGGGCGTCTGCACAACTACTTAAAAATAATAAAAATAGTTTTAAAATTAAAAACCAATGGGGGATAGTAATCACAGGGGCTGATCTCCAGGTCCCATTCCTCTCTAGCCTCAAAAGGCAAATACTGCCTAGAAAGGTTGTGTTTGTAGTAATGTGACAAAGAATTTAACGTGAAGAGAATTACCTCTTTATTTAGTAGTCTCTTCATTCCTTTTTATGCTCCATTTGTGAAAGGTAATATTGATCAAGTACTTCCCCCAAATGTACTACCAACTGTATCTTAATTTCATAGTCTCTTTTTAGGCTTGACTGATAACACAAGAAGTACAGACACTGTTTTGCTGAGTTCTGCCACCTTCTCGCTGACATACTTTTTTCACTGAAAATGTGTCCAGACAGTATTTCTACTCTCCTTACAAAAAGTGAAAACATTTGTGATGAATTCCTGATGGCCGGACAAAGAAAAAGAGACCTATATTCCCAACTATAGAGAAAAAGAGAGAAGGATATGACTGGTTCCTAAATTGATCTATAAGAGACAGAGCAGAGATACAGAGCTGGACTTCTTCAGCTATACTCTAATTATACTTCAGGTGTACTACTCCAGTTATACTACTACTAGTGTACTGCTGTTATACTCCAGGTATACCCCAGTATTCTGACCTGTCTACATCTGCTCCATCCATTCCACCATCATATGTGTGAGTATAGAAAGAAAGCTAGCACATGCAATATTTCAGCTGAAAGGATATTTTTTTTTTTGTCTCATGAACCTGGGCAATATCTTCCAAAGCATAACCTGGATTTTTCACTTCTGCATCTCACAAATCAGAGGTTCAGAATCTTAACAATCAATTTTGTTTTGAAGTATTTGTGATATTATGTCTCTGTCCTTGTTTTAAATGTTAACCAGGCTCATCCAGCAGTACTGTCTGAATGGCAGCAATAGGTATGGTGTATGTCCTTGTGTTGGTTTGATACATCTCTATGTGTGATTACTGCGTGTCATATGAGTGGAGATGTATGATCACTGCATGTCATATGATTGAGATGTGTGGCTATTCGCGTTGCTCATTGTTATGTGCTTTGCAGCTAAAGCAATTAGTGTATTTGTAAAATCTAAGCAAGTGATCAGAAAGCATGAAGGATGCACAAATCAAACTGTTTAAAGAAAAACCCTGAGTCTTCTATTATGAAAGCACAGGCTCCATGACAGCATAAAGCAGAGTGAGTCATTGAGTTTTGTAACAAGTGATTGCTTTGGATAAACGTGTGAAAGATTAAATTCCTCAAGTGCTGGTGTAGATGTAGAAACTCTGTACTTTCATGAAGTAGCAATATGTCAGCATAGCAAGGTACATGCCACAGAATGTTCTGAGCATCACCTAGCTCCATCCAGAATAGAAGTAATCCCATGTCCAGCAGATGATCCCACACCCTCAAAATCTTGTATAATGGATCATGGGCAACGATAAAAACAAGTTCTTCTGTGCAACAATGGATGGATTTCACATGTGTACTGATGAGTGGAAGGAGACTAACACAAAAAGTGTATAATTCACACTTCAAACACATTTAAACAGCAGAAATAAACTGAGGTCCTTTGTACGTCAGAGTATTATGAACAAGGACATGGAAGATTATAAGAAAGTGAGCGACTGGGAGGCTGCAGATGGGTGTGTGTAGGGAGAGAGGAATGTGAGGACATTGAACTTGAAAAGAGATAGGTACACTATGTTCTTGGACCTAAAATCTCTATAGTGCACCTCCAGTCCAGTTCTTGAGCACCTGCCTCAACGCACCTTTTACAAACCTGATATGCTCCCTTGCGGCGCACGCTGACCTGTGCTTCCCATGTTCTTCCATGCCACCACTCACTCCTGAGCAGAATCTTGTTCTCCACTCATCTATCTGGGCTTGATCTCATTTCCTCATATGTTTTTCCTTTGGAATTTTTCCATTATTAATCTGATTAAAGATACAGGAAGGAACTAGGCACATGTAATCGTAGCTAATCAGGAGGCTGAGATTTGTAGAGGTGTGGCTCAAGGCAAAGAGTGCAATCCTTGAGCAATAAAGCTCAGGGACAGTGCTCAGGCACCGAGTTCAAGCCCCAGGAGTGGCAACAAAAACTTAAAAATAGAAAAGGAAAGAGAGAGATGGAGTGTTTTGGGTTTCCTTCTGGACTGGGCAAGCTAACCAGAACCTTGCTTCCATGTTGTGTCCTGTTCAGTAGTTCTTCTGAACCTGCCCTAATGAGAGAGGGGGAGGAACGAGTATTGTTTTCTCACCTTGATTTGAAGCCAGGATTTCTTCCGAATGCTGCTGAATATCATCTATTATAGTGACTCTCCCTAAGAAAGAGAAAACAATTTTTAACTCATGAATACATTAATTCTTTGGGATTTTCTACTCATCACTGAATAGTTTTTCAACAGTTTTTCAGAATGTAAATCTTTTTTTCTCTTCAGTGTTTCCCCCCTTCTACAGATTATATATATTTGTCGGTCGTGGGGCTTGAACTCTGGGCCTGGGCGCTGTCCCTCAGCTCTTCAGCTCAAGGCGAGTGCTCTACCACTTGAGCTACAGCGCCACTTCCGGTTTTCTGGTGGTTTTTTATTGGAGATAGGAGTCTCATGGTCTCTCCTGCCCGGGCTGGCTTTGAACCGCGATCCTCAGATCTCAGCCTCCTGAGTAGCTAGGATTACAGGCGTGAGCCACCAGCGCCCGGCTGTCAGATTATATTTTTTACTATTAAAGTGCTATTGGAAAATGTATAAAAATAAGCATTCTTTCCCTCAGCGTCCTTCAGAAGTCAAGTGAATAGTCATTTTTGTAAAGGAAAATTTTAACCCCTCACTCGGTGACGGAGTAACCTACAGTACCTTAGCATGGGTAGTTTGGACCCCAAGTTATGAGAATAAGATGTGGGTCATCTGAATCTTCTCTCTCAGACTACCACCCCAGAAAGAGCAGGTGTACCTGCGTAAACCTCTCTCCTCCCCTCATTAACCCACTTCTGCTTTTCCCTCCTTCATGGCCACCTGGAGATCCGGTCTTTTCCCCTTCTCAGCAGGACATGCCCTGCAAACCTACTTTCAGGGAACGTGCAAGTACCTCTTGTCCTTTTTGGTGCTGGGGAGGACTGGTCTTCTTCCAGGTGTTTCTTCTTCTGTTTTCGCTTCATGGTTCAACTCTTTGTAGAGTTACACAAGCTAGATAGCTTTCTCTCTGGAGCGATGCTCTCAGAGAGTGCGTTAATAATAATGGACTCAACTGGTTTAATACAAACAACAAATCTCTGGAGGGGCTACCTCCTCAAAATGCCAGTGTGCTGTCCTGACCGCTGGACAGTACGAAATGAGGGTGTGGGGACACCACGTGTCACCAAGGCTGCAGCAGCGTCTATGACCTGGTGATGACATCAGAGGCTCCCAGTGACCTGCCGAGGGTCACAATGCCCCACGCGTGTGAAGGGCGGCCAGGCTCAGGGTAGCTCTGCTTTCAGAAACCGGGCGAGGGACGAGAGAGTAACAAAAGAAATCTTTCTTTATCCATGAAATCCCATCACCAACTCCCATTGTTTTTATTGTTTATATTATCTTTAGGTAGTTGCACACAGAGGTTTCAATTCAACATGTCAGTCTGTGAGTGCAGTGTATCTTGATAAATGTCCCCACTTCTCATCAATCTGACCTGCTTGCCTATCTATCTATCTATCTATCTATCTATCTATCTATCTATCTATCTATCTATCTATCTATTTTTATCTATTCTTGTATTTGTCCTGGGGCTTGATCTCCGGGCCTGGATACTGTCCCTGAGCATTTTGGCTCAAGGTTATTGTTTTACCACTTGAGCCACAGCTCCACATGGAGATAAGAATCTGACTGATTGACCTGCCCCCACTGCCTTCAAACTGCAGTCCTTGAATCTGAGCCTCCTGTGTAACAAAGGCTACAGGCATGAGCTACCAGCTCCAGACTTCCAACTTGTTTTATATCTTATACTTGAAAGAAAAAGAGAAGTAGACTGTATGGAAAGAGAAGTAGACTGTCTGGATTAAAGGGAAGGTTTGTGTATGTTGGATAACTGCCTACTTGTTCTTTCCAATGGTGAAGCTACATGTATACCAGAAGGTTAGGCGTTCAACTGTTTTCCACAGAAAATAACACATCCGCGTTTATTAGTAGCATTTATGTATACACATATTTAAGAGGTATATTAAAATATATAGGGAGAAAACTGGTCCTATTGAATTTGTCACTTCTATACAAAGCTACCAGGAGTCTAATATTGGACTGAGGCCTAATGAGATATGGGCAGGTTTGGTATATTAGGAATATCTGTGGAAGAATCTTTTTTTTTTTTTTTTTTCGGTTGTGGGGCTGGCGCTCTGGGCCTGGGCGCTGTCCCTCAGCTCTTCAGCTCAAGGCTAGCGCTCTACCACTTGAGCCACAGCGCCACTGCTGGTTTTCTGAGTGGTTTATTGGAGATAAGAGTCTCACAGCTTTTCCTGCCCGGGCTGGCTTTGAACTGTGATCCCCAGATCTCAGCCTCCTGAGTAGCTGGGATTACAGGCGTGACCACCAGCGCCCCTTTAATGTTCTGGTTTCGGAGGGTACCTTCAATCCTTGTTCACTGTTTCCTATTAAAAACACATGCCTGCCACATCTGCTGTCCTGCGTGTACCTGGTCTTGACTTGCCCGCTCTTCCCTGCCTCTCATAAAGACCATTGTGATATGTTTTCATTGGTCACACCCACATAACACAATGTCATCCTTACACTCAAAAGCCTTGACTTGGTCCTCTGTGCACAGTCTATTTTGCCAGGCAAGGTAATATATTCCCAGGTTCCAGGAATTAGTCAACATTTGGGGGTGAGGAGTGGGGAGAGGTCTATTTATTCAGTGTTACACACAAAAATAGATTCAAAGACAGAATTTACCTAGAGGAAAATATAGTGATTACAGGGATAGGATAGGGGAAACATGAAGAAAACTCCTCGGCACAGGTCAGAACTTTCTAAATAAAGATCCAGAAACACAACAAACCAAAGAACAGCTGGAGAAACAGGGTTGCATTAAACTGCAGAGCTTCTGCATGGCAAAGGACACAGCAAGGTAAAAAGTATACAGATTAGGAGAAGATCTTCATTAGCTATACAAATACAAGGGCCTCATCTCTAAAATTCACTTAGAGCTCCAAAAAACTTAAACACCCCCAAAACAAATGTGCAAAGAAGCAACTTCATTAATAAGTGGACTAAAGACTTAAAAGAGACTTCTCTGAAGAGGAAATAAGAATAGCCAATAGACACACTAAGAAATGCTCAATATCTCTGGCCCTAAGAAATGCAAATCAAAACAACATTGATATTCCACTTCATCCCAGTTAGAATGGTCATTATCAAGAAAACAAATAATATCAGATACTTTCAGAGATGTGGCCAAAAGGGAATGCTACTATGCTGTTGGTGGGAGTATAAACTTGTTCATTCTGGAAAGCAGTATGGATGTTCCTCAAAAGACTCCACATAGAGCTTCCCTATGACCCAGTAATCCCACTCCTGGGCATTTACCAAAATGACCACAAACCAGCCTGCACTAAAGCCACCAGCACAACCATGTTCATTGCAGCATTATTTACCGTAGCCAAGATATGGAATTGACCCTGGTGCCCTCAGTGGATGAATGGATCAAGAAAATGTGATACACACACACACACACACACACACACACACACACACACACACACAATGGAATTCTATGGGTCCATCAGAAAGAATGGCAATGCCCCATTCATAAGGAAATGGGAAGATTTGGAAAAAACATTAAGTGAAGTAAGCCAGGCCCAAAGAATGACAGGCAGCATGGTTTCCCTCATTTGTAATGACTAGAATATGGCTAGGCTATTCTTAGCAGAGGACCACAATGCTCCAACAGCCATCATGCCAAGTACATATTGTTTCCTATCACACTTCCATAGGCATTATGGAAGATGAGGGGCAGAGATGGTCAGAGTACTGCCTGGCTGCATGGAAATGTGTGCAGGGACACAGCTCTGCAGCTGAACCGAGACCAGGACAGAATTCTGCAGCAAATCTTAAGTAAGACCAAAGATTTAACTGCATTCTAAGCTAAGAATCAACAAGCATTCTTTTAATATATATATATATATATATATATATATATATATTATTGTAAAGATACTGTACAGAGCGGTTACAGTTCATGAGTGAGATAATGAGTACATTTCCTATCGAGCATTGTTACTTCCTCCTTTGTTTGTCCCCTATAAGCATTTTTTAAATTATCTATCTATCTATCTATCTATCTATCTATCTATCTATCTATCTATCTATCTATCTATCTATCTATCTATCTATCTATCTGTGAGCCAGTGGCTCACACCTGTAATCCTAGCTACTTAGGAGGCTGAAACCTGAAGATCATTGTTCAAAGCCAGCACTGGGAGAAAAGTCTGTGAGACTTTTATCTCCAGTTAACTACCAAAAAAGCCAGAAGTGGAGCTATGGTTCAAAGGGTAGCATGCAAGCTTTGAGCAAAACAGCCCAGGAACAGTGTGTGAGTGCACGCACGTGTGCATGTGTGAGTGCACGCGCACACACACACACACACACACACACACACACACACACACACATGATTATAAAAGTAAGGAGTACCTCATTAAAACAATTAATACTCATTCTTTACCATACATTCTGCCTCTGTGATCATGTGTACACATGATAATGAAAGTTGATAGTCACATAATCACTTATTTCATATATGTCTCATCTAGTTAGCTTTTCATCTAAAATTAAATTTGGGTTTTTTAAATTATATATAGATATATTATTGTAAAGATACTGTACAGAGGGGTTACAGTTACATGAGCAAAGTAATATATGGGAAAGAACAAGTGTAAAAAACAAAACACTAAAGGCCTTAGTTATATTGTATAGAGCACCAGCATGCACAAATATTTATACCATGGGTATGCCCAGACTTATCCAAGTCTCTGTATGTCTAAATTAAAGTTGAATATAATTAGGATTAAAAAAAAAACAATTAACAATGTGTCACTGTCTTGATTTAAAGTGATTTTCTTGTATTTTCTTTACCGTGACTCTTGGATTTTCTTTAAGGCTATAACATAACATGTTCATGTAGGCTAGTTTATTAGGAGGCAAAAGACAGTAAGGAATTGTACTAGGCTTTATTATCAAGAGCTCTGAGGTGTTCTGAAACGCTCTTCTGGACCTGTGAGCAGCCCGGATTTAGTGATGAAGCAGGCCAGGTTTCACCTCTACACAAAGAGCTGTAAATCTAAGATGCTTGTTTTTTTCCTCTTGAGCATTTCAGCCAACTCCAAGACAAGTCTCTGAGAGCGATCTGAACACAAGGAATAATCGCATAAGTGTCAGGACAATCCATCATTTACTCCATTTGCTGTAATTCAGTATTTATTATTTGATCTGCGATGCTACTTAAAAAAATATGTGCAGCACAGGATCTATTGAAATTCTAACAAAAGGCAGCTGGTACCCCCTGTGGCAGGCTCATAAATGAATGTGGTGAAGAGGAGGAAGCAATTGAAAGGTGTCTGGCTAGGGTATTACTCAGTTTTAGACATAAGGAGAGTGACACAAGCCATACCATGGATAAATCCTGACGATAGGATTGTGGACAAGATTTGCCCTGTGTTCACCGCTGTTCACATGCAAGCTGGACCAATGACTTAAGACAAATATTAACTTCTGTTGCTGCAGCCTAGAGGTATTTGAAGAGTCTGTACATTATTTAAGTTAACGATAAACATAGCAGAATTTAAAAATGTGATAGCAAAATAAGTCACATGACTATTGAATTAAAACTAAATTAAGGGCTGGGATGTAGCTCAGTGGCAAAGCGCTTGCCTAGCAAGTGCAACGTCCTGGGTTCGATCCCCAGTACCAAAAAAGAAAAGACAAAAAAAAAATACAGTTAAAACTAAATTAAACCCAGCTAGAGTTTAAGCATATATATCTGCATATTTAAGCATATACATATGTATTATGCATATGCATATGTCTGTAAGTATACTTATATATATATTTATACTGCATTGGTCATTAAACTTAATGCATTGTTGTGAGTCAATTTATGACTCTTCAGGCTCATTTTCTAAAGAAAAAAAATGGAATGCTGCAACATTTCTTTTTTGTTTTTTGTTTTCTTTTTTTGCCAGTACTAAGGCTTGAACTGGAGAACTGTCCCTTAACCTTTTCTCTCAAGACACTTTACCACTTGAACTAGAGCTCCTTTTGGCTTTTTGGTGGTAGGTTGGAGATAAGAGTCTAACAGACTTTCCTGCCTGGGCTATCTTTGAATTGTGATTCTCAGATTTTAGCCTTCTGAGTAGCTAGGATTATAGGTGTGAGAACCACTGAAATTAGGAATAAATCTAATCTTGTCTGTTACTAGATAATGTCTAGCAATGTTCAGTAATAGAAGACTCTTTATAATGATAAAGTAAAATGGTCCCTAGGAGATAATTCTTATGATTTCGAAGTGAGATTATTTTAGCTTATGTACTGAATAAAATATAATTTAAGTGGAAATACAAACTTGGTAATTTCATTAAGCTAGCTATGTAAATGAGACACCGCAGTAGCCTCCTTTGTACCACCGTGCCGTTCTTTACACCAGCATGCAGGTACACACACTTCGTGGTGACTCTTTCATTCCAGGGTAGCAAAGGGGCTGATGTCTTGTTATTCCAGAGTTGTTGGGGCTATGCTATCAGACTCCCCTTTCCTTCCCCCACCAAAAGAAACAGGATAACTAGCCAAGTATGGTAAATGTTCAAGAGATACTGAAGGTATTAAATGTTTATTCCGTTCCCTTCACCCTTTAATTATTGGCTAAGGAATCTAGGTTAGTTAATTTAAACGTTACCACTTATGCATTATAGGTCTTGTACTCTAGGATAGAATTCAACTTATCTGGGCTGGGAAGGTGGCTCAGTGGTAGAGCGCTTGCCTTGCATGCCTGAGGCCCTGGGTTCGATTCCTCAGCACCACATAAGCAAAAAGAAAAAAGCCGGAAGTGGTGCTGTGGCTCAAGTGGTAGAGCACTAGCCTTGAGCTGAAGAGCTGAGGGACAGCGCTCAGGCCCAGAGTTCAGGCCCCATGACCGGTTCCCCCCCACCCCCAAAAAAAGAATTCAACTTATCTGTAGAACACTGTAAGCTCCACTTGACCAGCAATGAATGAGTCCTGTGGCAGCTCTCCCTCCCTCCCTCCCTCCCTCCCTCCCTCCGTTCCTTCCTTCCTTCCTCCCTCCCTCCCTCCCTCCCTCCCTCCCTCCCTTCCTTCCTTCCTTCCTTCCTCCCTCCCTCCCTCCCTCCCTCCCTCCCTCCCTCCCTTCCTTCCTTCCTTCCTTCCCTTCTTCCTTCCTTCCTTCCTTTCTCTCCTTCCTTCCTTTCTTTCCCTTTCCTTCCTTCCTTCCTTTGTGTGTGTGTGTGTGTGTGTGTGTGTGTGTGTGTGTGTGTGTGTGTGTG
Organism: Dipodomys merriami; assembly: GCF_024711535.1. Classification (NCBI taxonomy): domain Eukaryota; kingdom Metazoa; phylum Chordata; class Mammalia; order Rodentia; family Heteromyidae; genus Dipodomys; species Dipodomys merriami. The sequence continues at coordinate 2,955,204 of NW_027206313.1, read as the reverse complement.
TGTGTGTGTGTGTGTGTGTGTGTCCTGGGGCTTAAATTAAGGGCCTGGGCTCTGTCCCTGAAATTCTGTGCTCAACGCATACAGCTGCAATTCTGACTTTTTGATTGTCCATCGAATATAAGAACCTCACAAACTTTCTGGCCCAGGCTGGGGCTGTTTCAAGCTTGGATCTTCAGATCTCAGCTTCCCCAGTAGCTAGATTACACGCATGAGCCACTAGCACAGGGCCTGAGGATTTCATCTTTAGAGTACAGGGAGCCAAGCTGTCCCACTAACTGATCAAGACAGCCGTGAAGTCCCCCTTAGCTTGATTAAATTTGAGACAGATTTCTTTCCAGCTGTAGAACCTATTAAGCTCCCTTGTTTTGGAACATTAACTTTAGAAAACTTTTTATAATGAATTATTTTTCTGCTCCTTTAATATGAAAAATCTTCCACTTTCTTTCCACATTTACAACTCAAAAATATTTTTCTCAAGGAACTGGAGTCTTCTTGATATGTAGCCCAAGACTGCTATGGACTGGCTAAATTGTGGATCTTGATTATATCTAAAGGCTTATGTCACTACCCTGGACTCTTAACAAGATCATAAAGTTGGAGACCTAATGCAAAAGAACTTGCATCCTTATGTACAAGAAAAAACACCTGAGATCTCTCTCCCTTTGTCAGGTGAGAACATAGTAAGAAAGCAATCTCCTGTAAGTAGAAAAGGGGCCCCAAGTATGCTTGACCCTTGTGTGTCCTTGGGCATCTTAGTCTACAGATGTATGAGGATGTAAACTTACCTGTTTGTGTGTCAACTCATGGCTAGTATTTTTTACTACAGCCTTTGTGCCCTATCTCTTTTTGCTATGGAAAATAAGCTTAACTTCCATAAGCCACCATTAACAAAATCACCTAGTCAAATTGACCAACTCCATTATTGATGTCCACAGTTTTTCTACTAGCTCTTCCATGAGTTAAAAATCCTTCTGCCTTTTGTTTGAATCAAGTTGAACATAACCTTTCTCTTTTGTAACAATAAACTAGTTGTTTCATTAGGTTCTGTGAAACTTTCTCTTCAACAGTTTAGTTGTTCATGTAATTTGATGTGTTTGGTTTATTTTCTGCAAGCATTTTTTCATAGATATTTTCCCCTGCTACTGGGGCTAGAGGTTATCTTCCTCTCATTGGGTTTTCTTGCTCATAGCTGGTGCTCTACCACATGAGCCACACCTCCAGTCCAGTTAAATAGAGATCCAGTCTCAATTTTTGCCTGTTAATTGAGATGAAGTCTTGCAGACTTTTCTTCCCAGAGTTGACTTCAATTCTCTAAGTCTGAGCATATAGAATTCCAGGCGTGAGCCACCAGCACCAACATGTATTTCTTAAGCCCAAATGATCGCAGTTTTAAATTTAATTTAAAAATACTTTACTATTTTTGAAACAAGGTGTATGTATCTGTGTTGTCTCCCTGGTAGCTTTAAATCCCGGGACCCAAGTGATTCCCTTCCCGTTGCCTTCCAAGTGCTGAACTACAGGAGCATCACACCATGCCCAGCTAAGCATTACTGGGCATGTTTATGACCCAGCATCTTTGCCTAGTCGCCTTTCTACTAGCTCCGCAAAGTACAATATTATTTTTGACATTTTTGTTGCATCCTCAGAAATATTTTTCCTTTAACAGTGTAGTTGCTTTGTACAATATAACAATCAAAGAAACAAATTCACTTAAGAATCAGTAAATCAGGAACTTTTCTGTTTTGCAGGAAATGGAGTTTATATATAAAGTTATCTTTTGCCCCAAAGATGTTTATAACATTGTTACCAAAAGGTCTTAGTTTACCTAGGAGACTTGAGCTTTGGAAATAGAAGCCCAGTGTCCCTGGAACTCAGATACTGTCAAATTGCTTTCATAGATTTTAATTTTCTTTTGCTTTTTCTCTAGGTCTACCTATCCTCTAATTCTAACTTGTTTGAAAATGACCAGAAAATGACCAATGTGCCCTCTGTAGGGCTGATAAAACTGTAAAAGATGATTCTAGAGAAGGAGTAGGAGAAAAAAAAATGAAAGAGCAACTGGAAGAAAGAATTAAGAAAATAGCACAGCTTCCCATCACCTACTACATAAGGGAAACTGATTCCTAATATCTTAAAATTAAGTAAATCACATAGCTACTGTGTTTATTTTGTGTGTGAATAAGTCCATTTAAATATATTTTTCAAGTTCTCTTCACCTCCAGCTGAATGCAAAGATGTGCTGGTATTTTGTGAGTGATACCAATATATTTTAGAACAAATAAAGATGCTTCAGAGAAACAGCAACCCAGCATCTCCACTCCACACAAAAGAAAAGTGAAACAAGTTTAATAGCAGAATCTATCACCAATTTGGCTAATGTGGAAAGTGTTTGAGTTATTGCTTCCGTGAGTTGTAGAGCTACTACTATTTATTAACTCGCAAATGCATAATAGTGACATTTCAGGAAAATGAGCATACTTACAGACAGATCTCAGGGGGAAAGTTATTCCCTACACCTGGCTCAGAGTGCTATGCCTTCAGTTTGACCCCCTCAGTCACCCCAACATAGACACAGTGACCTGGAATTCTGCTGCTGATATAATAATGATACGCTCTGAATCTCTGCCATTTTATCTTCATATTTATATAAAAAGATTATTATAAGAACTGGGTGAAATTAAAGGAAGAGGTGATATTATCTGAACGGAGTTGTACTCAGAGCCTGACTTATGTCAACTCTGCTGAACAACACCATAATACCAATAGAATTATATGAAAAAATATAAGGCAGGAAGCAGTGACCCATGTCTCCAATCCCAGCTACTGAGGAAGCTGAGGTCTGAGGAGCTTGCTTTTAACTCAGCCTAGGCAGGAAATTCTGTGAGAATCTTATCTTCAAGTAAGTAGCAAACAGCCCAGTGTGGTGCAGTGGCGCAAGCTCCTGTTTGTTTCATTTTAAGAGCAAAATTCAGAAATAGGAGTTTGAAAGTCCTTATTCCTGTTGATTCATATGTACATTATTCTTTGGGGCAAGACTCTATTTTCTTATTCATATTTATACCATTTGACATGGAGGTAGCGTCATTACAGATTTGGATTGCTAATCTTCTCAAGTCATCACTGGCCATTGACATCGGTTTGGCTTTTGCATGCTTTCCTTCCTAGAGAATTCGTGAGAGCAGCAGATAACACCGTCAGGACCAAGTATCCACAGCTGCTGCTTCTTCCTATCTCATTATGCCAAAGCCTGATGTCTCTCCTTGTCTCTCCCGGCTCCTCAGGTGTCAACGCTGTGTGTACGCAAGCACAAGGCAGACTGCTGAGCACCTGGGATCCTGGTACAGCGAGCTGCGGTCTGCTTGTCGACTTTCTCAATGAATGACCCTCTGAATTCAATCACTGTTTCTTGATATATCTAATTGAGTTTATAAAAAACATACAATATTGTAGAGAAAAAGTCTCATAGGAAAAATCTCTCCGATCAGAAAACCTCAAAGGACAACCACCACCCACCCATTCACTCGCCCACTCTCTCTCAGCACACTCTCCTTACTCTTCCTTTGTAGTATTTCTGGAATCTCACAGGCTTTATAGTTTATAATGAAAAATTAACTGCCTGAAAATGAGGAGCTGGTGAGGTGGAGGCTGAACCTTTTCTGTGGGATATATAACAGCTAGATTGTGCTGAATACACGGAGAAATGATCTCAAACAAAGGAAGCTAACGAGCATGTTGAAACCATACCAACAGGCAAACAGGCTTCCAGTACTCTGATAGAGAAGGTAGGACAGGCTACAATCAAGTGAATGGAATGTAGATCTACATTGAGCATGAAATCCAGTGATTATTCCCTCACACCAGAGATCATGGAAACAGTCTTCCTCTCCAGGCAAAAAGTGTTCATATACAGAGTTAAGATACATGTTATTGAGAATTATTACTTTTTTGAATGTTATTTGATTTCCAATCCTGCATTCATGTAGTACATAAATATGTCTCAAGATTTTATTTTATTTACTGTATGCTATAACTTTTGCTAAGCTTTTGCATACCTGATACCATTTTACATTATTGATTGATTGTTGTATAGGTGATATACAGAGGGTTACAGGTGCATAAGGGAGTAAGGTCATGAGTACATTTCTTTTCCAACTGTGCTACCCTCTCCCTTGTTCTCTCCCACTTTGCTTCCTCCCTGCCTTGCTCTCCCCACCAAGTTGTGAATTCATTTCCAACATCGTGACTTGTGAATATCCCTTTGTCCTTTCTCTCGCCATTTCTGTGATTCCCCTTCCCATCCCTGAGCCAGATGAATTTATATACAATACAAAGGGTAGCAAAATAACAAAAACAAAACAAACCATGAAATAAAAAAAGTGCTAACAAGGGACAAACAAAAGGGAAGGAGAAACGAAAGAAAAAAGAAATAACTTCATACAACATACTAAGAAAAAGAAAAAGAAACAAAACACCCCTCTTCTTACCATATCTTGTAGTGCATTTTGATTAGCATCATTTTACAAGGTCATATGTACATCACTAGTGAGCAATTCTGATCCTCTGCTAGAACTATCTTAGACATATACTACTTATTACAAATGAGGAAAACCAGGTGGCCTATGTTGCTTTTGGTCTGGCTTAATATGATTTGGGTCTTCACTTAATATGATTTTTTTCGTTTTTCCATTTCCTTATAAATGGGGTGATGTCATTTGTTCTGATAGAAACATAGAATTCCACATTTTCTTGATCCATTCATCCACTGAGAGGCACCAGGTTGGTTCCATGTCTTGGCTATGATAATTCTTCAGTGAACATAGGTGTGCTGGTAGCTTTAGTATGGCCTCATTTGTGTTTGAGAAATGCCCAGGAGTGGAATTGTTGGGTCATGGAGGAACTCTATGTTTAGCCTTTTTGAGGGTCCTCTACACTGCTTCCCAGAGTGGTTGAACCAGTTTACATTCCCACCAACAGTGTAGCAGTGTTCCCTTTGGCCACATCCCCACCAGCATCTGATATTATTAGATTTCTTGATAATGGTCTTTCTAACTGGGGTGAGGTGATTTTTCAGTGTGGTTTTGATTTGCATTTCTGAGCATTTCTTCATGTGTCTGTTGGCCATTCTTATTTCCTCTTCAGAGAAGTCTCTCTTTAAATATTTACTCCACTTATTTAATGCGGTGGTTGTTTCTTTGCAGATTTGTTTTAGATATGAGGACCTTGTCTGTTTGTTCTATAGCTAGTGAAGATCTTCTCCCAACCTGTGGACTTTTTATTTATCTTGCTGGCTATGTCCTTTGCCATGCAGAAGCTCTGCAGTTTAATACAATCCCATTTATCCAATCTTTCTTTAATTGTATGAGCATACACTAACTTCTAACACCTCTAGTGCCACTCCTGATAAAAATTCATCAAATTTATTGTATCCTCCTAAATATGGACAAAACCTCCAAATGAGTGTCCATACCCAAGAGAAAAGTTATATTCATTATGACATCATATGATGTCATAAAACGTGTATTTTTCTCACACTTTTGGAAATTTGAAGATGGCTCCTTAGGTTGTAAACGAAATCTTGAAGAAATTATTTCATAAGATAGTCAAGTGGAAAGTGATAAAATGATGAGAGATTAAAACAAACTATCTGGTGCAATATAATTTTGTTGGACTGAGTTCAGGAGAAGAGTTCACGTAAGGATTCTCATTTCCTCAGGCAGTGCTTTTTTTGTAAACTGGAGGCTGAGATATGAAGATCAAGGCTCAGAACCAGCATGGAGGGCAGGCAAATCCAAGAGAATGGTATCTCCAATTGTCCAGCATAAAGCTGGAAGTGAAGGTGTGACCAAAGAAAACTATCAAAAAAGCTTAAGGGAAAGCACCAGGCCCTGAACGCAAGCTCAGATACTGGCCTCGGCATTTGCACATGCATGTGGCACGCGAACACACATCCTGATGATAACATTCCATTCTTTTTATAAACTTACTACACTTTTGTAGTGATTTGAACCAGATAGAAAGTTTAGTTAATGCTTGATGCAGTGGTCTTCTACTGAACAAAGACACCCAGAAAGGAATATGGTAAAATCAATAACTCAATTCTGCCTCCTAAATTTTTGACCTAAGTTGTAGACAAAAGGTCTAGCAAGAATATCATTATCTATAAAACTTGAACCTTTAAATAACTGTTTGTGTGTGTGTTTGTGTGTATGTGTGTGTGTGTGCTGGTCTTGGGGCTTGAACACAGTGTCTGGTGTTGTCTCTGAGTTCTGGGTTTCTTTTCCTTCATGGCTATTGTTTAAAATGAGCCACAGCTCCACACTGCCTTTTTGGTGGTTAACTGGAGATGAGTCACGTGGACTTTCCTGCCCCGCCTGGCTTCGAACTGTGATTCTCAGATCTCAAGCTTCCATTGCCCCTGGTGCCCAGCCACAATTTTGTTTTTATTAAAAGGCTGAGCTATAAAGCACCCAGATTAGGAAAGGTGGTTACAGAAGTGGAAAGATTCTAAAGCATGATAGGAAAAGACATGAGCATGTGTATCCACTGTTCTCCGAGGCTCGCCAGAATTGAGCCTTGGTCCTAGAGCCTGGCATCAAAGTGTCTGAGCAAACCAGTAGCACAAAGATAATCCTACAAAGCTAACCAATTATGTTTCTCAGTACTGTCTGAATTCGTTTCTCCTCTACCTACTTCGCAGTTCTCCAGACAGTGTATCTAAGGATAAAGCATACCAATTTGAGGTGGCACCCGTGTCTCATGCCTGTAATTCTAGGTACTCAGTAGGCTACGATTTATGGATCATGATTTGAAGAAACCATGGGACTCGAATTTCTAATTAACCACCAAAGCCAGAAATGGAGCTGTGGCTCAAGTGGTAGATTGCTAACTTAAAGCAAAAAGACTCAGTGACAGTGTCCAGGCCCTGAACTCAAGCCCTAGGACCATCTCACACACACACACACACACACACACACACAAAACACACACACACACACACACACACACAAAACCTCCCCACACACAAGTGAATCAATTTGAATATATAGTTAATCTGTTTTACACATCATCATATTAATTTAATAAAAGCAGAGTCAATTTGAATGTGTTGTGTGACCAGCCCAAATGCTCTGCAAACCCACATTTGTTGCCGTTTTTAGATGTAATTCAGCTCCTAACATCTTCATATGTCAAAGTATAATATCAAAGACAACATATAATGAATAACAAGCTGATCTTTGACTTTTCTAGTGAAAAGTTTATGAAATTAGACAAGAGATAAACTCTGGTGTTATATGAGAAAGATGTTCAGTCTCAGTGAGGGGCTGGGAGAGAGAAAAAGCAAGCTGGTGGCACTAATCTTGGCACTAAGCTACAACCCACTCTTCTTCTAGAATCTTTAGGTGCTTTATCGAGATCCCCAAGATTAGTAACCAAACACAGAGATAAAGTTAATCCTCTCATGAAAGATAAATATTACCATTTTATAAGTAGATGGTCTTAAATCAAAATAATACTTTTCATGATTTGATCAAAAATGTATTTAAATATGAGCGTCAATTTTACAAAGTGAGACAACATTTTGAATATGTGTGGAAGAGTGATATTTTCTTACCAGCATACTCTTTCCTCTATGGTAAAAAAAATCTCCACAAGCCAATGTTTTCAGTCCTTCAATATATGTAATAAAAATGATACGTTTTGCCAGGTGCTGGTGACTCACACCTGTAATCCTAGCTACTCAGGACGCTGACATCAGAGGTTGCAGTTCAAAGCCAGCCTAAGCAGGAACATCTGTGAGACTCTTATCTCCAATTAACCACACGTGCTGCTGTGGTTGTAGGGGTAGAGCACTTCACCTTGAGCTAAATAGCTCCAGAACAGCATCCAGGCCCAGAGCTCAAGCCCCATGACTGACAAAAGAAAAAAAAAATAAAGGTATGTTTTTAAGTGTAAAATTTTGCAAAACAAGATGAGAAATTTTAGAATTAAGAACTACTTATTAATAAGTAGTTTAAAATGAAATGAAACAATATGCAGTAAAATTGAACACAAAAGGTGATTCACAAGAGCTCAAGAAATAAAAAACTTGCTTCCTAAAACTATGTCTTTTGTTAACCAAATCTGTACACATTCATTCCATCTATTCTGTCCCTATTCTTTTTACTTTCTTGTTTCCATAGAAACGATACAAGTGCCCCAGCTAAGTTACTTCACACTGGTTTTCCTTGCTTGTTGATTTTCTAATCCTCTGTTTAATTCAAATGATGTTTTCATAAAGCTCAAAAGCTTCTAAAATTTCTACAGACTCTATTTTTAATTGACAAATATAAGTATATACATCTATGGAGTACAGTGCTAGGTTTCACTATATAATCTCAAAATAGGGACCCACTACTTTGTTGGCAGAATAGTTAGCATTCTCTATTAGAGCTAATTTGAGATGTGTGGCACATTATCATTAACTCCAGTCGTCCTGTTGTGCATTATTGTATCAGAATTTATGGTTTTTATCTAACTACAGCTAATAATAGTGATGGACCATTTCCCCTTTCTTAGTTCCCTTATTTGACTTTTATAAATATCTCTACCATAGCTCACATTTCCTGTGATTGAATTAGTCTAAGAAAAATAGAAAATTAGTCAAAGAAAAATAGAAAACATACATGTGTGCAAAGAAATAATGAATCTGAATGGACTCATGAAATCTATGAAAAAAATATGCAAAAGTGCCAGGTGCTAGTGGCTCACATCTGTAATCCTAGCTGTTCAGGAACTTTTTGGTTCAAAGACAGCCTGGGCATTGAAGCCTATGAAGCTCTTATCTCCAGTTAACTACCTAAAAAAGCTGGAAGTGAAGCTGTGGCTTAAGTGGTAGAGCACTAGGCTACCATAAAGAGCTCAGGAATAGTGCCCAGGCCCAGAGTTCAAGCCCAGGAGACACACACACACACACACACACACACACACACACACACCACACACACACACACACACACACACACACACACACACACACACACACACACACACACACACACACACACACACACACACAGTACCTAAACGTCATGACAAGAACTGAAGGGCTGTGAATGATCTAGATATGTAAAATTCAAGCTTGCACAGCCAGGCAATGACTTCCGAATTTCAAGCCTCGTATTCTTTTTCATCTCTTAAATAGGAAATTATTTGGAATCATTCTTCCCAACTGTGTCCCCATAAAGATAAAGCAGAATGTGGGCAGTCATAGGCTGCTGACTTTTGCACTCGAATCTGGACTTTGATTTTGGGTCACCTTTCATGTGAATAATGTAAGCAATTTCTTGAAACTGAAGAATTGGTTAAATTGTTTTTACTTTTGTTACTTAAACATCATTTGCCCTCCTTGGCTTGGGTGGAGTACCATAATTTCACATTGCTTTTGAGTACCATTTGCTTTTTTTGGAGGCAGATTTTCACAAAATTAAGGGCAGGAAAACGCTCAGACAAATATGAGCAGTGAACGGTGTAATGAATTTGGGGAAATTTAAAATTTTTCTTTTTGAAACGTCTATTTGCAGATTTGACTATTATTATTTTTGCCTGCTTGGGCAAACCATGTCACAAATCCTCAAACAAGGTGAGCTCTTTTTGGAGTCATCAGCAGAAGTCAACTGCTGCTTTTTACTACAATGTCAGAGTCAAGTCATTGCAATAGATACCTGCACAGCCAAATGTATTTACTACTTGTTTTCTAGAAGAAAAAAAAGTGTTTTTTTTTAATTCTCACCTGGTCAGGGGCAGATGGTTTGGGAAGAAGGGAAAACTAGTCTGAGCTATTGTTTCCTAAATTTTCACTTGAGGATTAACATTATGTTTTCCTTTCTGCAAGCCATAATCGCCGCCCAAGTACAGTTCCCTAGAAAACTTGAAGCTGAGAATCATACCTATGGTTTGATAGGATCCCCTGAAACAAAAGCTAGAGAGTCCTAAGACTCTGTACTGTCAGATATTGATATATTTAGTGTGTGAAGGCAAGGAATTTTCTGTCTGCCATACAGCTTTCAGAATGTCATTATTATCTTCTAAAATCACACTTAAACTCTTTAATAGTGAATGATTAACAAGTTCTATTCACTTGGCTTGGGACTAAATTTGTTCTCTCATGAAAACCTTTTCTTTTTGTGTGTTGAGGAGAAATAATGAATATAGGTTAAGAACTTCATCCTTGGGGCTGTTATTTAACAAATTTGAATGTAATAATTTGCCAAAGAAATTGGGTAGTGATTGTATTGAAAAGCCATTTAAAGTAGAACCATTTTACTTTCAGTTTTTACATTGATTGGCTGGTTATATAGATTTATCATAAATAAAAATTGTATCATCATGAATATTGAGTTTTATGATGTCCGTTCCAACTGGTACCATAGAAAATTAAGTTAGACTGTCTGGATTTCTATTAAAGAATAGTCGTTTTAGTCTTCTTAAACAAAATCTCACATTTTTGCCTGAAGAGCTAGCAATGAAAAAAGTGTTCACCAGAAGTGAGAAATTCTCCCAATATTAGGATATTGTAATCAGTTCTTTAAAATGAATGTTTTAAGTCTTTCCAGTTGAGAAGTGCTTAAGGACTTCTCAGTAGAAATGATAGAGCTCTGGCCAGGCGCTAGGGCAGCATATTACTGTCATAGAGCTAGAAGAAGGAGGGACTTTCAGAGTAGAACAGTTTATCTTTGAGTAGACATCTTCCTCTACTACATGGGCAAGTGTGAGACTGAGGTAAAAGGAGAGAAGTTGATTGGGATGTAGGTCCAGGTGTTACAGCAGTTCTATATAAGCCAACCTCCCATTTCCCTTCATCCTAAGGCTTTACTGCTCATGGCTTTGTCTGAAAACTGCACAGAATCACACACACACACACACACACACACACACACACACACACACACACACACACACAGAAGTCACTCATGATTTTGTAACTGGTACTCAAAAGCTGCTTTGTGTGAAAGCATTGGGTTGGGCCGTATGAGTTGACTAAAAGCAGCAGAAAAGCCTGGTATCCTGGCATCCACCATTTGGAACCATTTTCTCCTGCAGTTGCTCCGCAATGACCTTGGGGACCAGGAAGGACAGTATTGGTGAATCAACATAGTGTGGCGGAAGATGAAAATAACTCATGCCAGACAGCAATAATTCATTGCAACACTTGATGGATCCTGTGGTGATGAGGTACTGGACTATCTGTCTGCCATCTGTGATTCCCACAATGCACTTGTGACTGGGACTGTTGAATAGTTATGCATATCTTTCTATTTGCCCCAAGATTCTTCCTCCCTATTCTATCTGTTAAAGAATATGAAGTTTTACCTCGCCTCTTCCCACATTGTTCCTGTATCGTGCCAATAGACTCTTCTTTCTCTGACTTTCACCATTGTCCTTCTATTTGGTATAATGCAGTAAGTGGTTAGGTGACCTATGGAATTCAGGAGTTTCGACCTGGGGCTAAAACTGCTGGAACAATTTCAGGAAATAAGGGTCAGATAGAAGAGGGCATTTTTCTAGCTTGTCTGAGCTAACTGTGGGAGGGATGCATTACTGATTTTTCTTCCTTGTATATATAGTCCAATCCATGACCAGGTGTATCCATGTGTTATACCACTTGCCTATGGCTATTTTTGACTGAGCTTTTAGATTTCAGTTATGGAAGTCATGGAAAACAGCAGTGACAAGGGAAGGGATCTGATGGTGATCTCGGAGACCATGGATCATGTCCTACACAACTCTGCTACCCCGTCTCATACAGTCCTGTTTGAAGGCAGTGTTCTATCCATGTAAGAACATATATCAAATTTTCAGAGCAAACATTGTCTTGCTTGAAAGGCATTCCCTTATCTGTAGGAGAAAAAAATAATGGAACTCTGGTTGTGGTCTACTCTGTATCTTCAGCTACAGACTTAGCATTTATTAGCCTGTGTGGCTGACAGAGATTAAGGCCTGCATCCAGTTGAGCTATGAGACAGTCACACAAGGCCAGGGGACTATGAGCAGACACTTGTCTTAATTTACCTTTAAAACTTCAAGTGACTGAATCTTTTCTGAATTTTTTCCCTAAGGATATAATTTCCTTCCTTCCCTCTTCAAAAGACTTAACTTATTCACAAGCTACCTCTGTCTAGTGGGCTGTGGATTTTGCAGAACAAAGCAGTGGAGATTTAAGTCATAGCCTTTAAAAACTGAGCAGAAAGCACACACAAAAATGAGGTTTGCTAAAATATGTGATCCTTATTTTTCAAAGTAGTGTTTGTTGAACAGAAAAAAATGCTGTTAGTCTGATATCTTTATGGCCACTATTTTGTGACTTTTTTTTTTAATATTATTTTATTTTATTTGAGAACATACTGTACAGAGGGGCTACAATTACATGGGCAGGATAATGCCTACATTTCTTACCAAGCATTGCAGCCTCCTCCTTTGTTTACCCTTCACCTCCCTTCCCCGCCTCCCCCCTCCCCCCACCCAATTATACCCCCCTCCTCCCCCCCCCCCCGACATTGTAAAGCTGATTTTGACATGACATTTTGTACTTCTCATTGTTGCAACAGGTCCACCTGAATCCTTAAACGACTTGTTTGCCCCCATCTCCTCCACATGTTATACTGACATCAAATATAGTGAAAGCGGGGGTTACACTGTGGGGGAGGGACATACAAAGCAACAAAGAAATAATCTTATAAATGCGTTAGAAACATATGCATGAAAGAAACGAAAACATTAAAATACATATTTAAGGGTTCATTTTCCTAACATCACATTATCTGACCTTTTCTGCTTGACTCATACCTATACTAGATATTGCAAATAAGGGAAACCATGGGACCTATGCATCTTTGGGCCTGGCTTACTTCACTTAATATAATTTTTTCCAAGTTTTTCCATTTCCTAACAAATGGGGAAATGTCATTCTTTCTGATGGAGGCATAGAATTCCATTGTGTATATATACCACATTTTCTTGATCCATTCATCTACTGAGGGGCATCTGGGTTGGTTCCATATCTTAGCTATGGTAAATAATGCTGCAATAAACATAGTTGTGCTGGTAGCTTTAGTGTGGTCTTGTTTGTAAACATTTGGGTAAATGCCCAAAAGTGGGATTGCTGGATCATAGGGGAGATCTATGTGGAGTCTTTTGAGGAACCTCCATACTGCTTTCCAAAGTGGTTGAACGAGTTTACATTCCCACCAACAATGAAGTAAGGTTCCTTTCTGTCCACATCCCCTCCAGCATCTGTTGTTGTTAGAGTTCTTGATTTTTGCTGTTCTAACTGGAGTGAGGTGATATCTCAATGTTGTTTTGATTTGCATTTCTTTTATGGCTAGGGATGTTGAACATTTCTTCATGTGTCTATTGGCCATCCTTCTTTCTTCTTCAGAGAAGCTTCTCTTTAAGTCTTTCGCCCACTTATTTATTGGGCAGTTGTTTCTTTGAGGATTTGTTGTTGGGTGGTTTAATTTTTTGAGTTCCAAGTATATTTTAGATATGAGACCCTTGTCCGTTGTATGGCTAGTAAAGATCTTCTCCCAATCAGTGGGCTTTCTATTGATCTTGCTAGCTATGTCATTTGCCCTGCAGAAGCTCTGCAACCGTATGCAATCCCATTTGTCCAACCTTTCTTTGATTTGTTGTGCTTCCGGGTCTCTATTCAGAAAATTTCGGCCTGAGCCAAGGAGACCTAAGGTTTCTCCTATTCCATCCTGTAATGTTTTCAGAGTGTCTGCTTTGAGTTCAAGGTCTTTGATCCATTTGGAGTTGATTCTGGTGCAGGGTGATATATAAGGATCTAGCTTTAGTTTTCTACATGTAGTTAACCAATTTTGCCAGCACCATTTACTGAAGAGGCTGTCTTTCTTCCATTCTATTGTTTTAGCTTCCTTATCAAAGATTAGATGGCTATAGGTCTGTAGGTTCATTTCTGGGTTTTCAATTCTATTCCATTGGTCCTGGGGTCTGTTCTTATGCCAATACCAAGCTGTTTTGATTACTATGGCTTTATAGTAGAGTTTGAAATTTGGTATTGATATTCCTCCAGCAGTGTTCTTTCCATTGAGGAGCGTTTTTGCTATTCGGGGTCTTTTATTGTTCCATATGAATTTTTGGATTGCCTCTTCTATTTCCTTGAAGAATGAGGGTGGAATTTTGATAGGTATCGCGTTGAATTTGTAGATAGCCTTGGGAAGTATTGCCATTTTCACGATGTTAATCTTGCCAATCCAGGAGCATGGGAGGTTTTGCCATTTTTTAAGTTCTGTGTTGATTTCCTTTTTCAAGATTTTAAAGTTTTCATCATAGAGGTCCTTCACTTCTTTGGTTAAGTTAATTCCTAGGTATTTTATTTTTTGTGGGGCTATTACAAATGGAGTTGCTTTCCTAATTTCAGCCACACTTTTCTCATTGTTGGCATATAGAAAAGCCATTGATTTTTGGGGGTTAATTTTATAATCTGCTACTTTGCCAAAGTTTTGAATCAGCTTGAGTAATTTGGGAGTGGAGTCCATGGGATTCTTTAAATATAAGATCATGTCATCTGCAAAGAGGGAGAGTTTTATTTCTTCTTTCCCTATTTGGATCCCCTTTATGTCTGCATCTTGTCTTATTGCTGTAGCTAGGCATTCTAATACTAGATTGAAGAGAAGTGGAGAGAGTGGGCATCCTTGTCTCGTTCCTGAGTTAAGAGGAAATGGCTTTAGTTTTTCACCATTGAGTATAATGCTGGCTGTAGGTTTGTCATATACAGCCTTTATTGTATTGAGGAATGTTCCATGGATTCCTAATTTTTCCAGAACCTTCATCATAAAGGGGTGTTGGATCTTGTCAAATGCTTTTTCTGCATCTATTGCGATAACCATGTGGTTCTTATCCTTGCTCTTGTTGGTGTAATGAATCATATTAATTGATTGGCGTATATTGAACCAGCTTTGCATCCCTGAAATGAATCCTGTTTGATCATGGTGTATGATTTTTTGGATGAATTGTTGAAGTCGATTGGCCAAAATTTTGTTGAGAAGTTTTGCATCAATGTTCATCAAAGAAATGGGTCTATAGTTCTCTTTCTTTGATGAGTCCTTGCCTGGTTTTGGGATGAGGGTTATGATGGCTTCATAGAATGTGTTCGGTAGTGAGCTTTCTCTTTCAATTTCATTGAAGAGTTGGAGGAGTATTGGTGTGAGCACTGCTTTGAAGGCCTTGTAAAATTCACCTGTAAAACCATCTGGTCCTGGACTTTTCTTAGCTGGGAGGTCTCTTATTGCTGTTTCTATTTCAATGCTTGATATGGGCCTGTTAAGCTGGTTTAACTCATCTTGGTTTAGTTTTGGCATGTCAATATTTGCTAGGAAAAGGTCCATTTCTGTCAAGTTCTCAAACTTATTAGCATAAAGTTTTGAGAAGTATTCCCTTATAATGTTCTGAATCTTGGTTGTTTCTGTGGTGATGTTTCCATTCTCATCTCTGAGTTTATTAATTTGGGTGTGTTCTCTCCTTTTTCTGATTAGATTTGCTAAGGGTCTGTCAATTTTGTTAAGTTTTTCGAAGAACCAACTCTTTGTTTTGTTGATTCTTTCTATAGTTTTTTTGGATTCTAATTCATTTAATTCTGATTTAATTTTGATTATTTCTTTCCGTCTACTGGATTGGGGTTTATCTTGCTGCTCTTTTTCAAGGAGGTTTAGATGTGTCATTAAATTGTTAGTTTCCGATCTCTCCAATTTGTTGATGTAGGAGCTCAGAGCTATAAACTTGCCTCTGAGTACTGCCTTTGCTGTGTCCCAGAGGAGCTGGTAATTTGTGTGTTCATTTTTGTTGAATAGCATGAACATTTGAATTTCCTTTCTAATCTCTTCCATGACCCACTCATGATTCAGCAGTGTGTTGTTCAGCCTCCATGTGATACCGGACTTTCTTTGGTGGCTTTTGGTGTTGAGATCTAATTTTATTCCCTTGTGGTCAGAGAGAATGCAAGGTATAACTTCAATGTTTCTGAATTTAGACAAGTTTGCTTTGTGGCCTAAAATGTGGTCTATTTTAGAAAACGTTCCATGTGCTGCTGAGAAGAACGTGTATTCTGATGCTGCTGGGTGAAATGTTCGGTAAATGTCTGTTAAGTCTAGTTGATCTATGCAGCTGTTTAGATCTGCGGTTTCTCTGTTGAGTTTTTGCCGAGTTGATCTATCTAGTGGGGAGAGTGGTGTGTTAAAATCCCCAACAATTAATGTCTTTGGATCTATATGGGATTTGAGGGAAAGTAGTGTTTCTTTGATAAATTTGGGTGCTCCATTGTTTGGTGAATAGATATTTAGAATTGTAATATCCTCCTGAAGGAGAGATCCTTTAATTAGTATGTAGCGACCTTCTTTATCTCTTCTCACGAATTTTAGTTTGAAGTCTATTTTATCTGATATTAGGATTGCAACTCCCGCCTGTTTATGAGGGCCGTTTGCTTGGTAGATTTTGTTCCAGCCTTTAACTTTGAAGATGTGTTTGTTTTTACAGGCAAGATGTGACTCCTGCAGGCAGCAGATAGAAGGGTCTTGTTTTTTAATCCAACTAGACAGTCTATGTCGCTTAATTGGAGAGTTCAGTCCGTTAACGTTAAGAGATAGTACTGAGAGGTATTTGGGAGTTCCTGCCATGTTATCCACCTTCTTGGGGGCTGCGAAAACTTGGTTCTTCCTAAGGTTCTTGGATTCTCAGTTTGGGTGCAGTTTCTTGGCCTTTGTTGCGGTCTTGTTGGTTTTCTATGTGTAGGACATCTTTAAGAATCTTTTGTAGGGCTGGTTTGGTGGAGATGTATTGTTTCAATTTTTCTTTGCTATGGAAGGTTTTTATTTGGCCTTCAGTTATGAAGGAGAGTTTAGCTGGGTACAGTATTCTTGGTTGATAGTTGTTTGTTTTTAGGGCATGGCATACGTCATTCCAGGCTCTTCTTGCTTTGATTGTCTCTGCTGAGAAATCTGAGGTGATTCTAATTGGTTTCCCTTTGTAGGTGATTACCCTTTTCTCCCTGACAGCTTTAAGGATCTTTTCCTTGGTCTGGGTTGATCCTGTGTGGATTATAATGTGACGGTGGGATGTCCTATTCTGGTCTGGTCTATTTGGGGTTCTAAAAGCTTCTTGTATCTGAATAGGCCTATCTTTTTGTATGTTTGGGAAGTTCTCTGCTAGGATCCTGTTAAACAAATTTCCTAGACCATTAACTTCTGTTTCTAGGTGCTCCTCTACACCCATTATCCTTAGATTGGGCCTTCTGATGGTGTCTTCCAGGTGTTGGATAGACCTATCATATTTCTTGGACTTGTCTTGGATGGTTGTATGTTCTTTCTCTATAATATCTAGGCTGTCTTCCATCCCTGAGATTCGACCTTCTGCATGGTCTAACCTGCTGTCAAGACTCTCTACTTCGTTTTTTATCTCTTTTCCTTCTAATTGGTCAGCTTTGATGGCTTCAAGTTCTTTGTTGAAGCTCTGTTTTAGGTCTTGTATGAATTTCTTTACTTCCTTAATTTGGTGTTCCGTGTTTGTTCTCAAATCACTTAGTTGATTGGTTATGGTTTCTTTGGACTCCCATTCCTTCTGTTGGGTTCCATTCAGCATTCCCTTTGTGGTCTCCCTGGCTTCCTTCAGCTCTTTGTTAATGGATTCCATGAATGCCTTTAGTGATCTTTGTGTATTCTCTACCTGGTCTCTCAATTCCTGAATTACTCTTTGATTAGCTTCCTCCCGTCTGTGGGATTCTTGCAGTTCTTTTTCTTCCCATTCGTGGGAATCCTGCAGTTTTTGAGTGTTCTCTGCCTGCTCACGCCATTCCTCCCTTTCTCTTTGAGCATTCTCAAGTTGTTCACGCAAATCCTGTATCAGTTTTTGAGTAGCTTCCTCACGCTTATGATATTCCTGTATAAACTTCTGGGATGCCTCCTCTCTCTCCCTATCACGCTCATACAGAGTCCTTTGTACATTGTCAAACTTCTCATTTATCATGTTTGCTATTAGTGTTTGTAGAGCTATTTGGGAACTCTCCTCTGGATTATTCTTTATCTGTTCTAATCCCTGATTATCAAGATTGGGAATTGAGATACCCGAATTTGCCATTTTTCTTGTGTTTTTCCGGCTTACTCGGCCCATTTGAGATGAAAATTGCACCAGTTTTATGCTAGAACACTATCTTAAGGCAACCATCAACCAAAGTTTGCGTTTGTGCAGTCAATAGTGTACAGATACAATCTAGTTCAACAGATACATCTATTCAACATCAAACAACTATATGTTAAAGTACTTCGAACCGCAGAAAAGAATTTGGAAAACCAGAAATTATTAGGATTAGGGAGAGATGTGGGTAAAAAATAGGAATAGATTGGTGTGGGGAGGCACAGGGAGAGTTAACTATGTCCTAATCACAATGCAGGAAATGGGTTGGGTAGGATGCAAGTAGAGAGAGAGACCAGAAAAAAAAATAGAAACGTAAAAATTAATGTTATTATAGAAGTTAAAAGCCCGTCTATTTAGAGAGGAATGTGAATATGTTCCGAGAAGGGGAGGGACATAGAGGAGATGTGGAAAACTTTAAGGATGAGAAAGGGAGAAGAAAAGATCAGAAGTTCAGTAGAGCTAGACAAAAAACAAAAAGATAATTAAGAAAGAAAGAAAAAGAGAAAGAAGACAAGAAAAGAAAGGAAAACGCTCATTCACATATTCCTAAAATAAAAATTAGAAGATGAGAAAAAAAAAAAAGTTACTGGAAAACAATTATTTTTTCAGAAGAGGCAAAAATTAAAGATTAATAAAAGTTTTAGAAGGGAAAAAAAATATATATATAAGGTAGCAAAAAACAAAAAACAAGCAAAAAAAGAAAAGAAGAACAAGAAAAAAAAACTCTTTTGATTTTTTTTTGGGGGGGGGAGGAGTGGGAAGAATCCTGTATCTCCCTTTTGTCTCTAACCAGTCTCTTGTTGGAGTCTCTGGTCAGCTTGAGGTCCTGTGGCTTGATTGGTTTCTTAAGTCGGTTGGTTGGAAGAGGCAGAAAAATGCTCTGCTTTACCCAAGATTTTGAGATCCCCCTCCCAGGTTAGTTTTCTGGGAGGGTGATCTGCTTTGAGAGTCACAAAAGAGGGGGATGTGGTGATGGGGCTAGGTTCTGGGTAGAGTTGAGGCCTTTCAACAAACAGTAGCTTTTCCCTGGGGCTATTTTGTGATAAAGCTCACAGCGCCCAGCCTGGAGCCATTCTCAGGGTTTCTGTTTTTCAATTGATTGTGGTGGCTGCTAGAGGGAGGGGCAGCCTCTGGCTCTGGTTACCCAGTGAGGCAAGGCACTCCGATGGCTGGCGCCTGAGCTGGGTGACTTTTCCCTGGATGGAGCTGAGTCTGGCAGGTCACTTCGCCGTTAAGTTCTTGTGACCTGCTAAATGACTCGTTTTATTCCAAGGCCTGAGCTGGAGCTAGCAGCTCCTCCGAGCTTTGTCGGTATCCAAGATGGAGATCACCGGTGCTGGGGGGGGAGGGGTGGCCTTCCCTCCTCTGCTCCCTGAGAAGGAGTGAGGAAGTCGGGCTTCTACTCAGTCTTGGATCCTGGGTCGTCTCTGGTCTGCAAGCTGCAGGGTGAAGATGTCAACTCTTTGTTGGTTCTTGCTGGTGTTGAGTAGAATCCGCTCGTCCGCTGCATCTGGCTCCTTCGTCCCGGACTCTCTGTGTCTCAGGTATGACTCCGCGGCGGTAGTCGCCGCCGCGACCCTGCCGCCGTAGCGGCAGCTGATATGTTTCCTTGGCTTCCCCTCTCTTGTCTAACTCTCTGTCCTGTGATGGCACACTTGGTGTGATTCTCTGGCTTAGGACTGTTCACTAGAACTCTAAAATTGCTTTCTATGCGAGAGCTTGTTCAGATTCCAGCTTCTCCTCTGCCCTCTTCCCGGAACTTCCTCCATCCCCAAACTTCTTAAAAAGTCCTCACGTAAGACAAAGTGAAGATTTGTCCTCTCCACGCTCACAGTCGAGCAGTCTCTCCTCGACAGCGCTTTTCACTACGGGTTGCTGTTTGGAATCGGCCCCAGACGTAAACAGGGTCATCTGGGGCCAAAGTGGGTAGGTGTTTCGTTGTAAAGCTCCGGGGGTTAAGAGTGAAAGCCTATTTTGTGACTTTTATGGAACAAATGAACAGACTATTGTATGTGCATCATCATTTAGTGATTTAATCAATTTCACTGACCTAGGGATGATACTTAATCACTATAGAAGCTATATAGATATATATGACTTATATAGGATTATAATATCCATGTTAAACCGATGTTAACTTTTTAAAAATAAAATAAACAATCCTCACACCTGTCATCTAGCTCCTTGAGAAGTTGAAAGCTGAGGATCATGATTCAAAGCCAGCGCAGGCTGCCAAGTCTGTGTGACTCTTATCACCAATAAACTACTCCAAAAAATGCTGCAAGTCACTCTGTGGCTCAAGTGGTAGAGCACTGGCCTTGAGCACAAAGAGGCTTCTGAGTTCAAACGAGGTCCTGAGTTCAAACCCCAGGACCAGAAAAATATTTATTTACTTAGAATCCTCATCTCTGTGGTAGAATTGTGGTCCTCAGCTGAGAAGGTGTGGAAGCGTTTTAAGAGGTAAAGCCTTTGAGAGGCAGGTCTGTGAAGGGGCTTTGGGGCTCCCAGACCCCTCTTCCTTTTTACTTCCTACTCATGAGAGGAGTAGCTTTGTTCCATGACACACCACTGCCACGATGTGCTGCCGAAGACTCACAGTAATGGGACACAGACCACAGACTGGAACTTCTAAACCTGTCGGCCAAAGCAAGCCTTTTTTATTCACAAAAAAATAGGGAATCTTTTAAGAGAAAATATTGAAAAC
Organism: Dipodomys merriami; assembly: GCF_024711535.1. NCBI lineage: Eukaryota > Metazoa > Chordata > Mammalia > Rodentia > Heteromyidae > Dipodomys > Dipodomys merriami. The sequence goes on along the minus strand of NW_027206313.1, from coordinate 2,934,317 downwards.
ATGAGAAAATAATGAGAATAGTGTAAGAAAAGGCCTATGAACTTTGTCTCTTCAGAAGCATAATTTGGCCAATAGCATGTGGTTTCTATGTCTATGCGGACAGGAAGTGAGATATAAATAGATCTCTTTTTCAAGTTTACCTATGACTCCTCTATTAGACGACTTGCATCCGATATGATTTTTCCAGGTAATTTTCTTACGGCACTGGGATCCATAGTACCCAATGCCCTCAAGAAAAAAGGGAATCTGTAAAGTGAAAGTGTAAGAGTTGATAGAGAAGACGCTTTGGCTGAACGTGTCTCCCCCAACTTTCATCTGAGCTATTCTCTGCTCCAGTGAACTTTGCAATCACCTGTTTGCACGAGAACAGAAAAGATGCAGATAACCATCACGTGTGGAAGGCAAACTGACCCTCACACAGCAAACGTCCCTCGCAGCCCAAAACACGGAAGACTGCCTTGTTCCAGTTCTGTTCTAGTACTACAGTGACAACTTCTGCGGGATTTGTCCTGGGACAGACACCTGAGTTAATGGCCAGCCAAGCCATACTGGGTCTGAACTGTGAATGACCATCTCAAACACACTCCTAATTCTTCCTGTTTAACCTGAAGCTACGATCTGCATCACAGGAGATAGTGGAGAAACGCATCCTTGTTGCTTTGTGAGACCACGAACCTGCAGTTTGTCCTCTCGGGCATGAAGAACACCTCTGGACAAACGCCATGGGAAAATCTTGCCACATAGGAGTTTTTCAAGAGGGAAGAGGAAGAGATCCTGTTTATCTGCACATCTCTAAGCAAGAAGTTTGGCATCAGGTTTGATGCAGTTGAATATAGAAGTGAGGTGAGCTGGGATCATAAAGTCTGATGGTCAAACTGAAGTCATCCTTCTCATAAAGAATGAAGAGTAAAATCAAGCCAGGATCTGGTGGCTACTCAGAAGGCTGAGGTCTAAGGAACATGGTTGGAAGCCAGCCTGGGGGAGGAAAGGGTCTTCTCTCTAATCACTAAAAAGCTCAAAGTAAAGCTGTGTGGCTCCAGTGGTGGAGTACTATCCTTGAGCAAAAAAGCTTAGGCACATCAGGCCCTGAGTTCAAGCTCCAGGATCTGCAGATACTAAAAGAAAGAAAGAATGAATGAATGAAAAAAAGAGAGAGAAAGAAAAGAAAAATGTCAGTTGTTTTAAGGAAGACAGTAACATGTTCCCAAGGAAGCTCTAGGGTATCTAGGATAAGAGAGTCTATTAAGACTCTAAGTAGGAAGAACAATAGGGTGATAATGGCAATAACAGACACGAAATAAAGATCATAGTGTTGATGGACACAGAGGAATAGTTAAAGGTATTGCACTCAAGGACTCTGAACATTGAGTCAAGTATAAGAATATTTCCAATATGATGGTGACAGTGAACCACCAGGCAATGGTTGGCTCCAGCCAGAGAATAGAAAATACTGGGGTAGAAGGGCTGGCTCTGGAAAGAATATAAAATTAATTTCATTTTGGAGCATAAACGATTTTGAGGGAATGGCAGGAAATGCTAGAGAAAATATCAAGTTAATAAATAAAGATGACATTATAATTCTAGGTTAAAAGAGTTCAGATTCTGAAGACAGTCTTGTTATTCATGTGATATCACCCATGTAACAGAGGTGAGCCTGGGCCACTGGACCGCCAACCAGGATGAACAATCAATAGTAAAATGTAGAAATGTGTGTAATGAAAGGGCTTCAGTAAATAACTCTCAATTGCAGCTTGAGTTCTTCTCTCTTTTTAAAACATTCCTTTGAAGGATCCTTTGAATTGACCACTAGCATGACTTCCTGGAGAATCATTCCATGGATCAACCTACAAATGTAGGTTTTGATTGCCGACCAGAATGAAAACAAAGCAACAAAACAAAATTTAAAAAAAATCTGAGCAAGATGGGATGATGAAATATTACTAAATAATTCTGAAATTAGGAGCCTGCAATGTTGCATTTTTCTTGTTGTGTGTTTGCATGTGTGTGCTCATGAGTACAAGTGCATATGTGTACATGTGTGTGCATGTGTCTAAAATTGTGTGCATATATGTTTGTGTATGTGTGCAGGCGTGTATGCTGTGTGTAAGCACAAATGTGCGTGTGTTTGCATGTGTGTGCACAAGTGTTTGTGTTTCTTTTCATCTCTCCTCTTCTCACAACTGCCATGGTTTTGGTCTTGTGCATCCAGATTTCCCTAGCTCTAGCAGGATTACCTGATGTTATGGGACGTCCCAGGAGGGCTTCAACAGTACAAGAATGGAAGAAATTCATCTCACAAAGGAAGGGAATTAGGTTTTGAGAAATTCGGTCAGCTAAGGTCTAAGAAGCAGCTACAGTTACAAAATACTCACTCTGCCCAGATCACACAGGAGACCTTGAAGACTACAAGAAATATTTTTAGATACTTGAGTGAACAGCAAGCCACTTGCCTATGGGAGCCATGGTCAAGAGCCAGTGGTCTCACTCCGAGTGAAAAATGGGCAGGAAGGCACGCAGGCTGCCTTGGGAGAGGTTGACTGGGTCTGAACAATGATTAGCTCGTAAGTGAGCATAAATGCACCAAGTCAGTTTCCCCAACTGTTCTGTTACCTAATTCTAATGTGTGTGATAGAAAAAGAGATCTGAGGAAATCACTAATATTGGGCTTTCTGCCAAATGGAATGGACTAGGTTATTATGTAAGCTAGAGAGGTAAACAACAGTGTTAACATGAAAGTATCACTTCATTATAGAACCACGGTCTTTTTAAAATAAAGATAGGCAATTATGGGAGAAACTTTGAATTTTACAAAGCTTTCTAGACTTGATGTTTAAATTTAAATATTATTACTTAGGAGGTTATTTTCTTTTTGCAATAAACAGAGAGTGTATATGATTTCTGTTGGAAGCAGGTGACTATTGTAAGATAAGCCTCAGAAAGTCATTATTCTAAAGCCATCTTACAACTAGGAGTCCCATGATTACTCTTTTACATTCCCTTAAATGTCACTTTCATTTTCAGAAACCAATCATAAACATAGCTCACAATTCTGAAATGCAAGGCAGAGAAGTATACACAGGAACTGTGCATTTTATTGGGTGATTCTATGGAAACAAACCTGTACTGAAACTAGAAACACTGCACAGTGGTGTCCACACTGGAATTGCATTGCAGGATGTCTCAGCTCTGCTCGCTTCTTTCGATGGGTGTCCTTTGAATGGTGTTCTTCCCAGAGATAACACAATGCAAAGCATGCTTTCTGGGCCTTAGTGGATATACCTCTCATGTATGGGAGTTGTTACATTTTTCTCCTTTACATTATTTTGTATAAAAGTATGTCATCTAATACTAACCCTTAATACTATTACATTTGCATCTGCTTAATTTTGTGTCTTATTATAAAGCACTCAAACTAGCTTACTAAGAAAGTTGTGTTTTAATTACAGGTAAAGCATAATAGAAACTAAAGATGTGTTTGCATAAGGTATTCATTTTAAAGTTAACTACTGAGATCCAGTAAAATGTTTGTCTACCTATTTTTAACTTCTCTTCCCACTTTCTTTTGAAGTACAGCAAGCAAAATTCATGTAATCATCTTCTACTCACCTTTTTTGTTTTATTTGTATTTGTAAGACATAGCTAATATACCAAGAATTCTTCTGTTGCTCTGTCATGATTTCTGCACCTCATATATACTAACATTGTGTATATATCAATCATGGGATATCATATTGCTCCAGAGATTTCTCAAAAGGCAGGCATTTTTTTCTCATTAAAAATGCACTTTTGTAGTTGTTTTATTCTACAGGCCTTAATGTACACATGTATGGAATCAAATTCACTTGTCTGGAGGCAGTAATATTTTCAAAATAATGTGATCCATATGACCAGGAGCATTACCCAAATTCTGGGCTGAGTAGCTTATCACTTGCGGGTGGTGTTTTTTCCTTAATTCTGGCTCTGCGCATATCTTTCCTACTACCAAGTTTCAAAAGCAAACACTGGAAATGGCTCATTAATGTCTTCTCAATATAGAATTCTTCAAGAAATTTTACAAAACTTATATTACTTGATGTAAAAGTAATACATCAAAAGGCAGACTAAATTTTTGGACTAAATTACTTATGAATTTAAATGCAAAATTCTAAATAAAATATTAATAAACTTAACCTAGGAATGCAGAAAGGTAATTGTAGAAAGTAAGGACCAGGACAACATAGTAAATGTTTTTAAGTCACTCCCAATGTAATGTACCAAAATGAGCCATCACATATCAAAGCCAAATGATCATCTTAATAGATGTACAAAACACTTTTGGAAAGAGAGTAGTGATTCATGGTTTTAAAAGTGGAAGTTTTAGAGTACAAATTAGCAATCTAATTTAACTCAATAAAGTATTCTCTTCAAAACTACAAAAGATAGTACTGCATCACATATCATAGTGAAATGTGGAGCTATCTAGGGACAAAACAAGAATGCTTGGAATTATCTTTAATTTGTACTAGAAAATATGAGTAAGGAACTAAGACAGACACAGAGATAGGATAAGAAAAAGAGAAAGGAAGATAGAAATTTACTGAAGGATTAGAATAAAAGAAAAGTGTTACTGTGTATGAAGTGTGTGATACATCGATTTAAAATCTGGTCACATGCCAATTATTGGAACTATGACTTTCACTGCATAAATGAATAAAGGTTATTACTAAAAGTACACTCATCTTCCTAACATCCATTAGGGAATAGAAGATTTTATGGGTATAACTATAGAAATAAATATGTTAAAGTAACTGGAAGTAAAACTAACAAAGCCATGAGTGTATAGGAAAATTTGTATACTATCATGGCAAAAGACTTAAAATTATAGGAATATTATATCTTAGTGGACAGGAAAATGTAGACAATAAAAAATAACAATACTCATAAAATTAATTCTATCGAAACCCACATTGAGTGTGCCATAAATATTTGGTTTTATTCTTAAAATTGAAACTTCTAAAATAATGATAATACAAATGGACAATTTTTCTCAAGGTTTTACAAAATTTAAGTATATGGGTTTGGGATAAGGATTAACAACTATACCCAGGGGCAAAAATCTATAACCTGAAAAGATACGTTGAAATGATAGGTTTTTATGTGAAAGATGGTATTATAAAGCAGAAATTCAAAGAAATATGGGAACAATCTAGTGAAATCACTCTTCATCTGCTGATGGAGTTACAGTTCTATAGTACAAAATCAGCACTGGACAAACAGTGCTTCAACTGAAGACTATATGCCCAGAAACATCAGAACTCATACCTGGACGCTGGTGGGTTGTGCTGGCAAGCCTAGCTACTCAGGAGGCTGAAACACTTCAGAGCTAGTAGGGGCAGAACAGTTCTTGAGATTCCAATTCTCCATTAACCAGCAAGAAGTTGTTGTGCTAAAGAGAATCAACTGTGAGCAAGCAACAGAGAACCAGCTGTGAGCAAGAGAGCAAAGCAAGTATAAGGCCCTAAGGTTAAAGCCCAGTACTACGTGGAAATCTATCTATCTATCTATCTATCTATCTATCTATCTATCTATCTATCTATCTATCTATCTATCTATCTATCTATCTATCTATCTATCTACATATATATTGCACATATCTGTGTGTATATATATATAAAACACCTAACAATAATAAATTACAAAGAACTAATACTCAGCTTGGCGATTGTCAGGTTTGGGTCTTGCTTTATGCCTGGCTTGTCTAGGATGCAATCCTCTTCCTTGTGCTTTTCTTGCTGCTGGGGATGCTCATCATGGGCCACCACGCCCGGCCATGACACTCCCATAGATGGAATAACATCCTCTCCCCCACCCCACCCCCCACAACCAGGCCTGGCGTGGGTGGAAATGGAATCTTCTTTCTCCCCTGGGCTGGCTTTGATCCCCAGTTTCTCAGTCTTCATTTCCCAAGAAGCTGGGGTTACAGGCTTGAATCACCATACTTCGCTCAAAAACACAACTCTAATTTTGTCTGATATTATACTGTCATTTGCTTTAAAAGATGTAAAACATTTCTTAATTTTGAACAGAAAAGTGTAACTTCTGAAGGTATTTTTATTAATTCATGAAATTGACACAGAAAGCAATGGGTAGAAGGAGATCTTGTTGAATTTTCCTTCTAAATTCTGGGAAGAATTTGTCCCTAGCTTCATAGTGTCCTCTTCAAATGCATTCGGATTTTCTATCAGTATCTTCAGAATAAAAGCCAGAGTGTTAATTTATCTGAGAGATATAACCTGATAATCTGTCCATTTATAGTCTCAGAGAAAACATAGAGACTAAATAAGACCATTTTTTTTCTCTAAGTGTGCTTGATTTTCATAAGATTCGATACTATAAACTTTTCTGCAATGTTGAGAGTCCACATGTCACTAATAACGTTGTCTTGTTATCATTTGTTCCTTTGGCATTTTTTGGCAAGTAATTTCAAATGCTGTTGTTAGAACTTCCATTTGATGTGCCTTTGTTAATTTTATTCCTATTGGTTGAAGTATGTGTTCACAAGGCCTTCAGTCTCTGGGACAATTCAATTACAAGGGGAACATTTATCTTTTAAATGCCTTCTTATCTTTCCTAACTTATTCAGTCATGATCTGTAATTAGCTAAGTACTGTCTTAGAACAACTTGGAAGACTAGATTCCACGTAAATAATGTTTAGTTACTTTTGTCTTCTAATCTTTTAGACAAGGAAATGCCATTATTTTTTCTGGTATAGAATTTCAATATGAGAGAACACATTATGTATTTGTTTTTTGGTCTTGGTTATTTCACTTCATATTTCTAGTTCCCTTCACTTTTAAAAAAAAGATATGATTTTATTCTTTAATACACCATTGTTTATATATATCACATTTACTTTTTTATTGTTATCCTTAAGTGATTGTATAAAAGGGTTTCAACTTAGTATGTCAGTCTGAGGCTACACTATGTCTTGGTCAATATCACCCCTTTTATAATTGTCCCTTACCTCTCCCTACCCTGCCCATCTCCTCCATTCACTCAGTTCTATCTTCACATATGTCTATTACACAATGTGACTGAACTTACCATTGAGATGGGAGGCTGAAACAACAAAATGCTGGGGTGGAGCATTAGTCAGGGACTTTGTATAAATGTACACAAATAGAATCTAAACAGAAAAAGTAGAATGAAATGAAAGGAAAACCAATGAAAGCTAAATGTAGAATTGAACAGCCAAGAGACACCACTGAGAGCTTTAACATATTATTCAGTCAGAAATTAGGCATGATTCTCTAGTTATTGTGAAATCTGAAAACGAGCCATCTTTTTTTTAAAAAAAAATACTAATTTCACAAAAGTGAAGGTATAGTTCAGGTACCCCCAAACTAAATTACCCAGTACACAAACAATCACAAAAAATTATTCCATGCACAAAAAATTTACAAACTGGATTTCAGCTACAAATCAAATTGCATACTCTGTTAATCCAATGAAAGCAGGACATTCTGAGTAGGGGCCTTGCTTCTCTTGGGAAAACTTTTCTAGTTTTTCATTAATATCCCAGAGGTTAGGCTTTCTCTTTTATTAAATTTTCTGTCAAAGAGCATCAGAAAATTTGTACATACTCTTATGTCTCTGATTCCCTTTGTTTCTTTTGACCTTTTCTAGCATAATACATTTTAGGTTGGGGCTGCACAGGGATTTAGCAACTAATAGATGGGCATTAAAACACATGCCTGAAGTCAAACCAAACCCACACAGGGTGAAAATCATTAAAATCGCTTTTCTCTACTTTCCATTCTAATCACAGAGTCTGGAAGACTAGGAAAAAAATGATATTGCATGATGAGAACTCGCGTTGAAATTGCTGTGTTTATGAGCTACTTATCCTATAGGAATGGCTTGAACACAGCCCTCAGGACACTCATAATCAGCTCTTTAAACTAATAATCAACTCCCTGTATTCTGCCTCTTACAAATGTAAGCTTCATTTAAAAACAGGTCCGAAGTGGCACTTCTTTACAAATTGAATTATTTTAGAGCACTCACTGGAGATTCCCAAGGAGGACACATTGGGCTGGCACTGAGGGATGGCAGTCCACAGTCTTCTGTGGTCATAAGAGAGCGTAACACAACCGGACTCCTGCAAAGGACACAGATACACATATGCTCAGGATGCTGAGCTGTGGATGTTTTGTGCCCCAACATGCTTTCTCTTTCACGATAATTACGAGCTCTTCCTTCTTCGCACTGTTGTTGGGACCCTCAGTAGATTTCTACTAGTTTTATGTGACCACATTATATGTCTTCCCATGTCTCTAGTCTTATAAATTGCTTTTCATTTCTCTTCTTCAGCGCTTTCTTCCTTTGCAGCTGGGTTTTCATATGCCTTCCTCAAGTTCATTACAAATGTTGCTTTGGGGAGATAGTATTTTCAATGGAGAAAATTAATTGAGGCTCTCTTTCTTATTGTAAACTACATTTCCTTTATAACACTCATGACAATAACTATTTGGAGAAATTTAGAGAATTTGTCTACGCCGATCCCTCTGTCTCCTTCTGCTTCTTTTCGCCTTTCTTTGTGTAATAAATTTTATGCTGGATCAAATAATCATATGGGCATTATATGCTCATAGATAACAATAACTGAATAATTATCATCAATCATTTCATTAGCTAGACTACTATGATAAATTCACAATTATAACTTTCACATCCTCAGATCTGATAGTGATAGCATGAGTTCCAAAAGGAAAACCATAAACTGAAGTTCACAACATCAACATACCAGCTACTTCACAATTATGAAATAAAATATAATCTATAGAAGAAAATGTTTGCAAATCATACATAATGTGTGAGTTCAACCCAGATTTTATTTTCAAAACTTATAAAACTCAAAATAAAAAGGCACCTCAGCTAAAAGAAAATGACTTCAAAGATGACACAAAACAGCCACAGTCACAGGTAAAAATAATTGTAAAAATGTTCATTATTTTCAGTGGGAAGAGAAATGCAAAGTAAAACCGTGACAATGCATCACTTCATACCTACATATCATGATAGTTACAGTATGGGTTGGTGGGAAGGACGAGAGAATTTGCAGCCCTGAGTAATTGCTGATGGGAAAGCAAAGCAGTGTTGATGCTATGGAAAAGGCTGTGAGCTCCTTGGGAAGTTAAACAATATGACTCCAGTATTCCACTGTGAGCTAGAAGCCAAAAGACAGGAAAATAGATACTGAATGGGACACTTGCGTGCCAAGTTTAATATTGCTGTTAACAAGTGGGAATAATTGAGTATACACCAATGAACGATGAACAAGATTGATTCATACAATGGAAAATTATTCAACCTTAAAATGGAATGACATCTGAGAGGTGCTACAACACTGGAGGCAAATGAAAACATCAAATACTAAGGGAAATAGCAACCAAAAGAAAACCCTTCCATGAAGGGCAAGACCGCATATAAAATTTAAAGCTGAAGGTAATGTGACTATAAAATTATTTAGCCTGGTATGTTTTTCAACTTCAATGATCTAAGATCCACTTTGGCAATTTTTCCATTTCCATTGCACATAGCTATTTCCCCCTTGGCATTTATTTCCTAATCGTTTACTTAGTGTTGTTCATGAGTCTAGCTGGATTTAATTCTATTAAATCATATGTTTGAATGGCATCTTATATTTTTTTCTGATGTGCATGAAAATACATTTATTGCTAAAGGAAGAAAATGCCTCTAAGCTCAGCTCCATTGGTCTATGTCCTGTGTGCTATCATCATAGATGCCGTAAGGGAGGAAGTTAGAGATGGGAAGCATTCACTGGGGAAGCAAATGATGCAGGAATAAGAATCCCAGGAATGAAGACTGTATGGAAATCTTGTTACTTTCAAAGGCTGAAGTAATTATCCTTTCTATCAAAGTCAAATGGTAAAAACTGCGGTGCAAGCATTTGTTTATTTTTCTCTAAGAGTTTTCTTTAGCAAGAATAATGTTGTTCATTAGATTCTAACAGTGCTTAGTGCATTCAAAAGTCATTTTAATCAAGTGGGAAAAATAGAATAAAATTGAGCAATAAAACACACAAGAGAGCCCTTCACTGGGTTAATGAGGGGCAGGAATAAAACCCTCTGTGGTCACTTCCTGAATGCATCTAGGCACTGCCTTATCTCCGCTCCCGCTTGGTGCACTAACACCTCTATGGCGTTTGTACTTTATTGTTTAGGCTTCTTTTTGTTGTTGTTGTCTTCCCCCAGAGTCATTGAGCACTTGAGAGTTCTGAATAGATTTTATTCTCATAAGCTTCCTTTAGTCTGTTTTTTTTTTTTTAGGAAATAGGAGTTGTTTACCATTATTAAATATATGAGATAAAATGGTATGTATAAAACTAAGCCCATAGAAAGAAATCATTTTAACATGCACTTAGCAATGTGAATAAATAATAATACTAAAAGTATAATGGAGAACATTCATAAGATGAGAACACTCAAAGAAAATGAGTTGATACAGATTTAAGAAAGGAAAACAGTAGAAGGGTTTTTTATAGACTTACATATAAGTCTACTGTTGCCCCTATGGGGGGGGGGGAAGGGAGGGGAGGGGAGTAGTTCAGTCAGGCTTCAATGACTCACACCTGTAATTTTACTTACTCAAGAGGCTGAAATCTGGAAAACTGAAGCTCAAAGCCAGCCTAGGCAACAAAAAAAGTCTGCAAAACTATATCTTCAATTAATCATCAAAAAGTCAGATGTGTGGTTCAAGAGGTAGAGCACCAGCTGTGAACCAGAAAACTCAGCATGAGGGCCTGAGTTCAAACTTGGCACCATATAAAAATCTCACAAAGACTGGGTGCCAAGTGGCTCACACCTATAACCCCAGCTACTTAGGAGGCTGAGATCTGAGGATCTCAGTTCAAAGCCAATCCAGGCAGAAAAATCCCCATGAGACTCTAATTTCCAATTAGCCACTCAAACACCAGCAGTGGTGCTATGGTTCAAGTGGTAGAGTGCTAGCCCTGAACACAAAGAGGCTCAGGGACAGCCCCCAGGCCATGAGTTCAAGCCCCACAACTGACAAAAATAAAATGTCTCACAAAGTGCTTGTATCTGGTTTAACCCACAGGCACATCAAGCTCAGACTTGAAACCTGGAGAAAGACCTCACAGAGGCATTGGACATGGGGACAGCATCTCGTCATCAGGTCAGCTTTGCTGTATGGCGGTATGTTCAATGGGACTTGTGCCAGCTTGAGACTTTTAAGTGTTTCCTCCACAGACAGTTTATTACTTTAAATGCTTTTTATATAAAAATCCATCTGTTTTAGTACTTTGCCAAAACTTAAAAAAATAATTCATTTACATTTGACCAGACAAACAAATATCCTTGATTTTTCCCTACACAGATTTTTCCTTACTGGAAAAGAGATGGTTAAAAAAATTAAACTCATGCAAGATTAGAAATTCTGATCCATATCAAAAAGGAAACACCAAGTGATGGACAGAAAATATTTGTGAAATTCAACTGAGGTAAGAAAGATAAGACCTTCCAAGGAAAACCCTCGGCTGGAAGCACAATATTTATAGCAGTAAGTCAAACAGTTCCAGGCAGCACATGTTAAAAGGCCTATGAGTTGCCCAGTACTTTGGCGGATGTCAGTTTGTGCAGCTGAGAACCGCCAGTGCATGGGTCTGTGCGTTTGCTTGCTCGCTGGTTTTTAGCCAAAGTCAGAATTGAACTTATGGCCTCCCACGTGCCAGGCAAGTACTTCACTATTTGAGCCATTTCCCCAGTTCTTTCCTCTTCAGCTACTTTTCAGATAGGGTCTTTCGCTTGTGCCCAGGCCATCCGCGGATGCCTGAGTAGCTACAATTAGAGATGTGAGCCATTACTGCTGGCTCATGGGCTCCTATACTGAAAAAACTTTTTTTTAGCAGTAGTGGGGCTTGAACTCGGGGTCTTGTGTTTTCTTAGACAAGACCATTATCCTTAGAGCCATTCCTAAGCTCTTCTGATTTCAGTTAATGTTTCACACTTGCCATATATCCAGGATGACAGATGCTCGCACTGTATCTATCTTACTTGTTGAGATGGGGTCTCATGGACTTCTTGCCCAGGTTGAGCTCTCTACATGCTCTCCCTGACGTCTGAGTAGCTGGGATTGCAGGGGTGAGCCATTGCACCTGCTGTTAAAGCACTTTCTTAAAGGAAGGAGGAAAGGGTCTTTGGTAAATTTGTTGAGGATATCATAGGCAATAATGAGGAGCGTGGCTTTTATTCAACTTGGATTTTGAAACACGCAAGTGATTGCAGAGGAGTGAAGCAGTTCTGTGCGGGACGTACAAGGTCTAAGATCGAATCCATGCCCTGGTGTGAGCACGGCCCCGCACACTGGAGATAGGCTGAGTGTAGATCTCAGACATTCTCATCACACACAAGCTAGCCGCTATTTCAGTGTTGGGGTGTGTGCTTAATACTTGCTTTATAGTGCATATCTATATCAAAACATTACCTTGCATACCTGGTGTATGACCGACTTCTTATTGGTCAAGTACATCTGAAAACAGCGGTAAAAATTAAAAGGAAATAAAGCCAACCTGGAGGAATGCTCATGAAAATCATTTTAATCTTTTATAAAGAATGATTAGAAGAATGGATTGAAAGGTGCAACAGAAAAAGTGGAACAAGGGGCTGGGAAGGTGGCTCAGTGGTAGATCGCTTGCCTTGCATGCATGAGGCCCTGGGTTCGATTCCTCAGCACCACATAAGCAAAAAGAAAAAAGCCGGAAGTGGCGCTGTGGCTCAAGTGGTAGAGTGCTAGCCTTGAGCTGAAGAGCTGAGGGACAGCGCCCAGGCCCAGAGTTCAGGCCCCACGACCGGACCCCTCCCCAAAAAAATAAAGAAAAAAGAAAAAGTGGAACAACCACAGAAAATCTATGAAATTGAGAGAGAAGTACTAAATTTTATAAGATTACTTCAAGCTCTGGCAAGGTTACATGTGTCAAATACTAGAAATATGAACAAAGACCAAGGGCTTTATGTAAGAAAAATTAGAGTTTTGTTTTGAGTATAAGACTGAAATCTTTATACAAGGTTCAGATACTTATAGCTATACTTCTGTAGCATTTATACAGCATTCATACATACCCTTCACTTTTTCAGGTAGAAATGTGTAACGATACATCATGTAGGCGTTAAAAATATTAGTCTTGTGGAATAAATTCAGGCAAGCAAAACTACTTATAAATGTTGGACAAAATTATAAACAGAACTATGAATTTATGATACAAATTTGTAAGATGGCCCATTTGAGAAGGGCCACGTTTACTTAGTATATATATATATATTTTGGGGGGGTCGGTTGTAGGGCTTGAACTCTAGGCCTGGGCGCTGTCCCTCAGCTCTTCAGCTCAAGGCTAGTGCTCTACCACTTGAGCCACAGTGCCACTTCCAGTTTTGTGAATGGTTTACTGGAGTTAAGAGTCTCATGGACTTTCCTGCCCAGGATGGATTTGAACCGTGATCCTCAGATCTCAGCCTCCTGAGTAGCTAGGATTACAGGCGTGAGCCAACGGTGCCTAAATAAACAGAGTTTATTTAGTATTGAAAGAAATTGAAATCACATAAGCTGAAGAATGTATATGGAGGAAGAAGAGGAAAGAATCTCACACACTTAAGCGAGGAGAGTAAAGAGAAAGTCCATATGAGTGCAAAGGAGCATTTGAGAGGTAGGAAAAGGACATTGTATTGATGAAATGGAGAGATGGTTAGCAGTCAGCCACATTTTCTCCCCTAAGAACTGTGAGGAAAGAGGCAAACATGGAATCAGTGCTGTGGATGAAATTAGAGACTTAGACAAGTGTAGTGTCCACAAATTCAGCAATTGGTTGTGAGCTGTTGTTTCTGCTTTTTGTGAACGGCCATCCTTACTGAAGTGAAGTCATATATTAGGAGGTTTGATTGGCATCTTCCTCATCACTGGAGATGCTGAACTTTGTTCTATATGTATGTTGAAAATTTCATGTCTTCTTTTAAGAATTGTGCACTCAGTCCTGTTATCTAATTTAACAATCAGATTTTTGTTGGCTGACTTTCTGTTGAATTAAGTTTTCAGATCTCCTTGATGTACTCAGTTCTGATCAGAGGGCTCTTCGTTCCTTTACTAGTTAGAAGATTGACTGTTGGATGTGATCTCATTCGTCTGTTTTTGCTTCTAGCTTTACTATTTTTGCTCTAGATTACTTTGGTGATTCGGGGTCTTTTGTCATTCTATATGTAATTTTTTTTAACTTTTGAATGGTTTTGTTGGTATTCTGAAAGGGTGACATTGAATCTTCAGACCACTCTGGGGCGTGTGAACATTTTTACATTCCTGCTTTTCTTCCCCGTGACCATGAGTATACCTTCCTACATATTTATTTTCACTTCAGGTTTTTTAATCAGGCTTTTATATAGTTTTCATTGTGGAGATCTTTCCCCTCTTTGGATACTTCTATTTTATTTTTGTAGGTATTAAAAATGGGATTGCTTCATTGATTCCTTTTCCTGATAGATCCCTATGGACATAGGAATACTGCTGGTTTTTATGTGTTTAGATTTGTGTCCTGGAACTTAACTAAATTTGTTTATTCTAATAGTTGTGTGCTTGCTTCTGTGGCTTCAGTTTTAGAGACAGTCTCTCTTTGTGACCCAGGTTGTCCTAAACCATAGTATGTGGTCCAGTCAGGTGTGGAATACATGAACTCCTACCTTCACCTCCCAAATCCACCACCATACAATTCTAACAATTGTTCGAACAATTCTTTGGTGCATCTTTTAGAGTTTTCTACATAAGATTGTGCACAATATAAGCATGGATAATTTGATTTCTTTTCCAATAGAGATCTCCATTCTTCTCTTTCTCTTGCCTAATGATTCTGACAAGGATTATCAGAACTATACTGAGTAAAAGTGGTGGAAAGTGGGCGTTCTTTTTTGTTCTAGCACTTAAAGGGATTGCTTTCAACGTTTTCTCCATCTGGTCTGAAGCTCAGTCTTTTGATTAATTAATTAGGTAGTTAATTATTTTGTTCCTATGTGTATTACCGTGCTGGTCACCTTAGCTACAACACATAATCAACCCAACTATTCATCCATTAGATGATTG
The DNA here is from genome assembly GCF_024711535.1 of Dipodomys merriami. NCBI lineage: Eukaryota > Metazoa > Chordata > Mammalia > Rodentia > Heteromyidae > Dipodomys > Dipodomys merriami. Next base: position 2,919,175 of record NW_027206313.1, on the reverse strand, counting down.
TACACACACACACACACACACACACACACACACACACACACACACACACACACACAGTTGAATATTAACTAGCCATGAAGTGGTAAATTCACATCATTTGTGACATAGACATCTAAAAGACATGATGTTAAATGAAATAGCCTATGCACAGAAACCTCACCCCAAATAAGTCATTAAACCTGTTGTAATTACAGACCATTTGTGTGTAGTGGAGGGTGGGAAAGGCAAAATTTTATTATCCAAATATATAGATAGAACATTTTTTTAAAAAGCTATATTCTCAAAATCCACAAGTCAAACGGTAACTGATCATTAATAGAACTTTTGTTGCTTTAGTATATTTTCCCTAGCATAGACTTAGGTCGTATTTCCTCCGATTTGAAAAGTAAGCCCGATCTTTTCACAGAAATAGCAACTCTAAAGTATTTTAAATGGCATATATATTCAGATAATCTCTGTTGCATTTCTAAAAATAGTTAGAAAAGAATCTGTTCTGGTTGATTTAAAAACAAAACAAAACAAAAAAACCCATTCCGTTCCTAGGCATAGCTTTCTGCCTGAAGCTATCAGTGGTGCATGCGTGAGCGGGCAGACAAATCTCAGTACTGAGGAAGAGAGGGGCTGTGGGTCCTGGTGGGGGTCACATGACTCCCAGAGGCACAGGTGTCTGGCCAAGCCTGTGCCAGCCTTCCGTGGAGGAGGCCTTCCGATGCCATCACGCAGTGACACGCTCTGTCCTGCAGCACAGTGACAAGGCATTGCCGCCCCTGCTGTCCGTCAGCAAGTCCCAATACCACTCAGGCCCAGGGCAGCAGCATCCCATAACACCAGGCTAATACCTCATCGCGTCCCTGCCTGTGCACTTGTACGTCTACACAAATAGAATGCAATTTTCCTTGGGAGCTGGAAAAAAATGAGTTGTTATTATTTATTTATGTGTTTATTTATTTATGTTTATGACCAGGGCCTTGAACTCAGGATCTTTTGCTTGCGTGGCTTGCTTGGTTTGTGAGGCTAACAAGCTTAGCATTTGAACTGTGCCTCAAATATCTAGCAGTTTGCGAGCTTTGCAGTTAGAGTCTCGAAGACTTCCCGGCCATTCTCCTAGTGATTTGGGGCCTGAGTGCTCTCCCTGAGGTTTCCTGCTGCAGGACCGTGCTCTACCACTTGAGCCAATGCTTCATGTCCAGCTGGCTTCAAACTGCGACCCTCAGATCTCAGCCTCGAGCTACCAGTGCCCAGTGTATTTATTTTTTGTTTAGGACCTCACATTTTGCACCTAACCAACCTCAGATGAAGATATTCCTATATGTAGCTTTCCAAACAGATAGGATGATGGTATGAATTGCCATGCCTAGTTTGTTGACCAAGATGGGGTCTTGCTAAAATTTTTCACGGGCTGTTTTTGAATAACAATCCTCCCTAGTTCTGCTTCCTGAGTGACTGGGATGAACCACTATGCCCAGCCCTAAAATAATACTTAATTGATAACTGATGCATCTTTCTTGTTAAAAATCCAGAGGTTAAAAATAAACCATAGCCTGTAAAAAGATGAAACAGAAGTGCAAGAAGACCATCAAATTATCACTGGCAGGTGTGAGACATTCTGCCAGGTAACATTAGTACCAAGCACATATTACTGATTTTAAGATACCCACAACATTCCAGCTCTTTAATATATTGCATAATTTGAGTTCTGTACTCTAAAAACCTTACCTATGGAAATGCTACAATGGTCAATCAATTTCATACTCAATTCTCTCCTATTCAAACACAAGCACATCATTACCTTTATAAAATATTTACATGAGATAATTAAGTATTGAAATTAATTGTTGAAATTTCTTTATTTTTCTTTTTGGTGCTGGTACTGAGGTTTGATCTATGGCCTGGCTCTATTGCTCATGGCTGGTGCTCTTCCATTTGAGCCTCACATCCCCTCCCAACATTTTGTTGGCTAATTAAGGATAGATATTTTTCTGCCCCAGGCTATCTCTGAACTTAGACTCTTATATATCAGCCTCTCAAGTAGCTAAGATTATAGGCATAAGCCACTGGCTCTTCATTAACTAGTTGAATTTTTTACCTCCAATGAACAAGTGATTAAACTTATTCATCCTATTATTTTAAAAAATATGATGTTTATAACAAATCCTTTTATTGACAAGACACTATTGAAGTGGATTTCATTAAAGTATAATTTATATTTTAAATAATCCATTTTAGTAATATAATCAAATATAATATATTCAAATATAACATTACATAAAACATTTATACCATTACATTAACAATAAAAAATATTTCTAGTTTTGAGTTATATATATTGACTATATTGTACTAAACATGTTCCAAAACATTTCATGTCTTGGGATGTCATTCTGAATGGAATTTCTTTGCTAATTTCATTTTCTGATTCTCTTTGGCTGGTGAACAGAAATGCGATCTTTTAGGTTTACAATGAATGTCGCCTGACGGAGACCTAGAGAACATTCTTAGTGGACTCAGAAGGAAGCTCCTGGGCTATTGTTGAGTGCAGAACCTTAAACTTATTAACAAGTCAGGTGGGGAGGGGTGTTGTTCAAATATTCTTCTATTCCAGTAAGCTTTAGAATCATTTTCTATAAATTTGTAAGACTGAAATGTTGAATCTCCACCGGCAATAGCTCATGTGTTTATTTCTTTCTTTATTTCCATCAATGGGTGCTTTATGGATTTTGAAAGTATTTTAGGTATCTACCTCTGAAAGAATTTTGTCTTGAAATATTAATTTTTTTGTGATTACAAAGGTCTCTCTTTAACTCAGGTCACATCTCCTCCATAATGTTCCAGATTTCTGAATATCCCTGTTTGCATAGTGGATCTTTTTTTTTAGTTCCTATATATTCTCACATTAAAATGTATTCTTATGGAAAGTATGGGTATATCTAAGTTTGGGGGGTTGGTACTTGCTATCATTTACTCTGTTTATACAAACTTTTTAACACAATATTTAATAATGGTAGGTTTAAATGATCTTCCTATTTGTTTTAAACATGTTGCACTTTGCTGCAGTAGTTTATTGTATGGGAAGAATGCCTAGATGAGTCAAAGTCCTGCAGAGTACCATTTTTTTTATATGATACTAAGCTGTTTTCAGGAATAATTCTTCTGTCTGGGAAGTTGACAATTTTCCTTATACTTAAATCCAAGCTAAATAGCTGAGTTATCACAAGTAATATTTGAGGCCTAAGTATTCCTTGTCATCTCAACCACAGAGGTAACAAGAATGAAAAATGGCCGAGATTTCAAAATCACAAGGGACCATCGATATTGAAAATCTAATTAATAAATGTACCTCTTACTACATTAGCATTCTGTTCTACTTTTCTCAGACTTTTCCTCAATTTCATTTTAGAACATTGATTGTCAAATATTTTTATTACAAAGCCATCAAATACATGTTTTACACATCCAGATCACATGTAGTATGCCTGATTTGTGTCTGTGTGGTTGTTTATGTGTAATGATAGGAACTATTACCTAAAGGGCTGAACAGAATAGATACATGCAGTGGTTAGTTAACTTTATTTTAGAATATGTTGCATTTTGAAATTTAGGATAGTATCAATTGCAATCATTTCAAAGGCAGATACACAATAAATGGTAGTGTGCATTTGGAATATTTCCATATGTCCATTCACTGAAATATATTCAAAATGAGTATTCAAATTCTTACAGAGGATCAACATTTTCAACTATCAGTGGTTTTCTGATGTTTTTATATATGATTTCAAAATATTTGTAAGTTAATGGGGAAAAAAATCCCAATACTCGACAAGAAATGTATTCATTACCTTACTCAGGTAACTAACCTTTCTGTACAGCATCTTCACAATAAAATAAAATTAAAAAATAATTATTTCTGTAGAGTGCAAATATGTAAAACGGTATCATCTGTCCTCATTTCATTTGGATAAATGGATCAGTATTATTACTTATAACCTTAACAAATATTTGCTGGCAGGTTATTTGCCTCTCTATAGTATGGGGAGATTTAAATGTGTGGACTGGCAAACTATGGAATGTTTAGGAACCAAACAGTTTAACTCATGGAGACATTGTGCTCACGAAGTAGTGTAGAGCTAAGCCAGAAGGAAAAGGCTTAGAGAGCCAGCCACAGGCAAATCAGAGCCCATGCAAACCCTTTGTGCTTAATGAACGGCTATGTGTCAAGGTGCTGATTGTGAACAGGAGCAAGTGTCACCAAGTGGGGATGATAACTGAATGGGCACTGCTTCCTGGGGTAAAGACTAAAAGAGGACAGAGTTTATGCACAGGGCAAAGCATAAGGTTCCCAAGTCCTTCAGCAGAGAGCCTGCATGTTCCCCAGATGAAGGAGGTCAAGGGTGTGATGTGGGTTAGAGGTGTGAATGGATGAGGCCATGCTAGGCCCAGGGAAGGTCGAGGCACTATTTGCACATCTATGGTATCAATCCAGACACATACAACTGTGAGTCAACACCCGCACCTGGCAATAAAACTATTCTTAGGAGCACGTCATAGAGCTTGCAATAGATACATGGCTATAAATTCACACAACACACAGCACCATGTGTGATTTCTGCTGTAAGCCCTGCAGGTCAAGTGCTAGTGTGTGCATATGGATCCATATTACAACCTATGCGACACTTGGGTGGAAGATAATCATCATGTTGAGGGAGCTTTATGTAAATCTCATCAGGAGTTACAACAAAGTTCTGTACCTCCTGCTAAATTTTGCTATAATCCTAGCACGTCTGTCTGTCTGTCTGTCTGTCTGTGTGTCTGTCTCTCTCTCTCTCTCTCTCTCTCTCTCTCTCTCTCTCTCTCTCACACACACACACACACACACACACACACACACACCCCTAGCAGGTGCACTCAATTGGGCCACTCAAACTGTTAAATCTTGATTCTACATGCAATAACTACAACAACCTAGTATGTCATACCAATTCTAAAAACAAAGCCAGTATAAGCCCCACAGCTACAGTGTAAGAGATTCCCAAGGAACTTCCCAGAATATTAGATTAGGATTGTATTGTGGGTAAAAAAGGCTCACCTGCAATCAATAAATAGCCTCAGTGTGGGGGTGTAGCTCCAAAACAGAACACGTATCTAGCATGTGTGAGACCCTAAGTTTCATCCCCAGCATCAATAAGAAAACAAATAAACTTAGTGCCTTTTGCTTCCCCTCTGTGAAGGAAATTATCAAGTAACATCAAATATATATGTATATATATATATAGATAGATAGATATTTTAAATACCTTGCTTCTCACGTGAAAACATCATGCAGCAGGGAATCTGAGCAGTCTAGGAGAGCCCATCTGAGAGTCAGAGGGAATATAGTAGGGGCCAGAAGAGGAGCTGAGAATAGAGTACTCAATTCATTTTTTAAATAATAGTTTGAAATTAAAAATAGTCTTATAGGAATTTGGGTGCAGTGAAACAGAATTGATCATAATTGTATTCTTGCATCCAGAATATTCATATAGGCCACTACAAACTAGGATTTGTGCACTTGTCTATGCATATATTTCTGTTACAATAGAGAACTTACACAATAAAATCTCATTTTATGATCATCTTTTAGTTAGAAGCCAAAAGCCTCTGGAAATATTTAGGAAAGAGCTACATTCTGAGGCACATACCTACTTTCAGGAATTACAAGCAAGAAAGCTTTCTGTGTTATGAGTAGGACCTTGCTTCTTTGAGTGAGGATTATAAACTGGTCAAAATCTCTGTCTTTCAACAGGACGGTTGCTTGCAGCATTACGGGTTTATGATAACATCTGATGCTCAGAACGTCACCAGGCTGTGGAGTAGCACGTTCTCAGATCCTATAGCTTACTCATCCATCGAGGAACAGGAAAGAGTAGGTGAAGCTATGTAATTTATAATCACTTTTCTTATAGTAAGTCAGGTGTGTAAGTTTAACACGTTTAATAGATATGAAAATATAGTCTATGATGATGTGTCTATGTATATGGCTTTGTCAGCAAATCAGAGAGAAGGCTATGAAAAAGACAATGGAAAAAAATGTAAGAAAGAAAATTGGCAATAAAAGATCTTTTAGTATGTTGATCACTTCAACCTACATTTATCTAGTATCAATTCAATATTTGATGCCAATCTGAGAGTTCTCTATTCCAAAGAAGTGAATTTTTATAACAAAATGATTGGAAAAAAAGAGAAAGAGAAGGGAGGAAAAATGAAGGCGACTAAAAAAAAGTTCCACTATGTGATTTTTAAAAACCTTACCTTTGCTGTACAGTTTTTTAAGTGATAGAAGGCTTTTAAAATCGTAGAATGTTTCTTAATTCAATAAATTAAATTAGAAATGTTATCTGGACACTAATAGAACATTTAAATCTGGAAGAAGAGCCCTATTAGAAAGTTGCAAGCAAGATAGTTGTATAAATAGGATTAGCTTGAGCATATCTGATCTCAGAATTGATGAATAAATGCATTGTGAAGAGAGAGAATGTGTGTGTGTGCGTGTATACATAACATGCATATTTCCATGTTTGTTACTTTGTATCTGCACTATAATACATACATCCAGCCTCACATTTTCCCAAATCAAATAATAAAAAATATATTTTCTACCAGCAAAATGTAAATTGGAATGCATTTTGAAATCTAATCCCTTTCACTTTCTTTCTCCTACAGGTTCATAGATTAATTCCCTGGACTGTGGCTCCATTGCTCATGTCTCTGTGGTAGCATATAAATTCTCCTAGGGGCAGATGGATGGTTAGTAAATCACCGCTGAGTCACATCTATGTTCATCTGATAGAAATTCAGAGACAAGTATCATGCCAGCAACTGCATCTAAGTGACTGGCTCTATTTCAGTAATTCTACACAAGTTAAATCCATCTTGTTTCTTGTGGAGAATATCACAGTCGGGGCAAACTCTTCTGAAAGGCATATGAGCACAACCTAATATTAGTTGGAGTGTCTCCTGAGCTCAAGAGCAAAATAAAATGACTGAAATGTTGTGCAGAAAACGGAAAGCCTCTATTTCTGCTCATCTCTGAGAAAGGCTTTCTTTTTCTAACTAATCTTACATGTTTTGCTCTTTTACCTCACTTTTTAAAAATTCATTTCAAAAACTAGTGTTCACAATGCTCTCAGAAATCATAAAGTACTCAGGAGGCCATTAGAGGATCACGGTTCGAATCCAGCTCAGGCAGGAAAGTCTGTGAGGCTCTTTTTTTTTTGTACGCTTTTTAAAATTGTGAAAATGCTGTACAGAGGAGCTAGTTACATGAGCAAGGTAATGAGTACATTTCCTATTGAGCATTGTTGCCTCCTCCTTTGTTTTCCCCCTACCATCCCTTCCCTCCCATCTCCACAACTACACCCCCCCACCCCTCCGAAGTTGTAAAGTTCAATTTCAACATAATGTCTTGTACATCTCATTGTTACAATGGGTCAACCTATATCCTTATTTAAGCGTTTTGTTTTTTCCCTTCCCCTCCCCAAATTAGAGAAGTGTATATACAAGATGCAGGGCACTGACATCAAATACAGTGAAAACAGGGGTTTTACTGTGGGGGGAGGAACATCCAAAGCAACATTCTTATCTACAATAAACCACCAGAAAACCAGGTGGTATTGTGGCTCAAAGTGGTAGCATGCTTGCTTATGCAACAAAGCCCAGTGACAGGGCCCAGGTCCTGAGTTCAAGCCCCATGACTGCCAAAAAATTTTAGAAAATCTTACTGACAAAGAAAATAATGAGAGTGTAAGCTTAAACCTACATACTCTAATTTCATGCATTCTTATCTCTCTCTCTCTCTCTCTCTCTCTCTCTCTCTCTTTCTGTCTTCCAGTCTCCTTATTTACTCAGTATTCAAAACAAAAATTTTCATTACCTGAGGATCTGATTAATGCATTCTCGGTAAATGTTAGTATTATCTGACATTCAGGCACACAATAACTCAAATTCTATCTTAAAGGTATTCATCGAGAGCACGTGTGTGTGTGTGTGTGTGTGTGTGTGTGTGTGTGTGTGTGTGTGTGTTTCAGTGTAGCGACTCCTATCTGTAATCCTAAGCAGGAAGCTGAGTTCTGATGATTGTAGTTCAAAGCCAAATGGGGCAGGAAAGTCAATGAGACTCTTATTGCCAATTAACCACCAAGAAGCTGGAAGTGGAGCTGTGGCTCAAGCTCAGGGACAATGCCCTGGCCCTAAGTGTAAGCCCCAGGATAGGTGTGCGTACACACACACACACACACACAATTAGTTTATCATTAAAAAATGCAGTGTTAAATATTTTTACAGGGCCATATAATAAACTTCAAGAAAAGTCACCAAAATTAATATGTAGAGATCATTTGAAATACTTGACAATGATCTCTAAGAATATGTGGAATATGTTCCTATTGAATGAATTTTCCACTTTAAGATTCTATAATATGCGGCAAAGAAGAATCTGTAGTCCTGGGTTTCTCAAACTCTGCCCATGAAAGGCCTTTTTCTTGTAATTAAAAAAGAAAGAAAGAAAACAACAAAAAACTCCCCAAAGCCCACACTGGCTTGGCTTCTGGTTGGCTTCTGAGAGTGGAGCTCCAAACTACTGGGTGATTTCGGCTGGCAGAGTATGTTGTGGTCTGCAGGACTGGCCCACACTGACCTGTTTTGACTGGCTAGTTTATGCGAACAATATGATTTATGCAGGAGTCTGAGTAGCAGGGTAGCAGAACATATGTCACGCTCAATGGTTGACTGATCATCAATAAAAGCCCAGGGCTCCGATGCTCTGCTGAGCCTTGTTGACACATGCCACACATCATCTCTGGAAGACTCAGGACCCTCCAATGAGAGCGCCCGGAACAGAAGCACCCACAGCCTTCCCCAGGCCTTTGCCTTTTGCTGTATACATCTTTTCACCACCATCGACTGTAACCCACAGTACGGGAGCTTCTGACAACCGGGAACCCTTACTGAACTGCTGTCTGAGGGAGATCTCCGGTGTTGCTTCAAGCGCCCAAGTTTCTGGTACCAAGAGCCTGGGCCACGAGGACTTCTTTCTCTGGTTTAATTTTCAAGCTATTGTTACTATGATTTCTATACTCTATACATGTCTAACTTTAGGTCTTTTTATTTAGTTATTTTTGAATTGTAATAACCAACTAGAGTGTTATTAATGCCACTTGTAAGCACCATTAAAGCACCTATGTGCTGCTATGGTACTTGCTAAGCAAATCTACTGCTTCATTAGTCTTAACGGTTGCATTTAATTCTGAGTTTTACTATGACCCCAGTGAATGGTACATATCACATGGAAAAAGTTATTAAACCTTTCAGCCAATTCCAAGTCACCAATCTCGCAGAATTTCATTTATGCAATATATTCTGTTAATTTAGCAGGCACCAGCACCGAAACAAATTACACAATGTTTGTGTTTCCTTCTATAGAACAAGGCATATGAGGGCGTTTTGAATTCAAAGACACTAGCTATCACCATTACTGCCATTTATAGACTTGAGTACTAGCTATCACCATCACTGCCATTTATAGACTTAAGTTGAATAACTTTACTCCCATCTGATTCCCTCTTTAGCCCCACAGGGAAGGAGAGCTACTGAGTTTGTTCAAGTCTGGGGTTATCCCAGGGAGCAGGGAAAGGGCTTCTGAGCAATATCTTGTTTAACAAGGTTGTAATAAAGCCTTTGCAAAGTCAGGGTCCATAAATTTCTCCTGAGTCATCTGCTACCAGACAACTGGAATGCACCACATTCCCAAAGAAGCTTCCAAGTTTAAGACTAATTAGAGGAGATTCTTGATAATGAAGGAGCCTGTGTTTTCAAGGTTGATCACAAAGTGTGGGGAAACTAAAGCACACACACACACACACACACACACACACACACACACACACACACACAAAACAACAACAACAAAACCCAAACATTTTTGTGTGTAACTAAAGCTGCATTTGCTGGGATCATTAACTGGAGCTCCTCGCTTATGTGTAATGGATCTTCTAGATTCTGTGTGTTTGAGCCCTTGCCAAGCAAGCTCTGGCCCTTGCTGTGTCCCCTGCTTCTCCTGCTTCCAGCTAACAGCACAAGAAGCAATCCTGCAGGGAGAGCATTGGCCTTTCTGTTTTACAGTGCTTAAAAAAATCACTTTGAATGAAATTATATGTGCAATTACAAAACAATCACTGCAATATGCAAAAAGAAGACCTTGACAATAATGTCCAATACAATCAGGTTTTATTGTCCTAAAGAAAAAAATATATATAATTTGGAAAGGAAAAGAGCATCTGTCCTCTGTAAACCTACCTCTTTTGTCTTCTTTATCCTATTTTGTCCACACAGTCGTCCCTGGCGCTGAGTGAACTCAGCCCAGACTCCACGGTAGGGACTGGGAAGCAACTTTCTGAACAGAGAACAAAGTGCCGCGTGCCTGTGAATGTCCAGAGCATCCTGCCACTCTGTCCTCCTCTTTGCCCTTTTCATTTTTTTCTTTACGCTCTATCTTCTCTTTCATTTTGCATCCATTAGGCTTTAATAAAAAAATGGTGTGATTGTGAAGAGACACAGAGATTGTGACAAGTAAATAATTATCATCATAGATTATGTGCATCTTAGGACTATCCTACTAAAACAAAGAATAAGTTAAACAAAATGAGAAAAATTAGATAGTTTTAATACAACCATATAAAAATAAAAGGACAGAAAGTTTAATAAAGCTTCAGTGATTTTGTTTGTCTATGCTAATATGCAATAATAAATTTAGGATCTCATTCAGTAGAAATCTATTGAATACTAGATTCACTATCTGCAAGATACTCTCTTAGACATTGAGAATACAGCATTGAACAAATAGACAAATGTCTTTGACCCTGATACCTTAGATGACTGTTGTGAACGTGCCGGTATCACTGGAAGATGGAAGAAGGATCGCCTCAGTTTCCCAGTTTTCACACAAAGTCACAGTCCTTGGTATCTACCCATGAAAAGCATTTGGGGAAGTCTTCCAAAAATGGAAACATCACAGGGTAACATTTTAGCAAGCAGTTACTTTAGTATAACAAGGCAAAGTTGGGAGAAATAGGAGGAGAAATATTGTCTGCACCATATGCGGGACATGGGAGTTGAAGCCCTCTGTAAAGCAGCTGAAATCAGGCAGGCCTGCGTCTAACACCCGGTAGTACTTACATAGTGGTCCTGGGTGGGTCAAAGGCCTATCCAAACGCAGTTAACATTCAACACGTCCTGTTTTAAGACTTGTCTTCCATCCTTTCCACCTCTTTACCTTTATTTATTTATTTATTTATTTTAACATCTCAAAGAAGAGGGAAAGACTTGGATATTTCCCTAGGACTCCTCTTCTTTTTTGAGTGTGTGCGTGTGTTAGTCCTGGGCCTTGAACTCAGGGCCTGGGTCGCTATCCTTGAGATATTGTTGCTCAAGGCTAGTTCGTACTCTACCACTTGAAACATAGTTCCACTTCTGTCTCTTTGGGTAATTGATTGGAGCAAAGAGCCCCATGGGCTTTATTGCCCAGGCTGGCTTTGAACTGTGATCCTCAGATCTCAACTTCCTGAGTAGCCAAGATTTCAGCCATGAGCCACCGGCACCCAGCTTAGGACTCCTACTCTCGTAAGTTAACAAAGGAGGAAAGCTCTCAATATATTCCCTGGTTCTAATTTGATTTTAATATTTGTTACAATATAATTTCCCTGTCTCCATTCGGTCAGCCTCAATGAGTGCTTTGGGAGAAAGGACGCAGATGTCCGTGGCTAGACAGAACAAGACGAGACCAGCAGCAGCTGGTGTAGCAACAGAGCTGGACTCTTCGTGGCCCTGCAGCTGCCTGCCCGTAGCTTGAGCCTGAATGAAATAAGGAGATCCTGGGCTGTTGAGCATATTCTTAAAGGATTACTGCGAAGACAGGCACTTGTAGTTCACACCTGTAAAATAAATAAAAAACACATATACATATGTGCATAGGTATATATCTCATATAATATCTGTGTATATAAATTACTGTGGCAGAAGCAGGGTGAGAGTGGACACCTATAATTCTAGCCATTCAAGAGGCTGAGCTCCAGAGACTTATGGTTGGAAATCAGCCCGGGCAGAACTCTTTGAAATTCCATCTCTACAATAAATAGTCAAAAGCTCAGCTGGGGGCATAGCTCCAGTGGTAGGGCACCAGTACAGCAAGCAAGCCAAGTGAGCACATGAGGCTCTTTGACCAACCTGTTCATTCCCCCCCCCCGCCCAACCCCCAGCCTCTGCAAAACCAAGACTGGGTATGAGATCATAGACATGAAGAAATAAAATTATCTGTAATCTCAACATTTTCTTTCTAGAAGTCTGAGGAATGATGCTGTTATTGTTGGTAAGTGGAAAATCATGGAATAGTCTAGCAAGGATTTACAATCCTTGAGAACCAAGAGAAAGTTCAAATATAAGTGTTGTGGCTAGCAAACAAACCATTTAGAAGAAACATCCTAGAGTCAACAAGAAATTGCCTGAGGCAGCTCAGAGACTTCTCTGACATTTTTATGTCATGTACTCTGTACATGTACACTCAAACGCATCCATCCAAAGCAGAAGGGGTAGATCTTACAGGATCATGAGAATGACAGGTAGTCACTGGCCGTGAATGACATAAGGGAACATAAAATGGAGGATGAAACTCTAGATCTCACTAGTGTAATTAAACACAATAAATAAACTTCCTAACTCACAGGTAACTGCAGCCTTGTAGACTAGACCTCAGGACAGGAATTTTTTGTATGCAGTATCAGTCCTAAAAGCTAATGCTGTTGTTTTCACCCTAGAATAACTTTCATCCTATTGACCTATATCTGTAACAATATTCAGTCTGTTTTTATTTTAATCTTCCTTCATTACATTTCTTTCCTAATGAACTCTCCAATCTCTGTCAATACATTTGCACCTTGCTTGAAACCCTCTCGCGCTGGTCGCAGAGCAGGGCTGATTAGCTAGCCTGGCTTTCTAGTGACCAAAGAACCCAGTGGGTAGGTGTGGACCTGCCAGCCAGGAGGAGAGGCTATAAGAGGAACAAAACAAAACCTGCTGTGCATTTGCTCCAGATCCCCAGCACCCCACTTTTTATTCTGCTCTTTAATCTTAGTAAGTGGCATTTTATTATAGCAAACCAAAGCTGACACCACAAAGAGACCAATGACAGCAAAAGCTTGAGAAAAATTAGACTTCAACAATGGGAGAAGGTGAAAGTTAGAATGGGCTTGCCTTGCGTGTGGAAGGGATGGTCCTTGTCAGATGGCGAAGACCGTCTATGAATATGAGCCTGTGAGAAGAGTCGAACCAAAGGAGATTCAGGTAATGTGTGCACATGTCTGCAACATACGAGCTCAATGTTTGTGTTGTCATAGGTTGTGACCTAGGTAGGATGGGTTAGAAAGCAATTGAGTTAATGCATGGGAGTCCCATGACAAAGATCGTGATCTCACAAGATCAGGGAATTCCCTTTTCCATAAGTCTCAAAAATAGGCAATGGTTGTTTTTGTTATGTCAGCCCAAACTAAAACACAACTAGTTTTACAATATAAATATAAAACATAGGCTTATTTTGGATGATGCAGCTTTGCCTAAGATGATGAATTCCAGGGAAATTTAACCCCACGTAACAAATTATTTTCTCACTAATTTCAAAATATGAATAATTATCCCTGTGAATGTTAAAGTGTTACATGAGTTATCAGAAAGGGGTCATGTTTTATGTTATCAGAAATGTATCATTTTAACTGTCCTTTCTATTTTCATGCCAACTAAGTGAATGAATATATGTCATGTACAAGAAAGAATTGAATTTTTTATGGGATCATTGAATCTGGCTCTTTCATTTTCACAGATGATAAAATGTGACTGGTTAAGAAAAGAGGTTAACAAAGTCATTTAAGATGTCAGAATACTCAGTGGTTACAACCTATGGCTTGTGCCTCCAATATCATTATTATTATGCTTATCACCACACAAGGGGTCTGTATACATACATGTTCCAAAATTCATACATTAAATGCCCAGCAGATGCCCTTTAGAACTTAAATTCTAGGAATTATATACTCTGATTGTCTATGTTTTGCATGTAAGTAAAACTAGACCCAGATAGTTAATTTTTTACATACAACATTATCAATGATCCTCTTGTATCTGGTCAGAAAACTCTGAGGTCAACTGACTTACAGTTACCTAAGGCATTGTCCATGCCACAATCAGTGGTAATACACCAAGAGCTGAGCAATAAAGTCCAGCAGTAAGAGGGTTTACTGTGGGTGGGAAATTAAAAACTATTAACAAACCATCATTTGGTGTCTTTTTCTTTGGGGGGGGGGGTCCGGTCGTGGGGTCTGAACTCTGGGCCTGGGTGTTGTCCCTCACCTCTTCAGCTCAAGGCTAGCGCTCTACCACTTGAACCACAGCACCACTTCCGGCTTTTTTCTCTTTGCTTATGTGGTGCTGAGGAATCGAACCCAGGGCCTCATGCATGCAAGGCAAGCGCTCTACCACTGAGCCACCTTCCCAGCCCCATTTGGTGTCTTTTTAAGTATATGTTCAAACCACTTTCTAAATAATTTCAGTAATATAATATCTCTCACTGAAAAACAATACTGGGAATCTGCTAAGCAATAGTTGAGAACATAATTTAATTTCATATATGAACATTATATTATTTAATAACATTCTATAATTATATATGAAATAATATATAATTATCTATCATACATAAACAAGTATTTTATTTATCTTTTAATAAATACCCTATTCTACATGGAATTAAATTTGGCAAATTCCCAGTTATATGGTAATACAATCAATCTTGTATATACCTAGACTCATTTTATATATAAAAAACAATTTAGACGATGTTCAACCATCAGTATATTAAAATGCATTTCATTAGTTTTCCTATAAATACCACTTGAACTATTTAACCTTGCTCTTGCTTTCTTTTTCTTTTTGTACAGGAGTTTTTGAACTCGGGGTTTCACAATTGCTAGGTTGGGTGATTACACTCAGCCAGGCCCCCGTCTTGGTTTTCGCTGGTTATTTTAGGAGCCTGTCTCCCTTTCTGCAGAACTGTCTTCAGCTACTTTAGGTCCCCATGGACCCTGGTATCACAGGCGTGTGCCCCCATCTGGATTCTCTCCAGTCCTGCTCCACTCACCACGGGTTTTTAAATTTAGATTTATAATATAATAAAATCATACTTAGTAAGGCAAATTGAGCAAACTTTTTATTGTGTAATATAAAAACTCCAAATATAATTTTCATCTTTTTTTTCCCCAATGTGGCTACCCCAGTGGCTAACTGTAGAAATTCTAATGACTTTTTCAAACTGAGC
Source organism: Dipodomys merriami (assembly GCF_024711535.1). Lineage (NCBI taxonomy): Eukaryota > Metazoa > Chordata > Mammalia > Rodentia > Heteromyidae > Dipodomys > Dipodomys merriami. Next base: position 2,903,787 of record NW_027206313.1, on the reverse strand, counting down.
ACATTGAAGGAAATACGTCTCACAATCTTTTTTTCTCTACTCTCTGCTATTCCCCATCTTCCATCAGAAATTATTCTGGAAGTAGACACACTAGAATGTTTCATATTACTCTAAACCAAGTTTGGTTTATTAATACTAATAATTTACTTTATCATAGGTATTCAAATACTATTTTTAGTTATCTCAATGAAAAATAATCCTTAATTTCATTGTTGTTGGTTATTTTCTTTTTTAATTTCACAGCACCAATGCTTGAATTCAGGGCATCCTGGTCTTGTTTGTGTTTCTTGCTCAGTGTTTATTCTGCAACTTGAGCCACACCTGTAATCCAACTTTGCTCTGGTTAATTAGAGAGAGAGTGTTCCTCACTTTTCTGGTAAGCTGGCTTTGTGTCTTCATCCTTCAGGACTAGACTTCCTAAGGAGCTTTATTTACAGGTCTGAGCCACCAGTGCCCAGGCATAATTTTAATTCTCGACTTTCTTAACGGCCCGGGTATCTATGTTGTTACAGACTAGCATGTTCTCAATATTTAGTCCCTGGACACTCACTTCATTCACAGTTGTCAGCCCAGGGAGGCTTCTTCCTGTAGGAGTGTTTACCTGGTTGTGTGATGAGTCCCATAAACACCACTGGTAGATGTGTGTGGTAGTTCTGTAAACTCTTCTGAGAGAATCTGCAGTTCTGAGCAACACACTGGCAATTTAGATGACCTGAGAAGCCAAAGCCTCATAAACATCATTATTGCCCAAATCCCAGGAATAAAGAAAATTTGACTTGTGGAGTCAGGGTGGTAGACATATGGCTGGTATAACAATATTTTCTCCAAATGACAGTTTAAAATAACTTATAACCAAGCATAATACATTGAAAAACAGTGAATTTCCTAAAGGCAAAAGTAATGAATAAAAATTTCTCTAAATTAAAACATGGCCTTGATGTGTCAGTGTTAGAAGGTGTTTAGTAGATAGAGGTAACTAGAGAGATGGACACAAGTACAAAATTTGTTCTAAAATAAGTCCAGATTTATGTGCTAACATCTCACAGAATACTGCAGAATGAAGAGGTTTGAGCTATTTTTATCATGCAAGAGCTGTCATTAAATTCCTGGGATACTGACTGTGTCTGTTCAGATTCTTGAGAAATCATTCTTCTATCAGTAGGGTAAAATGTGTGCTCTGCAGGAAGTGCTGGCTAAAATGCTGTGAGAATTATAAAGTTTTCCACGCTGTTAATAATTGAAATTATTGTCCTTATTTTGCCATCTGGTACTGGGATGATTTTGCTTGGGTTCTGTAGACCACTGGAAAAATTCAAAGAGAGAGAAAAAGAAGGAAAACATCATTACCACTCACCACTGTTCATTAAAATAAGCAACGGTGAGTCACTACAACTACAGGCGTAACAAGTGCTTAGCTATTTTTGCTGAAAAGCACTGATTCTGTCCTTGGGCTCAGAAATTCAAGCAGGAGAAAATCTTGGCATCCCGGCCTCCAGTTTCTATCTGGGTCCTTTGCCCCTAGCTATGCTCCTCAACAGTCTAACTGTAGCCACAGTGGAATCCAAGAGAATAGGGCTGATCTTACCCCAAGGAGAGGAACAGACTATCTACCAGGCAGGTGTTAACCGTAACTAGGTTCCACTGCTCTTATTGTAACAAGGTACCATCAGACCAATTTTGAGACTATGTGTGTTAGGAAAATGGAGGAGAAAGAAAAGAACAGGCCAGACTAAGTCTCCACAGGCTAGGACCGTTTATTGCCAGTGAGTTCCACTGACTTTCCATAGGCATGGAGGCTGCGTAAGCTGTGTAAAGAGGTGGGCTTAGAAATGGTGTTTATGGGGTCTAGCATAGGGCCAGGGTTCATGGAAAAGCCCTTAGGTCTTGGGAGGTGGGGGGCTTTTCACTTGGGCCCACAATGCACTGTATACAGCCAGGCTTGGGTAGTTGCCCTGCCTGTGTTAGGCAGTCTGCGCATCTGGTGGCTGCCCGGATGTCCGTGTGCACCTGGGCAGACAGGGTGGGGTCAGTCCTTCATTGTGCAACAGGACCATTTACCACACCCCTCATCCCTACTGGGACTGGGCACATTTGATGATTATGTCTACCCTTCTCTCTGTACTTAATTCTTCCTTTATTTAAACTTGAAGCAAAGGTCTGTATGTGGAATTCAGGCTGGAATGCTTATTTTTCCTCTCACCTTCATGTCCATGTTTCATTAATATTTCCCTTACCTCCAAATTATTTGGCTTCATTGGATGTATTAGGGTGGAACAGTGCAGTTCGGGCCGGAGGCCTAAAACTCTGGTTATAGAGCACTTTTTAAAACCACTGTAATTTACCAGGTGGCAGATTTACACCAATTAGAGAAACTTTATTAGGTGTCCTAATTACAAGTTCAATTGTATTATATTATTATAAATTCTAATTTCACTCTTTAAGGACTCCCCAATTCCACCAGGCAGTTACAAATATCTATTATTTGCAAATAATTCAACTAAACATCTAGTGCAAAGTGCATCTTTTCCCTCTCAACATGTTTCTAATCAAGAGACTAAATTTTTGTCAGATGTAGTTTTGACAAAATCAACTATAGTTGTGGAAATATGTTTACTTAAGTTTTTAAATGCTTCATAAACATTGATTCTAGTATTTATATCCAAGGTATATATACATAGATGTATATATAAGTATATATAATATATAGCTAAAATCTACCATAATCATTTTACATTTAAATTTATCTACATTGTTTTTTGTTAATTATTTTTTATTGAATTTTCATCCAGTCTTCCTTAATCTATTCATATTGTAGTTAATCACTGTTAAATGAAGCCCAATTATGCAAACATTTTTAGGCTTTTCTTTGGTTTTCACTGTTAATTGGCCTATTGTAATAGGGTACTTCTTTGCTTTTTTTTTTCTATAAACTTTTAATGATTTATCCCTGTTAAAGGTATTCCGAATTCCAAAGAGAGTTATCTATAACTCCTTCTCCTCTCCTCTGATTATATCAATTGAAATGCAGAAAGTAGCATTTTTGTTCCAAGGGGAAAATGCAAATGTTGGCCCCAGGAGACCCAAGTCGCAGGTCTTCTGAATCAATTCCCAAAGAAGAGAAGGACTTCAGAGCTCTGGACAGCCAACACAGAGTACAGATCTCCTGTCCTTTGCTTCGTTTGCCTTTGTTTCCTACAAAAAGTTCATTATGTTCTCGACCCACTTACAACTGGAGATTTAACACAGAGAAGTATCCTCCATATTTCTAAAGAAATCTTCTTTCCATGTATTTGTGTTTCTTAGCTTTTCAGCAGAGGGGCAAAACATACAAACAGCAGACTCTATTAACTTGTGTTCCTCCTCCTCCCCCCTCCTCCTCCTCCTCCCCCTCCTCCCCCTCTTCCCCCTCCTCCTCCTCCTTCCCCCCCTACTCCTCTCCCCCCTCCTCCCCCTCCTCCTCTCCCTCCTCCCCCCCAACAACTTTCTGGAGCTAATGACCACAGGGAAGAAAAGCTCAAGCTGCTGGTAGCTAGCTCGCTGAGCCTGCATTTATGACTCAGGAGGCACCTTAGCAACTGCCAGGCAGTATCTTACACCCTGGAAATTTTTCTTCTTTCTCACTCCCAGCATTCTTGCCAACTAATGCTCCATTGCTGAGAGGAAAACATTTTTGGCTTGGGGAAAGAGTCAGAGTGCCAAAGTTCCCAGAAAATTGGATGATGGCGGGTTCATGTGTTTGGTTGGATATTTGCCTTTTTCTTTCTGTGTCTATTATTTCTAGGATGGGTAGTTTGGGTACTGTAAAAAACAACTTAAAAGGGGCTTTTGCTGGGTCCTGTGAAGTCACCGAAAGTCCCCTAAGTTTTCATCTGTGCCCTTTGATCTGAGCTATTATCTGCTAATGTCCCTGTGCAATCACCATGAGCTTTAAGCAGTCTCAGATTCACAAGCAAGAACGTTTGTGTTGAAGGCAAACTACCCTCTCAAATGGGCATCATCTTAAAAGGAAACAACTCCAAATAGGAGACCATCACGATCCTATGATGATCCAGAAATAAGGTAATGACTTTTCAGGAATCCCCTCCAACAGACAAAGATGACCTAATGGTCAACCACACGATATCTCAATTTGGGAGTATTTTGACTATTCATACCTTTCTCCACCCGTCCTCAGTCCTCCCTCGCTAATCTGACGTCCATATCTATTCTTTGGATGGTGGCTGAAGATGTACTGAAATGCTGTCTTCCCAGGGCTGTCATGTAATAAATGTTTTTTTCTCTGCCCTTTAGTTGATTTATTGGGGGAAACTAGCCAGACCTGATTTGAGACTCACAGACTTTGGGCGTGGGGTGTAAAAACCTCATTTTGATGTGGAATCCACTGGGCTGCAAAGTTCATAGTGTTGGCTGAGCAGACCTGAGCTCTGTCCTATGGGTAAAAGGTAGTTAAGGTACTGTGATAACACTGCATGGCCACCTAGCGATTTGTTACATTATTTTATAATTATAATTAATTTTTAAAGTATCAAGATAGTTGCATGAGAGACTCCATACAAGCTTTCATGCTATTGCATAATGAAGATTCAAAGAAAATAGAAGCTAATTTGACATATTAGAGAGAAGGGAAGGATTTTAATCCTGTCCAAGACAAAACTTAGGAGGAAAAGAAAATAAAGAAATGTTTCCAATGTTCTAAATCTATCCCCAGTTGGTACGAACCCCACAATGCCCCAAAACCCCATTGAAAAGAGGTCTGAAAACATTTTACCTTCAACTCTGTGGCCCAACAATATACTCAGTATTGTCAGGAACATCCAGTTTCCAGCAGGAGCGTACCTTCTAAGATATTTAAGTAAAAATGGCCAGATAGCAGGACATTTCTGGGTTGATGCTCTGTTCTCAACTTCAAGTGTGCCAGATTTAAAAAGCTCCAACCTGTCATACAGACTGATGTGTTTGTCCCTATTTTTATCACTCACTGTCCTATCGCTGCAAGTAGTCAAGCTCTTTTAAATAGACTACTAGATGCTGATGAAAGATAAAGACCACACGGGTAGCAAGTACTTCAGCAAGAGAAAATGACACGGACTCCTTATCTCCTAGAGCTTTTCCATTGGTAGAATTAGACATAGTTAAATCAGACCATTACAAGCACCACATCCCAGCAGGACTAAGGAAATGGGTCACTAGCATATAGGAGTTAAATATATATATATACATATACATATACACGTACAGGTACATATACATGTATACATATACAAGAAATTTAGCAAAAAGAAAACAAGGACTCCTCTAAATTCTTAAAAAGAATTTGTCAAGTGTATTAGAAGATTACAGATATTAATCCAGAAACTCCAGATAGTATGAGGATAGTTGACATGGAATATATGATTCAAAATTTCCCAGCGCTCATAGAGAATGTGAAAGTTGAGAAGGGCTGTAAGAATAAATCCATCCAAATTGTGAAGTGCACTGTCCTATACATAATGCAGGAGAAGCAGAAAAGAGGAAATAAGTTTCCTCTCCCTCCCTCTCTCTTCCTCTTTCCACCTCCTCTTCCTCCCACTCTTCCTCCCACTCGTCCTCTCACTTTCTCCTCCACCATCTCTTTCTCTTTCTTTCTCTTTCTCTCTCTCTTTTTCTGTCTCTCTTTTTTCTCTTTCTCTTTCTCTCTCTTTCTCTCATGTATGTTTCTACAACAGGAAAGAACATGAGGAAAAGAAAGGAACATTGGTCAGACAAATGTGAAAAAAGATAAACTTCAGTGAGTGACTAGTACATACATAGTAAAGAAGGTGGACACTGGAAATATAACTGTTTAAGATTAAGGAATGAGCACAGAAGGAGAGGGAGAGGGTAAAAGAGAAAGAAAAAAGAAGGAAAGAAGAGCATATAGCCAAGCAGTGGAAGAGGACTTATGCACGTGATTAATGAAGATGTCCAGAAGCTCTTTCTGATCTGTAGGGTCATTTATAATTTTCCTCTAGGATCCTCAGGTAAAATTGAATTAGGTACAATTCCTCTTGAACATGGAAACTATGTTCTCAATAACTAGAATGATTCAAAGCACCAAAACATAAACAAAAAACCAAACCAAAACAAAACAAAAAAAGATAGTGCCTATTGTAAGAATAACAGTGACAAAGCGACAGAAACATTTCCTGCAACCTACGCGGTGCTAATCAGGACACTTAAGGTACGAACATGGTTCCTCTGTAGCAGAAGCTTCCATTGTGTGATGAGACTAAGATAAGTTGAATTCGCGAGTAACTCTTGTTCTCAGAAGACAACAGTTACTCTTACGGGTCCCACTAGGAGAAGTCTAGAGTTACAGACAGTGTTCGTGCACCATGAGGAGACAGCATAGAATCTTCCCTGAGACCATGGAGTAAGACAGAGGCTAGTTGGCACACCAAGGACACAAATGTCAAAGGTTGAATAGGAAAGGGAATTACTACACAATATCAGGAGAGAAATTTAGCCAATGCTGAAGAAACTTCTTAAATATGAACCTATGTTAGTTGATCTATAGGTTCCAAGTTTATCTGTGGTACCCCAACATGCCAGTTGTATGTAAGAATCCTTACATAACTAGTATAGATTTATTCAAGACTTGAGAGATACCATGGTATGATAGAAAATATGCATTCTATTGAGGTAAATTTCTATGTTTTATTGAGTATTGTAGCTGACTACATGGATGGCTTGTGTATTGGATCTTAAGGATGCTTTCTATTGCATCCCATTTGAACACAAAAATTCATGTTCTGCTGGTTTTCAATTTCTCTCTGTCATCATTGGTGAATTTTTAGCTAATGTGTTAAGACCTTATGGGCAGGGAGAAAATGATGGAAGTGTTAACACTAATCAAGATGCATTGTACTCATAAATTGACAGGTTTAAGTGGAACCCTCTCTGTACGACTACTTAAATACAATATAAAAATCAATTTATTAAAAAAAGACAAGATTAAGTCTTAGAGACCACATTTTGTTGTAATATGTTGTTATTTGCTGAAAAGAAGCCCTGATTGTGAAAAATGTCTATTTAAAATCCTTTGTACGCTGTCACCTGGGACACTATGGCTACAACTATCATCACACAAAGCTCACCGTTTAGTCAGAGTCATGATCTTAAGTATCAGTTAAAACCAGGAAACTGGAACTTCATGTCAAATGATTGAAAACAGCAATTGCTGTAGTAAAGCCCTTGTAACTAGTAAGCTACCACAGGTATTACTGGGTTCTGCAAACTGAGTGCCTACTTTATATTTATAACAAACCCTGTCTATAAAATCAAAAAGATCCCATTCACAGTCCTCCTATTAAATGTCAGAGGTCCAGTGGGCATTTGACATTGTTAAAGGAAAATCAGTATCAGCACCAGTCTTGGGGTTATTTAACCGCTCAAAAGTTTTGATGTTGTCTATAGAAGAAAAGTAAGGTTTAGGCTTAGAAGTAATCACTCGGATGCTTAGACTCTAATCCAGGGGAGTCTACAGGCAAAGGCCGGCCCCTCCTCAGAGTGTGCCAGCGGAGTAACTGGTGATATCTCACAAGACACAGATAGTCACGTTGGAAAAGTCTGCTATGGTGTTTACACCTGATCAAATATTGGCCTTATTAGGACATAAAGAAGACTGATTGACAGTGGAAAAAGGGACAGATATCAAGCTGCTTTGCTTGATAATTCAAACATTCTTTCAAACCACTTCAGCCCTGATGCAAACAGACTCTAATCTGGAGGAGGAGTGAGAAATTCTCAATGCGGCCTATTCCGGAAGACCTGCTTCTCAGCTCACCTGTGTACAGCTCACGTCCTCGAGCTACTCACCCGTGAGAGCGGCTTCCTGGGGAAGGATGACACCAGGATGAATATGTTGTGGCAATGCTGGGTGACAAAACAGAAGCTCGGTGCCGGCCAGCACTGGGCCTCTGCGTAAGGCTGAACTGAGCTTGACAAATAAAACACACATCAATACTGACTCCAACTACTCCAACTACGGTTTCAAAGCATTTCTTTATGGTATGCACTATCAACTATTTGGAAAGAGGTAAGATGACCACTGAGGCTGCTGGCTCATACCCGCCATCATAGCTACTCAAGACACTACGATCTGAGGGTTGAGGTTCTAAACCAACCCGGGCAGTCAGTGAGATTCTTGTCTCCAATTAAGCAGCACCAATCCAGGAGGGGAGATGTGGCTTAAGTAACAGAGTGCCAGACGTGAGTGAAAAGTTCAGCGTGTTGGCTCGAGGTAGGCAGCCATTACTACCCCAAATAGCCTTTCTACACGTTCCAGAGTGGTCAGAATCAAACTCTTGCTTGGTTAATGCAGGTCAAAAACTGACAGAGCCGGCAAACTAGATGCTATGAGAAGTAGCTTCTTGTGGACTCACATGGACTCTTCTAAGTTCAAGCCTAATTACAGGGAATGGGACAAAGAATAGAATGTGGTTTCATTAATGTCCCTACACTCATTATGGAAACTTAATGATCACGAGATTGTTTTACTCACTGAAGCCTGAAGCATCCAATTTAAAACACCTACATGAGAGGACATTGGGCAGGAATGTGCCAACAGATCTACTGGAGCCCTACTTGAAAAGACCGCACATTAACATGATCCTTCAAAGGACTGCACAAAGATGTCCTGGTCTGCTAAACCTAACATCCAAACCAACATACCCCATCTTAAAGACATGGAACATAGTAAGACACTTCCCATTAAAGACTGACAAGTTGGCTTTAATCAGATGCCTGTAACAATAGGTGATTTAAAGGTTTATTAGTACTTTTTCAGGTTGTATAGAGGTGTTCTTTAGAGGACTTGAGAAAGCAACCGAAGTAATGAGATTATTTATTATTTTATTTAACTGTTCATCTATTTGGTAATACTGGGGTTTAGAATCAGGACTTCACATTTGCTAGGCTTGCTTGCCTTGTTGGGACTCTGCCCCCTGTGCTGTGCCCCGAGCTCTGATTTGGGGTGGCTGTTTTGAGAGATGGCGTCTGGCCAATTCTTTTGGCTGAGGCTGTCCTCCAGATGCTATACTCTGAACCTCAACTTTCTGAGTAGCCAGGTTTACAGGCATGAGCCCCCAGCCCCAGCTGAGGTAAGGAATATCTTGCCAAGGAAACTATTCCCTGGTTTGGGCTGGGAATGAGTTCTAGCCAATGGTCAGCAGACAATCCTCTGTACCTGGGCAATGTCACCTGAAAGCTTAGTAAAGCTTCACAATAAATTGGTTGTTAAAATCACAAACCACTGGAAAACAGAAAAGATGAGCCAGGATACTGGCTAAACTGTTCAAAAGAGCCACTGAAAGTGGATAAAGTATTACTGATTGATCTGCTTCGAATTAAGGGTGAGGTCCCACAGTGGATGTAAGTTCTTAGAAGACCCATTTTACAGCTATATGGCAGAGATCCAAGCTTTTCAAGTAGAATATGAAGGTAGGATTAGACAGTATCCTGTGGCTAGCACTTGTAATTCTTTCTACTCAGGAGGCTGAGATCTGGAGGATTATGAGTAGAAGCAGATGTCTGAGGGATTCCACCTCCAATTTGTTAATAAAATGTCAGGCTTGGGATGTAACTCAAGTGGCAGAGTGCCAGCTGAGAAAGAGAGTTGAGTAAGAACAAATACCCGAGTTCAAAACCTAGTACCATTAACAAACAAACAAACAAACAAATTGCAAGTCTAACTACATGGTCTGAAGATGTGGCTCAAGTAGAATTCCTGCTGAATGACTGTAGACCATTAGTTCAATCCCTAGTACTGCTTCTACCCTTGGAAAACAAATTTCTAAGGGAAAAGTTAAAATTCTATATACAACATAGATATATTTCTGTTTTAAACAAATACTTTATTCACTTATAGAAAGATTTACAATTATATTAATTGCAGCCATCTCCTAACAAAAGATCATAATGCTGTTTTAATCCAGTTCCTTTGCAACCAGAGTTCAAGATTAGTCCTACCAACGTGAATCCTGACAGTTCCCCTTGCTTCAAAGCACCTTTCCTAGTAAAGCCCCAGGGGGATTTGAGAATCATGTATATCTATGAACTTTTATATATGCAACACTAATTCTTTATTCTTTTTATCTGTGTTTTATAACTATAATAAATATATATGTAGAATAATTAGAGTAATGTTGAAAATTGTTGCTTCCCTTAACCTTGGACTATACGACAAGATAACAGAGCCAAAGAGAGGAGAAGAAAGAGAAAGAGAGAGAGAGAGAGAAGAGAGGAAGGGGGACCATAGGGTTCAGTGCTCACTGGCTTCTGAACCCCGAGTTCCTGTAAGCAAGCTTATTTATTAGGTTTACTTCAGGGAAGGTTACCATGAAAAACAATGCATCTATACAGCGATTACAGTCAGAGACAAAACAGAGTCTGCAAGAGTAACATCTCCCTTATTGCTTTGAGGAGGAAGATGCCACCCAGGCAGGATTCAAACCCGCATTCTACGCTGCCCAGCTTCCAAGGTTCAGCCCTCAGCGCTTCCTGCTATAAGGAAGGGGCCCTGCAGAGCTGTCTCACCTTTCCACTGCTTCCCAAGTACTTCCCTCAGCGTCCTGTCCTGCGTTCCACCCTCTCAAGTCTCTTCTCTTACACGCTCACAGCTCAGCTTCAGAGTTCCCCACAGAAGATGACAGAGGCCAAGAGCCTGGCTTTCTAGCCTCTAATGCTTAGACCTGGAGGAGATATTCTGTATGGAGCACATGCTCTGTACCCAACATAAACCCAGAAGCACGAGCAGGCTTCATAGGATCTTTTTGGCCTTCTCATCCAATTACCTCCAGCAACTAAATCCTTCAGAGGTAGAGGCATGTGAATGCGGCGTTAAGGAATCACGAACTGAAATTGTAAGCTGTATCTGACTCACCTTCGTTGATCTGGAAAACTGGGTCAGTTCCCTTCGAATCCAGCTGCTGCGAAGACTCTCAGGAAACAAAGCTGCCTCCTACCTGAGAAATGCAGGCCTTTCTAATGACATTCCCAAGCTTGGTTCTGCAGCTCTCCAACACCTGTGCTCTCGAGACTATTTTTAATTCTATTATCTCTGCTGGAATTCTGGGGCTGCCTTCTACCCAGCTGTAGGTTCCTAAGGAGATGGATGGCAATAACCTATTTCCGTCCTAACAGGGTTCATACCTGAGTCCCCAAAGATCCACTCACTGCCCCTACACTCTCCTTGGAAATTCAGGGCTTGTAGGCAATGTTCTGGGCTGAGCTGGGTAGGGTAGGGCATGTCTGCTTTACCTAAATGAAAAAAGGAAGGTGAATGTTGCATGTGGAAAGCAGAACATCTACAAAGCAAGAGAAAACATTATTTCTAATGATTTTCAATGCTGATCAACTCTCTGCCTGATGAAAGGGGTCTCATCCAAAATCTCCATGATGTGAACCTTTCAAATACTAAGTTGAATCTATAGAAATACATAAGGACAGGGCAGCAAAAATCTAGGGTTAAATTCTCTCTTCTAAAGCTAAAATGTAAAAATTCAAAAGCAAAAATAGGTGTTTGTCATCTTTGATTTGAGAATTTGTTAAGAAAGAACGTCATCTGTCTTTGGTCCCTTAAAATGTAATACATTGTTGTGCAAATTGAACTACAAATTCTTAATAATCTTGATAATCTTAATAATCTTTTCATACTGATTATACACCAAGGGAAAAACATATCCTTATCAACAAACATGTATATCACAGACACATTTCCAGTTTATTATCTTCTAAACTCTCTTTCCCAGCCCCTGTATCATAGTGCTGTTTTAACATATCCAGTTCTTTGGAACCAGAGTTACTGTTCAAGTCTGACCTTCTGACTAGAGCTACCAAAGTAGATCCCTGATTTTTTTTTTTTTTTGGGTCCAGTTGTGGGGCCTGAACTCTGGGCCTGGGCGCTGTTCCTCAGCTCTTCAGCTCAAGGCTAGCGCTCTACCACTTGAGCCACAGCGCCACTTCCGGCTTTTTTTCTTTTTGCTTATGTGGTGCTGAGGAATCAAACCCAGGGCCTCATGCATGCAAGGCAAGCGCTCTACCACTGAGCCACCTTCCCAGCTCCATTCTTCCTGCTTGGAAGCCACAATGTCCTTCTAAGTTAAGCTTGTCTTTGAGCTTTGCTTTAGATACATAGCATGACTTACATGGTCCTTTAATGATTTTAGCCCTGGCAATTTTTTAAATGGCATCTCCTACTCTCTTTCAATATCTTTCTTTCTTTCTTTCTTTGGTCAGTCATGGGGCTTGAACTCTGGGCCTGGGCGCTGTCCCTCAGTCTTTATTTTTATTTCTATTTTTAAAATAGTCTATCTTTAAGTAGATGTACAGAGCAGTTACAATTTAATATGTTAGTTTTTGATACTCTACTTTTAAATCATCCAAAATCACGTATGTTTTTCTAAGAAAAATGTAGGTTCGGTCTTAAATATTAGAAATGTCTCCCTTTCACCAATATTTTGTAGCTTTCTCTCTACCAGTAGGCTCAAAAAATGATGTGTTTCCACTCAGCTGTGGCTCATGAGAGTCTCTACTGATACTACCTTCTATTGTTCTCCCAAACTGACTGCTTTGAAGAGTGTCAGGCACTTTGGAGTGTCTGTCAGTCACTTTTGCTCTATTTTGTCACGTCTCTCTAAACAAGGCACTGGCTTACTCCTGAATTCAATGCACAACCTATAAAATTAAGAGAACGGAGGGGTAGGATTTGGAGAGATGACAGCAACCAAGATGCATTTTATTTATAAACTGATTTGTTGAATGGTAGCTCTTGGATACAACTACTCACAGATAATAAAAACATAAAGAAGTCCCCAATTAAAAGCATTATATAGGGGCTGGGAAGGTGGCTCAGTGGTAGAGCGCTTGCCTTGCATCCCTGAGGCCCAGGGTTCGATTCCTCAGCACCACATAAGCAAAAAGAAAAAAAGCTGGAAGTGGTGCTGTGGCTCAAGTGGTAGAGTGCTAGCCTTGAGCTGAAGAGCTGAGGGACAGCGCCCAGGCTCAGAGTTCAGGCCCCACAGCCGGACCCCAAAAAAAATTAAAAAAAAAAGCATTATATAGTAAAAAGAGAAAGATTTATAAAAGGAACCTCAAATTCTCTTTCAAGACTTCCTACCATTTCCAATCATTACAATTTCTTTTTTATCATTTTTCAGTGTTAAGTCTCAATGAGGGTATCATCTCTGAAAACTCCTGTTTGTAATCATTAAGTGGAACCAACCTCTTCTCTTTAACTTCCTTAGCATCATGTTTATACTTGTATAGTCTCAGGTATCTATTTCCTTGTCTTCTCTACTTGTGACTATCTGGTGCTTAAATTCAGCTTTTGGATCAAATCTTGTTTGTTTTTTTTTCATTGTTATTACAAGACACCTCACAGAAACAATAGAAAGGAGGAAAGATTAATGTGGGCTCATAGTTGCATAAATTTCAGTCCGTGTTCAGCAGTAGTGAGACAGAATATGTGGAGGAAAGGCATGGAGAAGAAATGTTTCTTAGATCATGGCAACTAAGAAGCAGAGAGAGAGAGAGGCAAAGATAGAAAGAGACATAGAGACAACAGAGAGAAAGAAACAGAGACAGAGATAGAGAGATGAAGAAAGAAAAAGCAGGAGAAAGGCAGTGGGAAAGAGGGAGAGGGAGAGGTAGAGAGAGAGAAAGAGAGCAGAAGGGACAGGTTTCTTCAAAAAGAACTCCTCCAGTGGCCTACTTCCTCCAACTAGGCCCCAGCGCCTACAGCTCCCAGTTCTTCCAAAATTACCAACACAATCTGGGCACTAAGCAATCATCTCACAAGCCTATAGAGAACATTTCTTATTTAAACCACAACATTCCATTCTTGCTCCCTAAAGGCTCATGTTCATCTCATGATGCCCAGTTCATTTAGTCCATCCTCTCATCTGACCGTTCTAACGTTGTTCAAAACTTACCGTTCAGAATTTCCTCTGAGATACAAGGGATGTTGTAATGGCAAACTGTTAGGAAAATCAAACAGCGGGCAAGGCACCCGTGGCTCACTCCTATAATCCTAGCTACTTCAAAAGTCAAGATCTGAAGATTGCAGGTTCAATAAGAAAGTCCAAGAGACTTCTTATCCCAATTAAGCACCAGAAATCTGGAAGTGGAGCTGTGGATCAAGTGGTAGAGTGCTAGCCTTGAGCAAGAACCCTCAAAGACAAGACTCAGGCCATGAGTTGAAGCCCTGGGACTGACACACACACACACACAAATCAAAAAGCAAAAGACAAATTCCCATATATAATGGTACAGATTAAACATTCCCATTGTAGAAGAGAGGAAAGAGGGAAAGGAAAGGAGGGAAGAGACAAGAGCAAACCCACAACCCAGCAGAAGCAGCATGACATCTTCTACTCCATGTCCATTTCCAGCACTGTGGGCGTGTAGTGGTATGAGGTAAGCCGGGAGTGCTTGGGAAGCCCGGCCTCGGTCCTTCTGCGTGCAGGACCACTGTCTCACCATTCCTATGGGCTGGGTTCACACTTTTCAGTGGATGTTCTAGGTTCCTAAGCATCCCCAACATTCTAGGGTCTATATTGTATCTATTTTGTATTGTGTGGTATTGCTTTGCATTGCATTGCTTTGTATTGTTGTATGTCTGACTTCACCATCGCAACTTCACATAGTACCCTTCAGATGATTCATTTACAAATTAAAGGAACACCAAGAAGCTCTCCTTTAAAATCTTAGTTGAAGCCTTCATGGCCCCACAAATCTATTTTTCTGAATACTTGCAAAACTAATGCATGTGGAGAACACCATTCTACTGCTCACTTTGCTATCAGTTTGAGAAGTGACCAGAGCTAAATGAACCATGGCTGTGGAGGCTTTTGAGTGGATGGGTGAACATGTGGGAAAACTACCATATGTAACCCTATGCCCACAGGGTGACCCAGAGTTCTTTGCTTCTAGCAGCCTTTACAATGGTGTTATTTCTTTTTTCCTTTGGGCTGGGGATGAATGAGGCTCAGCAAATTTTTGGAATGGCCTCAAATTGTCTTATCTTGGTGCAGGATATCTTTTTAGATATTACTTGCATTGGCACTAACTTTACACATGAGTCTTTTCTGGCCAAACTATAAGTTTAAAACCTTTTTAATGTTCTTCATTTTGCTTTAAATTCTCACTGTAAAAATCAGCCAGAATTCATCATGCCATAGACCGAA
Organism: Dipodomys merriami; assembly: GCF_024711535.1. Taxonomy (NCBI): domain Eukaryota; kingdom Metazoa; phylum Chordata; class Mammalia; order Rodentia; family Heteromyidae; genus Dipodomys; species Dipodomys merriami. Next base: position 2,888,584 of record NW_027206313.1, on the reverse strand, counting down.
TGCTATGCTCGTTTGGATTTCCTCTGTTAGGTTAATTGCTTGATATTGACTCTCCACAAAATCTCAGGGTATAGATAAAATTCAAACATGTTTCTTACCAGAATATGACATAAATAGCTTTATTAAGTTCAGTTAGACTTCTTGTTTCCATCTGACACCCGATGAGTCAGCCCTCCAAGATTTGCATTCCTATTTTACGTTCTGATTATGTGAGCTCTCCTATTAAGCTCTGCTTGTAGCATTCTAAGGTGTTTCTCACCTGCTTCTCTAAACTCTTCCAGATTCTACCTGCACAGAAATTGCAACGTCTTTGAACTATATCATAAGCAATCATAGCAGCATGGCTGCTGCCTTGTGGATAAGGGTTTTAGTGGGGATTACAGCTTCAGTTCCATGGGGACTATCCTATCCAGAACAAATCTTTAGTTTAGGAAATGAACGTAATTGGTGCATTTTAAAATTCTTTGAATTAATTTGAGAAAAGAATTTATCTTCTATCTTCTATTCATTTCATTCATAGTAGATTGGTTCCTGGATGAAGAATTATACTTAAATAATGTCTCCACACAAAAAAGTCCTTTGTGGGATCTGACAGGAAGGTAGAAAGTAGCCAATATTTATTTTCTAAAAGTACCACAGCGACTTATGCACTCATAAAAATATCATACTCGTATATATGGCTTTAATCTTCTTGACAAAAGGAGGATACCAACATGGAAATGGAAATGTGTGAAGCATTAAGTTAAAGTCATATAGTTAATTGAATCCTATAAATGCAGAGCACTGCATTAATGCATTACGTTATTTTCATAATGTGAGTTTTTCAACATGCACAAACATTGCCTTCTTAATATGTATACACTAGTAGTGCGAGGAAAACCTATTTGCATACCCAATTACAATTTTTAACCTGCTAGACTCCAGTTGAAGCTGTGAGCCATCTCTAGAATCCATCAACTGTATAACTGAAGCTTTGTCAAGAACATTCAGATGAAACATCTAACATAGAAATATTACAGAAGTTGAGGATTTTAAAGGGCTATTAGTACCATTTTTATTATCTTCTTTCTAGTAAGTTGGTGTCCTAAACAGAGCAATGCAGATGTTATCAATATTCCATAGACTAAAAGGCTTACCTTAGAATCCAAACATTAGTTTTACATTTAATAAAATCTATGATTTCTGCATTACCAATATTCAGACCATTTCTGCCACAAACATTTTTTGTTTGTACATTTGGAATTACAGACAAGAAAAGTATATTATTTGTATTTCTGCTGCCCATATTACATTTTGATGATTGAAATCCTAAAATCATCATATTTGCATGATTATCTACGTAAAGATCACTTGTCCCTCTTTTCTCAATGTCCTTTCTGGAAAGCGGCAGTGTACCTGAATGTGATGTAACAATGATCATGTTTTTTTGGCTACTTCTTGGGAACCAGACACTGTTTCTGAGTTTTTTTTTGTTCAAAGTTAGCACTATAACCCTTGACCCACAGCTTGACTTCTGGGTTTCTGGTGATCAGTTGAAAAGTCTCAAGACATACTTGCCTTAACTGGCTTTGATCTTTGATTCTCAGATCTCAGCCTCCTAAGTAGCTAGAATGACATGCCAGTGCCTGGCAGCCATGACATATTTGACAGACTCCTTTGAAAGAAAAGCAATTAAATGCAGGCAGGCACCCGTTTGGGATATACTAATGAGTTGGATAATATCTTTATGAAAATCATATGTATGTACTGAATAAGATTGTAAGTCAACTGAATTTAACTGATTCTGTTAAAAGTTAAATAGCTTGTAGAGAAAATACTTCTCTACAAATAGCACTAGGAAATAGCCCCAGAGTAACCAGTAATGGGGATGAGCAAGTCAAAATTTCAGAAATTGTAAAACCTCTAGGATAATAATCCTGAGAGAAAGGAAGTATGTGAAAGTAAGAATACATTTTGCATTGCTTTTCTCAATAAGATCTTTACACTCTTCTATGTAACATACCAGCAAAATTCTAAGGAAGTACAGTGCATTTGTAAGGTTCATGGATTAGAACTGACAAAAAGAATCAAGAGTCTGCCAAGAAATAATGAGCAGATATCTCTTAAACATGGGTTGCCATATGTCCCAGAGTAGGAGTCAGGAAAGCAGCAACTTAGGAATGAGGGAGTTTTAAACAGGGATCTACTGTGAGAAAGCACTAGCATACTTGAAAAAGTTGAGTAGCAAGCTAAATTAAGGTCACTTGTACCTAGGTTACCTACATGTTATAAAGCAACTAAATTCCTTTCTGATAAACAATGCTGGAAAAATATATATGTTGTCCAGAATTATTAATGATCTCACTGCATAAATAATACCTGTTAATAAAAATAATGTCTCTTAAACAACAAATGCCAGCTATACCATGTAAAAGAGGCCAAATAAATGAACACCAAAATATAAGGACAAACAGTAGAGACTGATAGGTGGTCTATGTATTAGAGTACCTATGCATAGATTTAAAAATGTAATTGAAATCCTGTTCACCACCTCTCTCATTACTAAATGCATATCCAGTAACTATATTATCTGAACATCATCTTGTTTTTTGCTTTCTATTTTTGTTTGTGTCTTTTTTCTCATTTCTCTTTCTTGTATATTGGTGGTGTTGGACTATTCTGCCTGTGTAATATCTTACTCAAATCTCCTCATTTCCTTTGTCCTTGCTTCCCAACCTAGTACCATAGAAAAAAATTTTTCTAATCTCACCAATAAATACGTCATCTAAACAAATAAAATCAATAAAGAAACCTTAGAATTAGATGGTTTAGTAAGTCAAATGTAAATAATAGCCATCTACAGAGTATTTCAACCTATAGCAGCACAAGACCCTTTATTCGCACCAGCCCATGAAAGTTTTTTCCAAACACATCATATCCTAGGATATATGGCAAGTTTCAGAAAATAGAAGAAAAATGAAATGAGTGAAACTCTTCCTGTCTGGCCATAAGGGAATGAAACTAGAGCTCAACAACAAACGATATTACGGAAAATGTTCAAATACATAGAGAAGAAACAACACGTTGTTGAATGACTGTATATGACTGAAGAAATAAAAAGGGAAATGAAAAACATAAAAAAAAATTGAAAATGTGACTGAAGCTGAGTGCCTGTGGCTCGCGCTTGAGCTACTCTGGAGGCATAATGAGATAATGCAGATCATGGTTCAAAACCAAGCCAGGCAGGAAAGTCTGTGAGACTCTCTCTTATCCCCAATTAACCACCAGAAAAAAAGAAGTGGAGCTGTAATTCCAAATTGTAGAGCGCTAGCCTTGAGCAAAAGAAGCTCAAGGACAGAGATCATGCTCTGAGTGCAAGCCCCAGAACCAGAGGAAAAAATGGGATTGTTATATTTTTCAAATGCAAAAAAGATTGAAATGTAATCTGAGAACTGATTCTATTCCGTTTTAAAATTTATTTTTATAGGGCTGGGAAGGTGGCTCAGTGGTAGAGCGCTTGCCTTGCATGCCTGAGGCCCTGGGTTCGATTCCTCAGCACCACATAAGCAAAAAGAAAAAAAACCGGAAGTGGCGCTGTGGCTCAAGTGGTAGAGCGCTAGCCTTGAGCTGAAGGGCTCAGGGACAGCGCCCAGGCCCAGAGTTCAGGCCCCACGACCGGACCCCAAAAAAAAAAAAAAAATTTATTTTTATAATCTTTACGCAGTCTGAATCTATATGAAAACATAGTGACACTAGGTTGTTAAGAAAAACTAAAAATATACCTAAAATAAAGATACTAAATGTTGATTTTATATGATATTTAACATAATAGATGGGAGAAGTTGACAGGGAGAATAAGTCAATAAAAGCTATTCAGATTGGTGAAGTAAATGAAATACATGGTTGGGAAAACATATAACAGGCCAAAGAAACATAGGATAATAAAAAATATCTAGGAGACTTCAGAGAAAAGAAGAGAAATGGAGAGGGAAGAGACATTGGTTATAATTTTTTTTTTGCTGTAATTTTTTTAATTGTGAAAATAGCATATAGAGGGGTTACAATTACATGGGCAAGATAATGAGTACATTTATTTTTTTTTTAAATTTTATTTTATTTTATTTGAGAACATACTGTACAGAGGGGCTACAATTACATGGGCAGGATAATGCATACATTTCTTACCAAGCATTGCAGCCTCCTCCTTTGTTTACCCTTCACCTCCCTTCCCCGCCTCCCCCCTCCCCCCACCCAATTATACCCCCCTCCCCCCCCCCCACACCGACATTGTAAAGCTGGTTTTGACATGATATTTTGTACTTCTCATTGTTGCAACAGGTCCACCTGAATCCTTAAACGACTTGTTTGTCCCCATCTCCTCCACATGTTATACTGACATTAAATATAGTGAAAGCGGGGGTTACACTGTGGGGGAGGGACATACAAAGCAACAAAGAAATAATCTTATAAATGCGTTAGAAACACATGCATGAAAGAAACGAAAACATTAAAATACATATTTTAGGGTTCATTTTCCTAACATCACATTATCTGACCTTTTCCGCTTGACTCATACCTATACTATATATTGCAAATAAGGGAAACCATGGGACCTATGCATCTTTGGGCCTGGCTTACTTCACTTAATATAATTTTTTCCAAACCTTTCCATTTCTTAACAAATGGGGAAATGTCATTCTTTCTGATGGAGGCATAGAATTCCATTGTGTATATATACCACATTTTCTTGATCCATTCATCTACTGAGGGGCATCTGGGTTGGTTCCATATCTTAGCTATGGTAAATAATGCTGCAATAAACATAGTTGTGCTGGTAGCTTTAGTGTGGTCTTGTTTGTAAACATTTGGGTAAATGCCCAAAAGTGGGATTGCTGGATCATAGGGGAGATCTATGTGAAGTCTTTTGAGGAACCTCCATACTGCTTTCCAAAGTGGTTGAACAAGTTTACATTCCCACCAACAATGAAGTAAGGTTCCTTTCTGTCCACATCCCCTCCAGCATCTGTTGTTGTTAGAGTTCTTGATTTTTGCTGTTCTAACTGGAGTGAGGTGATATCTCAATGTTGTTTTGATTTGCATTTCTTTTATGGCTAGGGATATTGAACATTTCTTCATGTGTCTATTGGCCATCCTTCTTTCTTCTTCAGAGAAGTTTCTCTTTAAGTCTTTCGCCCACTTATTTATTGGGCAGTTGTTTCTTTGAGGATTTGTTGTTGGGTGGTTTAATTTTTTGAGTTCCAAGTATATTTTAGATATGAGACCCTTGTCTGTTGTATGGCTAGTAAAGATCTTCTCCCAATCGGTGGGCTTTCTATTGATCTTGCTAGCTATGTCATTTGCCCTGCAGAAGCTCTGCAACCGTATGCAATCCCATTTGTCCAACCTTTCTTTGATTTGTTGTGCTTCCGGGTCTCTATTCAGAAAATTTCGGCCTGAGCCAAGGAGACCTAGGGTTTCTCCTATTCTATCCTGTAATGTTTTCAGAGTGTCTGCTTTGAGTTCAAGGTCTTTGATCCATTTGGAGTTGATTCTGGTGCAGGGTGATATATAAGGATCTAGCTTTAGTTTTCTGCAAGTAGTTAACCAATTTTGCCAGCACCATTTACTGAAGAGGCTGTCTTTCTTCCATTCTATTGTTTTAGCTTCCTTATCGAAGATTAGATGGCTATAGGTCTGTAGGTTCATTTCTGGGTTTTCAATTCTATTCCATTGGTCCTGAGGTCTGTTCTTATGCCAATACCAAGCTGTTTTGATTACTATGGCTTTATAGTAGAGTTTGAAATTTGGTATTGATATTCCTCCAGCAGTGTTCTTTCCGTTGAGGAGCGTTTTTGCTATTCGGGGTCTTTTATTGTTCCATATGAATTTTTGGATTGCCTCTTCTATTTCCTTGAAGAATGAGGGTGGAATTTTGATAGGTATCGCGTTGAATTTGTAGATAGCCTTGGGAAGTATTGACATTTTCACGATGTTAATCTTTCCAATCCAGGAGCATGGGAGGTTTTGCCATTTTTTAAGTTCTGTGTTGATTTCCTTTTTCAAGATTTTAAAGTTTTCATCATAGAGGTCCTTCACTTCTTTGGTTAAGTTAATTCCTAGGTATTTTATTTTTTGTGGGGCTATTACAAATGGAGTTGCTTTCCTAATTTCAGCCACACTTTTCTCATTGTTGGCATATAGAAAAGCCATTGATTTTTGGGGGTTAATTTTATAACCTGCTACTTTGCCAAAGTTTTGAATCAGCTTGAGTAATTTGGGAGTGGAGTCTATGGGATTCTTTAAATACAAGATCATGTCATCTGCAAAGAGGGAGAGTTTTATTTCTTCTTTCCCTATTTGGATCCCCTTTATGTCTGCATCTTGTCTTATTGCTGTAGCTAGGCATTCTAATACTAGATTGAAAAGAAGTGGAGAGAGTGGGCATCCTTGTCTTGTTCCTGAGTTAAGAGGAAATGGCTTTAGTTTTTCACCATTGAGTATAATGCTGGCTGTAGGTTAGTCATATACAGCCTTTATTGTATTGAGGAATGTTCCATGGATTCCTAATTTTTCCAGAACCCTCATCATAAAGGGGTGTTGGATCTTGTCAAATGCTTTTTCTGCATCTATTGAGATAACCATGTGGTTCTTATTCTTGCTCCTGTTGATGTGATGAATAATATTAATTGATTTGCGTATATTGAACCAGCTTTGCATCCCTGAAATGAATCCTGTTTGATCATGGTGTATAATTTTTTGGATGAATTGTTGAAGTCGATTGGCCAAAATTTTGTTGAGAAGTTTTGCATCAATGTTCATCAAAGAAATGGGTCTATAGTTCTCTTTCTTTGATGAGTCCCTGCCTGGTTTTGGGATGAGGGTTATGATGGCTTCATAGAATGTGTTCGGTAGTGAGCTTTCTCTTTCAATTTCATTGAAGAGTTGGAGGAGTATTGGTGTGAGCTCTGCTTTGAAGGCCTTGTAAAATTCCGCTGTAAAACCATCTGGTCCTGGACTTTTCTTAGCTGGGAGGTCTCTTATTGCTGTTTCTATTTCAATGCTTGATATGGGCCTGTTAAGCTGGTTTAACTCATCTTGGTTTAGTTTTGGCATGTCAATATTTGCTAGGAAAAGGTCCATTTCTGTCAAGTTCTCAAACTTATTAGCATAAAGTTTTGAGAAGTATTCCCTTATAATGTTCTGAATCTTGGTTGTTTCTGTAGTGATGTTTCCATTCTCATCTCTGAGTTTATTAATTTGGGTGTGTTCTCTCCTTTTTCTGATAAGGTTTGCTAAGGGTCTGTCAATTTTGTTAAGTTTTTCGAAGAACCAACTCTTTGTTTTTTTGGATTCTAATTCATTTAATTCTGATTTAATTTTGATTATTTCTTTCCGTCTACTGGATTGGGGTTTATCTTGCTGCTCTTTTTCAAGGAGGTTTAGATGTGTCATTAAATTGTTAGTTTCCAATCTCTCCAATTTGTTGATGTAGGAGCTCAGAGCTATAAACTTGCCTCTGAGTACTGCCTTTGCTGTGTCCCAGAGGAGCTGGTAATTTGTGTGTTCATTTTTGTTGAATAGCATGAACATTTGAATTTCCTTTCTAATCTCTTCCATGACCCACTCATGATTCAGCAGTGTGTTGTTCAGCCTCCATGTGATACCGGACTTTCTTTGGTGGCTTTTGGTGTTGAGTTCTAGTTTTATTCCCTTGTGGTCAGAGAGAATGCAAGGTATAACTTCAATGTTTCTGAATTTAGACAAGTTTGCTTTGTGGCCTAAAATGTGGTCTATTTTAGAAAACGTTCCATGTGCTGCTGAGAAGAACGTGTATTCTGATGCTGCTTGGTGAAATGTTCGGTAAATGTCTGTTAAGTCTAGTTGATCTATTCAGCTGTTTAGATCTGCGGTTTCTCTGTTGAGTTTTTGCCGAGTTGATCTATCTAGTGGGGAGAGTGGTGTGTTAAAATCCCCAACAATTAATGTCTTTGGATCTATATGGGATTTGAGGGAAAGTAGTGTTTCTTTGATAAATTTGGGTGCTCCATTGTTTGGCGAATAGATATTTAGAATTGTAATATCCTCCTGAAGGAGAGATCCTTTAATTAGTATGTAGCGACCTTCTTTATCTCTTCTCACGAATTTTAATTTGAAGTCTATTTTATCTGATATTAGGATTGCAACTCCCGCCTGTTTATGAGGGCCGTTTGCTTGGTAGATTTTGTTCCAGCCTTTAACCTTGAAAATGTGTTTGTTTTTATGGGCAAGATGTGACTCCTGCAGGCAGCAGATAGAAGGGTCTTGTTTTTTAATCCAACTAGACAGTCTATGTCGCTTAATTGGAGAGTTCAGTCCGTTAACGTTAAGAGATAGGACTGAGAGGTATTTGGGAGTTCCTGCCATGTTATCCACCTTCTTGGGGGCTGTGAAAACTGGGTTCTTCCTAAGGTTCTTGGATTCTCAGTTTGTGTGCAGTTTCTTGGCCTTTGTTGCGGTCTTGTTGGTTTTCTATGTGTAGGACATCTTTAAGAATCTTTTGCAGGGCTGGTTTGGTGGAGATGTATTGTTTCCATTTTTCTTTGCTATGGAAGGTTTTTATTTGGCCTTCAGTTATGAAGGAGAGTTTAGCTGGGTACAGTATTCTTGGTTGATAGTTGTTTGTTTTTAGGACATGGCATACGTCATTCCAGGATCTTCTTGCTTTGATTGTCTCTGCTGAGAAATCTGAGGTAATTCTAATTGGTTTCCCTTTATAGGTGATTAACCTTTTCTCCTTGACAGCTTTAAGGATCTTTTCCTTGGTCTGGGTTGATCCTGTGTGGATTATAATGTGACGGTGGGATGTCCTATTCTGGTCTGGTCTATTTGGGGTTCTAAAAGCTTCTTGTATCTGAATAGGCCTATCTTTTTGTATGTTTGGGAAGTTCTCTGCTAGGATCCTGTTAAACAAATTTCCTAGACCATTAACTTCTGTTTCTAGGTGCTCCTCTACACCCATTATCCTTAGATTGGGCCTTCTGATGGTGTCTTCCAGGTGTTGGATAGACCTATCATATTTCTTGGACTTGTCTTGGATGGTTGTATGTTCTTTCTCTATAATATCTAGGCTGTCTTCAATCCCTGAGATTCGATCTTCTGCATGGTCTAACCTGCTGTCAAGACTCTCTACTTTGTTTTTTATCTCTTTTCCTTATAATTGGTCAGCTTTGATGGCTTCAAGTTCTTTGTTGAAGCTCTGTTTTAGGTCTTGTATGAATTTCTTTACTTCCTTAATTTGGTGTTCAGTGTTTGTTCTCAAATCACTTAGTTGATTGGTTGGGTTCCATTCTGTTCCATTCCATTCTGTTGGGTTCCATTCAGCATTCCCTTTGTGGTCTCCCTGACTTCCTTCAGCTCTTTGTTAATGGATTCCATGAATGCCTTTAGTGATCTTTGTGTATTCTCTACCTGGTCTCTCAATTCCTGAATTACTCTTTGATTAGCTTCCTCCCGTCTGTGGGATTCCTGCAGTTCTCTTTCTTTCCGTTCGTGGGATTCCTGCAGTTTTTGAGTGTTCTCTGCCTGCTCACGCCATTCCTCCCTTTCTCTTTGAGTATTCTCAAGTTGTTCACGCAAATCCTTTATCAGTTTTTGAGTAGCTTCCTCACGCTTATGATATTCCTGTATAAACTTCTGGGATGCCTCCTCTCTCTCCCTATCATGCTCATACAGAGTCCTTTGTACATTGTCAAACTTCTCATTTATCATGTTTGCTATTAGTGTTTGTAGAGCTATTTGGGAACTCTCCTCTGGATTATTCTTTATCTGTTCTAATCCCTGATTATCAAGATTGGGAATTGAGATACCTGAATTTGCCATTTTTCTTGTGTTTTTCCGGCTTGCTTGGCCCATTTGAGATGAAGATTGCACCAGTTTTGTGCTAGAACACTATCTTAAGGCAACCATCAACCAAAGTTTGCATTTGTACAGTCAATAGTCTACAGATACAATCTAGTTCAACAGATACATCTATTCAACATCAAACAACTATATGTTAAAGGACTTCGAACCGCAGAAAAGAATTTGGAAAACCAGAAATTATTAGGATTAGGGAGAGATGTGGGTAAAAAATAGGAATAGATTGGTGTGGGGAGGCACAGGGAGAGTTAACTATGTCCTAATCACAATGCAGGAAATGGGTTGGGTAGGATGCAAGTAGAGAGAGAGAGAAAAAGAAGAGACAGAAAGGGGAATAAAGAGAGACCAGAAAAAAAATAGAAACGTAAAAATTAATGTTATTATAGAGGTTAAAAGACCGTCTATTTAGAGAAGAATGTGAATATGTTCAGAGAAGGGGAGGGACATAGAGGAGATGTGAAAAACTTTAAGGATGGGAAAGGGAGAAGAAAAGATCAGAAGTTCAGTAGAACTAGATAAAAAACAAAGATAATTAAGAAAGAAAGAAAAAGAGAAAGAAGACAAGAAAAGAAAGGAAAACGCTCATTCATGTATTCCTAAAATAAAAATTATAAGATGAGAAAAAAAAAAAGTTACTGGAAAACGATTATTTTTTCAGAAGAGGCAAAAATTAAAGATTAATAAAAGTTTTAGAAGGGAAAAAATTTATATATATATATATATATAAGGTAACAAAAAACAAAAAACAAGCAAAAAAAAAGAAAAGAAGAAGAAGAAGAAAAACAAAAGAAGAAAAAAAAAGTCTTTTGATTTTTTTTGGGGGGGGGGGAGGAGTGGGAAGAATCCTGTATCTCCCTTTTGTCTGTAACCAGTCTCTTGTTGGAGTCTCTGGTCAGCTTGAGGTCCTGTGGCTTGATTGGTTTCTTAAGTCGGTTGGTTGGAAGAGGCAGAAAAATGCTCTGCTTTACCCAAGATTTTGAGATCCCCCTCCCAGGTTAGTTTTCTGGGAGGGTGATCTGCTTTGAGAATCACAAAAGAGGGGGATGTGGTGGTGAGGCTAGGTTCTGGGTAGAGTTGAGGCCTTTCAACAAACAGTAGCTTTTCCCTGGGGCTATTTTGTGATAAAGCTCACAGCGCCCAGCCTGGAGCCATTCTCAGGATTTCTGTTTTTCAATTGATTGTGGTGGCTGCTAGAGGGAGGGGCAGCCTCTGGCTCTGGTTACTCAGTGAGGCAAGGCACTCCAATGGCTGGCGCCTGAGCTGGGTGACTTTTCCCTGGATGGTGCTGAGTCTGGCAGGTCACTTCGCCGTTAAGTTCTTGTGACCTGCTAAATGACTCGTTTTATTCCAAGGCCTGAGCTGGAGCTAGCAGCTCCTCCGAGCTTTGTCGGTATCTAAGATGGAGATCACCGGTGCTGGGGGGGGGAGGGGTGGCCTTCCCTCCTCTGCTCCCTGGGAAGGAGTGAGGATGTCGGGCTCGTACTCACGATCCTGGATCGTCTCTGGTCTGCAAACAGCAGGATGAAGATGTCTGCTCCTTGTCGGTTCTTGTTGGTGTTGAGTAGAATCTGCTCTTGTTGGTGTTGAGTAGAATCTGCTCGTCCGCTGCGTCTGGCTCCTTCGTCCCGGACTCTCTGTGTCTCAGGTATGACCCCGCGGCGATGGTCACCGCCGTGACCCTGCCGCCGCAGCGGCAGCTAATGTGTTTCCTTGGCTTTCCCTCTCTTGTCTAACTCTCTGTCCTGTGATGGCACACTTGGTGTGATTCTCTGGCTTAGGACTGTTCACTGGAACTCTAAAACTGCTTTCTATGCAAGAGCTTGTTCAGATTCCAGCTTCTCCTCCTCCATCTTCCCGGAACTCCTCGGTTATAATTTTTTTAAGGGGATAAAAAGGTAAAGTCATAGCTGTAAGATTTTAGAAACTAAGAAGGATAAACTTAAAAAAATCATACTTGGACACAATATAGTAGGATTTTTGGACACTAAATAGGAGAACAATCTCAAAAACAACACAGAAAAAGAAAAGAAAAATAACATCTTACACTCAATATTCAAGCCTTAAAGAAGCAACAACAATAAGGTTGACAGCTCTTTTTAACAGGAACAATAGAAACCAGATGAAAATCAAGTGATATTTCAAGTGCTAAAATAAAATATCAATTTAGGTTGTGAAAGAGATTTCTTCATAGAGTTAAAAAGAAGCAGTTGGAATTTGTCAGTAAAATATCATTGCTACAAGAGATACTTTGTTTTTTGGTCAGAGAAAAAGTAGTACTTACAAATGAAAGCAAGCAAAAGTAATGATGGGAAGTATTGTCCAGGAATAGAAAACATATCCTTGTGTAAAACCATGGCAACTACATGAGGACAGTTCGTAAGGTGGGCTTGGACAAAGCCAGCTTCCAGCTCTACTGTTTGCAGGTCTCCAGAGTAAATAGTAATTATAGAATACGCTAGGAAGCCAACCTCTTGAGAAATGAAGAATTGTTTGCCATAGCCTAAGCTTTATTCTCATCTCATCCAGCCTACAAAACACAAAGTCATTCAGGAAATCAACAAATCCCAAAGTCTGTCTCTGTAATAAGATCCAGAGAAGTCTACTTTTTAGTGTTTGGGACTAGGGATCATTGGATGAAGAGTCATTGATTTCAGTTACAAGTTGTTTCTTATCAATAAGTAATGGATCCATTTTGCATGGCTTGCTCTGTGTGGAAGTTTCTTTCTTACCATACTCAGACAAGCTGATAACCAGCACTTCATCATGATAATAGTGATTGTTGTAGTTTAGCTCTAAAGTACTTGCTCCTCTTCCTGAAGACATGTGTTGAAGGCTTGGTTCTCAGCTGGTGGTTCTATGAAAGGTATTGGATCAAGAGGATGCTAAATTCACTAATGGGTTAATTGGAGATAAGGGTCTCATGGGGACTTTTCTGCCCAGGCTGGCTTTGAATCGTGATCCTCAGATCTCAACCTCCTGAGGAGTTAGGATTATAGGCCTGAGCCATTGGCCCCAGCAAAATATTCTAAATTTTTATCTGTTTATTAGCCTTGTAGAAATTTGGTGAAAGCCAATGAGCCATATACTCATGATTTGTCCACTTTTCTAAATGCTATCATACATGAATAAATTCATTTCTAAACAGGTAATGAGAACCACCTCATGCAAATTGAATTTTACAGTATGAGATTTCAAGAAATTAGATAAATGTGAACACATCTAGGTAATATGAATATTCTATTATTATGAAAATATTGGATACAATACTGTTTTCTTGCTTATCACAAAAATAATTAAAAGCATAGTCACTGCAGGTTTTCCAATATAGCCTTCTATACCAAAATGAATGAATAACTGTTTTGATCAATATATCTAGCAAATGCCATCTCTTCAGTGTGTACATTTAGGTGCTTCTAAGCATGTGGAAATCTAAGTAGTATAGTAATATTCCAGTTTTTGTAACAGAGCCATGAGAGAAAAATGTTTCTGGTTTATTTTCTGCTGTGGTCTAACCTGAAGCCTTTAATGGGATTTCTTCCAAGGAAGCCAGATTCGAAGTGATTGGTAAATTTCTGTTAGTTAGAAAATCATCAAAGAAATATACATACATAAAAACTGCAAACATCATTTTCTATATTTTAAGTACATATTCTGGAAGAAACCTATTATGAGTTATCCTTTAATAATATGGTTTAGAGTCCAGCTGTCAGGAAGCATGTCCTAGAGCTCTTCTCATGAAACTGGAGTTTCCCTCAAATGTTCTGGATTGCTGTACATTTAAGTTCAATATTTACACCTAAATGATCTTTTGATGGCTGCCTGAAGGCCCCCTTGGGATGACTTTAAAGAAGCAAAGTTACATTTTTAGTGCACTGTCATTCAGATTATTACACTTCAAAACTTCTTATTGAGGCTTTAATCACTTATTCCCTGTCGTAAAGAGAAGGTATGTATGTGTCATCTCATAAGGAAACTTTTTCTTAAAAAAAAATCAAGATCAGATTTTAGTTCTTGCTGAGTCTAAAAATGCTGCTACCTCATATCATCAAATCTCAAAATTGTTTAAGTCATCTCATTATAGAGCGCAAAAAGCACTAGGAGCTTTAAGAGGAAAAAATATGCAGTCCAGGCACCTAAAATCTGGTAAAAGTTGACTCAGAACTCTTACAAAATGATTCCTACAGTGAGATTAAAGTGTGAAAATAGGAATTTAGAGAAGCATTAAGGATTAATTTGGAAAGAAGTTCAATGATATCAATATACCATATGATCTCACAAGCTACATACAGTTTTCAGTAATTTTATACATCATGCATGAAGTTACTAATACCTTATTTCCAAGAAAGCAATGGCCCCTTGTTGGCTAAAAGCCTAGTCTATACTTCTTGTTTTCTGGGCCACTCAAGAAATATGCAAATCATGGAAGTTATAAAACAGAAAAGCATCAGGAACCACAGGCCAGTATAATTGATACCACACCAAATACCAGGCAACCAACAAATGAAATGGTGATTCTAAAAAGCTCTAGGCAAAACATGGCATGCATTTAAAGACCAAGATATTAACAAGTTCCTGGTCTATCTGGGTGAAGAGGTAATCTCCTGGAAGCATGTAGTTGAGAAATAAGTTGTAAAGTAGAACAAAAATGCTGTGTAGGACAGGTAAACATTCAGTGAGTTACAGTCTCACCCTGGATTCATTTCTTTGAACAAATCTAGCAGCAAGTATTACATAAGACTAAAAGAAATTGGAAAATACCTAAATAATTGAGCTGGTAAGAAAATTTTCTGAGTTTACCAGGCTCCAGTTGTAGAGTATTGTTAAGAGAGTGGAGAAAAATAGACCTGTTGGAAAGGAATGGAAAAGGAATGACAGGGAGTCCAGCCAAACACGCTGTAAACTATAGTCCTTTATCTTTAATGTAATAATATTAGAATGAATTATAATTTCATTTAAGGTCAATTTTATCCCAGTGCTGGCTCCAAGCATTTGACTCAAAAGACCCTGAGTTGTTCCTATAACTGTCATTACATAAATGAGTATTTGTAGTTCTCAATTACATAGTTCAAGGGGGTAATAAAATAGAAATAATCTGTCTTCATTCCAGATCTTTCATTGAGATGAGCCATTATTCAAGGCTAATATTGTTTCCTAGTATGTTCTTACAAACAAACAATAATACATGATTAGAAATGATATCCAATACTTACCATGTATCATTCAATGGGCTTAGTATTTAATAAATAACTTAATTTGCTTCTCACAGAATTTCATCCATGTTAAAATCTATATTTATTACTGTATTATAGATTGTAAAATAGGAGCTCAGAAAGATCTTAAAACTGACCATGGTTATTGAATTACTAAGTTCTAAACCCAAAGCAATACTAACAGATCTGTTGACAAACTTCTGTGCTTCAGTACATACACTATCCTGAAACAATCCTCTGTAGTACTCTGCTTAGAATGCTTGAGAGATCACCTGACAGAATTAAAGATACTGGGCTTGTGAACACTGGTCTGACTGTAAGAGTCTATGGCCTTGGGCAAGTAAATCAATATGGGTGGCTTACAATTCATCATCTATAAAATGAAGACATTGGGGTACTCTTATTACTCTAGTATTGTTATGTGACTAAATGGTATTTTCCATATTATTAAGCTTATAAAATGCAAGAATTTACCATTTCTATTCAATCATATTATATATATTCTTAGTTAAGTGTTTCTTTACTTTTCTTCATAGTCAGAGTTCAGGCTTCTTATGACATCTCTCCGTTACTCAGCTGTGTAATTGGTAATAAATGCTTATTGTTTTAAAACACACCTTTTGTCCTCCTGCTCACTATTTTATTTTATTCTGGGTATTATTACGTACAAGGGACTTGTGTTTTTACTGGCTATATTAATTTTCAACCATGAGTTACCATTGAAACTACAGATTACCATAGTAATTCCATTTGATGCATAAACACATTTACAAAAGAATTGTCGACTACACCTTGCTCTGTCTTCTCATAATTAAGGTTCAATCTGCTCCAGAAATTTATGAGGAGTTGGGACAAAGAGCTAAAACTGTGTTTCTTAATTTTAAGTTCACAGACATGAATGTATATGTGTGTGTGTATATATATATATATATATATATATATATATATATATATATATATATATATATAATTTTGCTACTCCACATAATCACAACTTAGACTTGCTTCAGTTTGGTGAGAACCATGTTTTAAAACATTAAACAAGGGCTGGGAAGGTGGCTCAGTGGTAGGGCACTCGCCTTGCATGCTTAAGGCCCTGGGTTCGATTCCTCAGTACCACATAAGCAGAAAAAAAAAAGCTGGAAGTGGTGCTGTAGCTCAAGTGGTAGAGTGCTAGCCTTGAGCTGAAGAGCTAAGGGACAGCACCCAGGCCAAGAGTTCAGGCCCCACGACCGGACCACCCCCCCAAAAAAAAAAACAAAAAACACATTAAACAAAATCCCCATGAATCTGTTGCAAAAGCTAAAATAAAATTCACTTAGATAAATTGACTACTATATAAAGAAATTACTAAGATTAAAGTAAATCTTGTGCCAGATAGCTAATTGCAATAAAAATATAAAAAGGGTACTCTTAAATGTGCTGAGTTTCTCTTAAGGAAGAAATTAAACAAAAAAGAAATCTGGTTCAGCTTTTCCCAATATAGCAAGAATAACAAAAATTCATTCTTGTAAAAACATGGATATTACATGTCTAATTGTTAAACTCATAAATCTTGTGGGCACATTATATTTGTCCAAACCAACTTTAAAAAAACATGTAAAGTAGGATTATGAAGGGTGTTTCAAATTGCTTGCACACTCGTATTACCTTAATTACATGTCAAAAAGATGAGTGATATAGCAATGTCAGTTTAAGGATTTGGGACATGGCATCAGCGTATGCATGAAGGACATCAGAGACACTTATTTTCAAATTCCCAAATGAAGCTTCATCTATAGATGTGTTAGGTATGAACAACCATCTTTCTGAGTTTAATATAATTCTACTACTTATAATATGACCTCAAATAGTATCTAACCACAACAAAACAACTGGTCTTGTTAGTTATTTTAAAAATATGTCCCCAAGACAGAATTCTCTCCAAGTATTTTCAATACTAACCTTGACAGTTTTTATTTTGTCTATTATTGCTCTCACTTTAAAACAAAGCTTGTGACATGACTCTGTCCAGACATCTGTGCATTTGAATGGGCATGCAAATAGAATTCTTAGGACCCACCTAACAATTGATCTTTTCTTATGTTTTGCTGAAGTTTAACATAATGTAGTATTTCTGGCAAATTCTGGAGACAATATCCGCAGGGCTGAATACACTGATTCTCCAGGGTACATATGCAGCGTTTTCCTTCCATTGGAGTAAGATACCATATGGATACTATTCTGAGCCAACACCCACTGTCTCTGTCTGTGAACAACCAGCCTGTGCACACCAGAAGATACCTTACATGTATGGAGAATTAAACTCTCCCTCTTGCCTTTAGACCTTTGGCAGGCTTTGGGGAGACCACTGGATCAGCACCGTAGAGGAGCACAACTTTTACTGAGTGGATGTCTGGGAGACAAGGGCCTCTCTGAAGACCTGGCCAGCCTGCGCTCACCAACGCCACCTCAATCCCACTTTAGCCCTAAATCTTGTTTGTATGCATACTTGAAAATTCACCAGTTTGGAAACTATTCTGAATAACGGAAGGAGCAATCAGAAAATCAAAACAAATTACTGATTCCTTGAAAGTGTTTTAATTTAAAACCTAAGAAAACTTGCTCTAAGCAGGCAACATGGCTCATATCTGTAATCCTAGCTAGTGAGAAGGCTAAATCTCTAGATCATGGTGCAAAGTCAGCCTGAGCAGAAGCATCTGCGAGACTCTTCTCCTATTAACCACCAAAAGACCAAAAGGGAGTGGTCCAACTGATAGAGCACCAGGCTTGAGCAAAAAAGCTCAAGGATAGGGCCTAGCTAGGCTGAATTCAAGCTCCCGAACCAGCATACAAACACAGAAAATTTGCTGTAGGTACTTAGGAAGAATGTGAGGAATTACTCAGCAATTGGGGAAAACCAGTATCTCTAGAAGCAAGCGATTGGAATAGAATTCAAAGTTGAGATTTTTAGTCTCAGACCTTAAACTTTTTGAACAGTCTTGTACACCCTAAAGAAACTTGGAATAAAGTTTACCATCTAAAAAGATTATCAAATGAGTTTAAAATTTGGGATACAAGATAAAGCTGATAGTGAAAGTGGAGTGCATTATGGAAAATAGATTGTGTTCATTCTGACTGGTGGACTAAAAACAAGGAAAGTAAATTGTATGTATATATATATACATATATATACAACTTATATAAACAACTTATAAGTAACAACTTATATAAGAACATTTAATTTATATGTTGACAGAGATATATAGATTCTGTGTGCTTATATTTTGTTATTAATATGACTTCCTCACCAGTATATGAACTAATATTTAATATTTAAGTATAGCTATCTTGATATTTTCCTGATTTTTTGTTACGTAAATCAGAGCCCTGAAAATATTTTGCATTTTTGCAATGAAAAGATGTTTTCTGTTGAGAGAGAAGGATATAATTTATTCATCAGTTTGCCAGTTATTATATTCAGTTATTATATTGCCAGTTCTATATATTCAAATATTTAGACATTTGAAATAAGGACTTCCATTTGAACTTTTGTCACAGTTCTTACAAATCTGAGAAAAATATCCATTCAGCGAAAGTATAAATATGTCTCTTTAGAATGTGATGAAGGTCACATTTTAACTGAAGGGTAAAATTGCCTTAACTGCTGCAGGCAATATCAGGGCACAATTTAGAATACAACATTAGTAACAGATATAATAAAAGAGAGCACAGAAGTCAGAATTTAATTTCTACTTTTTATTTAAATCTCTGTCTTTGGATTTTAATCATATTGGTAGGCCCTTTTTATAATTATGAATCCAATATATGTAATTATGAATTCAGGAAGAAATTTTTTAATTTGAAAAGCTATTTCTTCAGAAAAAATCTACATAATGAAGCTTAACATTGGAAAATGGATTTTATTCCATATAGATGAATAAAAGGAGATCTTAATTGTATTCATTAACCATAAAATCAATTTTATTTCTAAATAAAGTTTCTTAAAGAAGCAGTTGCAATAGCAGGGTAATTTTATTATAATTGTAATACTGGTAATATTTGAGGAAGCCATGGCACAGTAAAAACTTTCAGTGCTCTCCATGAAGAAAGGAAGTGTTGTAGGAACCTCATATATACATAATTAAGTGTGTCTCTGAAAAGCTCATCAAACTCCTACTTCACATCTGAGTGGCCTCCAGAGCTCAAGGTATAATGCTTCAATCACAGAGTTTCCCAATTTTCCAGTCCATATTATAGAAGTCATTTCTTCCTATGTCGGATTGATACTTCTCAAATATCCGCAATCGCCTGTATTTACTAAGGGGTCCAGAATCTTAGCAGCTGCGCCCACTATTCACAACTTAAGAAGGTTGCAGGAAACAGTGCATAGGTTCAACAATATCAATCTTAAAAATTTCAGCTAAACTCAAAATTTGGGAGGAGATAAAGTTAAATCAGCTTGTATAGAACTCAAGCCTTACTAAATTAATACATATGATATAAAACACTCCTCAACTCTCATTTGAGACATAATTTGCCTCAGAATTAAAGTAGCAAGACCAGCATCAGTCTAGGATTTACAGAATCACAATGACCTTCATGAAACGCAAGTACTACTTCATGTTATCGACCACCAGTGGATGGCAAGTTATTAATAGCTGCTTCATTAATCGTGTCTTACTCTTCAGAACGTTCTGGATAAACTGGAAGCAGGTATTGTTCCACTGCCTACCTGGAGTGGAGCATAAGGTTGAGAGAGTGCCACACAAGTGACCCCACCTAAGCAAATACCTTCTTGGGGGGGTTTACAGAGGAAATCTCTGCTGTGGCTCTGTGATTAAAGACAAGTTAAAAATACATCATGGGTATTCACTTTGGAAAAGATTGCTTTCCAGAAATACTTTTAGAAACTGGATCTGAATAAATGAATCTGATCAGTTTATAATTACATATAGCAAATGGAAAGAACTCAGGAAGACTGGTACATCTAAAGAGATGTCTCCTGTTTGAAATGCTATGCAAACCATATACTATGAAGAACCTGATTCAAATAGACTTAGTTTTTAGTATCTGGAGAGTGTCCTCTCCCCTCCCCAACCCCATCAGTTTACTGAAAGCTGAAGAAAAGTGAGTGTTATCCTTGTATAAATGTGCCAGCTTATTCTGTGAGCAGTAGAAAGTCCTCTGAATTACTAGTATGTTTAATCTTAATATGGTTTATTTAAAATAACAGATGGCTATCTTGATATGATTTATTTAAAATAACAAATGGCTAATTTTTTTCTGCTGGCTGTATTATGTAACACGTATATAAAGAACATACGTGTATATTTAAATAAAAGTTTATAAATGTTTAAACTCACAGCAAGTTTTGAATTGAATCTATTTGTTGATAGGACAAATAACATGGATAAACATAGCTGTGAATGGCAGCTCCAGGCCCTTCATGCATTCTGCCTGGGGAGAGTCAGTGTCCTGGTATGAGTCAGCAGCTGTGCGGTGAAGAGGTTCTGCAGCATGTGGATCACCTGCACAGCCTTGCGTGACTTGTCTAACCTAAGAATAAAATAGACACAGAAGTAAAGCCCGAGTGGATGTTTTCTGAAGTCAATGTGCATGTTGGCTGACATTTTCTCTTTTATAATCAATATGATTCAGGTGATCTCTACAAACACCTGAGATATTTTTCTTCAATTTATTCTAGTTCTTTTTTTAAAGTAAATTGAAACAATTTGTTACCTATTTTCCTTATTGAAGGCTGATAATTCTTTTTAGAATGGATATGAGTATTGTGAACTTACTGTTTGTGATTAATAGATGTGCAAAAATGATAATATAATTCTTTCAAGAAAATAAAAAAGAGAACTAGAGTGCTGCATGATTTTGCAATTTGGAAGGCAAAATTAGGTTTGATTTGCATAATAGAGTAGGGGTAGAAAAAAAAAGATTCTGGACGAAGAAAGGCAGTTACTAAAGCACTGTGTAGAAACACAGTTAATGGAGGGAAATGCACCAGCACTAGTGGCTCACTCATGTACTCCTAACTACCAGCTGAGGTCTGAGGACCACGGTTCAAAGCCAGCCCAGGCAGTTACATCTATGAGACTCTTCTCTCCAATTAGCCACAAAAAAGCTAGAAGTGGAGCTATGTAGAATGCCAGTGTTGATGAAACCGAGAGCGTGGTCCTGAGTTCAGTCTCTGGTACTAGCAAATAAATAAAGAGATAAATAAATAAATAAATTCTACCTAGTTTTCTGGGTTAAAAAAAAATGCTCATGCATTATTAATGACATCAAATTGGAAAATGCAAACCTGAATAACATTTGATTTGACACTTTCGAATATTGTCCTACAAGTTTAAAACTGGTTTTCTTAATTTGTACACTACTACAATTTTAGATTATATTCATTGTTCAACACTGCAGGATATTACTTACATAAGCGTGCCATGTTAATTTTTACCATGCTTCACTGTGTCATTACATCTACAAACTAGAATTTGGTAGCCGACCCAAGCCATGAAAAGCAAATTAATACACTAGGGTTCGTGTGAGATTTTCCTCGTGAGATTGTCCTGTATCACCTGAATATGTTCAAGGAAGAACAAGAAGCACATGCACAATGACAGAAGAGTGAATTGACCAGAGTTTCTGTTCTCTACAAAAACACTATGTACCCAAAATAACTGGCTATAAAGGTGAGTAGAAACCACGGCATTGAAATGTAAATGAAAGGAAAACACAATTACGAACAGAAGCCCTGGTACATTACGCTTGCTGTACTGATGCCCCCCTGTCTTCATTGCTGTGTGACTTGACACTTTCTACACTTAGGAAAGAGAAACACACCCCCTTCCTGTTGGGTTTGCTTCTGTTCTGCTTTCATTATGGAAAGTGAAGAGAAGTGATAGATCAAATGCTTCAGTATATATTTGTTATTATTGTATCTGTTCCCTATTTCATCTAAAACCGAGGGGGAAACTATGCCTGGATTAGCAAGGAGGAGAGCTAAGGATGTGTGGAGGAAGATAACACACAGAGACCTGTCTGTCTCTGGTCTCCATCAGCTGAGCTCAGCTGCACTGGACACTGCGGGATAGGTCAGTGCACCTCTCTGTATGCCACTGAGATTGTGTGGTAGATTGTCATCTAGTTCTCTTTAAGCCAGTGTTGAGCCTGATAGTTTCAAATCCTTGAATTTATAAGGGAGGAAACTGTATAAATTCTCCCTAATCAGAACTGACTTTCTATAGTAATAGCTTGTTAGGCTCCAAGTAGACATGTGACGCTCTGGAATTTCAGGTTGAGTTATTGGCTGGTCACATTGGCCTCAGACAGCTATTGAGTTTCTCTGAATTTCTATGTTTAATTTTTAAATGAGAGTCATATATGCCATGCATGAAGGATGATCTAGTATATGGCCAAAATAAGAAAATCCATGAGAAAATAATCGGTGCTCAGTGTGTGACAAGAAGAAGATTAAAACTTTATTGACACAAGGTCATTTTGCCTCTTTTAATCATTATGTTTTAAGCATCATGTTTCTTGGCTTTGTCTCTCTTGTTCCAGTTGGTAGAAAATACAGCTCAGGGAGTTTGGTCAATGCAACTGGAAGATGGAAGAATGAGCTGACAAAGCAAAGCCTTCCTGACAAAGGAGGGGTAGGAGGATTGCAAAAGAAGAAAGAACGAATGACAAAAGAGGGAGAAAATAAGAATGGGACTCTGAACTTACAGGGGACAGGAAGAAGATCCTCCAACAAAAATCTGTTTTCTTGGGTAACAGTTCTCTGGGTTTCACCTGGGGCCAATCTCTGTAAACCACCCTCTTCTCTCAGGACAGATGGTTGAGACAAGCTGAAGACCTTGCTTTCCTTTGCATACGCATGGCATATTTCTTTTCTAATGAGCTTTCCTGTCCATCTACACTAGGTTCTGCTATCTTCCTGAGGTTCATGTAAAAGCGAGGTCGACATAGCTGTTCTTATAACAGTTGGGACATGGTCAAAGAATTTAGGGTTAAATGTGTCTTTTTCTGTCTCAATTCCTCAAACCAGCATTCTAAAAACAAGGAAAAGCACTTCTACATCCTCTCTGGGCACATTCTTTTACCAACTCACAGTTCCAAAAAAAAATAATCTCCACATGTCAGTATGTTTATGACAGGATATTTTGAAATACTAGCAGAGTTTCCCTTAATTTTTTATTTAGACTGAGTGGTGGGAATTTATTGCTCAGCCCAGGGGAATCGTTTTATTCAGAACTGGAGAGAAGAAAGAAAAAGGAAAGCATTTTGAGGTTTTAAAGGCAAAAATCCAGAGCCTGAATAGATTTGAAAGAGTGGGGGCCAGCCTTCCTAAGATGTATATTCCCCCAACAAGACAGCCAAAGATCTTATGGTGGTGAAGAGTACCAAGCAGGGAAGGGTGAAATGAGGGAGAATAGATATAAAAATAGATTACTATAGGAAAGACAAGACTTTAGAAGTTCAAATCAGAAAACTAACGAAGTAGTTCTGATTCGCATCATTTAAATGGCAATTTATAAGAACTTAGAGTCTCCTAACACGCTAGCTATATAAATCCGCCCTGTCCTTTGAAATAGTAATAACCTGGCAGCTCTCTGAGACTGGGTAGAGGCAGTAAGGTGAGTATGGAAGGTAAGGAATCCCACCTGTTAGTCACACAAGGCCAGAGCCTTCTCCATATTTTAGGAAATGAAGCAGCACCCTGTGTGGCCACACAGAACCATTGCCTAATGGTTAGGGGATGTTAGACAACATGACCACTTTTAGTCTCTCAGCTCTAAGAAGGTGGGCAGCAAATCACAACAGCTGTCATTTTGGCTATTTAACTATGAGGAGAACAAGAAATGTTTCCGTCTCTCTGTTTTACCCTACTTTCCCAAAATAAACCCTAGCTAAAAACTTTCACCATATGGTACTCTTCTTTTTAGAGACATGCTATGTGGGACTCTCATTTTTGTGAAATGCTTTCCACAATTGGGTCTCAAAGATCTGTGATTTGTGTTACAAAGAACAACTGGGAAGTTCCCTTCACCGTAACTTGACTTCCTCAAGTAAAAAAAGGAGTGATAGGCCCATACTACTGTCTTTTGTAATAACTCGTAATTTGTAAACCAAAAGTGGGCTCTGGAACATAACTTTGTATTTCACATTTTTCCCTTTGCCATTATTGTTGGAGAAAGCAATGGGCATATGGAAAGAATCTTTTAGATTAACTGCTTAATAAGAAGAACCAGTTCAATAATAAACACATATGCATAAATTGGTAACAGGAAAATATTGTACTTGAAAAGGGAATGAATGTAAAGGTCAATATGCAGCATGTGTGCTCTGAGAATAAAGGATCCTTCTCAGGAGTACCCTAGCTACATTTTACTACAGGCATACTTTGGACACTGTTTATTTATCCCAGTCTGCATTTCAATGTTTAGCAGTAAGAGTGCCAGATTTTACTATAATACTTTACAGTACAAACACCAAGATCATCTTGGAAAATGTTATTTGAAATAGAATTCATCTGTACCCAATTTCTCTTATTTTAAATGTGTACCCAAACTAAGTTGTTAAATGAAGATTTTTCCTGGTTCTAGTTGTTCTATTCAACTGTTACTTGAATATAAAAAATAATAGCGTCTGTACCAAACACTGCCTCCAAGAGGCCCTGACTAAGGGCCATAGCTTCAGAAAGGGCAAGGAGTACTACAGAAATGCCACGTAAACTATAGTTTAATTTAGACTTTACCAATCATGCCTTCCAAGTTCAATTCTTTAAGTACTCTTAATGAGAACTATGTACAAATCCTTTCAAACTAAATGCAAAAGACAGACGAGAACAAGTTTTATTTATATTTGTAAATATTATTTGAGAAAAATATTATTTGAGGAACTTCCTGAGAATGTTTATCAGCAGTACAGAGCCTTGCTTTCACAAATTTCAGGAGCCACAAAAAAAATGGATGGTTGTATCGGGAAACATCAGCTCGACCTTAGCTTGGAAAGGAATGACTTTCAAAATCCTTCCTAGGCTTACAAATTGTAGTGGGATTCTACATAGGAGAAGAATTTGCATGAAATCCTCATGTAAAACTTTTTAGAGATCCAGTGTTTTTAGTTAATCCAGATTAAAGTGAACATATCATAATTAGAAAAGATTAAATAACAGACTTTGATTCCACCTCAAAATATCATTCCTGACAAAATGTACTTCGTGGATTCATTCAGCAGGCTTCAGCATTTACAATGCTGCAAAGTTAGTGAGAATGTGTGCTGGGAGGAGCCCCATAGAACCTGAATAACTCGTCTCTTACTTAGATATCCTTTCAATAGCTTTCATAGTCACAACTTATAAATAATGGTATGAGTTGCCATTCAGTAAGGTTGTATGTGAATCCTCTTGGCCAACGCTATTCCTTTCGTCATTCTTTTCGTCTCTCCAACCCTGCCCCTTTTCTCAATTTTCTTAATTTTATAGAAATGAATTGAAATCTATGACTTCATTCTTCCCCTTCCTCTTCATTCTCCTGTCTATGCCCTCCCCTGAGCCCAATCCCACCCTTTGAGTTCCAGGTTCTTGGTGTTATTAACCTTTCTAAGGTCTTACATCATTTGAGTTCTTCCCTGAATCTATCATATTTCAAAGTAAACACTTCTCTACACTGGGATACCATTTCGAAATGAATATTCCTGTACTTATAAATGAATTCTAGCTTCCACATACATCGTTATTCTTTCTGGGCTTAGGTGAATATAAAAAGAGGCTTCCTCAAGTGAAAATAAAACTAACATCAGTTCAGTTTCCCTCCATGTAGATGCCAAGTGTAAGGATTTGGAGGCCTAACAGGTTAGCTATCTAAAAGTGCCCTCTGCCTTCTAAATGGAAAAACCTGGCAACTCTGAGTGGCGGCACGAGAACGTGACCACGTGCATCTCCTCAGCTCCGAACGATTACAGGTAGCAAATAACAGCTGCTGGCCCACAGAGTCTTTAACTCCCAGTTCCTGTGACAGGAGCAGGAAGGATTTCTTTCTCCTTCCTTTACCAAAATCCATCCTTGAAAAATATTTTCACCTTATGAGACCCTCCATTTTGTGAGATATCCTAAAATATTTCTCGTGAGTGGATCTGAAGGACCTTTGATTTTGTGAGGAAACTGGAAGCCTTTGTCCTGTCTCCTCTTACCCAGAGCACTTTCTCTTAACCTCCCAGAGAAAAAGACTGTAGGTTCATATCACTCATTCAACTCAGAATTCCTAAACAAATGGAGGCCCTGGAACAGAACTTTTCATGTCTGATATATTTTTGCTTTTATAGAAAGATTTACTATGTTTGTTTTTTGAAAGAAGTATGCACTTCTTAAATTGCTTAATATTAACACTTGCATACTAATAATTAGGCTAATAGTAACACATATATGCACACCTAAGTATTATATATTACAATATAATATCTATGTGGAGCAATATTACATTTAAACAAGAGAGTATAAACTTAAAGTTTTTCATTAACAAGTCAGTGTTAATACAAGGTACGTGCTCTGTGGGACACTGGATATTTTTAGTATATCCTAGCTTCATTTAAAATAGCATAAACTAGGCAGTACTTACTTACCACCATCTGTAGATCAAACAATGCTTATCAGTAAGAGTGCCAGATTTCATTATAATTTGTTAACACCAAATATGAACTTGAAAACATTAAAAAAAAACATCTATACACAATAAAGCCAATTTTGGTTTATTTTTCATATGTACCCAAATATAGTTGCTTATTGTAGGTTAGAAAAGAAATGGCTAAAACATAGGTTTCCCTGCTTTTAAATTCGACTTCTTTTGAATATAAAAAGAAAGGGCTCTACACCAAAACACCCTCTCCAGGTGGTTATGGATAGCAGAGAAATGATCAGGTCCAGGTGAAATGTAGCCAAGGAATGAGGGCCAGGTAGAGTGTAAAACAAAGCATTGAGTCCATTTCCTAAGAGCATGGTTACCCCTCCTTTGTTTTTCCCTACCATCCCTCTCCCCCCCACTTCCAAGTTGTAAAGTTTGTTTTCTGACCACAATATAAACATAAAGCATCCTGGAACACTCTAACTTTGTGGAAATTAAACAACCTGGTTTTACGTAACCTATGAGTCAAAGAGAAAACTATTAAACGTATTAGAAAACATTTTAGTTGAATGAAAATTAAGGCAAATAGCACTAAAATTTGTGAAAGGCTGGTATAAAATTGTTGGACTGATATATAAACGAAGCACTGTTTTTTTATGTTTGTAAAATAAATAATAAAGAAAAAAAAAGAAAACAAGTGAAAACACTGAAATAGGCCAGGTCGAATGCAGGTGTGAAAAACTGAGCTCTCCATGGGACTCATGGGTAGAAAAAGAGCCAGCCAGTGACATCCCCACCGCCCTCCGCCCCAGGAAATCCTGCTCTACCCCATAAAAGCAGCAGTGGTCAGGCCCCACATACGTGCCACGCCTCACCTCCCTTCTTTGCCCTGTTTTTCTTGTACCAGTTTGTGGAACGTGGGTCTGTGAGTGTGGAACTTGGCAGGGTGAGTTGATAAAGAAAAGCTTCCTGATAAGCAATCGGGGCCGGGGGTTACATAAAGGAAGAATTTAGAGGGGACAACAACAACTAACAAGCCGTGAGGTAATAAAGCAAGGGGCTAAATCGTAAGCCCAGAAGTCTAGAGAAGAGAAAGGAGCCCCTCCCCACCCATGGAGGCCTTCAGTTCTCTTTCAACTAGCTTCCAGCTCGGTTCCCTCCCAGGACAGCAGAGGTTGGTTGATTTGGGCTCAAGTGTTGTCTTTCTGTGGCCTGGCGAGACCAGCGGCTCTTTGTCAGCTCTGTCCTTTCTGGGGAACTTTACAATTTTCACTCTGTTCTGAATTCTTCTGTGGAAAGATCTAAGTTCTGAGGTAAACTCAGCTGCCCTACATTTCCAGTAAAATGTCAGGAAATTTGGGGTTCGGTATGGCTCTCTCTGACTCAGATTCCTCAAACCAGCATCCTAAAATAGGGGAAGGAAATTATTCCTGTGATTCTTCCTTTGTTAATTCTTTCGTCAGTATCACAACTAAACATGTCAGCCTATTCACCACACATTTTGAAATAATAGCAAATTTCTCCTATTTTTTTAAACCCCTGGGTAGTAGGATTTTATAGGTTAATGTTAGGATAATGTGATAAGTATTAGCGGGGAAAAATGAGATTCTACAGGCCAAAGTCTAGAGCCTTGAATACTTAGAGTGGGAGCCAATTTTGATTTGAGGAATCCTATCTTGTAAGTTTAGAAAGGGCCACTCAAGTTACAAACCAGGAAATGACAAAGCACTTCAGCTTTTCTCCAACTAAATGCCACCTTTTAAGGACTGAGAGATCTAACAGGAGTTAGCTACCTAACACTGCCCTCTGCTTTGAAATAGTGAAAACCTGGCAATTCTCTTGTGAATGGGTGAAAACAGTAAAAAGCTACTTGAGAAAATGAGCCCTAAAACTTACCTAGGGAGGCCCAGCGACATCTCCATATTTTAGAATAAAAAGCTATGCCCATCCTTGGTTTCTAGGGAACATGACTATCCTCTTGTACAACTCAGAATAAAAGCAAATGGATAACACTCACCAATTTGAGTCTTCACCTCCCATTTCTCAGTCTCTCTCTTTCTGTGTCTCTGTGTGTCTTGTCTCTCGCTGTTTCTCTTCCTTCCCCTACTTTAATCTTTTTACTAAAACTAATCTGCCACTAAAACTTTCACCTGTGGGATGCTCTTTGGCCATGAGACACCCTGAAATGCTTCTCACAAGTGGATGTCAAGGACCTATGACCCTGTGTGGAAACAGACGCTGAGGGACCTTCTCATCCATTATCTAGAAACAGCAGAGGAGAAATGAGCTCTACCTTCTGAGGCCGGAGCACAGGTGCGAAAGGTTTTCCATGAACTGTAACTGGAGCAGAAGCAAATGTCTGTTTACCCTCCAGAGAGGAAAGAGGCCAAGCACCACCAGTAATCTCAGTTGGAGTGGGATTGGTGGTAGGGAGTTAGTGGTCTTCACGGCTTGCAGATGATAGGAGAAGCTGACAAACTAAAACCTGCCTGATAATGAAATGTGCATAGAGAGCTAAAAAAAATAAGGTTAATCCGAGCAGCTCAGAAGGGGGAGACCTGAAGGAGATGCAGAGGCAGAGCCTGCCTAGGGAGAAAAGTCAGAGACTTCATCTCCAATCAGTACTCAAAAAGGTGAGTTGGAGGTGTAGCTCAGGTACTAGACCACCCACCCAGGGAAAGCCAGCAAGCTGAGAGCAGGCCCTCAAAAATCCGTAGTTCAAATTGTAGCCCAACACGGGAAACGAGGCGCTGCCAGTTTATCTGACGAATCTTATAAACAAGACAACTAGGCTTGTGCCTTATACTCTGTGATGTGAAACCAGACCTTCGGACCCCCAGCCCAAACACCAGGAGCTCCATTTGTCAGGTCCTGCCGTTCTTCCCTGTTTTAGAAATACAATGCAGGGCAGTGAATGTATTAAGTGGAAGCCACTGAAAACAGCCCTTTAACACATCGTTGGCCATCTTTGTGTATGCAGAGATAATGCTTTGGGTTACATAGGAAGAGCCAGGGCAAGATTGAGAAAGGTGTGCGTGGTAATAGTGTCTAGCCACTGGTGTGTTGAGAGGTGGTCAGAGGTAATATCTGGTGGTCTGAGGATCGCTCATGCCCAGCAGACGATAGCTGTAAATTGATTGCAGGAGAGAATGGCTCAGGGAAGGGACAAGGTACTAAATGGGAATCTTGACATGCTGAGCCTGTATTTGTTACCAGTTCATTCATGGGTCCAAGTAAGCAGTCAGTGTTACTCAGGAAAAACAAGACCACCACCAAAAAACCCCGTTTTAAGCCCCTCTTACCAGATATCTTGGAGAAAGGAATTACTGACTTCCAGATATGATGGGGAAAGAATAGTCTATACATTTCCATTTTAATATTTTTGACATGGATTGTTGACGTGAGGGTCTGTGCATATGGGTATGTGAGAGTGGGGATTTTGTGGGAGTATTAGTGTTTAATCATTGATGAAGTTAGTTTAAATGGCACCAACCTAACCTACAGTTCTGTAATTTCAGACAAGCCTTGTCTGGTATCAACGAGAGAGTTCAGAAGCTCAGAAACCTCTTGGGAATGGATTTTGAAAGATGCTTTAGGCGAGATTTGTCAAGAACTTCAGGACAGGGAGATATAAGGAAAAACTGTCCCAACAACATGTAAGTAAGCAATGAAGCCTTTATTCCAGAAGATTGAAATGAGCCAAGAGTTGTCTTATGCCTGAAATCATAGCTGACCAGGAGACTGATATCTGCGGACTGTCATTCAAAGTCAGTCTGCACAGAAAAGCCACCGAGACTTCAACTGTGATGAACCAGCAAAGCACAAAAGTGAGGAAGTGCCAGATCTGAGCTAAAAATAAGCTTGGCTAAAAGCCTAGGAGGGTGTAAGGCCCTAAGTTCAAACCCATTAGCAACACACACACACACACACACACACACACACATACACACACACACACACACAGAATGTCAATAAGAGGGAGGGGTGAAACCTCCTGTTTTACAAAAAGAAAAGGCAGGTGGGTTTTTAAGTGTTGGAGTGAGCTAGTGTGTGCATACTAACAAGCTTTAGGGTTTGTGTATTTCAGCCATCAGCTTTTGCTAACTGATATTTATAGGAAGCTTTTACCTGCTCACACTGGGAGTTGGAGCAGTATCTGTTGTTGTATTTTAAAGGGTACATTCCTAGGTTGTACGTCTTTGAAGAGGGCAGCAGAAAACTTGAATCTCAAAGAAACAGCATGTATTGGCATCCTTTCAAAAAATTCTAAAGGAATGATTTAAGAGAAGGGAGCCAAGAGACTTATAGGCAGAAAAACACCTGTCTGGAGTTTATTGGCCCTGAAAGGGACATTAAGTTGCCTTAATCAGAAGATAGAGTTGGGTTGAAAAGGATTTTGGAATCTCTTTTTCCTCTGGCAAAAAAGACTCAGTTCATTTTATTTTAAGAATAGAAGAAAGAGATTTATGTCTTGCTTTGTACCTGGGGTCTGTTTTTTGGCTTGGGGTCTATTTAACCCTAGCTTACTGGTAAAGATTGAATAGACAACTTTCTGGCTAAGGGAAAGCCATATTTTATAATGTTCAGTAATGTCCACCTACCACCTTTGTTGAAGTCAGGTTTCAAAGTGTATCATGCAGGCTGGGAAGGTAGGTCAGTGGTAGAGCGCTTGCCTTGCATGTCTGAGGCCCTGGGTTCTATTCCTCAGCACCACATAAGCAAAAAGAAAAAAGCTGGAAGTGGCGTTGTGACTCAAGTGGTATCGTGCTAGCCTTGAGCTGAAGAGCTGAGGGACAGCGCCCAGGCCCAGAGTTCATGCCCCACAACCGGACCAAAACAAAAACAAAAACAAAACAAAGTGTATCATGCTGAAATAGGGAATTATTTAAACTTGCTTCTCCAACTAAAGAATCTGGTCGCGTGTAGCCCAGCTGCTTACTGGTTCATAAGAGCAAGAAGTGGGAGGTACAGAGCCCAGGCAGCAAAGTCTGTTAGACTCATATATCTAAGCACAGAAAGACCTTTGAACCCCAAAATCCAGAAGTGAAGCTGTGGTTCAAGTGATAGAGTGCTATCCTTGGGCACAAACTCAGGGACAGTGCCTAGGCCCTGAGTTCAAGCCCCAGGACTGGCAAAAAATAAAAATGAGGTGGACTGAAGTCTGCTCCCTACACCATGACTACGCCAACTGCTCTTTCTCTGCACATTTCTAATGAACTTTAATATCACTTTGTCTATGTTCTACAATTTTCTCTTGCTTTACATAAAACTGAGGTTAATTTACCTACCCTAAATGTTTAGTAAAGTTTGGGAACATGTAGGAAATACTGGGGTCAGGCATGTCTTTTTCTGATTTGAATTCCTCAAGCCAGCATTTAAACAAATGGGTTCAGGGGATTTCTTTTATGATTCTGTCTTGGTAAATTATTTTACCAATGTACTTCTCAAGATATATTCATCAAAATGATTTGATAGTGCTATTACATTCTGTTGTTCCCCTTCCCTAACTCAAATATAAATAAATAAATAAATAAATTACACACACAATACCAGTGTACCAAAATCAAATACTGTGATAACAGAGGATTTACCATATGGGGAAGAACATACATAAGAAACAAAAAATCGCAAGAAGAAGCAATATACACAAGACAATATGTTGGAAATGATCTGTACAACTTGGAGGCAGGGAGGAGGGAAAATAGGAGAAAAGTAAGGAAAGGGAAACAAGTTTGACAAGAAATGTACTTATTACCTTGTGTAACTGTAATCCCTCTATACATCACCTTGACAATAATTTTTTTTAATGATTGGATAGGATATTTATAAACCAGCAGAATTTAAGTTACCAGCAGAGTTTGTTTTCATTAAACTCCTCTCTGGTAGGACTTTATGGCTTGAGGTTATGGGAATAATATCAGCACCAAAGAAAATAAGCAATTTGAGATTTCTCAAGGCAAAATCTAGAGCCTGAACAGATTTTAAAGAGTGGGAGCCGAGCTTCCTGAGTATCTGCCCCTGATCACGACAGCCATGGTTGATGGGTATAAGGTGCAGAAAGGTAAAACAGAGTGGAAAGGCAGGAGAAATAGTGGGCAGGTGAGTCATATTATAGTTGATAGATATAAAAAGAGAGTCCGTGAAAACTAAAAATGAACAAAGAAATTCAGTTTTCCTCCATTTAAATGCCAAATTGTAAGGGCCTGGGAGATCCAACAGGGTCCATCTATACCTACCTTCTTCTTCTAAATAGTAAAACACTTGTAACTCTTTGTAGGGATAGTAAGAAGAGAAACTTATCTCAGAAAAGCAAGACCTAAGTCTCATCTCCATATCTAAGAATGATTACAGATATCTTGGGCACACAGAACCATTGTCAAACGGGATGCTAGAGAACACGATGATCCCATATACCCTGTTGCTCAGAAAGAATAAAGGCAACAGACCAGTGGGTCCCTGAGTCTTTAACTCCCATTCCTGCTTGGGGAACGGGACCTCTTGCTCTTGTGTTGACTTATGCTCACTTGCTACCTTGACCTCTTTATACTGAAATTATTGTTTGCTAAAACTTTCTCCTGGTGGTGCTCACTTTTTGTGAGGCACCTTGAAATTCTTTGCACAAGTGGATGTCAGCATCCTTCATTGTTGTTTTGTGCAAACAGTAGGTGAGGAAGGTACTCATCCATTCTCCAGGCTGAAAAGCAGAGTGGAAGAATTAAGACCTAGATCCTGAGGCTAGTGTAAGGAATGTGAGAGATTTTGCAGAAATAGGAAATGAAGCAGCAGCAAATGTCTATTCACCTCCAAGAGAGGAAAGGTGTATGTAAGTCACTACAGGCCTTGTCAGCCTGAGCGAGATGAATGATATGGAGTTAGTAGAAAAGCAGGCAATCAGGGACTTGTCTTCACAGCGTGCAGATGGCAGGATAAGTTAGCTGATAATTTAACATGTGCCTGAGAATGAAATGGAAGTAGAAGTCTACAAAAGAAAAGTGATAGACAAAAGAGAGAGGAAAAAATTCGCCTCATCAATCAAAAAGCCATGTTCTCATGTAACCTAAGGTCAAGTTCAGGAATGAGGGAGACCTTGGAGAGGTCAGAAGGCCGAGATAGGCTGAACTACCATTTTCTCTACCATATATCTATCATTGTGCTTTTTCTATCCTTCTATGTTTATAGCTGGCCTAAATGCATCTCTTTCCAGATGCAAAGATCCAAGTTCGCTTGGCTGACCTAAACTTTCTGGTAATGTATTTGGTGCATTGGCTGAGAAGTTAGGGATTAAGTATGTATTTTTTTGACTTGAACTCATCCATGATCACATGAGGGACAGAATTTCTAATCATTTTAAGTGCAAAAGGAATATACCGCTGATGTATTTCAGGTTAGAAAGTCCCTGGGCTGGTCACATTGTGCTAAAGTCTGTCCGTGGATTCGCTCCTTACACAACATTGTCAAAGTGGAACACTGGGCAGGATTTGTTAGAGTTCAGAACAGTTTCTTAAACAGTAAACTAGCCCTCCTGTCAGATGCAATGGAATTCTTGATAAATGGAATTGTCTAGGATAAGTAAAGTAGGACCTTCTAGAAATGAGGTGTAAGCAGAACTAGTTTTCTGAGAAGCTTAGGTCCTGGGCTCTGTTTCACTAAGCTCACTGAGTAGAGCCACCTGAAATTCTAGATAATTTGGGTATGGTAAGAAGCATCCACTAAATCTATGTGTCATTGGGTAGCTAGAGCATATAAGAAGTAACCTAATGGAAACATTTCCTGGGTGCAGTGAATTAGCAAAGCTCCCCCAGCATTTTGCCCTTGATCTGAGCTAGTCCTCTGTTGCAGTCCTTTTCATAAAAAGTTGCCTCTGGCTCCAGAGGCTGAATTTTGATGGAAGACAACTTGCCTGCTCCCACGGGCAAGGCCCCCTCATCTCCAAATAGAAATTCAGGAGACCATCTTGTGCTTCTTCTGATCCAGTCATGAAATGGTACTCCAAGAACACAAGATTAAACTAAGGGTCCACTAGGCACACCTGTAACTTGGAAGCATTTAACTATGTGTGCTTTTCTCGCCATCCCTAACTTCCTTTTAACTCAAAGCCGATGTGTACACCTTAAAAATGGCTTAACAATGTACTGAAGTGCAGTCTCCCATGGATGCCTTCTAGTAAATGTCTGTTCCCTGCTCTTGACCATGTGAAGAGCATATTTGGCAAATGGTGGGGGGTGGGGAACAGCGGGGGGGGGGAGTTTCTGGACCTAACCTAATACCCCTGAACTTTAGACATTGATTCTCAAAGACCGGTAAAACCCACACTGACATGGATCTTGAGATCTGCTTTGTTGAACTTTGGTCCAGTAGCCAGCAAGAATTGCTACTGGGGTAAATTTTGGGCCTGAGGCCACTGCCAATAAAAAGGAGGGGACATGGGGAGAAACTACGTCCTAATGATTTCCGGTTACGTTTTGGAGCATCTGGTTGATTACCTTGGCATGGAGGATGAGGGATATGAGAAAGCAGAACCAAGGATGAATCATCAAACCTTGTTGTGGAAATTGACGTTTTAAACAAATGCACGGATTAAACCCCGGGGAGCAGTACTGGGCTGCTCTGTGTGGCTGGTTGCTGAAGTGAAATGTGGAGGTGCTAGGCGCTGACTCCCTGGAATAAGCTGTCTTAGGGCCATAAAATGCATTTTCAGAGAAAAGATGAGAAGTTTCAGTTTGGTGTATGCAGCACAGCTGCAGGAGCCGATAAAGCCTGGGATACTAAAAGGAAGCAAGCTTTTACTTTTGGAGAGATTTGTTTATGAGACGTTCCCACTTCATGCCTGAAAAGATAGTACCAGAACCTCTATTTTTAATATATGGAGATGTTGTTAAATAATGGTGCTTTGTGGACGATATTAGCTAAAATAAGGATTGCTTAGAAATGAGCACTACAGGGTTCTATAAGCCCCAGGCCATAATGCTAGCAGGAAATGAATCTCAAAGATGAGGGGGTCGATGCTGCCCTGGGAAGGAAATCCTAGTCTGTGAAACTGCATTTCTGATTCATAAGCACAAATCTGAGTTGGAGGTAGGTCATGTCCTAGAGCAGCCCTGAGCAGGCAGGGAAATTGAGCAAAGTCATAGGAGCCGAATTCAAGTTCCAGTACCAACAAACACAAGGCCTTCTAGGCTACCTGATGCATTTGAGAAACAAAGGACTTAAATAACTAACTGATGTGGGACCAGATTTGTGGACCCTTCACCCAAACTTCAGGAGTTCCATATGTCAGGTCCTGATACTTGCTTCGTAAGGGAAACACAGGTCCTGACACATTTCATATGAAAAACAAAATGAAGGGCAGAGAATGGAGATCTATTAAGTGGCAGCTACTTGTAAACAGCCCTTTAGTATATCCTTAGGGGTACAGACATAATGTCCTAGGTTAAATAGGGAGAATTGGCAGTCAGGATTAAGACAGTCATGCATAATTAAAACAGTCCCAGAGGTGGTGTTGCATGGTCTGAGGATTGCTCAGATAGGGCCTTGTTACAAGAGCCCTTTCTGTTCAATAGGTGATGGTTGAAGAACAGCATGACCTAGAGCAAGGGACAGAGTTACAAGTGGAGAAGCCTTGGATACTCTGCCTTATTTTGTTGCCAGTTAATTTATGGAGCCAGGAAAGAAGTTAATGTGTCAATGTTTATCAGAAAAAAATAAAGTAAAAAGGTTTAAGCACCTCTTGAAAGAGATGTAAGAGACACCATGACAAATCTCAAAGCAGCTAGACTTCTGGGCAGATGGAAATGCCACTCCTGTCTGCCAATAGAACGTGTCCTTGACCTTATGGGAGAAGACAGACCTCAGCTCTCTTACAGCTCGTCTGGACACGTGGTGGACAGTGGAAGTCTCGAGTTGAGTCTTTTTTTTTCTCTTTTAAAGACAAGTTGTTGCACAGCAGGCACTTTGGAGAAAAATGGGCAAAAATGTTTGGAAAGTGGATGAGGAAGAAGACGGATGTGTAATTGTTTGAAGAAAATAAATAAATGGCAAATCAAAGGTTTTGGAGAGGAAAGAAGTTGAAGCTACAGTTATGTCTGTGGAAGGTTGGTATGAGGCTGGTGGTATTTTCACACTCATAGATAATACTGCCTACTAATCAATAGCCATCCTTCCTGTCTTTCTAAAAAAAAAAAAAAAAAAAACCCGAGCTGCAGATTTCCTATCCCCAGGGACAAATGTGTCCTAATCCACAACAATCACTAATTTTATTCCACATCAGTTTGTTAGATAGGGCTGGTGATAGAAAAATGAGGCATAAAAGTCGAATGAGGATTGATGAGGATTGGTTTCCTCCTCATTCTAAAACACAATGGGGGAGGTAAGGGGGGGCAGGTTTCTTTCTATTCAAATTTATTTAATCAACAGATAGTATTGTAGGTATTACATACCAGATACTTCATAGTACATATGCAATGGAGAACTTTTAAATGTAGGTAATAAACATGGCTCTGAACTTTGTTACCATTCACTTTCCTAGGGTTATTCAAGAATATAACACATATTTAATAACTATTGTTACT
Organism: Dipodomys merriami; assembly: GCF_024711535.1. Lineage (NCBI taxonomy): Eukaryota > Metazoa > Chordata > Mammalia > Rodentia > Heteromyidae > Dipodomys > Dipodomys merriami. The sequence goes on along the minus strand of NW_027206313.1, from coordinate 2,851,318 downwards.
TTGTTATACAATAGATATCCTCTACTTATTCCTGTAACTATATAGTCTTTTCATGACCAAGAAGAGAAAAGTCAAGAGATTTTTGGAGAGGTACCTCTGATCCCGTTCTAGAATTATAGAGTTTGGAACTCAAGACCTTGTGCTTGAAAAATGTTCTACCCCGTGAGGTCCAGTCTCCAGACATTTTTGCTGCTGTCTCTTCTCCCCATCCTCTCCCCTCTGGTCAGGATTTGAACTGAAGATCTCATACTCCTTTGGTTGGTTTGTTCGGCTGACACTCTACCACTTGAACCATGTCTATAACCTGGTATTTTGCTGGTTATGTGAAAATGGAGACTTGAACCCTTTTCTGCTCAGGCTTGCCTAAACCACTGGATCTTCCTAAAGAACTCGGATTCCAGTGCTGAGTCGCAGACATTCCAGTGGGTTTTTTGTTTTTTTGTTTTTTTGGGTTTTTTTTTTGCTTTGCTTTTCAGTTAGAATCTTGGCCAGCTTTCGCTACAGTCATCCTGCCTATCTCTCCCATATACCTGGAACACCAGGCATGTGTCGCAATGACTAGCACATGTGTTGAAATAGTCTCGCTTAGCTTGCCCAGGCTGGCCTGGCAAACAGAAAGCCTCCTGACCCTTCGCCTCCCAAGAGGTCGGATTCTAGGCACGCACTAACACCTGGCCTTGAGATTTAACCGAAACCCTCAGTGAAAGACTAGTGCAACATTGATCAAAATGCATTTTACTCATAAACATGCGGAACTGAAACACACTGCGCAACTATAAATCATAGTGTGGCTGGACTCCAGTAGCTCATGCTTGTAGGTGCTCAGGAGGTTGATAACAGAGGATTGGGGTTTGGAGTCCGTTTGGGCTGAAAATCATGAGCTGCTCACCTCAGATTAACCAGCAAAATGATGAAGTGAGGGTATGGCTCAAGTTCTGGGGTTTGTGTTAATAGAGTAAAAGTTGGTGTTAATGTAGTTGGAAGTCATGCCAGTGATGGCATGAAAGCAATTTGCTTTCCCATTGTTTCTCAAGACCTGACCTCGGGCTGGAATTTCCTTCTGCTGTCTAGGACATCTTTGGTACATGGTTTTCAGTATTGCAGCTTTCCCTTTTCACTTTCTGTTAAAACCTTAAATATTCTACTTGTCACAGAAGATAAAAAATGCCAGTAGCTCTGAATGGTTGTTAATGGCTATTAAAGAATAGAGAAAAGCAGCCCAGCCTTTCATTAGTGGCCGATACACAGTTCTATGACATTCCGCTCCACTCTGGAGATCAAAGGACAGGGAATGACTTTTTAGTTGTAAAGGATCTTTTGATCAGAAGAATCTGCTACCAAATTTCAATGATAATTTTGGCTTCCACAGTCATTCTAGTGGTCCAGGTGAACATATTCTTTTCATCAGGATCAACTTGTTTTACAACTTCAGTTAGAAACTTCAGTTATTTGATCTGTTCTTTTTATTTAACTGTAATATAATTGGGTAATGAAGGCCAAATGATTTTGAAGTATAAAGAACAATAGGGAAAAATCAGGTTACAAACTTAAAAACAAAAGGAATCAGTATGTTAAGGAAAACAAATTAGAACTTCAAATTCTGTGCTGAGGCTCTATTTTGTAATTTTCCTGTCAATACACTCTTACTGTGCTGCTCTTTCCCGCAGTGAAGTCCATCATTTGTGCCAATTACCCTACTTGGGATTTGGATTCCTTTTCAGTGGCCTGCCTCTCTGTTTCAAGGACTTTTCTCAAATGCTCCCTTTTCCTCACATAAAGATCTCAGTTATGAGACATTACCACCAGCCTACAACAAGCACAATGAAAACAAGTAAGACCTCCTTTGAGCTCCAAACCACTTATCTACAAGTGCCACAAGCCTTACTTCACATTTAATTACACCTGTTCTTGGCAAACCTCAGGTAAACGCGTATGATATTCTCAGCGTATTCTAGTCAGATTTTCACCCTCACTACATCAGAGAAATCTGGGCAAAATCACATGAAAACTTTGTTCAGTGACAACTGTCCGTTCCTTATTTTGAACTGGTCTTTTGATTCATGTAGTTAATTACCATTCTTCCTAATACTTCTCATCTCTTGATGTCTAGGACACTCTAGGCTTCTGACTAAGTGCTCATGTTAGGAGCTGCTGTATCTCCATCTCCACTGTGACCCCTTTCCTCCTGATTCACTGTCAAATGTCCTTGTAATACTTGTCCTCCCAAATACTTGCTCTTAGGGGTGGATTTTTTTAAGCCTATAGCTTTAATGGTAGTGTTTTATGAGTTCCATAGCTACAACTTAGGACCCAAACTTTCCCAATATCTGCTCAATGGATAGTAAAAGACAAAAATTATACCTAGACATGATTACTTAAACAGTCTAAACTTTCACACAATGAGAACAAAGGATCACAAGGGCTCATCAGGAATGAGCATATGATCATGCAAAACGATGCTTATTGAAATGAACTCCAAGAAATGGAAGTAAGAGGTTTTTTATTGTACTATTTGTGCAGTTCTTGATTTTTCATCTTCATCTTTTTTCATTTTTTCCTTTGGTTTATTCCATTCTGTTTTGTATTTCGGTTCCTTTTGTATATCAGTTTGTCTGATTTGGAAAGGGGAAGGGAAGCACAGAAATGGTGGGACAAAGGTTGAACTAGGCACTATGTTGGAAATTAATTATACAACTTGGGGCAAGAGGAGTCAGAAGGGGAAATACTGGGAGAGAATAAGGGAGGAGGGTGACCCCTGCTCAGAAGGAAATGTTCCCATTACCTGACTTATGTGACTGTAGCCCTCTGCCTATCACAGTTACAATAAAATGTTTAAAAAATTAAAAAGGCCTCCTCTTAGAGTTACATTTGAATTTAATTACATGATATCACCTTTGTTGTAAGAAGCCTTCTATCTGTGAATCTATTTCTTCATTCCATATTCTACCCTTTTTACGAATAGGTCTGTCTACATGCATTGCCTTGGTTAATAACTCGAAAGACTACATACACATTGAGCTCCCCTATGACCCAGCAATCCCACTTCTGGGCATTTATCCAAAAAAATCACAAACAAGGCTAAAGTTACTAGCACAACTATGTTTATAAGTTTGATGCTGATAGCAATGGCTTAAGTTGTTCAAATGTCTTGCTCTTTTTGAAAGTCATTTTAAGTATTCTATTTGATGTACATTATAGAATCTCTACTCAGCTAAATTCCCTATTTTGCTAAATCATCCCTATTAAAGGTTTTATGCTTTCATACTTGGAAGTTCTCTTTAAGTTAAATTTATTCATTGCAAAGTATTTCATTGCAAAGTATATGTTCCAAATACTGATTTTTAAAACTAATTTCATAGTTGTAGGACCTTCAATGTAGATTAGAATCTTAATTGTTGAAGAATCTTATGTGTCCTTTTCCATTTTGCATGCCTGTCTTTATTTTACTACATTTAGAACCACCTGTCCAACATTGAATAATCATAATTTAAGTAAACAACCTGCATGAATTGTCAGATTCTCCCTAAATACCTTTTTCAAATTCATTTCTTTCATGCTGCTTCTATAAGCAATCCCCTTTTCCATTATTTTAATTTTTAAAATATTTCAAGTTTGTTTCTCAATATTTTGAAGTCACTGAAGTGTTTTTCATTCTAGTGGAATCTGAACAAATACAGGTATGTAAGTGTCTCCTTTCCTCCAGCAAGCCTTCTATACATCCAATTCTTACATCCACTGAGATGAACATCTTACAGGAGCTTGAGGGTCTCAATTCCTCAGGGTTAAGTGAGGCATAAGCTTCTAAGAAATACTTGGAATATTTCCATCACTTATAGTTAATATCACAATTTCAGCATTGCTTTTGCATGAAACATCTGGCCATACTTTCCATTTGTTCCGTATCCTTTGCCTTACTAATGTGTATTAAACCATTTGGACATTTTTCATGACTTGGTGTTTTCCAACAATGGTTTTAACTACATAAATAATACTTACTCTCTACCACTTACCATGCTATCTTCAAGAAATGTTGTAATATGTCAGATAAAACATAAGAAATGTATAGCAGCCCATTTAACCCTTCTTTAATTTCATTGTTTTTCACTGGTAGTTGGATTTGAACTCAGAGCTCTGTTCTTGCTCAAATTGCTTGTTCATAGCTGGTATACTACTACTGAGCCACACTTGGAGTCTTACATTTTGCTGGTAAATTAGAAATGAAGTCTCACAGATTTTTCTGCCCAGGTGACTTTAAAGTTCAGTTTTCTTGAGTGACTAGGATTATGTATGTGAGGCATTAGCATCTATCTACCCTTCATACTGCTTAGCAACTTTTAAAATGCATGTTAGATTATGACATGAAGATGCAGATTAGATGACAAAGAAACTGAAAAATGAAGAAAAAACTTTTTGGCATCAATTATTTGTACACGGGAGTTTTGTTCTGACGTGTTCACATATGCATATGAGGTAGCTTGAAAGAGAAAAGTGCCTCTTCCTCTCTCCTTCTTCCCAAATTGGTCTTGCCGCATTGCATGTTTCCATTATCACGCATACACGCGGTGTGACCTTGAGGTCTGTCATCTGTCTCCTGGCTGGACCCTGACTTTTCGTCAGTCATCTTGTCCGTGTGACTGCAGCTCTAGGATTTGGGTCAAAGCTGCTATTCCATACCAGTGGCCCACCCAGGCATTGCAGCTCCAGGAGCTTGGTCATAGTCCCACTATAATTGGGAATCTCCACCAAGAGGGGAAATGGAGACATTTGAAGTCAAATGTAGAGATAGATATGGAACAAAGACGGAAAGATTTCTCCAGAGCAACTAGTCATAGTGTGATTGTTCCCAGTATAGAGCCCAAGAGATGGACAGCTCTTTGCTGGGTGACTGCATGAGTTAAGAATCAAGAGTCCTGGGCTGGGAAGGTGGCTCAGTGGTAGAGCGCTTGCCTTGCATGCATGAGGCCCTAGGTTCGGTTCCTCAGCACCACATAAGCAAAAAGAAAAAAGCCGGAAGTGGCGCTGTGGCTCAAGTGGTAGAGTGCTAGCCTTGAGCTGAAGAGCTGAAGGACAGCGCCCAGGCCCAGAGTTCAGGCCCCATAACTGGACTCCCTCCCCCCACCAAAAAAAAAGATTCCTGTTCACCTGAGAGAGATTCGGAGTTCAGTTGTGGGGTAATGACATCTGCGATTCCTCAGGCACCTCTCAGAAGTGCGTGATGACGTCTGCTTGAAAGTGAGGGATAGGTTGCAGAGGGACCGGTTAAGGGCTCCAGGAAGGGTCCCCTTTTTATACTAGAAACAGAGATCACTCTTTCCTCCTGGTTAGGAAGCCAAGCCAATGATCAGTGGGTCTATTGGTAGATTATCATGGGCTCTTCCTCAAAATCACAGTCAAAGTGCTTGGCAATCACATTTCAAAGCAGAATCTCTAGTGACAAAGACAATTGAATTATATAATTTATATATGATTACATATTATAATGTACTATATCAATTATAAACACAAATATTCTTATATATGAACAGATATAGTTGGATACATACACATATAGATGTGTATATACACATAGTACTTCGTGCCTGTAATCTTAGTTACTCAGGAGCCTGAGATCTGAGGCTCAAAGCCAATACAGGTAGGAAAGACCATGACATTTTTAGTTACAGTTAACTACCAAAAAGTTGGAAGAGGAGTAGTGGCTGAAATGGTAAATTGCTAGGTCAGGCCCCAGGACCAACACACACACACACACACACACACACACACACACACACACACACACACACACGTATAAGGAAAGTTATAAGCTAGTTAATAAACTTACAAACATAGAAACTAAAACCCATAAGTCAGAATGTACTTATATACCTGTGTGAGGGTAGAGATTTCATTCCAGAGAGAACATTATTCTCTGCAATAAATACCAACTTTGTCCACACTGAATAAAAAAGGCCAAACCAGTGAGAATGTTGGAGCATACACAATGACAAATGAGTAGGATGTTGTGAGCAGTAAACTAGTCAGGCTTATAGCTTACATAACCATGCTAAATATTTATAAGTGCTTTAAAGATAGAAGAGCGAAACACACACATTTCAAAGGCTTGGCAAGCTTCTTGCTGATGAAAGGCGCCGGAGCGCAGGAGGCTGTGAGGGAGAGTCAGACTGTGCGAGCCGATGAGGTGAGGCTCACCTGGCGGCCTCCTGGGGACCCTGGGAGAAATGGAGGCAGGCTGTGGACCCCTCGCTTCCACTTCCGAAAGGCCTTGGGGAGGTGAAGACTGCCTAGTAGAGCCCCTTCCTTAGACAGTTAAGATAATGGCTCAAGAAATGGGAGACAATGAATCTGAAGCCAACGCCTATGGGGCGAGCACTCCTTCTTTTGGGGTGAGGTGGACAGTGGATGAGTGAACCAGATGCCAGAGCACTGGGCTATCACAGAGGCCCTCTGCTAGGCTCCAGCCACACTACCAATTTCTGAACCCGCTTCTCGCTCTCTTACATGGAGGAGAAATCCACACTCTTTCCTCTCCTCCAGCTGGCTCCACCCTCATAGCCTAAGGTGCATCTCCCCCATCAGAAGTCGAAAGCTCACCTGTGGCAGGCCCAGAGATAAGTAACATCCACTTGGCTACCCCAGAGCCATTGCCTGAGTCAGGCATTGCCCCGGCTCAGAAAGGAACAACTGCCACTTTTAGTCTTTAACTGCCATTTTCTGTACAGGGACCAGGAAATGTTTCCCTTCTCTCCTTTAATGTATTCTACTGAAATAAACCCTTGCTAAAGCTTTTACTCTGTGAGACACTCTACGATGCTTTCCACACATGTGTCCCAAGGACCTCTGATTTTATATACACTGGGAATCTGAAGGAAGCCCTCATCCATTTTCCAGTGACAAGCGTAACTTCTTTATTGAGTCCTTCCTTCAGTTGACTCTGACACTGGACTCCTGGAGCTTGTGAAGATCTCACTTGATGAAGCACAGTGAAAGTTACAAATTAAAATTGATACTTGGTATTGACTATGATGGAAGCCCAGATCTCCATTAGCCAGGGAACAGTGATAAATATGCATATCAGAGGCTGCAGAAATTAATGACCCAAGGACCGTTTATGTGGATGACTCACATTCCATTAACTAACTCTCATTACTCAGAACAAATCAGGCTGTAACCTTTTTCTTAGAAGAAATTGGTTATTGATCATAAACAACAGTCATGGAATTTTATGGAAATGAAATGAGAAAAAGGAAAATATCCATCTTGATGGCAGTTAACACTATAACACTATCACGGACCTTATTTTGAAACAATTCAAATGTGTTTTCATGAGATTTTTCTACCATAAGAAACAGTTTCCAACCCTTGAAATTTTTGTGTTCATTCTCTGTGACACGCTGCAGGATTTATTAAGCCCATAAAGCTTTCTCCAGTTTTAGACTTACGGCATCTGAGTTCAAATTTCTTTCATGGTGTGTGATTAACTGGGATAGTGCACATATACAACTGCAAATTAATCGTTAATTTCTTTTAGACTTTTTTTCCTCCTAGATAGTTTTTGAAAGTAGTTTTCAGCCCACAGAGTTATACATTAGCAACTTCTTTCTCAGAACCCCCGCAAAAGGTGTCTTGTTTTACTTCTTTTGACTTTAAACTTAGGACAAATTTGAGGGAAAAGGCAGGTAGATAGGATAAAAGGTGGCTGGTACCATGTGACCCATTAGTGCCTTGGGCTCCTGGCACTAATTCTTCTTCCCATTGTGCTATGAGTCCTGCCCCTGTGCCCACTCAATAGAAACGCAGCTGGCTTGAAGAGAAGTCATTAAGCAATCACTGTAAAGCCCAGAGGAGGAGATCTGGGAAAAGTGCTACCCCCTACAATCGCCCCCCCACCCCCCAAAAAAAGAAAGGATTCTGTCCCAGGTACAGAATCTCTTCCAGAGCTTCTCACTTTCCTCTGCTCCCTGTAAACACTTTCCTGCCTTTAATTCTTTGAACAGAGAAAACTAATCTATATTCCTAGTTGGCATCTACCTATAAATTCTCCCACTATCCTAACATATATTTGAGTAAATACATTCACTGAGCATTTAAATGTATTGCTTAATGTAATCTGAAGTTGTATAGGTACTTTTAATCAGAATGAGGTAAATAAATTTGACATAATTAGTCATACGAGCACAAATTATCAATATTAGATTAAAATAATAGCATTCTATAGATATTTGGATTTAAAGAATTAAGACACAATTATCATTAAATTTGTGCAAGGAAAACCATCATAAATGAAAATAATTGAAAACAACTTGCCAAAATGACAGAAGGTATGGTAAATATTTTCAATATTTTAAAGATATTGCAGAATTTAAATACCAACTAATACTATAAAACTCAAGTGGCGTCAAAAGTTAATTTCAGCAATCAAATAATGTAAGTTTACAAAATAAATTTGAAGGTAGAGGAAAGAATGTTCTTATTTGAACTTTCACACCAAAATCTAACAAAATAATTGTAAGAAAAAGATGATATCACATTGAAATACAGCTTTAGATTTAAAGAGAGCCCAATTGAGATAAATTGGCTTTATTCCCAGAATATAAAGTTTAACATTTGAAAAATCAACCAATGAAAAACAGCATATCAACAGAAAGAAAATGGGAACTCTACCTTGATAGTTGGAGAAGATCATTCAAGCCACATAGCAAGTAAGAAAAGAGTGAAATGTTGATCTTTTTAACTTAAAGATCAGTAATATAGCACAAGCTACTTGTAAAGTTCTAAACAGTCAAATAGTGCAATAAAATAAAATGCTTGTAGATCAGAAAGAAAGGAAGAAAACTGTCTTCACTTGTAATTTTCTATGGTGTAGAAGTCTTTCAAATGTTCAAACCTAGTACTCCCAGTAATAATTAAGCAGCAAGGTCAAAGTTTAAAAAATCAATGTACAAGAATCAGTGGACTTTTATATTACAGGAAAGAGTTGGAAAATGAAAGTTTGAACTCTTATTTGTAACAGTTTCTAATAGTGTACTGAGAAATAAATTTGTCGGGCTGAGAAGATGGCTCAGTATTAGAGCGCTTGCCTTGCATGCCTGAGGCCCTGGGTTCGATTCCTCAGCACCACATAAGCAAAAAGAAAAAAGCTGGAAATGGCACAGTGGCTCAAGTGGTAGAGCGCTAGCCTTGAGCTGAAGAGCTGAGGGACAGCACCCAGGCCCAGAGTTCAGGCCCCATGACCGGACCCCCCAAAAAAAAGAAATAAAATAAATTTGTCAAAATACAATATATTTGTAATAAAATATTGCTAAAATAAGTGAAAATGGCAGGTTTGCATTTTTCATGTACTAAAATGCTAAATAATAAAAATCACTAGGAAATTTACACTAGGGTAGAATGCACCCTAGTCAAGATCTTAACTTCATACTCTATACAATTGATAAACTGATTCTAAACTTTACATGAAAATCACTTGGATTTTAAACAGTCTTAGAAAAGAAAGAACAAACTTATAGGGCTTACTGAAGTTAAGGTTTAATCAAGTGCCTTGGTGAACAGAGTGAGACACTGATATAAGGAAGGCAGACAGACCAGTAGAAAAGAACTGAACTGAGAAATTGACTCTTACTTGTAAAGAAATCAAAGTCATTCCATGAAGAAAGTAAAATCTGGTAAACAAATAATACTGCAACACCTGTCAATTTTGGAAGAGTAGAATACATACATACAATACAAAAATTTAAATTTACATTGTTATAGTCTAAACATGAGCCCATAGGAGACTTTTTAATATGGGGATAGTGAAATATGTCTTTGAGAGAGTACAAATATTTTAAAAGAAATACAATAATAAATTAGTGTTCAAGTGTTGAAAATTTGTTACGAGGACACTATAAAAATGATATATATAGGAAATATGGATAAATATAGAAGATAATACATATCTGAGAAGTGACTTCAATAGAGTCAAACAATCTTACAACACAGTAATTTAAAATAATTTAATAAAAATGATAAAAAAATCACAAGAGAACATAAATAGTATTCCTGTGAAAACATACTTATACATACTTATCATTGTCTTTATTTAAAAAAAATATGCCCAGTAAAATGTCTGGGTTACATTAAAACCAAATTAAAACAATGACTGAAGTCTTGGCAAGAATGGAAAACACCAAGGACTCTCACGCTTTCTAAGTTTAACATAGTAAAAGAACATATAGAACACATTTCATAAAATTAATATCCCTAACATTAGGTTCCAGAATTCCATATGTAGATATTAGAGAAAAATGAGAATATATGTTCACAAAAAAGAATTATACAGAATATATAGCACTTATAGTAAAATCCTAGAAACAACCCAAATTTCAGTTTTACAGAGGAGTAAATAAACTGTAGTCCTGACATAAGGACTAGTAACAAACAGAAATGGACTATATATGAGATAACATGGTTGAATCTCATAGACATGCTCAAGAAAAGTTAATCACAAATAATATTGATTCTGTTTATTTGAGGTTCTACAGTACTCAAAACTAATCTACAAAGCTAATATTGGACAAAGTAGCCCTCCCTTCTAAGTGAAGGCTACTTTGAAGACTGGGTATTATTGACACCTGGCAATTTCTGCAGTGATGAATTTGTATTATATCGTAACAGGATTGTATATATAGAAAACTCAAAAGCTTAAGATTGGTGCACTTCACTATACCTGAAATATATGCAGAAATAATGTATTGGATTCTTGTAACTAGGTTTGTTTTTCTAAGTATTATTCTGTATTATTCTGAAGTTATTTTATTTGCACTTCACGTTAATCAAATGGACATAATTTTGACACTATAGAAGCCATATTTTTCATTATTGGAGTAATGCGTTAAAAACTATGGCAAAAGAAAGGAGCAAAAATGGAAATTGGATTGGACATTAACAAATATTGTGAAAATCACAAAATTAACAAGTGTTGAAAGCTCAGATTTCCTTTTCATTGCTCTATAACTCATGTGTTTAATGCCCCTAAATGAAAATACTGATCTTCCTTCCAGTTCAATCTTAGCAGAAAGTCTGGATTAGAATCAAAGCACATTTAAAGCACGACTACAGAATTTCAAAATCATGTTCTTCTATTTCAGTACTTAAACTTTACTAGAACAAGATTTAATAGATCCCTTTATATTTGATGATGATTTGCTTAACCAAGCCACACTAAAGCCACCAGCACAACTTTGTTCATTGAAGCATTGTATACCATAGCTAAGATATGGAATCAACCCAGATGTCCTTCAGTGGGCGAATGGATCAAGCAAATGTGATATATAGACACAATGAATTAGATGCTTCCATCAGAAAGAATGACATTGTCCATTGTCTTTACAATAAAAATACATTTAAAAAGAAAATGGAAAGGCTTGGAAAAAATTGTATTAAGTGAAGTATGCCAGACCCAAAAAAGAAACATAGGCTTCATGGTCTCCCTCATTTATAATAATTAGGATGTGCCTATAAATCTATAAGTAAACCCAGTGAATTGTAAAAGACAAAAAATTACACTTGGACATGATTAGTTAAACAGAACTCAAAATATTTACACAGTGATACCAAAGGAAGGTATTCTTAAGGAGAGGATCAGAAGGCTCCATGTGCATATGATCACATAAAATGATGTTTAGCAAAATGAACTCCAAGAAGTGGAAACAAGAGGATTTTTGTTGTATTGTTTGTGGGTTCCCCCTTTTGTTTTATTCCGTTCTGTCACTGTTTTTGATTTATATACCCTTTGTCTTGTATATAATTTTCCCTGATTTGGGGAGGGGAAGAGATAGCATTGAAAAGGGATTGAACTAATTCAGCAGTGATACTCACTAGGCACTGTGTTAGAAATGAACTATACAACTTGTGGGGAAAGGAGTTTGGGAGGAGAAAAACTGAGAGGGAAATGAGGGAGAAAGTGGCACTGTTCAAAGAGAAACATACTCATTACCCGACTTACATATCTGTAACCCCTGTATATCACCTTTATAATGCTATATATGCTATATATTATATATTATGCATTGTACACATTATATATTATATACAATAATACGTATACTATATTATATACTATACATTGTATACATTATATATTATATACAATAATATGTATATTATATAATAAGCAATAATATGTATGCAACAATATATATAACATATATATAATGATTTAAAAGACTGAAATCATTCCTACTTGGCAGAATTTAACTACCAAATTATTTAAAACTATCTGTTAATTACAGCTGTTCAGCAAAATAGAAACTCTTCTCACCACAGGAATAAACACTGCACGCCTGTTTTTGACAATAACTATTTGTATGTGGCTGGGGCACCGTGGTGAGAAACACCAGTGTATATGAAAACAGTACAGAAGAGGTGATCTTGCTGAGAATCGATCCTGAAGGACATAGGGAGCTCAGTCACTTGAAAAGCCATGAGGTAAATGTCTGCTATGATTTTCATGACCCCAAATACTGTATTTGGAATTACAGGGTGATAAAGGTAATCTAGTCAAAGCTCATCAAACCAAACCTAGGGGATGTGGACAGAAGGGAACCTTATTGCATTGTTGGTGGGAGTATAAACTTGTTCAACCACTTTGGAAAGCAGTATGGAGGTTCCTCAAAAGACTCCACATAGAGCTCCCCTATGACCCAGAAATCCCACTTTTGGGCATTTACCCGAAGATTTACAAACAAGACCACACTAAAGCTACCAGCACAACTATGTTTATCACAGCATTATTTACCATAGCTAAGATATGGAACCAACCCAGATGCCCCTCAGTAGATGAATGGATCAAGAAAATGTGGTATATATACACAATGGAATTCTATGCCTCCATCAGAAAGAATGACATTGCCCCATTTGTTAGGAAATGGAAAGGCTTGGAAAAAATTATATTAAGTAAAGTAAGCCAGGCCCAAAGAAACATAGGTCCCATGGTTTCCCTTATTTGCAATAGTTAGTATATGTATGAGTCAAGCAGAAAAGGTCAGATAAGGTGATGTTAGGGAAATGAACCCTAAGGTATGTATTCAAATGTTTTTTTTTTTCTTTCATGTGATTGTTCCTAACACATTTATAAGATTATTTCTTTGTTGCTTTGTATGTCCATCCCCCACAGTATAAACCCTGCTTTCACTGTATTTGATGTCGGTATAATTTGTGGAGGGGAAGGGGAAAAACAAATCGTTTAAATAGTGATACAGGTGGACCCATTGCAACAATGAGATGTACGAGTCGTTAGGTCGAAAACGAACTTTACAACTTTGGGGGGGGGGCGGGGAGGATTGGGTGGGGGGTGGGGAGAGGCTGGGAAGGGATGGGAAGGGGAAACGAAGGAGGAGGCTACAATGCTTGATAAGAAATGTACTCATTATCTTGACCATGTAATTGTAACCCCTCTGTACAGTATTTTCACAATAAAATAAAATTTAATAAAATATTTTGTATAAACTACTTCACAAGTTTAGTTAATTATGAAAGATTATCTTGAAATTTGTCATTATGTGGTGTCTCTTATATGGAAAAGGGGGACAAATATGTCAATTGTTCTGTTTCACCAGATTTTATTTTTCTGTGCTGAGGTTTCTTAAGTATTACTCTGAATAGAACAGAACAGAGATGCCCATAATTGATTTCTACCATTCTAAGTCAGGGAAAAATGACTGAAGAAATATCAATGAACTATATATGTTTAGGAGAGCAGAATAACAGGGAAACTTCACTTTTTTTTCTGAATCTATTAAATAAGCCCTAGTTGCAGTAACTTCTTTTTCCTTTATTCTCATGGAAACTAATTGCTCAATAGTTAGCTTTTGTAAGGATTATGCAGACATTTGAAAACTATCAATTTTCCCCCAAATTGTTCCTTTCCCCCAGATAAATTACATCCAATTATTTTTATATTGGTTTTATTGTCTCTGAATAGCTTTTTTTTTTCTATATAGAAATCTGTGGTATCCGTCAGAGTTTGAAACCAAATAAAAGTAGAAAAATACTGCAACCTCTCCAATTACCTGTCATCCTGCTGATAGACCTAGCGCTCTCTTCCCATTCTTAAAATACGATCAATACTGGACGCGCTTCCTGTATGGATTTCAGTTTTCTTGGTCCTCAGAATTACTTTGCTGCTTATCAGTAGTTAGGGAAATGATAAAGCCACCCTTTCCCTGCTGGTTTAATAGGCATTGCCGGGAGAGCCAGAAGAGGCCTGAGACGTGGGTGCTGTACCGTGGAATGGCCTCCTCTTCCCCGGATAACTCTTTGGCCTTCTGCCATTCACATCCTAAGTACAGGTCTGACATGGGACTGAAAACAATGCTGTCACCAGTACCTCGAAAGTGCCCAAGGGCAGGAGTGCACAAGACTTGTACATACCTGAGACACACCTACACCAGCCACACACCTGGAAACAGAGATGGACTGAGAAGGAGAAAGCGGCCTCAGAGAAGCTAGTAATGTATATGGGCCTGGAAGGAGAATGAGTACCAAAGCACCACGGCTGAGGTATAGCTCATTCCAACAAAGACACTTGACTGATGGTCCCCGATCAGTGCCATCGTGATTTACTCTAATCACGGACTCTTTCCAAGTTTTCACCCAAGGGGATCGCACTACCTTCCATCTGACATGCTGTCCCCTGCTCTCCATTATCATCCATTCCCAGGCTTCCTCGTGGCCTGATGAGCCACAGGCCACAGCCCTGCAGGGGACATCAGACCTACTGGCCATGCTGCATTCAACCAGTATCAGAGTCTTCCTGACATTCCTTCCAGCCTTTTCTTTTAAAATAAAGCAGTCTGGGTCGCTTCTTGAGTGAGCAATGTAGCCTCTGCTTCAGATTTGACAGGACTATGGGCTGCTCGAAATCTATCCTTTGTCCCTTCTAGAGCAGCGCGATCTGAGTCGGCCTGGAGGTGAGCATCAAGATGGCTCAGCTAACTCTGCAGGTATTTGTAGAGGGTCGGGGATTTGACAGTGATCCTTGAGCACAGGCCCAGACCAGCGGTACTTTTCCCTGCTCCCATCAGTGACACCACAGGCTCCTGTCAGGATGAGCACAGGAATGCGGCTCAGTGGCCTGACTAAACAAAGCCATGCGGCTTCATCACGTAGCGAAGCACAACTTCAACCTGGAAGCTGCCCCCGGGTTAACTGCTGGGCTTCAGGCTAACATGCCAACAGCTATGTTGTGTCTCTTTGAGGATCTGATATTTCTGTGGTCCATTTTTTAATTTCAGTTTTTTAAAACAGTGTAATTGCCAAGTCTTTGTTGCTTGATAGTCATATCTCTGACTTTTAAATACGGCCATGTGCCAGGACTTCACTGATGCTCCATTCTTAGATGGGTTACTCCCGTTGGTGTGTTGATGTTCACAATTAACACTCACATCTTAGATCTGCCTCCCACATGGATATGTCCAAAGTATACATCAGCCTTGACAGCCCACCTTCTCAAATCTTCTTCTTTCTTCCTTCTTCCACTCCCCCTCCTTCTCCATTAACTTCTCCTCTTTCTTCTCCTCCTTCCCCTTGACCATCCCAGGAAATAACATCCTATTGCTCTATTTGTTCCAAAGCAAAGATGATCTTCATGCTTCTCGTAATCCTTATCATAGCCTATGCATCTGTACGAAAATGTTATTGGCCACTTTCAAAAATATATCCCAGGGTAGTCCATTTTACCATCCTGTCTTCTTGCCCTGATTCTTATTACACAATCTACTATTCTCTTTTGCTATTCACCTTTACACAGGCCCTGTCTATAAGATAGACTGATCCTGTTAGGACAATCGGCTTGTGCCTTAGATTTCCTTTACCTGATATAATCAATAAAATAAACTTCTTATGAACTCATAGTAAAACCCAAGGAGTCATTATGACTGTACAAACTTTACCCACCCCCCCCAAGCCAGCTTGCCTCCCGCATCTCCCCAGTTCTTCCCTCACTCCATCTTCTCAACGCTGTGACTGTGGCCAAGGCACCTCAGGTGTGCTCCTGAGCCAGGCCTGCACTCAGAGCTGTCTTTTCGCAGACGCTGCAGGCTTGCTGCCACAGTTCCTTTGGACGTCTGCGGAAACATCACCTATCCAAGGTGCCCTGCCTGACTGCTTTACATAAAGAGCGCTTTGACACCCTCATTTTCCTGAACCCGTCCTTCATTTTCCTTTTGTACTGCCGCACTTTTCTGCAGGGTTCTCCCGAACACTGGGCGTGGTCTAGATTGGTTGTATTTATTCTGTGTGGTTGCTGTTTGCTCTATCTGCTCACCCCTATTAGAATGCAGGACCCATTGGCCTCCCGAATTCCGTGTAACAGTTAATGGAACGGTGCTTTTCCTAGAAAGCACCAATAAATTGTTCATAGTATTCATTAATTAGTCTGAGAAGAATACCAGCATCAATACCAAGAATTCAAAAAGGTTTTCTGTATAACATACATCTAAAGTAATCAAATGCGTTGTCCTCACTAAATGATTTGTGCCCCATCTAATTAACAGAATGTTTTTGTTCTTCTTAGTGTTATTATGAATTCTTAGCCCACTAACATGAACAGAGGGGACATCTCTAATTATACTGACTTCATTTCTCATATAATGTAGAAACAAAAATTGTGTTTAATGGTTGAGATAATCATTCTGTAAGAGGATGTAAATTTATGCATTAAAAGTTCTGGTACAGGACTGATGTAATTGGCGATAAGTGGAAAAAAACAGAACCACCGTACTCATGTCCTGAGCTCCTAAGTTGGTTCTTTGGACAGAGAATAACATTTCTACTGCCTTTCTACTAACTGCCGGAAATTTTCATTATATTCAACATATTTTCACAGTTGAAGGATCATAGTACGGGTGGATCATTAGTAAAGAAATACTAGATACTCCTTGGCATCACAAAGAAATTTCAGTGTTAAAATGCTGTTTATGAAATGGACAGTTATTTGAGAGTTAAAGGAGAGAAAAGAAAATGGCCCTAGAGTGAGGAATTAGGTGGAATTTGGATCAAGAAGGAAGAGAGGGAGTATATGGCCAAAGAGAAACAGCTACTATTATATAATGTACAATGTTAGTGTTGGCACTGGAGCTAGACGCTACTATTTCACTGATGTTCTTTTTGTTTCATTGAGATATTCTAGCTGCTTAAGTATTGTTTGTGCTTTGTAAGAAGAATGGGGCTCAGAATGTGGAACATAAGCCTAGGGAGAGCAGAAGGACTACAGAAACAGGGGCAGAGCTCAGAGACCTCTGTGAAGAGGCGAGTAACAATGATGCGGATGCGGACAGATGGACACTGTGGGCATTATAGAAAGGGACCAGTTCATCCTTCAGTATATGGAGAACTGAATGAGCACTGGGTGAACAATAAATTAAGAGGTTTAGAAATCCAAAGTAGTGAAATTTGTCTTATGGAGAAGGGATTTATGGAGAGGAGGTTTTTGCATTTCATCACCTAGTTTTTCAAAACACAGATTGAGGGGAAAAAAATCAAATTGCATTAGAGTAACTAGAGTACTAACAAAACTCTCCAACACGTACACTATGTTTTACTCAGGTCTTGACTTTTATTTCTTGATGCTTTATCTTCTTCCTTCTGATGAACTCTAGAGCTTAATATGTTTTAGTTTGCTCTGACTTTCAAGAAACTGAATTGTTTTCTACCCTTTTGTTACACATTTATGTCTGATTGTATCAGACATAATTTAATTGATAAATTAAATTACTTATGGGGGCTGGGAAGGTGGCTCAGTGGTAGAGTGCTTGCCTTGCATACCTGAGGCCCTGGGTTCGATTCCTCAGCACCACATAAGCAAAAAGAAAAAAGCCGGAAGTGGCGCTGTGGCTCAAGTGGTAGAGCGCTAGCCTGGAGCTGAAGAGCTGAGGGACAGCGCCCAGGCCCAGAGTTCAGGCCCCACGACCGGACCCAAAAAAATAAAAAATAAAAAATAAATAAATTACTTATGAGCTTTCTAATTTCCTTGGAAGGAAATTTCATAAAATTCCAAATGCCTCAGCTTAGAAATATATCACTTGATGAGCAATCTGGGAAAGATTCTAGTGTCCAGCAGGTAGAGAAGTCACAGAAGGAAGTTATGGTAACACTAAAAATATCACATAGGGATATATATTTTTGATTTGAGGCCCTTGTCTGTTGTATAGTTTGTGAAGATCTTCTCCCAGTCTGTGGGCTTTCGATTCATCTTGATAGCTATGTCCTTTGCCATGCAGAAGCTCTGCAGTTTAATGCAATCCATTTATCCAGCCTTCCTTTGATTTGTTCTGTTTCTGGATCTTTATTTAGGAAGTCTGACCTGTGCCAAGGAGCATTAGCATATCCCCTAACCCTCCCTGTAATATTTTCAGGGTATTTGCTCTTACCTCCATGTCTTTTATCCATTCGGTGTTGATTCTGGTACAGGCTGATATATAAAGATCTAACTTCAGTTTTCTACATGTGTGTAGCCAATTCTGCCAGCATCATTTGTTGAAGAGGCTGTCTTTCTTCCATCTGATGTTTTTGGCTCCCTTATCAAAGATTAGGTGGCCATATGTCTGTGGGATCATTTCTGGGTCTTCAGTTCTATTCCATTGATCCTCAGGCCTGTTCATGTGCCAGTACCAAGCTGTTTTTATAACTACAGCTTTATAAGACTTTGAAGTTTGGTATTGATGTCCCTCCAGCACTGTTTTTCCTGATAAGGATTGTGTTTTGGGTCTTTTATTATTCCATATGAAATTTTGGATTTCTCTTTCTATTTCATTAATGTTGTTGGGATGCTGATGGGTAATGCACTGAATTTGTAGATAGCTTTGGGTAGTAGTGCCATTTTCATAATGTTACTTCTCCCAATCCAGGAGCATGGGAGGTTTTCTACTTCCTTAAATCTGCTTTAATTTCCTCTTTCAGGATTTAAAATATTTTTATCATAGAAGTCCTTTACCTCTTTGGTTTAATTAATTCTTAGGGTTTTCTTGAGGCTATTACAAAAGCAGTTGCTTTTCTGAATTTGACCCCTTTTCCCATGGTTTGCTTTGGCATATTTGTGATAAGTCACTTTGGACTGAGAGTTAAAGTAAATCTTCATGTGGGTGGAGTAGTTGTGGTGGGGAAAATGGCTTAGTGTTTTTTTTTTCCTACAAGTTAAGCCCAAATTATATTCATTATGCAGACCACCTTTCTCTCTTTCTCTGTGTGTGTGTGTGTGTGTGTGTGTGTGTGTGTTCTGGGAGTTGAAATGGGGTCCTCACTGGGCAGCAACTCTTACCACTCTATTATGCCCCTAGCCCTGTTTTTTGCTTGATATTTTTGAGATAGGGTCTTCCTGCCTGGTGTATTTCTGATCACAATACACCTATGATTGGCTTCTGGATATCATTAATATAACAGGCAAAGGTTCTTGTGCTCATCTTTTTGTTGAGAAAGGTTCTTCCCATCTTTTCTGCCTGGGCTGGCCTCTTATCATCAGCCTCTTGTTACCAGTCTTCTAAGTAGCTTGAAGTACAGAGATGAGCCTCCAGCATCCTGAGCTGTTCTTTTAATTGTTCAAGTAATTGTGTATGGTATACACAGGAGAGGAGTCTAGTGGTGTAACTCTTCGAACCCACTTGAAATGAATCCCAGGAAGCTGAAATGTGTTGGTAAAGTGGGGGAAGGTCAACAGGAAGGAGCGCAGGTGAATAGTGAAAGGAAAAGTAGACAAATTCAGCCATACTATTTAATGCACACATGTAAATGTGGAACCAGGTCACTGAGGACAGGGTTTGAAGAGATGAGGGAAAACGATGGAAGGCGTGACACTGGAACTCATTTTTCCAACTATGGAAAGATAATAAAAAATAGTAACCATAGCCACAAAGATGAATTCACCTAATTAACTGTAAAAATGATGCGCATTTTGCAGGCACTCAATAAGCTTTAGTTGATGGAGATTTTCACTTTTTCTCTAGTCTGATGGCTTAGTTATTTTATGTTTACTGTACACATGGAAGTTCTCACCTGAGAGGGAATAAAAAGGACTCGGGATTAATGGTCTCATGATGTTAAATGGCTGAAATCATTTAGCCAAATTTTATTTTTTTTGTGGAGATCTCTAAAACGAAGGGAAATAAAATCCTAACTAAAAAGTGTATCAAACATTCTTCTGTTTGTCCAACAATACACCTTTTATGAATACTCATTCTTGCTAGGAAAACAATAGGATTAAAATAGCCCTTGACAAGAAAGTTACAGTAAAAATTTATCCTTTTTTTTCAAAGTTTAGAAAACAGGAACCATAATTTTAATTAGGAAATATTTGAAACTTTAGTCTCTAATTCTAAATAAATAGGTCAAAAGTTTCCCAATGAAGCATAGGGACCATTAAATCAGCAATACAAATAATACAAACAACACATTTATTTAGAAAAATAAACTGAAAATATTTTCTGGAACATTTTCCTATGAAGCATAGATAAATGACTATAAAAACTTACATTTTGAATATGAATTACAAATGATTTTGAATTAAGAAATTTAAAAAATCATAGATGTTGAACATAAATGTTTAATGCACAGCAAATTATATTTGAATTCTTGTCTGTTAGTGATATATAAATGAACATAAAACCTTTTGATTAAACCATGTTGGTACTTGCAACATTATTCTATAGTTTTACTTTAAAATGGAAACAATTATATTTGTTCAGATACTGCTGTGTTTTGTTTTGTTTTGTTTTGAAGGAAGAAAGATCAAACAAGGTTGCGAGAACTTTTTCTTTGCAAGACGTCTGCAAGAAACTGCTCATTGTGGTCTCAAATCATTTCCCTGACCTGCGAGGGAAGGCAGGTATCAGAAGTGTGTGTAGATGCCATCATTAGGAATTGGCTTTCCCCTCTTCCAGTGAGCACAAGGCAAAGGAGTGAATGTAGAAACGATCCTAGAAATTGGTGACACTGCAATTTGTCATTAGGGTTTTGAGGCTGTACACATAATACACACAGTCCTTTCTGCAAGCAGGAACATTGTGTCCTAATAACTCTTCCTTGCTGCGGTGCTTCTATTTGCCCCGTTGTACTTTTGTCCATGTGCTTTGAAGTACCAAGAGGAATTCTCAGGAGATATTTCCAATTCCTAGCTGTTCATCATCCCAAATAAATTTATAAATGACTAGCTTCATTTGCTGAATTTTAATTTTCTTGAGCCAGCTTGTGTCTGGGAATATC
Organism: Dipodomys merriami; assembly: GCF_024711535.1. Taxonomy (NCBI): domain Eukaryota; kingdom Metazoa; phylum Chordata; class Mammalia; order Rodentia; family Heteromyidae; genus Dipodomys; species Dipodomys merriami. The sequence continues at coordinate 2,830,087 of NW_027206313.1, read as the reverse complement.
TTATTTCCATAGCGAAGTAAGAGTTCTGTTGGGATTTTCTTTTGATATATTTGTTGTTTTTCTTTCTTAGAAAAACAAACATTTAGTCCTTTTTGTGTCCATATTTCTGAATTTTATCTTGGTGATTTCTGTGTGGAGAGATTGAAGGCATGGCTTTGTGGTCAGGACACTTCCTGGGGCTGTCAGTCTGGGGCAAGATTTCATGCAGGTCTTAGGAGAGATCATTTGGGCCCCAGAGTGAGGGAGCTGCTGCCCCTGGTTGCTGAGACCGAAGATCTGGCCCCCAGAAGCGATGGAAATGAATTGGAAGTGAGAAAAATCAATTAGCTTGCCTCCATCCAAGTGATAGAGCTGTCAGGAGGAAACAAAGACAAGTGATCATTTTATACAGTAAGCATCATTTAACAAATACAGACCAGAAAATAACAGGCAATCATTTGCTGAGAGTATGTAGAAACTGAGATTTCTACAATTAGTAAGCCTTTATTTGAAGTGTCTGAACATGTTAAACCTATATTTCATTCAAATTTTGTATATAAGGAACATTGTTGTAGAGGGTGGTCATCAAGAATGCTTTTATTTCAAGAAAAATACTCATTGCTAAGAATTTTTAGAACTTTTTAAAACATTTGTATTTTATAAATTAAAATTTTCAAAATATCTTTAAATCCATAGATTAATATATATCACCTTAAAAGTGTTAAGAAACTTCTTTCTATTCAGTTAGAGCTTTCATTTTAAACAACATAAAATAGTATTTAGAAAGCACCTTGTAATGTAATAATAATCTTTCCCATTTTCTATCATTTAAACCTAACAGATCGACACAAAAATACCTTTTCCTTGATGAAGCAGAACTGCCATAGAACCTTCTTAGAAATGAATATCCTTATTCCCAATTAACTGAATATAAAGCGTGAGATTAAAAGAAATTCATAACTTACTGCTCAACAGAAATCACAGCCACTTAATATATCAATGTCTGTGGTCTCCTCTCTAAGTTGTGATATAAAACTTGCATGTGCTTATTCTTAACCTTAAAGTCTAGGAAATTATGAAAATGAGAGTAACACCATAATTAACTGATTCATAAATAATTTCAGAAGTCAAAAGTTGAGGTCATGCTTTCAAGTGTATTTTTAAGTCTGAGAACCCTGTGGGAAAACCCCAAAGAGCATGTTGCTTTCTGAAACATTAAAAGTTTCCATATACAGACAACACGGTTTTCCTATCATTGCTAATCTGTTACATTACAGAGAGAATTTTAATCGTGCTACTCCGCTACTGTGACAAATGTCTTCATACTAATCAGTTAGCTGAATAAGCAACTGAAAAGAGAAATCGTTTTGCATTCCAACTTTAACTTTACAAATATAGAAAGGATACTACACATAGGTAAGTTTCCCTAAGGCTTAATCTGGCTTATTAAATGAAAGTGTATGAACAGTCCATCCTTTCTTCCTAAAAGAGATTCATTTGCTTCCCCTCTACTAAGGTTAGGGAAAAGGTGGCACTGAGTCTTTCTCGGTCACTACTTTGAGGTATACCACAGAAGCAGATACTCCTTCTTTGCCCTCCTTGGCTACACATCGAGATCAGAAAATAAAAATCATTTAACCTGTAAAACTGCATTGGTTGATTGTGCACTAAATAGATACGTTCACACACTAGTGGGCTCTTGAGATAAACACCTCACCAATTAGTATCCGCCATATTCAATCCCTTAATAAATCACAAATATTTTTCCTACTAAGGAAGAATTCCAAAAATTTTCCATGTAGTTTCTTTTCAACATCACAGTTGTGAACTTTCATCACTATAATTTTTTAAATAAGCGTTTTTGTCTTCACGTTCTACTTTGAATGTTTAGTACAAATATATACTTGGAATAAGTTTACTTACCACAGAAATAATGAAAAACAATTTATTTTATGTCAACAAAAGAAACTTAGATGGCCTTCATGGAAATGCTTTCTGACAGATTATTTAGATCAATGGGCTAATTGCTACATTCTGTTCAAGCAGTTTTGCTTAAAAGCAATTAAATTTTCATCCACTTTTTGGGTGGAAAAGGTTACAGTTTTAAAGTTCAGCAAGGGTCACCTTTTCGTTTTCATATATGTTATTACAGATCCAAATGTAAAATCCGCATAGGAATGATGAGAGGTAATTTTTAGGCTTTTTGTTTGTAAATGTCAAAGTAATTTATATAAGTAGCATTATAAGTGACTGAGAAGATTTCCATGCAGCAAGCTGGTATAATTTTAAAATGTCAAAAGGCAAAGCTAAGGAAAGGCAAAAATAAAGGCAATGGAAGAATTTAATAATTCTGTATTTACTTGTACCCTGCCATAATGTTTATACTCTTCTCATAATCTATATGTATCTTAAATTATATAAATTTTATATGAACTATATTTTACAAAGTACATTTTATAGTGGTAAGGTTATAGGAATGTCTATGATGTGTGTATAATATATAATTTTAAATATCTCTGGATCCATTCTTTGTGTCTGCCACATTATAAATAGTAACAATATAAAGATCAAAATCAAGTCAAAGTAAATCTATCCTATTTCCTGTAACTATTAACAAACAGTAGCATGAAGTTTTTACTTAATTCAGTTAAAAGAAAATAAAGAGAATACTAACCAATAAACTAGGCATTATGCCAAGCATGGAGAGCATAATGACAAATGTTAGATTTCTATAAATTACTACATCTAAATACGTCCTTTTTATGTTCTGTTAAAGTAGGAATTATTTTCTTTTCAAGTAAGGACATTTTTGCTCAGTGAGATTAAAGAAGGGATATTGCATTATAACTTGCTAGAGACAATTCCACCACGCTTGTGTGGTTTTGTAACTGTAGAGATGACATGGTTCTTGAGCTATAAGGAAGAATGGAATAGTGAGGTTGAGGAAATTGAGAGTAAGCAAGAGGTTCATTTGATAAAGTATTGAGTATGCATGTGCTAGCGTGCACTAAAAACCCTTGTCTGTTCTCGTGAGAGGGGAGGATGAAGGAGAGAGTGAAGGATGATGAATGCTATCAAAGTTTGTGATGCTCATGTGTGAGAACAAAGCAACGAAGCTTGTCAGAAGGAAGCGGGTGAGGGAGAGCAACGGAGAGCGCGAGTTTGGTTAGGGCACAGATTGTGCATATGTGAACATGTCAGCATGAAACGCCCCCAGACAACCGATGGGTGCTAATGAAAAACGTAGAGAAAAGAGCAATAAGGTTTTATTAGTTGCAGGAATATGGATGTAACTGGAGGTTATATTATGCGAGGCCAGCCTAGCCTCAAAAAGACAGATATCATACGTTTTGACTCTTATGCAAAGTCTAGACCTAAAAAATGAAACAAAACAAAAAGCCATTGATGATTGTAAAAGGGAGGCTGTAGAAGACCTGGCAGGAGGAGGGGGAGGGAAGGGAGAGTGGTGGGTGGCGAAAGGTCTCATAGAAGTACTGTATCTCATCACACAATGCATGCAGGTGTGAAAATAGAACGTGGAAACCCACCAAAAACTGTTAAGGGAGGAGGGTGCTAAAAAGCAGCATGCCTGGGGTAGAGTGGGGTACTGGGTACATGTTGTAAATGTCACAATGAAATTCCTGTGTTCAAATGTCTTGATTCACTCACAAAGCCTAAAATGTTTATCCACTGGTCCTTTATCTACAGTGTCTGTCAATCCCTGCTTTGCTTGATTAGTCGCTTTCAAACGCATATAGATGAACACTTTAATAGTGCTGATAGGATGATCTGTATTGAGCTGTATTTTAATATGTACAGTTTGAAAATGTTTCCTCACCTCTGTAGATTCGATTGACTGTTTTTGTCTTCTTACTACATAACAATAGGCACACATACGTGAGCATATTTCTGACTCGGGTCATTTGCTGCCTCAGACCTTGAGATAGTAAAATTAATGTTAAAAATAGCAGTAAATGAATACATATATGGCCCTTGGTTAAACATTATAGTGTTAGAAAGAACCCATGCTTGTTTACTTAGTTAGACATTTAGGAGTTGTACAATTTTTCACATACACATTTCTTGTTATATTGTTTATAGCTTTCACTAAAAGCGGGATTTTTAAAAAATATTATAAAGATATTTCAATTTAAATTTTGCTGGTAAGAAAGACTACTATTGAATTTCCAAATTTTATTTTATTTAGCTAATGTATTTATTTTCCTTATTGGTTCTAAAGGGCTCTGTTGATTTTGGGGGGGGGGGCGGTATTTTTTGTGCTAGTCCTAGAGCTTAAATTCAAGGCCTGCTCACCGTCCCTGCCTGCTTTTGCTCAAGACTAGCACTCTACCACATGACTTCTTTGGAGACAGGATTCTCGAGGAATTCCTTGCCCAGGCTGGCTTCCAACCATGATCCTCAGATATCATCCCCCTTCTGAGTAGATAAAATTACAGGTATGAGCCACTGGCATCCAGCTTGGCTCTAATTTAAATTAATAATTGTAAATATTGACCTTTCATCTTTATTGAATGATGGATACAATCTTGAATGGTGTCAAAATGATAAGAAATGCTCCATATTTCATATCATAATGCCTTATTGTATGTATTTAAATCTATTGAGCTCTCTATCTCTATCATTTATTTATTGGCAGTACTGATGACTGAGCTGAAAACGCTGAGCTGACATGGAGTACTCTACACTGAAGGCATGATGTTAGCCTCTTCTTCCCTTGGTTATTTTTGAGATGAGGTCTCACTTCATGCTGAAGCCATCCTGGGTTGTGATCCTTCTACTTTTCCATATCACAGCGGAGGGACCTAGCTGGTGTCTCCGGCCCCCAATCTCCACGTCAGACATAGCTAGGATTCCAAGCCTGAGCTATTTGCGCAGCCCGATACCATTTTAAAGGGTAAGTTTTGACTGCCTTTTAAGGAAGGTTTACTTTTTGATAATGGTTGTTTCTTGTATCAAATTTAGTGGTTTATATTTTTCTACAAATGCTTCATCTACACACTTGAATACAGAAGTCTTAATATGTCTTTGTTTCTAAAGTTACCTGCATTCTCTTCATAATATTCTATGTGAAAAATCCCTTCTTAATATTTTATATAATAAATCTACTTTGAGAATTCTTTTAACAAGGGTTTAATATCCCAAATACGCAAAGAGCTCAAGACACTAACCCCTATCCCGCTGATAACCCAATCAATAAATGGACAGAGGATCTAGATACTTCTCAGAAGTAATGATATCCATAAACACATGAGGAAATGGTCAACATACCTGGTGATAAAGGAAATGTGATTCAAAATAACAGATTCCATCTCACCCAAGTAAGACAGGCCATCATCAAGAATATGAACAATAACCTGTGGCTGGGATGTGGAATAAAGGAACCCTATTACACTGTTGGTGGGAATGTAAATTAGTAAAACTACTCTGGAAGGTGACTGGGAGATCGGTCCAAAACCTAAACACAGAGCTACCCTCTGAGACAGAGATACCAGACTTTGGCATCTTCCCAGACTCATTACAAGTCAGGATACATTAAAGACACTTGCACTGTTCACAAGAGCCACACTATGGAAGTAGCCCAGTTGTTCTACAATAGACTGAGTGGTTCAAGAAAATAGGCCACATACATACAACGGAATTTTACTTATTTGTTAGAAACGTTCCGTTATTTGGACTCAGAGGAAAATATTGTGTTAAGTGAAGGAAGTCAGGTGTGGAAAGACAAAAGACAGATGGTTCCTTTCATATGGGAAGCTAGATGTAAAGTATAAACATGCATGTCAACAAAAGGGCTCGATGCATATTCACACAAACTACTAAAGATGGCATACTTCGGGGCAGAGTCCAAAGATGTAACTCCCCTGAACAACGAATGAACTGTTTATAACAACCAATACCAGAAGTGGAAACATGTTTTAGGAGGTGGACAAAGGGAGGCAGAGTGAGCAGATGCCATTAAGTTCAACGTATATTATGTAAAAATTGAACTATATGACGAGGCTAGATACGGGAGGGAATTTTAGGGGGGGAATGGTGGAAAGTGGGACATTGATCAAATGCCTTATATTTACACATGACTTACAAAACTGTAACTTCTTTGTGCCATTGCTTAATAACAAACATTTAAAAACAAACTGAGTGAGACTCACAGTTCAAGCCCTCTGGAAACCGGAGACAGAATGTTTCTGCTCTTGATAAATGTTGTAAAGACTTAGCTTTCTAGAAGGTTATTTCTCAAGTGATTTTCCTTAGCATATTTTATTAGCTTGAGAATATCAGTTTATGAATACTAGACTTGCCTTTATTTTTTTCTTGGTTTAAAGTCAAGACGCTGCTGCTTTGTGTAAAGCAAGTTAAGCAAACCTTCCATACTATTTTGTAAATAGCAACAGGATAACATGTCATTGGAATTGAAGTTTTCCTTAAAATTTGAAAAATTGTATCAGCAAAAGACTGGAAATTACTTTTTGAGTGTTTATTTTTCTTTACTGATATTGCTTACCTGTTTTCCTTGGGATCATTTTATTATTTTATAAAAATCTTGCATTGAATGCATAGCTGTCCTGTTTATTTTTATGCTTTGTAAATCAGACATATGGAGTATTTGGTAATCCGAATATCCCAAATATTTTTGTTTTCTATTAAGAATGAAGGCATTGCAAATGGCTTCATCTATTTCTGTAAAAGGAATGACTTGATTTAATTTTTACGTTCTGTTACCTTGGAAACCGGAGAGTAATGAAACGCTAGCTGTATTACTAAGCAATATTGCTTATAATAAAAATAAATCCCAACTATATGATCTAGGAAGACTGTGAATGACCATACATTCTCATGAAATTTCTTGCATTCGGTGAATTTTTAAAATTTTTCTTGTCTTTTTATTAGAGTTTGTTATAACACATTCTGATTATTACTTGGTATGGAAACTACAAGGCACGTTACCTCTCATATCTACATGCAGTCTCCATCTATCACATCTGTATTTAGCTCTAGAAAATTTTGGGAATTCTTCTGGAAGGGAAACAACCGCTTCTGTGTCAATCACATGTTGTGGTCACTGTGTTGAATTTTTATGACATTTTTTGTACATTTTTGGGGCTTTTAGAATTTGAGGCTGGTTGTTCATTGGATCATACTGCTATTAGGCATGAATGTGAGAGATGTGGTCTTTTTTCCTTGCCTGCATTTATCCAGATGTTTGTTATAATGTTCTTTCATTTGTACAAAGCAGAATGCTTCCTTCAGCAGCATCTAAACTCACCATAGGGCTTGCAGATACATTTCCCTGCAAGGGTATGATGCATGTGCCTGTTCCAAGGGAATCTGAAAGATAATTTTTTGTGTGTGCTGGTTCTACAGCTTGAACTCGGGCCTGATGCTGTCCCTTAGTGTTGTTTTTGGTTTTGGTTTTGTTTTAGCTCAAGACTGGTGCTCTACCATTTGATTCACAGTTCCATTTTAGTTTTTTTTTGGTTAATTGGGATAAGCTGGCTTCTAAGTGTGCTCCCCAAATGTCAGCCTCCTGAGAAGCTAGAATTATAGGCATGAGCTCCAGCACCTGGGAAGATAGAATTTTAAATAACACTCCTTTTAATAACACTCTTTCAGAAAGCTTAATAAAAATAAATGGAACACCTTAGTGGAAGGATATGGGTAAAGACTCCTTGATACCTGGATAAAAAGATTCAAAGAGCTGTCTATGACAAGAAATTGTTATTAATAGTTGTATAAAGAGGTTACAATTCCACAAGTCATGAGTACCATATATGTTGATCATTTTTACCCCTTCTATTGTTTATTCCTCATTTTCCCTCATGAAATTTATATTTAATATGGCACATATGAAAAGTACATGTCACTAGTTACAGGCAAAAAGACCCGTGTGCATTCTGAGCTATATTATTCATGTACTTAATGTATCCTATAATCTCCCATGTCTCAGTTCCAAGTAGTAACTGCTTTTGAGTATTGTTTGCTTTATTATATGGACACACATAGAATTCTAACCCATGGGTAAATTAGGGAAATGAAGTTATGGATGGACTCGACGGTAATATTTAATTTCCATATAAATAGTTTAGGAAAACACTTCACTGCATTCTCTATGCTGTAAATAATAAAAATCACCTTGTAAACATTGTTTTTAAACTAAGGAAAATTATATTTCTGATTCTTGCACCATGTTCTAGGTTGGCACAAATAGTGTCTTTCTCGTGAACTGACCATGTCATTGAGTAAAGTACCGTCCTCTAATGGATTTGTTTGTATCCAGAAGGAGAGCAGGCCCTGTGAAGGGACCCGATGTTCACCAGGAAGGCATACCAAATGAACTTTGAGTTAGTTCTGTGATACATTCAGAATATTTAACGAATGTGTCTTTTCTTCACAAAGCAACATTTTCAAGAGCTTTAGGCTTTTAAGATTAGATGGTTATGCTGCAAAATAATTACCTAATATCCTGAAACACATAAATTCAATTGGTCCAAGGCCAACTGTTTAATGGTTATCACATGCTGTTCAACTGGGCTAGCCTAGAAATGAGGAAGTTCTGCTATTATCTGACACATAGAGAATTCAAACACATGTGAAGTTAGAGAAAATGAAATTATATATAGACTGTGCTCTAACAGTAAATGTCTATTAAATATCCAACTATTTTAGGAAAACATTTCATTGCATGCAAATATTAAGAATTATTAAGAAAATCACACTGCAAATATTAAGAAAACCATCTTGGAAAGGATGGTTTTAAAGTGAGGGAACTTATATTGCTAATTCTAGCATCATGTGCTTGGCATTCTGTTCTTTTTTTTTTTTTTTTTTTTTTTTTTTTTTTTTTTTTTTTTGCTGGTCTTAGGGCCTGAACTCTGGGCCTGGGCACTGTCCCTCAGCTCTTCAGCTCAAGACTGGCGCTCTACCACTTGAGCCACAGCGCCACTTCCAGCTTTTCTGCTTATGTGGTGCTGAGGAATCAAACCCAGGGCCTCATGCATGCAAGGCCAGCACTCTACCACTGAGCCACCTTCCCAGCCCAGCATTCTGTTCTTGTGGTGGATGAGTGTGCCTTCTATCAGAACAAAATTAAAATGCTAACCTTACTTCATCATCCTTGATTTAACATTATTGCCAAATTGAATCCATTTTCCATTTTAATTTGTTCATATAACAGGTGATAGCAATACTTTTCTAATAGCCACTCCCGATTGCCCTATGAAAGCCTATGCTTTCTAATCAGTTAAATGGGTTAGACAAGCAATCGAGTGCTTCTCTCATCTTTGTGAGTGCTATTTCTGTTTCCTTTGATGTTTAAATAAATGAGAGCATAGCATAGATGGATCAGCATTCTGAACTTCATGAGTTGCAATTTCCTTAATTTAATATGTCAGATTAACTAGTCTGTATGTCCTAAGATACAGGAAGGTTAGAAGTCAAGAGAGTTTGTAGACCATTACTAATGTGATGAATCTAGTTTTATTATAGTCTGGAACAAGAAACTGGCTTTTATTTTGTGTCATTGAGGTCATTGACACTATTAGATTTGGAAACCATCTAGTTGTCTTTGCTAGAGGTTATAGCTAGTCTCAACTTCCTTTTAAGAATTATTACAGTAGCCGGGCGCTGGTGGCTCATGCCTGTAATCCTAGCTACTCAGGAGGCTGAGATCTGAGGATCGTGGTTCAAAGCCAGCCCGGGCAGGAGAGACCGTGAGACTCCTATCTCCAATAAACCACCAGAAAACCGGAAGTGGTGCTGTAGCTCAAGTGGTAGAGCACTCGCCTTGAGCTGAAGAGCTGAGGGACAGCGCCCAGGCCCAGAGTTCAAGCCCCACGACCGAAAAAAAAAAAAAAGAATTTTTACAGTGAAGAAATTAGAATCAAAGCAAACTTGTATTTTACTAAGATTTTATTTTTATTTTTCAACCTTTCCTCAAGTATATAAGACTGAGTAGTATGAGCTCATGGTTAGGAAACTGTCAACTAAAATATTAGTCATTCTGGATAGTCCTTAGCAAAATATGAGCAATGCCAAAGGGCTCTGCTTCACTTGTGCAGAGTATGAGACGTGAAAGTTCATTTGAAATGTATCCAGGATGTTTTCGGCTGGAACGGAGTGGGACAGTTCTCTGCCACACACCTTTCAACGCTGCATCCATTCAGAAGCAGGACATATGCACACTCACGTTGTCCTCAGGGGGAAGAGCGCTCTGGTAACTCAGACAAGCAACAAACGATAAGAGGCTTTACCCCACCCTTGTAATCAGAAGGCTGTGCATCTAGGATACTAACAAACATAATCCAAAGACACATCAATTTTACTACAAACTACCAGTGTCACAAATTCACAATTAAGCATTTTTAATAATGGTAAAACAAAAACACTTTTAGTGTACTGTCTATGAAAGTGTTTGTAGAGTCCAATATATTCTACTTTCATGTTCTTTATTTCCATGGACAATGTGCGACAAATACCTATGATTTCTCTTACATGGCACATTTTCAGTGGAATTCTGAGTCCATCTGGTCTTGGATTCAAAGGAAAATGCGCATCAGAATGTACTGTGATGCATTGGTTTTCAGTTCTGTTCACTTTCTACTGGTATAGTTGATCTGAACAGTGATGTTTCCTTTTATCAGAATCTCATCTCTTTAATAGAGATGTGGGTAACAATAGGTTTCAAAATCTCCTATAAAGGAGGTGGAGGGCATAAAGAAAGATGGAGAAGGGGAACAAATTTATGCTCAATTCAACTCTTCCTGGCAGCTCACACCTGGTAAAAACAAACTCAAGTGAGGTTAATAGCAATTTATTATTCTAATTCAGTATTTTAAAAATCAAATAGCTATTTAAAATTACACTATTTCTTAGGCCAGCAATCCTAATACCAGGGAGGTGGAGTTACAAAGATCATGAATCTGAGGCTCAGATTGGGATACAAAACGAATGTGAGGCTGGTTTGGGTCTCTAGTGAGACCCTGACTCAAAAAAATACACAAAAAATTATCCTGTTTGAACATAAAAGTATTGCAATGATCTGTTTAATGTTACAAATTGGAAATGTCCAATGACAGGCACTCAGTGAATATGGTGAATATATAGTGAATATTAATAAGTATTGTTATTAAAATTGTGAATTTGATTAGATAAGTATTACTTAAACCATCCTATAGCAGATGAGGAAACCAAAGTCGCTGATGCTTTCCTATAATCACAGCTCAACCAGTGACTTTATTGCTTCCCACTAAAACACACTATTAATACTCTGAAAAGGCTAATTTTCTAATAAGGAATAGCTCATCTGTATACCTAATTATTAAGCACTTTTGATGGACATTTTACTCAATAATTTTGAAAATCCAAATAAGACAGAATAAATGGGACATAATTAGACCTTTTCTTAATTATTAGCATTTATAATTAAAACAATCATTATCTATGTCAGTGGATTTCCATGATGGAGATGATTTTATGTATTTTCTCTGACATTTGGTTACATCTGCAAATATATTTGGATGTTCCAATTGTTTCTACTGTGTTCATTAGAGAAAGGCCAGGAAGTTACTAAATATGCCACAATGCATAAGGAAGCCAGCTCTTCTCCAAAGAAAGATTCAACCCAAAATATCAGCAGTGCTAAAGATAGGAAATAAAGCTTTGTTTTTTTTCCAGTACCTAAGTTTGATTCAAGACCTCAAGATCACTTGACCCTTTAAGTTAGTTCCCTTCTACTTGAGCCACACCTCCAGCTTGGCTTTTATTTTGGAGATGGAAACACAGGGACTATGCTGCTTAAGCCAGCTTCAAACCAGAACCCTCCAGGTCTTAGTCTCCTTAGTAGATAAAATTTCAGGCTTAAGCCACTGGTACCTAGTTTGTCCTATGTTTTAATAGATTTCTATAGAAGCTATAGAAGCTTGTATGGACTTGATTTTATTTGGGCAAGATTGAAAGATATTCCTCCATGTTTTTTTTTTTAAATTTAACTCAGGGCATCTAATATATTTTAAACCTTTTAAATGGTGTTATTTCACCTATTTATGCAATGTAGGCTTTTGAACTATTTCCCTTCATTTACTTGTAATACTGTGACTGCACACATACGCATTAATGGTAATAGAACCTTTAACAAATAGAGAAACCAATGCATTTAGAGCACAGATGTGTATGTTTCAGATTTCACTACAAATTTGATCTTCGCATATCTTTTTAAAAATTGTGATACTGTATAGGTGATGTACAGAGGGTAACAATGACCTGTCGGTAATGACTACATTTCTTTTTGAACACTATCACCCCCTCCCTCATTTTCTCCCAGTTTAGTGCCCAAATTTTGATATGAGAGACTTTTTTTTTTATAAAATACTAAGGTACAAGTGCAAAGATATATGAAAAATTAGAACTCTTTCTGTAATCTCTACATTTGAAACAAAATGTTTTAAACCAGCAAAGCTGCTTTAAGTGATATCTTATTCTATATGTAAAACTATGTGTCATGTAATTTCCTCAAATTGTTTTGGAACCCTCTTCATTGATAAGAGGATTAACGAATAAAATGTGTGCTTTTAGCACTGATAGTAGCTTTTCATTTCATTCTTTCTGTGAATGTGTAATCTATTACTTACCTAGACCAAAAAAGATTATGCTTACTGGTGATATAGAGTATGATCAAATCCTCCAATTAAGAACTGTTCAAGGTGTTTGAAAAATAATAGTAAGATAATCAAATACCAAATGATTTTGAGCAGAAACATGAAAAGGAATTCTGCCCAGGGGAATTAAAAAGACTTCCAAGCCCAGCTTCATTATAAAGCTTGACTAGAATTGCAGGAAAGAAGGCAAAATCATTCAGGAAAAGCAGAGACATAGTGGAAAGGTCACTAAGAACAGGAAGATGCAGGTGCTATCAGAGCCCAGCCTCCAGCTAGAGCAAGGATGCCGCTTTGTAGGAAGTGGGAAGATGACCTCTGGGGCTTTTACCTGGAATGTGACCTCATCTGGTCTACAACGTACAAATTGGTCACTGTAGGGCGGTGAGGACGGTCCTCCAAAGGGAACTAAGGGTCAGTGTGCTTTCAACGACACCGAGGATCAAGAAGAAAGAATATACGTGAGCAATGCTTAGGGTACAGAATAGAAAAACATGAAAACCAGTTGCAGAGTCCCTGGGTGGTGACTTGAATGGATACTAATGCCGTATCCTGAGATAAGGAAAGAAGCAGAGTAGATGTTGGAAAAATAGTGTATGTGTAGGATGTATTATATTACACATCTAAACCCATACCATAAATGATATCTAAGATATCTGAGTGTAAATTATAGAAATGATGGTTAAAGTAGGAACACTAACATCTTAAATCACCAGGTCTCCCAAAGGCCCCAGACTTTTCAATATTATTTCTATTAAAGAGGATTCCACTGAGAATCTTTAACCTACCTCCTGGCAAACACCGTACTATACTAATTAAATTCTAAACATGTGTAGAGAAATAGTGTCTGAAAAAAAAAACGGCACCACTGTCAAAGAACATTAGAACTCTGCTACTGCAAATGAAGTCTGTGGCTGGCTTTGTGAGTTTACAAATCTCCTATGGATCCACATCAAAGCAATAAAGATTTGCCTGCCACTCATCTTTTGCTATCTGTGGACACATGAGGTGTGTCAACACATATATCTTGGTTAAGAATTGGATAAATTAAGTATAGTCATATTTTTCCTTACAGCTACCTCCATCTTACAGCCAATAATGTAGGTAACATTTTTTTGTTTAGGAACTAACCTCAATGTAAAGTTAGCTATTAACTTGCTCAAAAAATTTATGGGAAAATTTTGTTAAGCAGTTTCACAAAGTTAATGAACAGCAACGACCACAGGTTAGGATCTTATTTTCTAGGACAATTTCTCTTTTTCCTGTGTCCTTATGAAAATCACGCAAGTTAATCCTCAAATCATAGCAATAGCTTTTCCCTGGAACTTAAAAAAATACAGAAATGCCAGGTGCCCATGGCTCACACCTGTAATCCTAGCTACTCAGGAGTCTGAGATCTGAGGATCATGGTTCAAAGCCAGCCTGGGCAGGAAAGTCAGTGGGACTCTTATCTCCAATAAAGCACTAGAAAACTGGAAGTGGCACTATGGCTTAAGTGGTAGAGTGCTAGCCTTGAGGTGAAGAGCTGAGGGACAGCACCCAGGCCCAGAGTTCAAGCCCTATGACTGACAAAAAATAAAATCATTTAAATAGGGATACAGGTGGACCCATTGCAACAATGAGATGTACAAATCGTTATGTCGAAAGCGAACTTTACATCTTTGGGGGGGTAGGGGAAAGGGGACGGGGGAGGGGGGTGATGGGAAGGAATGGGAAGGGGAAACAAAGGAGGAAGCAACAATGCTGGATAAGAAATGTACTCATTATCTTGCCCATGTAATTGTAACCCCTCTGTACGGTATTTTCACAATAAAAAAAAAAAAAGGAAGGGAAGTGGTAGCAATGATGGACAAGTAATGTAGTCATTGCCTTACTCATGTAACTGTAAACTCTCTGTACAACATCTTAACAATAAAATAAAAAAGCAGAGTTGGAAGATAATGTAGATCCTATAGAATTATAGAACCATGAATTTAATCATGTCAAGCCTGGATGGTGAAACTGAGTCCTCTTATTTTGTGTAGGAGATTATGAGGACAAAGTTAACAACCACATATAATATTTGAGCTCCATCACATGGATATTCAGTCTCTGCTTCATAATTCTAGTGTCTTAGAGATTTTGTCTTTTGGTATCTATTCCTGTAATGAATGGCTTAATTAATTGTACAAGTTTCCATTCACAAATTTTCTTTTACTGAATTTGCTTTCATCATTTCTTCTTCATGTTGTCAGAGGCAAATCATTGTCACATTGTTTAATCTGTAATGTAATAAATGGATTTCCAAAACAAAAATAAATAAATAAAATACAGAAACATATTCCTGTAATGATAAGAAATACAATTTGTAGTGTTTGGAGATGTGGTGATGTATCTCTGTAATCTCTGCTACATGGGTGGTAGACACTGGAGAATGATGTTCCAAGTATGTGGGACTCTTTTTTTTAAAATATATTTTTATTGTAAAGATACTGTACAGAGGGGTTACAGTTACATGAGTAAGGTAATGAGTCCATTTCCTATCTAGCATTGTTACCACCTCCTTTGTTTTTCTCCTACCATCCCTTCCCTCCCCACCTCCCTAACTCCCCCACACCTGAAGTTGTAAAGATCATTTTCAACATAGTGTCTTGTACATCTCATTATTATAATGGGTCAACCTGTATCTCTATTTAAGCATGCTCAATGACTCTTGATGTAACAAGGCTGCTCCAGATCAAAGTTGAGACAAGGGACTGTCAGATTTTTTCTGACAACCTCTGACCTAGGAATTTGATGACATTCTAGGGCCAACAACTAAATGATGCACATGGAACTGTATATTATTTCTATGTGGGCTGTACCCTGTACCCCAAGGAGTGAAACTGTGGAAAAAAGTTTAATTTTGAGGTTTTTATTTTCATGATTTTCTGGTACTCGGGTTTGAATGTGGGCCCTTCCAGTAACTCACTGGCTGGCACTCTACTGCTTGAGGCATGACTCCAACACGGGTTTTTCTGGTTATTTTGGAGATGGAGTCTCAGTGCCTTATCAGCATTTCTGCCTCAACTTGTCTCAAGCCCCAATTCTGTAGATCTTATCCTCCTGGGTCACTAGAATTTTAAGTGTCTACCACTGGCACCAGACTGAAACGTTTCCCGAAATCATCAGTATATGCCAACTCCCAACTAGTAGATAGAAGTTCTTAGTCATGACTTAGCATAAAAGAGAGGACTATACAAATTTGATTATAGACCTCTTTGAGATAGTTTCATCAGGCAAATAAAATATAAATCTAGTCAGTTTTATTTCTAAATGTCAACCAGAGATAAGATTTAAACTATACTTTAGAATATAATCAGCATAATTCAGGCTGTTGGCAAAACCTATGTGTAAAACAAGTTTGGTGCAGCAGTAAATAAATAAAATATTGCAGTAAATATAAGATATAAAAATCTATGTGTATGCATTGTTATTAAAATTTTAATGCAGTTCAAGCAATACACATACAACAGCCTGAGTCTCGAGTTTTATTGCATAACA
This sequence comes from Dipodomys merriami, assembly GCF_024711535.1. Lineage (NCBI taxonomy): Eukaryota > Metazoa > Chordata > Mammalia > Rodentia > Heteromyidae > Dipodomys > Dipodomys merriami. The sequence continues at coordinate 2,813,918 of NW_027206313.1, read as the reverse complement.
TAATGAGTATTACATATCTAAGGTGACTGAGAATATTAACTCACAATGGATACTTGGTGTCATTATCATCAGCAAATGTGGCTTCAGTTTCTCTCCAAAAGAGATTCTAGAACAATAGGTCAAGGACAGGTGGCTCTTTTAGTGGTATTTGGGTGGAAATTAGAGAAGTGAGAGGAAAAGACAAAAAGAACAGGACAGAATCCAATATGCTGTGAGTTACACTCAGGTCTTCATCACCCTGACGTAGTTGTTGTACTCAATCGATGTCATTCTGCAGAGCTTTCGTCATTTGGGGATGAAGGCGGGAATATTGATCCAGTTTCCTAGTAGATAATACTTTTGATTGATCTACATCCAAGCCTGATTTGATTGATTCTGCAAGAAGTTTGGGCTTCAGGATTAAATGCTATTTTTTTTCTTATGCCTGTTCCTAGGGCTTGAACTCAGGGTCTGGATGCTGCCCTTATCTTCTTGACTAGTACTCTACCACTTGAGCCAGAGTTCCATTCCAGCTTTTTGTTGGTTAATTGGAAATAAGACTCGCACAGACTTTCCTGGCCAGGTTGGCTTTGAATCAGGGTATTTAGCTCAGCCTTTGGAATAGCTAGGATTATAAGCATGAGCTACCAATGCTCAGCAATTTTTTTTTCACAAAAACAAATGTCACATAAAAATAACTCCATTTGATGTAATAGAAATTGTTTACTTAAGACAATTTATGATTTATAAGTATAATAGTCATTACTTCTAATTTGACTACATTATTTTATATACAATTATGAAGGTCCACAATAAAATAAAATTTACTAGAATTAGATGCTGTTAAAATTTGACTAACAATAAAGTTACTAACAATATAGGCATATTAAAAAGTCTGACATTTAAGTTTATATGTAATTACTCACATTCTATCTAATAAGTCTTAAGTAAATATTAATTATTTATATCCATGGAATTGCCAAAGACCTAATAGGTGATTATAAAGATGAAGAATTTATTTTCCTTATTTAAATCTGGAGATCTGAAATGTCATTTCTATTTTGTATTCATTGGTTACTAAAATTTCTCAGTGTAGCAAGAGACATATTGGTATGTACACATCACCAGCTCACCAGTCTTAATTTCTCAGTTATTCCTCTGTAATTACTACTTTATTGCTTTCTTCTGCAGTGGTATGATCCAGAATTTGAAAAGCATTCATATTAAGGCAGGTAATATGATCATCATAATGATAACCCCCCCAAATGGCTAAGTTCTTAATTTAAAAAAAAATTACTTTTTACTTTGCAGGGAAACCAAAGCTAATAAATTCAAATTTGCCCACAGCCAGCTTTTTCTATTCACTTTTTAAAACAGTAATGGATTGTGAGGAAATCAGCTTTGCTGAAAGCAAATTAATTGGCTAATGCATTTTTAGGATTAACAACTACTTTTCAGCTCTTCTTGTTGGAAGAAAGAGATAATGTGCAGGCCACATGAATTAATTGTAAAATTATACAAGGAAACAGGAAATCTCAGAACCAACAAAATTAACTCTTTACTACCATTATCATGAATACATAGATCTTCATTTTTCCTTTTTTTGTTTTGAAATATACAAAAAAACAGTGTTAACAGTAACATAAATTCAGTAACTCATAGCTAATGATGTAAGGTGGCGTGCTTTTTGCCTTATGGCATACCTAATTTAAAGTCTTTGTCTGCCAGTACTGGTGCTTGCCCTCAGTACCTAATATCTGTCCCTTCAAACCATGATCCTCAGATCTCAGCCTTCTGAGTAGCTAGAATTACAGGCGTGAGTCACCAATATCCAGCCTGATTTATAGTTTCAGTAAGCCTGTGAAGCCTATTTTATAGACTAGAGAAGAGAAGGAAAGAATGACAGTTGCTTAAAATCACAGCTGGGAAGCAGCAGCCTCAGGATTTCAGCCTAAGTAGCTTCTGTCAGGAACAAATGCTTCTGGAGTGTCTACACCCAATTTCCAGCAGCATTACCAACAAAATGTTCTTTCTGCTTATTAAAGAAGAGGTAGTGGCACATACATTTTTCATTCTGACCTTAATCTTTTTATCACTAGATGTTTAAAGTTAGTAATAAATAAAAAGAAATTACTAAATACAGAAATGCTATAGTGTTCCTCTGGTGAGGAACATTTGGTTGCGTTTTCTTATGTCAGGAAGACAAAAACATAGGATCATTTATAGAAAATATATGCTCATGCTTAGAAATAGTCTGCCTAAATAAATATAAACTTTAAGGTGCACAGTCCTAGTGCATACACAATTAAGTACCTAAGTAACTTTCCTACTAAGATAAGAAAATGAGAAAATGATGTCTCTCTCAGGTGGTCACTGTGAGGCTAAACAAGATAACAGGTGAATTACTTGGTACGTCAATTGGCCTAAATGCCAACAATTTCCTAGTTCTTGGTCATTAATATCGATATTGATGTCCTGTGGGCTTATTTCCGAGCATAAAACGCTGTACAGTATTTTTATAATAAAAAATCTGCTGAAATTAAGTTTTCATAGTGAATGGGATGGTCAGATTCAAAGGTCATTTCTGATTATTTATGCTTCTGAACTTCTCTAGAGCATTTTATTCAATCACTTCAGTTTAATCCCATTCAAGTCTACCCTAAACACTCAACTGTATTCTTACAAAGATCTCTATTGCCTTACTCCTTCCTCTATTCCAAACTGGAAATGCTTTCGCATTGATTCTTGAGAAAAATTTAGAAGTTTACAGTGTGGCATTCAGTTTTACCTGTAGTTTTAGCTTCATTTTTCTTTACAGCATTCTCTTGAAGATGAAGATGATACGTTTACATTGTGCTAGACACCAGTGGCTCAAGCCTGTGATCCTATCTAACTGGAGGCTGAGACCTGGCAGACAATAGTTTAAATTCAGATCAGAAGACAATCCATGAAGCTCCATCTCCAGTTAGGGAGCAATGAGCTGGAGTGGAGTGGCAGCTCAGCACACAAGCCAGCCGACCAAGCCTTAGGCTCTGAGTTCAAACCTCAGTCCAGCCAGAACAGGAAAGACAAGTTTCACACTGTAACCTGACCTGCTTAGTTGTGTTAAGCTTGTGGCAATACCAGGTTTGAAATCAGAGCCTCCTGCTTGCTACACAAGTGTTCCATCATATAAGCCACACGCACACCCCCTGTAGCTGGTAATTACATTTTTTCACCGATGTTTTTTCCTGGTCTGGCCTGAGGTCAAGAACCTCATTTCTACCTCCTGTAGATCTGGGATTCGTGGGTGAGTGCCACTATGCCCAGGTGATTGAGTGTCAAATTAAATCCATCAATATAGAAAAATGATATGACACGTTCAAAAGAGGACCATTCTTTGGGATAGAAGCAGAATCAACACTGAAACATCAAAGAATCATGTTTGCCACTACTATAATTCTAACTGCCCAAGAGGCTGAGCCCTGAAGATTGCACTTCAAAGCCAGTGCTGGCAGGGAAGTCCCTGGGACTCTAATCTCCAAGAACCTACTCAGACAAAGTCAGAAGTGGCACTGTGGCTAACGCGGTAGAGTGCTAGCCTTGAGCAGAGGATGCATAAGGACAGAACTCGAGCCCTGAGTTCAAGCCCCAGGACTAGCACACACACAAAAGTAATGTTTACCATCTAATAGACTCAATAAAGCTACATAAATATATCAATAGATGAAAAAAGCCTCAATACTTTAGTTAAAAACATTCTCACAGAATAGGAATGAATAAACTTAAGCAAATAGCTACCATTAATAAAAATACTGCCAGTAATATTCTATTTAATGTCAAGAGTTTCTCTCAAAAACCAAAGCAGAGCATGAATGTTTTATTTCTCTATTTGGCATCACATTGGAGGTTTTTTTTTTTTTGGTTTGGTTGTTTGTTTGTTTTTTTTTGGTTGGTTGTGGGGCTGTCCCTCTTCAGCTCAAGGCGAGCACTGTACCACTTGAGCCACAGTGCCACTTCTGGTTTTCTAGTAGTTTATTGGAGATAAGAGTGTCATGGACTTTCCTGCCTGAGCTGGCTTTGAACAGCAATCCTCAGATCTCAATCTCCTGAGTAGCTAGGATGACAGACGTGAGCCACTGGCACTGGCTACATTGGAGGTTTTAAGTAGAGTGAAACTAAAAAGAGTGATACAAGCATACACATTGGATTGGAAGTTATAAAACTGACTCTTTGAAGATTCTAATGTCCTTGTAATAATCCAGACGAATCTGCACAAAATCTCCTAAGACTAGCATATGAGCTTTACATGTTTTTAATTCAAAACTGTCAATTCAATACAATTCCAATCAAGATCAAAGCAAGAGTTTTAAGATAATTTGAAAATTGAGTCTAAATATTGTTATATTTTGGTTTTTGTCATGATATTTTGATATATGAATAACGTACTTTGATGAAAATACCCCTTTCATTGTTCTTTGTCATTCTTCTTTAATAAAACAATTTGTAATATGCTTCAGTATACCGCATATAAAATACCGCATATAAAATAGTGAATAGATCAGAATTACCAACTAGAATACTTTGCTCATAGTCATGCTGTCTTCTCCCTCTTGGCTCTAGTTCCACTCCCACGAGTCTCCATTGAAGACTCCCAGCATCCTTAAGCCCAAATGAAGCATAGGAATATAGTATGTGCGTCCTGATTTAGTTCAGTGAACCTCATGATATCGACTGCCTTCTATTTTCCATCTATTTACCTCTAAGAGGTTTTTGGCAGAACCTTTAGGGTCTTTTAATTATAGAACGTAATATCTTCACAAAAGGATAATTTGATTTCTCCCTTTCCTATTGGTACCAAACTGATTCTAAATTTTATATAGAAGTGTAAGAGACTTAGAATAGCCTGACGGTTTAAATGTTCAAGGAGTAAATATCTTACCTTAAGATTTATTATAAAAGTATAGCAGCCAGAAGTATAGTATCTTTAGAAAGACGCAATCGCGGGGAACAGAAAAGACAGTGCAAATATAGACCACTCACCTTCCAAGAAGTGCAACTGTCTTTTCAACTTAGAGTTCTGGAATGTTTGAACATCAACTGTCTTTCCAGTTGGGAAGGGCATCGTCTGCACATCAGTTATGCCTGAAGACAGACTATTTTTTCAAAGCAAAACCTGTTTCCTACAACAATATATAGGGAAATCTGGGCTGGGCAGGAAAAGCCACAGCCATTCTGCCCTGCTCTCCATTCTTTCCTGACATACATGCCGGTGCTATGCACGCATCTCCACCCTTCGCCAGCCGTGAGCTCCCAGTGCTGCCTGACTATTGCTCAATAGCTAGCTTGTACATATTCATCTTAAAATTGAGCTGATTTCTTTTAATGGCCCTCAACTTCCAATTTCATTCCATCCCACAGAGCGCTTCAAATGATGATTTCTCATTTGCATACTTAAACGCAATTTCAAACATTTTCACCACTTATTGATCCTTCTAGAAGTTCTTATAATAAATTTATGCATCTTTATTTTGTTTATAAGGGAAATTTTATTTTAAAAATCCCTCTCTATTTTGTGGATAATGTCAAAGGTAAGGTTGAAATGGATACAAACTTTTAGAGCATTCTTTCCTGTCTCCAGTAGTCAGTGACTCTGATATTTTTGTTTTCACAAATTATTCACTTAATATTTCCTAAGATTTTTTTATGTGACATTAAATACCAACAATGAGTGTGGATTCTACCTTTTATTGCTGCATTAAGAGGAGCAGTTGTTCAACACCTCATTAATCTTCTAGAATCTATCTCTGATCTGTTTTCTCAGAGCTATAAGAATGTAATATGTTGTTTCTGGAGGACATAGTGTATGGCATAAGTGCTCTCTTATACATACCCAGCATAAAGAAACCTCAAGTCAGGACTGAAGAAACATCAAATTGCACTATTGTTTCTTCTCAATATTTTAGGCTCCAGGATCAGTACTTAAGGTTGTGAATTATTAGATTACTGGTAACTTATTGAGGATATCAAAAGCCTTTATTAGGTTCTAGGTATTGATGTAATTGTTTACATATAGGAACTATTATAACACAATAGCAAAAACAGAAGTATAAAATTGTTTGCTCAATATTACATGGCCAATAAGTGGCAGAGACAGACTTAAACTAAGATAGTCAATTTTAGAGTCTGAGTCCCTAAATTCAGGAGCTCTGTACTTAGTATTTTACTCCCATTCCTGTACAATTTGACCTTCCTCCACACCTGCCAATCCTTCCCAGCTCTCCAGACTTGCCTCAAGAGTAAACATATCTCTGTGTGCTTCTCAATTAACGAAGCCTGGATCTAGACTTTACAACTGTTTCCACAGGTCTGTATTTTACCTTTAATTTTCTCTAATTATAAAATGCAAATGAGTGTACTTATTTGATTAGATTGCATGTTAAATAAGGACAGGAATTATAACAAACCTCTGTAACATTTAATGCTGTAATTTGATAAAAGTAAGTCTAGTGAAAATCTTCACTTATTTATTAACATATTAACATATTCAAGATGTATAAAGATCTCAAAATTACCTTCAGCATGATATCCATTCAGTGAAACATAGAGAAAATTTCTACTAAAATTTAAAAGATAATAATCCAGTCTTTACCAGGAACTGAGGCCCTGATATTTTAGTTAACAAATCTGTTTTTCTTCAGTGATTTCAGGAACTGGTTGGAAAATCCATTGTTTATCTTGGAGATTGTATATCACATAAACTAATATAAATAAGAGAGAGTTTTATCTAGTTCAAATGCCAGATGGCATTGCTCCTATGTGTCCTGACTTAAAGGAACTTCATATAGTTCCTAACCATCCAGAGTAGTAGAGGAAAGAATATTAGAGAAGAGTACTGGAAAACTCCAACTAAACACCCACAATTAGAAAGAGCATGAAGAGAAAGCAGAGGCAGACAGTTCGAAGAGATCTAACTTCCAAACACCTCACAAAAAGGAAAATGTTCTCTGCTGAATGCCAGGATTAAATGTACTCACTACCTTACTTATATAACTGTAACCCCTCTGTACATCGCCTTGACAATAATTTTTTTTTTAAAAAAAGATCTACGTCTAAGTGCTTCTTTTAAAGCTTTAGTTCATTCTGGCTTGAATAGGGCACATCTTCTAGAAATTGATCAGATTATAGAACATGGATAAATTTCTGACTAGTTTTCTGTAGTCTCAGTGATTCTCATCAGACTCACTGTTGCTGGTCTTTGCCTTCAAGTACACACAGATTACACACGGGCAAGTAAAAGTTTGGAAAGGAAATACAAATTGAAGTCAGTTATGGGGAAACAAAGCATTGGTACTGAAGTTATGCAACTAATAAGGCAAATTCAAAGTTCAACCTAAATTGTCTATGTTGAAAAATAGGCCTGGTTAAAAAATATCATTTTCAACATAGTGTCTTGTACATCTCATTGTTACAATGGATCAACCTATATCCCTATTTAAGCACTTTGTGTTTTTTTTTTCCCTTCCCTCCCCGAATTAGAAACGTGTATATACAAGATGAAGGACACCGACATCAAATACAGTGATAACAGGTGTTATACCATGGGGGAGGAACATACAAAGAAACAAAACAATCACATGGTACCTTATAAATACGTTAGAAACAATAGCAAGAAAGAAAAAAATTTGTGTCCTTATCTTGGGGTTCATTTCACTTATCATCTTATATGTACATAGCTTTTGATCTTTTCTACTTGTCCTACACATGTACTAGTTATTGCAAATAAGGGAAACCATGAGACCTATGTTTCTTTGGGCCTGACTTACTTCACTTAATATAATCTTTTCCAAGTCTTTCCATTTCCTAACAAATGAGGTGATGTCATTCTTTCTGATGGCGGCATAGAATTCCATTGTGTGTGTGTGTATACACATATATATATATATGTATATATATATGTATATGAGTATATATATGTACACATTTTCTCGATCCATTCATCTACTGAGAGGCATCTGGGTTGGTTCCATATCTTAGCTATGGTAAACAATGCTGCAATAAACATAGTTGTGCTGGTAGCTTTAGTATGGTTTTGTTTGTGATCATTTGGGTAAATGTCCAAAAGTGGGATTGCTGGGTCATAGGGAGCTCTATGTGGAGTCTTTTGAGGAACCTCCATACTACTTTCCAGAGATGTACAAGACACTATGTTGAAAACAAACTTTACAAGTTTGCAGGGGGAGGGGCAGGGGAAGAGTTGGGGAGGTGGGAGGGAAGGGATGGTAGGGGAAAAACAAAGGAGGAGGCAACAATGCTCCATAGGAAATGTACTCATTACCTTGCTCATGTAACTGTAACCCCTCTGTATAGTATTTTTACAATAAAAACCATACAAAAATAAATATCACAAACTCTATTAAAAATGAATGTTATTTATTTATCTGTGCTGGTCCTGTGGCTTGAACTCAGGGCCTATGAACACCTGAGCTTTTATGTTCAAGGCTGGTGCTCTATCACTTGAGCAACAGCTCCACTTCTGGCATTTTGGTGCAGATAAGGATCTCGCAGACTTTCCTCTCCAGGATGCCTTCATTTCAGCTGCCCACATTTCAGCTTCCCAAGTAGCTAGGACAATACGTGTGAGCCACTGACATTCAGCTACTGAGTATTTAAACATTCAATAAAGGGTTCTAATATATCAGTGTCTCAATGTAATCCTATTATTTGATTAATCAATATATCAGATGCAGAAGAGTAGATGTGTGAAAAATGACTTCCTTGAAAATAGGAAAAAAAAGATTTCATATGAAGACAGAGAATGAAGTAGTAAATAAAAACCATGGTGTAGGGCTGGGATGTAGCTCAGTGGCAAAGCGCTTGCCTAGCAAGTGCAACGTCCTGGGTTCGATCCCCAGTACCAAAAAAGAAAAGACAAAAAAAAAAAAAAAACCATGGTGTGAAATTCAGACAAAGATGGATCACCTGAGAATATTATCTGAAAGCACAGATCCAATTAGTTGGATCTTAATTCTCCAAGAGACAAGACTTTTTTAATACAAGAAAAAGTGAGAGATATTTTTAGGGGTAAATATGATATAAAGCCATTCACAATGGAAGCCATCTTGACTGAGTAATCGTTTAAGAATGACTCTTGCAAAGTTCATTTCCAACATAATGTCTTGTGAGCACATCATCCTTACAATAAAATAAAATAAAATAAAATAATTGAAAGCCTTAAAAGTAAACAGAATGAAGACAAGGCATCACTGATGATCCAAGTCATTTGCCTCAAATTTTGAGCTCCGACATGAAATCACAGACAAATTCTGTTGGCTTCTAAAAGATTCATATGACTTGCCTTCCAGGATACAAAATTCTAAAGAATTTAGATTTCTTTATAAGATGTATATGATGAAATACAGTTTATATAATTAGAGTAATAATAAACTATAATTTTCCTGTTAAAGGGAATTTATAAATCTTAAGAAATTACATCTGCAGCGTCACTCACAATTAGAAAATGTCAGACTGCCTGTAGAGAGCTTCATTTAATAATTCAAATGTGAAAGTCATTAAAGCAGCAACCCTGAAATTCTGGAGCATAAGAAAATTTGACCCAGCACTATTATACCCACTAAGCTGATATCCTTGATGTAAGCTTTAATTTCTCAAGTACTAGAAATTTGAAAGCATAGAAATACAGCATTGGTGAGAACTTACTAGAGAAAATAATCAAACAGAAACTTCACAAATTGAAATTTCAGCAGTCAGATTATATTAGAAACACAGAATTTACTTAAATAAAAACTAAGATGGAAAATCTGGGTAAATAGGATTATAGGGACTAAATGTCTGAAATTAAACCATATAAAAATATGTGATATGGTACTAGAGAAAAGAGGAAAAGGAAGTTAGTAGACAGACTAAAAGCTCCGAAGACAATAATTCTAATCCTAGAAGCCTGTAATTATGCTACTGCATAAGGAAGGAAATGTTTAGAACACGGACTTGTCATTTATGATTAAACTAAGAGGTTTGAGAAGGGGAGATTTTCCTGGATTATCTAGATGGGTTCAATGTAATCAAGAGAGTTCCTGTTAGTGGAGGGAAAGTGAAAGGAATTGCAGATGCTGGAGCTATACACTGAGGCATGCGTGGAGATCATGAACTCAGGAATACACTGGACTTCTTCAAGGACCCCAAACAGAACAAAAAGGGAATTTCCTCTAGGGTGAAGAGAAACCAGCATTGTAGTAGATATCTCAATTTGGTTCGAGTGTACTGATTATAAATGTCTACACTCAAGGGCTATGATACAATAAGCTTACATTGTTTTAAACCCAGAAAGTTTATGACAACTTGTTAAAAACAGTAATAGGAAATTCATACACATAGAAAGTAGTTTTCACACACACTGTTTTTAAATTTCTTTGAGAAATAATAATGGGTATTAAGTATATGAATAATCAAAAATGCAGTTGCAATCCACCTTGTGAAGTTATTTTTTTTTAAATGAAAATAAATTAAAATTTAAATGTAGCACTCAAGTAGCAGCTGACAATAAAATACTCAATGAAGAATTAATCATAAGCCAATAATAATATGTGCAAATTTTTAAATTTTAGGTATAACTCCTAAAAATTAAAAATATATACAAACATTTCAAATTTCCTGATGAAAGTACACAAACAGACACACACACATAAACTACAAGTCAAGGAAAATAAAAAGGAAAGAAACTTTGAAAATAGAAGACTCATTAAACTAGAGCATACAACAGGATTGCAAACAAGTATATTCACTGAATGTAAAATGGAAATAAAATTTTAAAATATTTGATACATAAGTATCCACTAATTCCTATTCTTATTAGCATATATTAACTGAAGAAAGTGAGATTTTTCAAGGAGGCATATAAAGAAAGACACTTATGTATTTTATAGAAACACAGAAAAGCTGCTATTGAATAAAACACATTTAAAATGCAGCAAGCAGACGTGATATAACTGAAAAACGGAGAGCTATAAGCAGCAAAATGTAAAAAAAAAAGGAAGGGAGGGGGGAAAGGGAAGAAAGAGAGGAGAGAGATGAAGAGGAAGGAACAGAAAGGGAAGGAAAAGAAGGGGAAAGAGCATGGACAGGGAAGGAAGGGAAAGAAGAGAGGGAGTGAAGCAGCAAGGGACTGAAGGGAAGGAGAGAGGGAGCAAGGGGTGCTGGGAAGGAATGGAAGAAGGGTATACAGGTATGCAGTGTGTAATGATTAAATCAGACATATATATCATTTCTTGAGTTGAGAACACTGAAACTCCTTGCTAATGGATATTCTGTCAGCCAATTCTTTTGAACTTCAGTTCCCTCACTGTACTCTGGAATGTTAGAGTTATTCTTCCTATCCAACTGTACCCCTGCATTTATTAACCATCTTTTCCCTGTCCTTCCTTCTTCCTTCCCCTTTTACCCGCTTAGCTACTGATGGACCTCAGTGGATTCCACTTCTTGGCTTCTCACATAGGGGGTAGGTGTCTGTTCCGCACACAGATTTCTCTCTTTTGCATTTATGCCTGGTGTAGGATAGACGAGTCATCCGGTAGCTTTATGTCTAGATTGTATGGATTCATCTAATTTCAATAATGGTTTAATGTGTTCTCACTGGTGAGATAGAAAAGTAAAGGTCTTGGGATCTGCAGTTTTCATGTCATCATGTTAGACAAACTCAAGTTTCCTTATTTACATTTTAACTTAAATTAACATGTCCAATATTTTTAATTTTTACATGATGCATATTTACAACCATGTAACTGTGTGAGACTAGATATATTTGTTTCACTGTTACATCTTTTATAAATAGGTATATAATGTAATCCATAATACATAACATATCTTTCAGATGTTTCACAAAATATTATTCTTACTCTGTCCTTACCATGGAAACTTTAGATTTGAGTGTCCTTTTCTAATTTTTTTCTGTGAAGAAAGCTGTCCAAAATTGTACCTGCCTTATTATACTACTTTCTAATAATTACCACTGTTTATTTGAATTAGTTTCCTAAGGATGTGAACCATGTCTTATTATACTTTAGTTTTTGCCAATGTCAGAGTGTGTTGAACATGATATATAAATAATTTTTACATGTACAGATTTGCAGAGTAGCACAACATCAACTAGATGCTCTCATGAGATGAATATTTCATAAACTAATACTTTAGCTAGTGCCTTCACTTGATCGTGGCTTGTCAAAGTCAGTTGCCCTGTCTGTGTTCACTGCTAATTACTAAGAAGCCTCTTGCAGGAAGGAAGTATCTGCTAAAAGCTGTAATTACTAACATGTAATTACATATCACCCTCTAATGAGGTCAAATCAAGTTGGCACACAGATGCAGCTACCAAAATAACTGGGCAGATTTTGAGCACCGTGTTTAAGAACTTATCTAAAATCAGCTGCTACTCGGTAAGTTTTCAACACTTTTAGCATAAGTTCAGAGGTAAACATTCATTACTAGTTTGAAATACAAAATTATTCCTTTGTATTTCTCAGTTTGTGTGTGTGTGTGTGTGTGTGTGTGTGTGTGCGCGCGCGCGCGTGTGTGTGTGTGTGTGTGTGTGTGTGTGTGTGTGTGCGCGCGCACACTTGGAGCTGAAGTCTAAGACATGGTCCCTCAGCCACTTCACTTAAGGCCAATGCTCTACCACTTGAGCCATAGCTCCCATTTCCAGTATTTTTGATGATTAATTGAGGATAACAAACCCATGGAATTTCTTGCCTCAATTGGCTTCAAACCCTATAGATTCCTCCTCTCCCAAGTAACTTGAGCTGATCCAAAACTTGGTCAAAATAGCAGGATATAAAATTAACTCATAAAAATCAATAGCTTTTCTGTAGACAACCATGAGAAGAGCTAGGCTGAAATCAGGAAAGCAACTCATTTTTTGTAATAGTCTCAAAAAAAAACCCTTAGGAATTAACCAAACAGGTGAAGAACCTCTAGGATGAAAACTTGAAAAACCGGAAAAAAGAAATTAAAGCAGATTTAAGGACGTAGAAAAACTCCAATGCTCCTGGATTGGGAGAATTAACATCATGAAAATGGCACTACTACCCAAAGCTATCTACAAATTCAATGCATTACCCATCAGCATCCCAAAAATATTCTTAATGAAACAGAAGAAACAATCCAAAAATTCGTATGGAATAATAGAAGACCTCAAATAGCAAAAATGAACCTTATCAGGAAAAGTAGTGCTGGAAGGATATCAATGCCAACTTCATGCTCTATTATAAAGTCATAGTTATAAAATCAGTTTGGTACTGGCACATGAACAGGCCTGAGGACCAATGGAATAAAAATGAAGGCCCAGAAATGATCCCAAGACATATGGCCACCTAATCTTTGATAAGGGAGCCAAAATCATCAGATGGGAAAAAAAAAAAGCCTCTTCAACAAATGGTGCTGGCAGAACTGACTATACACATATAGAAAACGGAAGTTAGATCCTTATATATTACTCTGCACCAGAATCAACTCCAAGTCCATTGAAAACCTCGAGGCATAAGAGCAGATACCCTGAATATATTACAGCAAGGACTAGGTTTCTTGGCACAGGTCAAAACTTCCTACATAAAGATCCAGAAACACAACAAATCAAAAAAAACCTGGATAAATGGGATTGCATTAAATTGCAGAGCTTCTGCAATAGCAAAGGACATAGCTAGCAAGATCAGTAGCAAGCTCATAGATTGGGAGAATGTCTTTTTTAGCCAATGACAGACAATGGCCTGATATAAAAAAATTTGCTTAGAGCTCAAAAAATTGCCCAATTACAAATCCTCAAAAAAAAACCACCCCATTAATAGTGGGCTAAAGAATTAAAGAGAGATTTCTTTGGAGAGGAAGTGAGAATAGCCAGCGGATACATAAAGAAATATTCAACATCTGTCCATAAAAGAAATGCAACTCAAAACTACATTGAGATTCCACCTCTCTCCAGTTAGAATAGCCATTATCAAGAGGACTAATAACAGATGCTGGCAGGGAGGTGGCCAAAAGCAAACACTACTACACTGTTGGTGGGAGTGTAAACTGGTTAAACAACTCTGGAAAAAAAATCCAGATGCTAGCAACCTCACAGTTGGATAAAAACTTAAAATAGTTGAATTTTCTTGAAAAGATGTTTTGATATCCATGTTAAATGCAGCATTTTGAACAATAGTCCAATAATGGAAACAACTTAATACCTACTTATAGAAAAGCAGATAAACAAAATGTTATATATACATAAAATCAAGTGGTGTTCATTCTTTTTGAAAAAAGTAAATCCTGTTACCTACTCCATTGTGTATGAACCTGGTGGACATTATTCTAAGTAAGCTAATCATAAAAGGCACATGCCTGATAATTTCATGTGTATGAGTAACTAAAACATTCCAACTCATAGCCACAGAGAGGTCTATGGTCCTACTTTACCCCAGTAACTAGAAAGGAGGAATTTGGTGTCAAATGACACAAAAGCTTCTGTTTTATAAGAAAAAAATGCTGATTTGGCACAAAACATTGATTAAAAATGTATCTCAAGTTTTCCCTTTACCCAGCAAGTATGTTTTAAGCTGAATATAAGCGTTGTCTTTTACTCAAACTAAAAGATCAAAAATTTGTTCAGATTTTCATATCAAGACTAGTGCATTTGTCACATCGTTTTACAAGTTGGAGGATGAATAACAACAGTCACAGCACAGATAAAAAGGCTGTAGGTTTACTATCAAGAGTGCTACATCTAGGAGCTTCAGTATCTACCTTTAATTGTTAAAAAGTATACATTCATCACTTAAAAACCTTCAGTGACTTCTCAAACACCTGATGATGGCATTGCTAATGTTTCTTAGCTATGAGTGTAGAAATTCTGAAAATCCCAGCCAGGTCAGCATTCTTATTGGATTTCTTGTTCAACTTTTATCTGAAATTCTAATCATGATTACTGTTGGGAGGCCCTCAAAACTTTCTTCCTGGGTGAAAGCGTCAGATTATAAAGAAGGAAGAAACAAGCACGCAGCTAGGCACCAATGGCCCATGCATGGGATACTAGCTAGCTGCTCGGAAGGCTGAGATCTGAGGATTGTGGTGCAAACCCAGACAGGAAAGTCTGTGAGACTCGAATCTCCAAGTGACCACTACAGAAGCCAGAAGTGTAACTGTTGCTCAACCGGTAGAGAGCTAGTCTTGAGCCTAAAAGTCAGGGAGCGGCGAGGCCCTGAGTTCAAACCCCAGGACAGGCACAGAAAACAGACACACAAAGAATAAAAGAAAATAAAAACTCAGATACATACTCAAAACAGTGCCAAACACCAGTGGAGACTTCCTCCATCGCTCTCCTGTCTTCCTCCCTCTGCCTCCGTCCTACAGCTGCCTTTCCCTGGGAAATCAGGGCTCAGCCCTGTCCTCCTCTGCTGGTGTGGCCTGGGATTCGCTGGTCCCCTTCCAGGATTCAGCTGCAGGCTGAGTGGTCAAGTGCAAAGAGCTGAAATCTTCCTGCTGTTTTTACTTGGACATGAATACTTAATGACACATTTAGGAAATACAAGCTAAAATTGCTTACAGTTAAAGTGCCTTGAGCTTACATTTAATCTCCCACAGAGAAGACACATGATCTTGTATATATGTGTTTTCATTCTAATAGTTGTGTGTGCGAAACACACATGAGTCAACAACAGAAATGTGACTGGGCGTAGAGAATCACACAGCAGGGCAGCTCCTCCCAACCCAACCCTCAGACTCCCAGGTTAACCTCATCGAGGAGAGTTGTGGGTAGACAGCTCAGAACCAGTGACAATGACAGCTCTCCACTGAGTAAGTTGTAAGCTAATGGGCTTACGATTCACCTTCTTACACAGGGAAAATGAATGAAATTACCACACATCACTTGGCTAAAAGAGAAGAATGTCCTGCTCAGTCACAATTTCTTATTTAAATTAGTACTTAGCCACTTCTGTGGAATTTTACTTATTATTAGCTCAAGAATTTTTGACTCTTGAAGTAACTGGACAAAGGAAAGTTAATGTTTATAATCCATTTTGATCAGTATCATCCCCTTCAACAGAAAAGAAAGAGAAAGAAAGAAAAGGAAGAAAGGAAAGAAGGAAAGAAAAGAAAGAAAGAAAAACGTGAAAAGGAAAGGAAATAAAAAAAGGTTACTCAGGAAAAAGGAAACAAAGAAAAATTGCGCTGAGACAGAAGGTAGGCATTTAGTTCCTGGATCCGAGTTAAAAAATTATACATATTTTTAGATTCTATGTTCTTAGACATGAAATTTTGCAAGGTGGACTAAAATGAGGAGATTGTTGCAAAAAAGTGATAATTCAAATTGTTTTTAGATAAAGTACAGAATGTTTCTAATTTTTAAATTTTGACTATTGCACATCTAAATATGTTTTTAAAATGTCACTTTTAGTAAAAATTTATAGCTGCTAAATAATTCTAACAGTTATGTGACAGGAACTTTTTAACTTTATATATATATATATTTATATATATATAACATATATATATGTTATATATATAATATAATATGTATATATATAATATATATAATATATACATATATAACATATATATATGTTATATATATACAAATGCACAAAACATACACAGGCACTATTCATAGTGACACAAATATACACATACATATATCTGAACATAACTGTATATGTGTAACTAAGAATTGTTTTAGAATCTAGAAACTATATGAATAAACATATGCATATTTTACTGAGAGTACCTATATATATTTATATGTATATTTGTGTGTATGGTATATAGAAAACTTATCTATAGATGTTGGTATTCTTAGAGTTTTTAATTTATGTGTCTATAAATCTATAGATGTTATCTATATATCAATCCACTAGGAAAGACAATTCCACAACTCCAAATACTGTTTTTGTCTATAACTCATGAGAAAGAAATAGCCTGGGAAAATTCTGGGAAGTGGCTAAGGATGTCAAAGCCATTATGTGTTAGATGTATAAATAAGGTGCTAAAAACAGGATCTTAGCTACCTTGAAGCGCTGTCACACATTATTAAACTTTTGAGATATCTGAGCCACCCAGAGAGCTGGATTTTGCTATGTAGCAAATCTTAGTGTGTAGAGAGCTGCGAGAGGCCGCACCTGGAAGATGGCGCCGGCTTCCGCCCTCCGCCTTCCCGATGGCGAGTGCTCTCGTGGTAAACAACTCCTGATATGGCTAAGGCAAAGAATCTGGCTTGCTTCTGTGCACCTGAACCTATTGGCGGTTCCCATGTGGCGTATCAGGGTTGGCTACCCAGCGGGTATTTAAGGCTGTGGGGAATTCTCCCCGGGGTTGGGGTCAGAAGATTACTAAAAGGTCCTGAATAAACTGCGGAGAGAAGAGTCCGGTGTCGCGTCGTCATTACCGGCCGAGGCGGTAGCGACACGTGGTGGCCCGTACGGGGACTCAGCCACAACCCCAACGAGGACTCAGAACTCTCTGTGGTCAGGGTGGTGCACCGGTAAGTTCCCAGGTAAAAGGGGAATCCGCCACAAGAGCGGGGATAAGTCCCCAGGTAAAAGGGGAATCCGCCACAAGAGCTGGGAGTAAGTTCCCAGGTAAAAGGGGAATTCGCCACAAGAGCGGGGGGGATTTTTGCTCTTTTCGGTAGATAAAGAGAGAGTGAGAACCCGGGGCTAGTCAATAGAGTAGCCAAAAGTGAAAGTAAAAGTTTGTTTACCAGCTTTAAATGTTTAAAACATGGGCGCTTCTTTTTCGCACCCAATTTTTTTGGCTCTCAATGAGCTACTGCACTCAAAAAAGTTAAAAATAAAAAAGAGTACTTTAGAGAGATTTTTGAATGAATGTGACACCGTTGCCCCATGGTTCGCTGTCTCTGGAAGCCTCACGGTGGCCTCTTGGGAGAAACTAGGGAGGGACCTAGATTTTGCCTCTGAACAAGGAACGCTTAAGAGCGGAGTGAGACCAATATGGAAACTGATAAGAGGCTGTCTCGAGGACCAGCGTTGCAGTGAGGCGGTAGAGAATGGTCAGGCCGCCTTAGAAATGCTGCAGGAAGAAAGATCAGAAAGGGCAGACAGCGAAAAGGAGGAGAGCAGGGGGGGGTCATGCCCTGATTTTGCCGAACTAGAGACCTCTGAGTCTACAGACTCAGAGGAATTACAATCAATCATAGAACAAATAGAAAAAACAAAGATAAGAAAGAGGAGGAAATGGAAGGAGAGAGAGGACCCAGATAAAGACGAATGCACGCCCTCCGTGCACCGCCCCACACCTTCGGCCCCTCCGCTCTATGCGGAGGACCCTGGAAGTGGCAGCCCCGGCTGTTCTTTCAGCCCAGGAGTGTGGAAAGCGGTCAGAACCGAGTTACATCTAGCCTGTCCAATATTTCAGGATCCACAGGGACAGCGGTATCATGAACCCTTAGATTTTAAGGTGATAAAATCTTTAGCTGAGTCTGTGCGGACATACGGAATCACGGCCTCCTTTACTGTAGCCCAGGTGGAGGCCCTAAACAGACACTGCATGACACCCGGTGATTGGAGTGGGCTCGCACGAGCTTGTTTGAGCCCAGGTCAGTATTTAGATTGGAAGGCCTTTTTGATTGAATTTGCTAGTGAAGAGGCTGCGGCCAATCAGGCTGGGGGAAACCCAGCTTGGGACAGAGATATGCTGCTTGGACAGGGGAGATTCGCCAATCAGCAGATAGGCTACCCGGTCCAAGTTTATGAACAAATCAATAAAATTGGCATAAAGGCATGGAAGGCCTTACCAAATAAAGGCGAGGTGAGTGGCAATCTCACCAAAATCCTGCAGGGCTCTATGGAGCCGTTTTCGGACTTCGTTGCTCGTATGGTCGAGGCCGCTGGCAGAATTTTTGGTGACCCAGATGCAGCCATGCCATTAATTAAACAGCTTGTTTACGAGCAGTGTACTAAGGAATGCAGAGCCGCCATAACCCCATATAAGAATAGGGGACTAGAAGCATGGATGAAAGTATGCAGAGAGCTGGGCGGACCACTAACTAATGCTGGATTAGCTGCTGCTGTGGTGCAATTAACCCAGAAGAAAGGAGGAGGCTCAGGTGCGTGCTTTAGATGCGGCAAGATGGGACACATAAAGCGTAATTGCCCTGAAAGAGGAAGTGTGATAGAAACAGGAAAGGGACAACAGCCTAAGCGGCTTGGGCTGTGCCCTAGATGTAAAAGGGGGAAGCACTGGGCAGTTGAATGCCGATCTATGAAAGACATCAACGGTCGAACCTTAACGCAGGCCCATTCAAAAAACGGGCAGCAGGGCCCCCGCCCTCAGGGCCCGCAAATATATGGGGCAGTCGAGAACCAGGACAGGAACCCAGAACAGTGGCCGACCCTCCGGCACCCCAAGGACCACGGAGAGCCACTGCGGGCTCAGCAGGACTGGACCTCCGTGCCACCACCAGACTCGTATTAACTCCCCGAATGGGGGTTCAGTTAGTTGACACAGACTTCCAAGGACCCCTTGAGCCTGGCACGGTGGGATTGTTGATAGGGAGGTCATCCACAATTCTGCGGGGCCTTAAGGTGCATCCTGGTGTGATTGACCCAGACTATACTGGAATTGTAAAGATTATGGTTGAATCTCCTAAAGGAATTTTAGCCATCTCCCCAGGAGACAGAATTGCTCAGCTTTTGATTTTACCCAGTTTACATGACCATTTTGCGGCTCAGCCCAAGCTAAGAGGAAAAGGGGGTTTTGGATCCACGGGAACAGACTTAACATTCCTGTCTCTTGATTTGGACCAAAGACCAGTTCTTGAACTCAATGTTGATAATAAGAAAATTTTGGGCCTTTTGGATACTGGGGCAGACAGGAGCATTATTGCCAGAAAAGATTGGCCATCAGGATGGCCTGTACAAGCGTCCTCCCAAACCTTACAAGGTCTGGGATATGCTAAGGCCCCTGATATGAGTGCGAGACAGCTGCACTGGAGTGATGAAGAAGGACATTCTGGTATAATACAGCCTTATGTGTTAGAGCTCCCGGTTTCCTTATGGGGCAGAGACCTTATGAAAGAAATGGGATTTAAATTAAGTAATGACTGTTCCCCTGCATCACAGGACATGATGGTGCGTATGGGTTATCACCCCAGTTTTGGACTAGGTAAATTTCTACGAGGGAACAAGGAGCCTATTAAAGTGTACCAGAGAAACCACAGGCAGGGCTTGGGTTTTTCCTAGGGGCCACTGGGGGAGGGATCCCCATATCCTGGAAAACAGAGGAGCCGGTGTGGGTGCCTCAGTGGCCACTTTCCTCTGAAAAATTAACTGCCGCCAGGACATTAGTACAGGAACAGTTAACCCAAGGACACATTAAACCATCAGTATCCCCGTGGAATACACCCATTTTTGTTATTAAAAAGAAGTCTGGAAAATGGCGTTTGTTACACGATTTACGAGCCATCAATAACCAGATGCAAATTATGGGCCCCGTACAACGAGGCCTACCTTTGCTTTCTTCCCTGCCGGCCTTTTGGCCCATTATTGTGATTGATATAAAGGATTGTTTTTTTTTCCATTCCCCTGCATGATCAAGACAGTGTGAGGTTTGCTTTTACTATTCCCTCCTGCAATCATGAGGAGCCAGATAAAAGATATGAGTGGGTAGTTTTGCCTCAGGGGATGGCCAATAGTCCTACTATGTGCCAACTTTATGTGGATGAAACTCTTGCCCCTCTTAGACAAAAATATCCCAAATTAAGATGCATTCATTATATGGATGATATTTTACTAACAGCAAAGAGTAAACATATGCTGGAAAAGGCGTATGTGGATTTGATTGAGATGCTAAAGCACAGAGGACTGTTTATAGCTCCTGAAAAAGTACAGCAGGACCAGGTTATAGATTACTTAGGAGCGAAAATATGTAAAAATTGCGTTACTCCACAAAAGGTAGAGTTGAGAAAAGATAATCTAAAAACCTTAAATGATTTTCAAAAATTGTTAGGAGATATTAATTGGGTTAGAAGCTATTTAAAGCTACCAAATTATGAGTTGAGACCCCTTTATGCTATATTACAAGGAGACTCTGCTTTGGATTCTCCTAGACAGTTAACCAAAGAGGCAAGAGAGACTTTACATAAGATAGAAGAGAGATTACAAAATGCCTGCTTACAGAGAATACAGGAAGACAAGAGTATTACCCTGTGTATACTCCCTACCTTGTCTCAACCTACTGGGTTGTTGTGGCAAGAAGGCCCGTTGTTTTGGATTCACCCGAAAATATCACCGGCCAAGTCCATTGAATATTACCCTACTGCTGTGGCTGGTGTTGCACTCTCTGGAATTCAACAATGCTTACAGTATTTTGGAATTGCCCCGTCTATCATTATAGTTCCTTACACCAGCCATCAAGTTCAAACTTTGTGTGCTACTATAGATGATTGGGCTATTTTACAATGTAGCTTTACTGGACAAATAGACAACCACTTTCCAAAACATCCCCTTTTGGGGTTTTTCAAGGAACACCCAATTATCCTTCCTAAGGTAACGACTTCTCAACCTATTGTAAGTGCCCCTAATGTATTTACTGATGGCTCAAAAACGGGATGTGGTGTATATACATGGTTGAGGCACAACGACCGGTACAACACCAGTTTCAGCCCGGTGCTCCTCAGATGGTAGAGTTAAAAATTGTTATAAAAGTTTTTGAAGCATGCCCGTTTTCTTTTAATTTAATATCTGATTCTGCTTATGTTATTAATGCTCTCAAGGTTTTAGAGGTTGCCGGACCTATTAAGAGTTCCAGTCCGGTTGGTCCATTGTTTCAACAATTACAACAGTTGATTTGGCAGAGAAAATCATGCTTTTATCCCTTGCATATTCGGGCTCATACGGGCCTGCCAGGACCCCTGGGCAAAGGAAATGATGTAGTGGATCAATGGACCAGACAAGAATGGGTATTTATTAACTCTGCCTTAGACAGAGCCAAAACCTTTCATAAAACATTTCATGTTAATGCAAAGGCACTACAACAAAAATTTCAAATTTCTCGAGCCGATGCGAGACAGGTGATATTAGACTGTCCTCGATGTGTAATTTATCAGCATCCGCCTAGTGTTGGGGTTAATCCCCGGGGTTTGCTCCCGCTAAAAGTTTGGCAGATGGATGTGACTCACATCTCTGAGTTTGGACACCAAAAATATGTACATGTGTCTGTGGACACCTGTTCAGGTGTTATACATGCCACGCCCTCGGCTGGAGAAAAGGCACGCAATGTTATTGCCCATTGTTTGGAGGCCTGGGCAGCCTGGGGAAAACCTTATCAACTTAAGACTGACAATGGACCTGCGTACACAGGACAACAGTTTGCCTCCTTTTGTCATCAAATGGAGGTGCAACTTATACATGGTTTGCCTTACAATCCCCAAGGCCAAGGCATTGTGGAACGTGCTCACCGCACGATAAAAGAGTGCCTACAAAAACAAAAGGGGGGAATTGGCCATGGTCGTACCCCAAAGGAAAGACTTTCTCTTGCTTTATTTACTATTAATTTTTTAAATTTGGATGCTCAGAGTCAATCCGCAGCAGATAGACATAATGAACCTTATGGCCCAGCAAAAGGGATGGTAAAATGGAAGGATGTCTTGACAGGGCTCTGGCGTGGGCCCGATCCCGTACTGACATGGGCACGAGGCTCTGTTTGTGTTTTTCCTCAGGACCAATAAGATCCGGTGTGGGTGCCTGAACGCCTCACTAGAAAAGCCCAGTGTGAAGAGGCACGAGATGCGGGGGGTGATGGTCCTCCTGCTCATCCTTGCGATGGTGCAACTGGGAAGACCAGTACCGAGATGGGGAACCCTGTCTGTGTTCCCGAGACCGATGCCCGTATGACATGATGCATAACTGTTTCCTTGATTACAGCCTCTTCGGGTTCTGGTGCCGTGACTGGTGTTGTGGCAACTGCTACGGGTTGCGGCGGCCAAAGTGTTAAACCTAAATCTTCTATTGCTCACAGGCCTACCTCTGTGCGTGTATCCCCCATTTTTGTTCATTGTGAGTATGGAAGAACTTACCTTGTGCATTAACCCAATGCTGGAATGCCTCAAAGTTTAAATATGCTTTAGTTACCCAAATGCCTTGTTGGGTGTCTGTGCCTGAGGATGCTCCTAATGCTATTGACCCAATCATCTTAAGGAGAGGGGCTGGGAAGGTGGCTCAGTGGTAGAGCATTTGCCTTGCATGCATGAGGCCCTGGGTTCGATTCCTCAGCACCACATAAGCAAAAAGAAATGAAAAAAGCTGGAAGTGACGCTGTGACTCAAGTGGTAGAGCGCTGGCCTTGAGCTGAAGAGCTGAGGGACAGCGCCCAGACCCAGAGTTCAGGCCCAGGAAAAAACCTATTTAAAAAAATGCTGCAAATTTGTCTAAACAGTTGTTTAGTTATCTTTTAGGTAATTGAACTGGGGAGTTCGACAGCCTGATGGAACAGCTCAGGGTTGCCATCGTCGTGGTGAACTCGACCCGAGTGGATGCCGGATTGGCGGAGGGGTTATCTTCATGGATCTCCGCTGCTATGAATCATCTCAAGGAGGGGGCGGGTTTGGGAGCCCTGACAGGCCTCCTGGTGTTAGCCTCCTTGGTATGTCTGTGGTGCATTTGCCAAATTAGAGGTTCTCAGCGTCGCAGTGCAGCCATGGTTATCCAAGCCTTTACAGTCATTGGAGCAGGTCAGTCCCCCTAAGCGTGGCTTGCCACCCTAAAACAATGAGCACAGATTGCAAAGCCAAAGTACTGCAGTCGAGAGGCATGAGTTTTGCCCTCGAGGAGAGCATGTTTGATTGCACACGGGTTCGATTCGCCTTTTCCCGTCCTTGTGAAAAACGAATCAATGGACAGGCTGAGTCATCCCTAGAGAAGGTACCCTCTGGGAGAAGGCTTGTATGCAGTCCTTGCAATTGCACAACAGGGATCAGACCTCTGTTCTCATCTGTGTTCTTTAAACAAAAAAGGGGGAACTGTAGAGAGCTGCGAGAGGCCGCACCTGGAAGATGGCGCCGGCTTCCGCCCTCCGCCTTCCCGATGGCGAGTGCTCTCGTGGTAAACAACTCCTGATATGGCTAAGGCAAAGAATCTGGCTTGCTTCTGTGCACCTGAACCTATTGGCGGTTCCCATGTGGCGTATCAGGGTTGGCTACCCAGCGGGTATTTAAGGCTGTGGGGAATTCTCCCCGGGGTTGGGGTCAGAAGATTACTAAAAGGTCCTGAATAAACTGCGGAGAGAAGAGTCCGGTGTCGCGTCGTCATTACCGGCCGAGGCGGTAGCGACATTAGTGATTTCATATTTCTTTGAATTCTTCATTAACTTGAGCTAAGAAAAAACAAGAACCTTCAACTATTTTATGTGACAATGTAGATAAGAGTGTTACTGTCAAAGCTGATGTCAGCATTAATGAATGTTAACTCTTGTTACTGCAGCTGGCTCTGTTAACATTTATCTCTGATGACATTAAGTTACAACCTAAAGTACTTTGCTAGGCGCATAGCCCATTGGAAGTCCCTGAAAAGCTCACTAAAAGAGTGTCTACTCTGAACTATATGGAACAATTTTCCTTCAAAGTCTAGATGGTTCTATAAGGACACAATCATCATCTTTCTCTTACTATGCTACTAATGGTCTAAACACCAGCGATTTTGTGTGAAAAACTGCCATAATCCACCAAGTACTCTTCCATTTACAAGTTCTATGGAGATATTTAGTCAACTGTCAGTCAATTCAACCAGTCAACCAGTCCTGCGTTCAACAGTGGCCTAGAAGTCCCACACAATGGCGGCTGGCTGCCAGGGCAAACTTCTGACTACCAAGACCCTTCTTCTCACCAGTTAAACATGGTGGGATGGTCTATTTAGAATGGAAAGGCATACTCTCCTGCTTCCTAACCTACTCTTCCAGATTTCCTTACTGATGAAGTTTAAAGCGTAAGGACTTTGGTGTTTATCTGTAATCCTGGCTACTCAGCATGCTGAATGTGGTTCAAGGGCAGCAGGGGCAGAAGTTTCTGAGATCCAATTTCAAAAACAACCAGCAAAGAAAGAGGGCTAGAAGTATGACTAAACTGTTAGAGCACTAGAGTAACACTCACAAGGCCTTGAGTCCAAATCCCAGTAGTGAAAAACAAAAGCAACCCCAAAGAAGAGACAAAACATACACTTGTAGTTCTTATAAAAAAAAAAAAGTGATTTGGAAAAAAAATGTGAAAATCCTTATATTTAGAGAAAACAGTTCCATTTGATGTGAAAAGACAATAGCACTTTCTAAAATGCAGGAGTTCCTGTGCCATGGAGTTAATAATTAAGTAAGTTTATGTTTCATGTTCCAAATTTCTATTATAAGATAAATCTCTGATCAAAAAGTGACAAATAGAAATGAGATATTATAAAACCTCTCAAAAATATTCCTAAGTTGATAAGCTCAGAAAAAAATGTGACAGATGTTGAGACTGCTTATGTGAGCATTCAGAACCCCAGTGACATATGTGTGCGTGAGAACTCTATTATCTTGTCATGAATCAAAGCCTGCGAGAGGCTTGGGAAGATTTAATTTCTTGTGTGGGAAGAAAAACAATGGTGTTGGGGTTTTTTTTAATGTGAAATCAGTGAAGAAGACATCAATGAATCAATTTTATATGTAAGTGTAATTTTCACTAGGAAAATGGTAAGACAAAGATGGATTTTTTTTTAATGATGAAAACTGAAAGACACAAGGTATAAAATATACAAGGAAACCCAAGTAAAAATCCTCGATTCTGAGTCTGCTGAGATAGAACAGAGAGACAAGATTCCCTGTACAGTAGACTGGAGATAGGTAGCAAAAGGATTATTTTAAGCCTACAAACAGTTACTTACTTTTTGGGCCAATTGGCATATGTTTTACCAATGAGGTAAAATAAAAACCAAAAATGTCTTTCCATGTTGGGTTTGTAGCTAAGCAAGTACTTGATAAAATCTCTTAATGTACAAGGCTTTTTAGAGATTCTTTATTTCTCACTCAATACATGCCATAACTTCTAAGCATTTACCAAGTTTTGATCTGGGTGAATATTTCATTTCACATGAATTATGTACAATTTTTAGGGATCTAAAATGAATTTGATAGCATATATGACATTTTACATAATACAAGGGATCTCTCATGGAAGAGCAAATACAATTTTAGAACATTTAACTGAATCTACAATATGCTAAAGAATCACAAAACCTGTATTATTAATCTCTTATTGAAACACTCCAACAAATAAAAAATAGAAGCTATTTACATTTCTTATCTCACATAAAATTGAGAATGCACATTTTATAAGAAAACAGCTTTTGTTATTGTTATAAAATGTCTAAAATCTCATTACTACTCACAAATGGATTTAATGAGTATGAAAGTCTTGCTATTAGCTAGACACCCAACATGTTATATGTACTCTCCTCTCCTTTTATGATTTTAATTTACACAGAAAACTTGAAACAGACAACCTATTTTGTGGTACTTTGTGATGATTTAACTGAAAATGACCCTCATGGAATTAATGCATTGCATAACTTTATTATTATTGTTATTGTTAGTGTCGGGAGCTGTTAGTGTGTGTTAATCATGAGGACTGAACAGCACGATGTTGTCCCTGAGTTCTTTTGCCCAAGTCTAGCACTCTACCACTTGAGCTCTACCACTTCTGGCTTATTGGTGGTTAATTGGGGATAAGAGTCTCATAGACTCCTTGCTGCAGCTGGCTTCGAAATGCAATACTCAGATCTCAGCCTCCTGAGTAGCTAGGATTATGGTTGTGAGCCACTGGCACCAGCTAATGTTATTATTGATGTGTAGTATACTAATACAAAAGCTCAGACTTCCATCTAGTATCAAATGCCATCAAACTTAGTATGCTGTGGTATATGTAATACAGCGATCTTTTAGCCTCATTGTCATCAGAGTTCTGGTGCATCAAATTATAACAATATTTATAATGATGAAGAAGTTGCTATATTGCTTGTAAATATACATCCCAAGAATAAAACCTGTGAGAGGCTTGGGAAGATTTACTTTCTTATGTGGGAAGACAATGTATGTAATAAGGATTCCTCATTCAAAATTAAATTCTAGTATTAATAATTAACAACAAATGTTACTTTATGCAATTTAATAAAAACTTTCAAACAAAACATGCAAGCTCTGACATATTTTCTAACTTAGAATCGTAGTCATTCAGTAATCACATTTGCTCTTCTTTCTAGCTGCGGTATTTTTTTCCGGTGCCAGTTTGCTTTCCCAGCTGAGATGCATCTCTAGCCCAACTTTATGCTGTTTATTTTGGAAATGGAGTCTCTTTGGGCATTTCTGTTGATAGTGAACCAAAATCCTCTTGATTGTGGCTTCCTGAGAGCACCATTACCTTCCATGCTACCTTTCATCTAAAAGCATAAGCTTCTCTTCAGAACCCAGGAGCAGTCCAAGCATGTGTCTATTAGTGCCACACACTTTTGTACTGTTTATAATCTTTTCCTGGTTTACAACATTGTGATATCCTGCACAGTTGGTATTCATTTCAGAGGGAATATTTGTTATCTACTAAAAGTTGAGCCCCAACAGTTTTTTTAATGGCAAAATCCAGTTTTAATTCTATGTCCACCTCTTATATCATGAAATCCAAGGAAAGATGACATCTCTTTTGGCCTAGAGAAAACCAAGGATTATAACTAATCACTGGAAGTTCCTCTCTATTTCCAGTAATGGATTTAGTCATGGGGGTTAGACATAAATCAGAAGCCAGGAGGAAAGGATTAAGCCGTAAAAAGACACGAGAAAGACTTGACTCCGTGAAAGATTTTTGATCATGAAGGCGTTTGCCAGAGACACGAAAAATAGGAAAAGAATCTGTTTTCTCCCTTAAGTTATTTGGGTGCTGAAGTCATTTCTATGCTAGGAATGTCTTTTGGGTGTGACAAATTACTGATTGACTTTACGTTAATTCTAAGTTATTGGAGTTTTCTGATACTTGAAGTTTAAAGTACCTAAAGGACATAGGTTTTTCGATTGTACTGAGTCATCAAATGGATTAAAAAATAATAAACTTTGGATTGCTTTGTAGAATATAGGTTTTCCATTGTAGCAAATCATCAAATACATTTAAAAAATAATAAACTTTGGATTTCATTATGTAGTATGAACATGAATGTTCAGCAGAAATATCTGTTCATTCAAGGAGTTCATTATAGGATTATTGAAATAGCAGCTGTAATATGAACTTCTAATAATCAAGTTCTAACAAGTGGAGTACATTATAAAGAGAATCTGAAAAGTCTCCCTCTAGGTCTTTAGCCCTCTTATTAACTGGGTTGTTGTTTTTTAGAAGATTTGGTTTTGGGGGGCTTAATATTTTGAGCTATAAGTATATTTCAGATATGAGAACCTTGTCTGATGCATAGCTAATGAAGATCTTTTCCCATTCCTTGGGCTTTCTATTTTTCTTTCTGGCTATGTCTTTTGCCATGCAGAAATTCTTCAGTTTGATGCAATGCCATGTATCAATTTTTGATTTGTTGTGCTTCTGAAGCTCAAGAAGTTTGACACATGCCAAGGAGCCCTACTGTTTGCCTTCGCCCTTCCTGTAATATTTTCAAGTAATCTGGTCCAACATTGAGGTCTTGAATCCATTTGGAATTGATTCTAGTGCAGGGTGCTATATAAGGCTCTAGCGTCAGTTTTCTTGGAATCCAATTTTATTATAGGATCCGCATACTATCACCTGAGTCAATTATTAATTTGGAAATGAACACATGAGGAAAAATGAGTCCAAAACAACAATAACTGAGGTATAGATAGATAGTTCAAAGTCCAAGTTTTGACCCACTATGGAGATGTGGGAGACCAGACCAGCTGCTTACTGCTGTTTGGCCTTAGGTTTGTCATTCATGACATGAGTGGCTGAATTAGATAATTTTATCATCAAATCTTAACATACAGTTTCTAAGATTTCAAGTCTCCAGTTTTCGCATAAAGTGTTTCTAGTTTTCACATAAAGTGTTGATTTTGATGTGCAAATGTTATGAAAGTAAGGCTATAAATTTATATTTAATATTTATTACTTATATCAAGGGAAAATTCAGCTCTCCTGTGTATCTGAAAACCTTTCTAGATTAATCAGGATATTGTTTTCTTCTAATTTATTAATGGAAAATTTTAAGCCTGGAGTAGATGCCAATTATAAACATAGTATGTCACATTTATCTAACTGGGTTATAAAATATACTTTCAAGGGTCTGAAATATATTTGACAGAAGAGTGAGATCAAGAAATGTTTTTCTCTCACTCTCTGGTGTATTCCATCAATGCAGTGTGCTCCAGTTTCATGCTTCTTGTCACAGATTGCGGAATCTCCTCCTTTTTGAGGACTGAATAATATCCTGCTCTGTGTGTGTGTATGTGTGTGTGTGCATGCTTTACGCATTCATCTGTCCACAAACATAGGTTGCTCCTACATCTTGACTAATGGCGCAATGACTAGGTATTGGCAATATTATACTGAGGTGAGGTCACTTTTATTTCCTTTGGATATAAATCCAGGAGAGGGATGCTATATTTCCTTTTGATGGAATCTCTATACTATTTCTCAGAATGGCATTCTTTCTCTCTCTGTCTCTCTCTCTCCCCCTCTCTCCCTCCCTTCCTTTTATGTTTCTTTCTCTTTCCTTTCTTCCAATCTGTATCTCTCTGTATGTCTCTGCCTTCCTCCCTTCCTCCCTCCCTGTCTTTCCCTCTCTTCCTCCCTCTTTCCTTTCCTCACTTCCTTCCTTCTTCCCTTCCTTCCTTTGTTTTCCCTTTGGTGATACTATGGTATGATTTGGAGCCTTTCACTTTCTCGGCATGGCTTACTTACATTCTACCACTTGCGCAATGCCAGATTTTTGCTGGTTAATTGGAGATGGAGTCTCCCAGACATTGTTCTAGGCTGGCATCAAATCATAATCTTCCTGTTCTCAGCCTCTTTATTAATTAGGATTATAGGCATGCATTATTGGTGCCTGGTACCTCTGGTACCTAATTGGGGGATATCTTTTCTTTGTACCCTCACCAGTACTTGCTAGCTGAGTTCTTTACAATAGTATCCTAACAGATATGAAGAGTTGCTTCACTGAAGTATTTGTACTCTGGTAGTGACTTAGGAGAAATAACTGATATTGATGATCTTTTCCTATATTTTTGACCATTCATGTGTCTTGTTTAGGGAAAAACGAAGCTTGTTTATCCATTTTAAAACTGGGTTATTTGTGTGTTAGAGTAGGGGAGTCTCTTGATTTTGCTTTTCTAACTATGTTCTGTGAGATAACTAGTACACTTGCACAGTAACTCCTATCACCTATATGGTCTAATTCACAGCTTCGAACCATGGCCAACCGTGTCCAATCCAAGAGATATGTATCTACCTGCTTATTCAGACCAGATATACACTGTAACTTCCATTAATAATAAAGTATCATGCTGATTCTTAAAAATGCTACAATCTATTTGAAAAAAACTCATCTTGAAAATATGCTGTAGATGTAAGTGAAATTTTTAAGCCTTTCTTCCAAAGCATGAATAAGGACTACATTGGCAAGACCATATTATTTGAAGGATTATGTCTGAAGGGACCTACAATTCAGGGTTCATGATCATGGGAGAAATATTATCTTTAATGCAAGACACCTGCAATAAATATTAATTCATACTGTTTCTAGAGGTCCAATCATTTTTAAAGGGATATTCTCATATGTGACAATTTGTAGTAGACCACTATAAATTTAAAAACACACTATCACCAAAAATGTCACTCTCATTGAGTCCCTTTCTGGTTATGATATACCATATTAAAGTCAAAAGGTCACTGGACTTTTCATATTAATAAAAATTATTCAGTTTTGGCTTCTTTTTCAAAAAAGAAGGTCATCATATATTAGGTTATATAAAGACTTTTAAAATAGCATACCTAGCAGGGTGCTGGTCAATCACCTGTAATCGTAATTACTCAGGAGCTGAAATCTGAGGATTTGAGGTTCAAAGCCAGCCCAGGCTGGAAGTCCATGAGACTCTTATCTGCAATAAACTACTCAAAAAAATGCCAGAAGTGGTGTGATAAACTGTATAGAACTCTAAACATTCAAACACATTGAAACCAAAGGAGGATAGTCTTAGGATAGGAAAACAAAGGTACAATGTCTATGTGCCTCTGGTCAAATAGAGCAGTATGTACAGAGCTAAACTGCAGGGGTTTTGTTTGTTCTGTTTCTGTCTTGTTTATCTGTCTTGGGAGGGTAAGGGGTCACTAAAAGGGAGGGACAAAGGGTGCACAAATGCAGTCTTAGTGCTGAGTAGACACTATGTTGAAAATGAAGTGTGCAACTTGTGGGTGGGGACAGGAGGGAAAACCTGGGGGCTGACACTGTCCAAAAAGAAACGTATTCATAACCTGACTTATGAAACTGTATCCCCGCTGTACATCACTTTCATAATAATAATGCAATGTTTTTAAAGCCAGGAGTGGAGCTGTGGCTCAAATGGTAGAGCACTGGACATGAGCAAAAAAGTTCAGGGACATAGCACTTAGGCACTGTGTTCAAGCCCCAGGACTGGCACACACACAATAAAAGAACATAACAAAGAGTTGACCCTTTGGGGAACTGTTACAGGAGTAAGATCATTTCTTGTTGAGCATTGTAACCAGTGCTTTATGACCAATTTAAACTACGCATGCTTGATAATGCCCAGGCACCTGCTTGCATGTTTCCACTTCCTTGTGGATTCTGAAAGAGACGGGCTTTGTACAAACCATAGCGGTCTTCTTCATGGCGCTGGCGTTGACTGTACTGAATAAACTCTCCCCTTCCTCCTAAAGTCGCACCTGTCTCCTCTATACATTTCCCTTTTATGTTCTCAGTAATGTTTTTGCTTTGCCTGATTCAAGTTTACTAGAACATTGGAATATTCAAGAGAAGATATTTTGAGAATTTTATGTTAGATATTCAATGAAAATCATTTCCTGACAATTAAAATCCAACCAGGAGCTCATTATAGCTGTTATAAAGGAAAGAATGGGAGAAAAGCAAGTAATCACCATGCTATTGCAAACCCAAGGAAAGAATGGACAGCCACCTCTAAAGCATTTGACTGAAATTTTCTTAGCTTTTGAAAAAACTCATTGACTACATTTTGTATATAGTAAATGAATAAATAAATACACTGAACAATGACCATCCCTGTTGCTATATGCAAGAGATTTTGCTGGGTGTCTCACAAACGGTAGAAAATTAGAAATCCTCACTTTATATGCTAAAAGTAGACATTATTAAAAGTTAAGAATGACAAGGAGTCAGTCGCACATTCTGTACGCCTTATTACTCTGGAGGAAAGACCTGGAAAATCTAATTTGGGAGCCAGTTCAGACAGAAAATACCCTTGACTCCAACTCCCAACTTAGTAGAAAACCAACAAGTAAACAAAGATGGCTGCCGTACTTCCTAATTGTAGCATTTTCCCTACCAGCTCACCTTGGTACTGAAACCATCCTGCCTCTGTTCCAAGAGGAAAATTCCAGTTTTCTTCCTTATTGAAATAATCCTAAATATATCTTCCTTGCCTATGTCAACTGTCTAGAACAAATTTTTTCATGAGAGTTGTCTTAAAACCTACTAACTCAAGTAGCACATGGGAAATAATAAATACTGCCTAGATGGTGTTTTGCTAAATACTATTTTGTTGCTAATTCCATCTCTTTGAAGCCACAGAAATTATCTCTCATAATTCCAAGCACTCCTATGGATTTAGGTATTATGTTAGGATTCAGCATATTAGAAAATAAGCCTTTATGTTTATGTGGGTGGTTTTTTTCTGTTTTTTGTAATTTGCATTTTGTGGATAAATAGAAGTAAGAACACAACAACATATTTCACCTCTAGCATCTATTGAGCTGGCTTGAGCCTGTGCATATGAATTCCAGTAACAGTGATTGGGGCTACACAGCTTATCAAGGACAGAGTCTCTTGCCTAAAGCACACAGGCACCAACACAATCTCAAGCAGAGAATTCAGACCTCATATCTCCAAAGCCAAATTTCAAATTTCCTTCTTATGAACTGATAAAATCCTGAAGCAAGAATATCTAAATGTCATATCACCAGGAGACATATTCAGTGAGGATCAAATGAAAAATCTTACAGTCTATTTTTGACTAAATGTTCTCTGAAATTAAACCAACCCTTCTGAGTACCCTCTAGGAACAAAAGAACAAAATATGTCATTGTCATTTCCAGTCTTATGAATATAGAAATTGTCTCTTCCCTTTATATTCTTGACTTGGATCACCTGCAAGACCATTGAAGTCATTTTTATACCCATTTTAATTAACTATATTTCTCCAAGCTCTGTGGCATGATTGTTGAAGAAGAATGATGAGAAGATAAATGTTGAATATTAAAAAAGCTTTATTTTAGGTGAATTTTTCTATTATGCAACAAAATTAAGTGAAATACTCTGATCTCTTGAAATACTTGAT
The DNA here is from genome assembly GCF_024711535.1 of Dipodomys merriami. Lineage (NCBI taxonomy): Eukaryota > Metazoa > Chordata > Mammalia > Rodentia > Heteromyidae > Dipodomys > Dipodomys merriami. The sequence continues at coordinate 2,780,390 of NW_027206313.1, read as the reverse complement.
ATTTTTTCAAGCCAAGATGCATTATACCTTATTTTCTATTCAAATCATCCTATGGCAGGCACTATTTCAAGTTTTACTAGTTGGTGATACTTTGTAAAATAATATAAAATAGGCATGTAACTCGGTGGTGGGGTGCATATCACATGTAAACAAGGTCCTGGGGTTCTAGCCTCAATCTTACAGTAAGACGTAAGCAAGGATGATAACCACAAGGCCAAAGCGTGCACTGTGCCTTGTTTACGGTGCCATTATGATGATATGCAATTTAAATCCTTTTAATGATCATTCCACTACTATGTGTACATCCTGAATGTCAAAATAGAATCTTTATTGCCTCTGCCACTGATCATTTATGTAAGTGTGGAGATGATATGCTGGTAAGTTTGAAGCTGATTTTAAGAAACATAACTAGTAGATAACACTATTTGAAGATTCTCTTTAAATTATTAGTTTCCTGAACACTGAAAAATGATTTTTATATTTAACAATAAAAATTTAAAAGATGAACACCTACTCAAAGTTTTTCAAAGCAAAGTGGAACAAACCAAGATATCCGTTTAGTATATGTAATTAACATAATTTAAATTAAGTTCAACCTGAGGAAGATCACAAAGACTATACATACCTAACTATCAGAATGTTGTGTTGGATACTTAACTATAGCATCAACAAGTCTCTATAAAACCTATTAGTGAATTCTTTTCACGTAGTTAAAAAATACTCTATTATCAGTTCACAATCACAGATACCTAAGTTGCCTAGATATCTAAATAATATTCTTATAATCCACACAACTCAACGTTAGCTCTTGATAGCCATTTAATATTAAATTTTATTTTATTAAATTTTACTTCTCTCTCTCTCTTTGAGTACTAAGTTAGAATATAATGGCCATTATAGCTATCTAATATTTTGTAAGGGAGCCAAAAACACAGATTGGAAGAAAGACAGCCTCTTCAACAAATGGTGCTGGCAGAAAACTGAAGCTAGATCCTTATATATCACCTTGTACCAGAATCAATTCAAAATTGATCAAAGACATCAATGTAAGGCCAGAGACCATGAAAATATTACAGGATGATGTAGGTTAAACACTCCTTAGTAAAGGTCAAAACCTCCTAAGTAATAACAGAATAACAACAAATCAAAGAAAGACTGGACAAATGGGACTGCATCAAAACTAAAAGTTTCTGCATGGCAAAAGACAGAGAAAACAAGATAACCAGAAAGTCCACAGAATAGCAGAGATTTTTAACTAGCTATACATCAGACAAGGGCCTCATATCTAAACTATACTTGGAGTTCAAAAAATTAACCCCAAAAAAACTAATCCTCAAAGAAACAACAACTCAATTTAATAAATGGGCTAGTGACTTAGAGATTTCTCCAAGAACGATGAATGGCTAATAGACACATGAAGAAATGTTGGCCTTGTCTGGTAATAAAGGAAATGTAAGCCCAAACCACACTGGGATTCAACCTCACCACCGTTAATTTGTTTGCATGAATGTAAACCTCTTCAACCACTCTGCAAAGCACTATGGCGGTTCCTCAAAAAACTAAACATGGGGCTATCACATAACCTAGCAATCCCAGTCCTGGTCATTTATCTAATAGAATACAAACAAACAAGTCCACACTAAAGCTACCAGCACTATCATGTTCACTGAAGCATTATTAACTATAGCCAAGATATGGAATCAGCTCAGATGCTCCTTGGTGGACAGATAGATCAAGAAAATGTGGCATAGATACACAATGCCATTCTACTAACCCATCACAAAGAATGGTATTGTTAACATTCAGAAGGAAATAGAAAGACTTGGAAGTTATCATAAATGAAGTAAGCTAGACCCAAAGACACATAGGGTGCATAGGTTTTCTCATTCGTGGTAGCTAGAATGTGCCTATAAATCTAAATTATACTGAGATATGATCAATTATACAAGTCTCCAGGCATTCAAACACAACAGGCTCAAAGGAGGATATTCTTAGGATGGGAACACAAAGGTGCAATCCCTAGGTGCACACGATCATATAAAAAAGCATTGAAATGAGGGGAGGGAAAGAGAAATAACAAACTGCTGAAACAAGGATACAGGATGACCCATTGTAACAGTGAGACGTACAAGATACTATGCAGAAAACAAACTTCACAGCTTGGGGGCAGGGACCTGGGGAGGTGGGATGGAAGGGATGGTAGGAGAAAAGCAAAGGAGGAGGCAACAATGCTTGACGGGAAATGGACTCATGACGTTGCTCGTGTAACTGTGACCCCTCTGTACAGTAGCTTTACAATAAAAAACATTTTATAAAAAGCACTGAAATGAACTCCAGGAAAATGTAAACAAGGTGTTTTTCTTTGATTTTTTTGTTTTCTTTTGTTTAGTCATTTATCTGTCCTTGCGAGGGAAGGGGTACACAGAAGTGGTTGGACACAGGGTACACACATGCAGCAGTGGTACTCACTGGACACAATGTTGAAAATGAACTGTCAACTTGTGGGTGGGCACAGGAGGGAAAACTAAGATAAAATGAGGGAAGGGTGACACTGTCCAAAAACAAATGTCCTCTTTACCTGATTTATGTAACCGTAAACCTTGTGTATAACTCCTTTAAAATAGCAATAGAAATGCAAATGCATAAAAGGGAAAAAACAGAATATGAGCATCATACTCCCCAGATGAAATGAACTGAGTTCTACTTTAGTAACTGTGCATAAATAATGCAAGCTTCAGCAACCAGTAATTTAGAAATGTAGATTCTTAAGTCATTCTTGTCTGTTACATAAAACTGACACAGATTTCCTTACGTACTGATTTCATGCTATTGCAAATCATGTATACTAACATTTTATTTTGTTGTTTTGTTATTTAAAACATAATTGTGTAATATACAGATGTAATCTGTACAGAGAGCTATTTAATGATTCTCAATTTTGGTGACATACTAGAATCATTTGGGTAATTTTAACTGTATTGACGACTGAGCCCAAAAGACAGTTTCTTATGTGAGAAAACAAAGAAATAAGGCTCATGAGTTCTGAAATATTCCTCAATACACTGGTAATTTGCTGTCTCTAAAACAAGATAGACAGATGAAGGGACAGGGAAATCAAAATTCACAAATATTAAAAGAGCAACACATAGGCATTAGAACCAGGAAAAAAACTAGAAAACACAAACACACAAATAAAAGGAAAACCATTGCAATCTCCCATTACCTCATTTTAGAATGATAGAGATAAAATGGTTATCTGCTGCTTTTCAACATCTCAAAGGAGAAAGCATACACAAAGTTTTCATGAGTAAGGAAAGGGACTATTTCTAAAATTTTATTTTATTTTCCCTGGGTTTTTCTTAGTCTTAGATCAGAGCTCCATGTTTTATTGCACTTAGCATGAGTGTGCAATGATTAGCAGTTGCTAGACATGATTTCATCAACCCTGTGTTTGCCTCTCTCCTTCCCCTTGGAGGACTGAAAACAGGAGCCAACAATTTGAGTCTTTGTTCCCATTGTCTGTGGGAAGCAGAACATGTTTCTGCTTTTCTTTCCATTTCTCATGACGTTGTTTTACTATACTAACGTAATAATTTCTAGCCGGTGAGACAGCTTCATATTATTTTCATGTGTGAATCTCAGTTACCTGTGATTTTGTAGGGGTGCGAGTAAACACAGGGAATCTTTCCACACCTCATCCCCTCTGTCACAACATTTCTACTATAAGATGCTAAGAATACTTAGAACATATGTTTTCAGATTTACTTATCTTTTAAAACCTTGCACACGTGCGCATGGGAGTGTGTGTTTGTGTGTGTGTGTGTGTGTGTGTGTGTGTGCGTGTGCGAGTATGTGTGTGCCTACCAGTACTGGTGCTTGATCTTGCTCTTACTTTGCTTTTTTCTCAGATCGATGGTCTTACCACTTGAGCCAGATCTCCAGCACAGCATTCTTGCTGGTTAACTGGAAATAAGAGTCTCTCAAATTTTTCTTTCTGGGCTGGATTTGAACTGAATTCCTCAGATCTCAACCATCTTGTCCTTTTAACAATCATTCCACACTTGTATAGCAATTCTAAACCAAGACCTAACCAGTAGACCACTAGGATAGTCCTAGCAGAGGATCTCAATAGCTCAAAAGCTATGTACATATGATCATAGAAGATGATGCTAAGTGAAATGAACTCCAAGATATGGTAACAAGAGGTTTTTCATTATTGTTATTTTTAATGTACTATGTGAAATGCTCTCTTTTCTCTTTGGTTGTTCTGTATTTGATTTTGGTACCTGGGGTATTGTACATATATTATCTGAATTGGGGAAGGGAAGGGGAACAACAAAATGGTGAGAAAAAGGACAAAGTCGGAACCACAGTGGTGTGGGAGATCAAGGGAGGAGGAAAAATGGGAGAAAATGAAGGAGGGGGTAACAAGTTTGACCAGAAATGTACTTGCTACCTTATGTATGTAACAGTAACCCCTCTGTACATGACCCTGACAATAAAATTTTAAAAAGGAAATTCTAAAACATAAGCTCTTTTAGATACTGGGGCAGAAAAGACTTGTCAGTTTCCTGTGTTAGTAGACATTCTACCCCTCTCCATCCCTGTCTACTCTTCAGACCCAAGATTGGACAGGAATTCTCCCCAAAGCATGATCTGGTTAGAATTTAGAAACATACTAATTCTTTTCCACTATCTTCAAGAATTTGTTTCCCACACCCTTTTATGAACAAACTTTTTATACAGAGATTAGAAAACTATCTAAAGAGTCTCTGTTCTCTTAAAGGCTTTTGTATTACCTTTGATTTTCAATTTTGACAGGAGGAAAAGAAAAACATATACACACATTCAACATATACACACATTCTGTTTACCCAAGCTCACCTACATCACCAAGACTTAATTTATTTTACAAAAGCTCCTAAAATATCTTGAGGTAGCACTATTATCAGGGGAAGGAAAGAAATGAAGGGAAATAAGAAAAACCAAAAATGAGCAATAAGAGGAAGAAACATTTCCTGCTTCCTATACATGAAATGAGAGTGAAAAATCAAAATGGTGGTCTTTGTAATAGGCGTTTACCCTTTCTTAGCTGTAGTATTGGTAGGCTCTCTAGTAACCCATCATCATTATGAACAATGCTGATAAGGGTTCTTGGTGGGCTGTGGCCCAAAACATTGCCAGGGGGTGCTGTTTCTTATTAAAAACAAAAACAAACAAAAAACAAAAACATGGACATAGGCTTGCCTGAAATATAGAGCCAGTAGGAGAGTTTCAAGACTCATGGGCCAGACATGCCCTCCAATTGTCTTTCCTACCATGCTGAGTTCTTAGCTTTTCAAAGAAGGTAGCTGCAGAGAGCCGACTATGTCTCCTTGTTTGTGTAACTTCACATCTAAAAGGAGAAGGTGATGGGAGGAGAGCCTGTTGCTCTGTTCAGTTTTTGCTTCCTGATTTTATTTAAAACATTTAGCCCTTTCAAGGTTTACTGTTTTTAATTTCCCAGTTGCTCTATCCATCTATCCAACCTCAGTACTTTCTGCCATATCCGGTGTCTTCTACCTGTTTTTCATAGGATTTGTTCAAATCAAATAATCATCAAATATTTATACCTACATGGATGATAAGAAATTTAGAATAAGCTTTCCTCAGTTCGTGGACTGGGAGATTTATGAAGACTAACCTTTGTAACTGAAAATAAATGTTACATTTTTTGAAATGTTAGTAAGAAAATTCTTATGCATGGAACCACAAATGTAAAAATTATTCTCTTTCCTGTGGTTATCTTCAAAGATTAATACATTAAATAAAAACAACAGAAAGCCAAGTGATGCTGACACATGCCTGTAGTGCTTGGTACTCACAAAGCTAAAATCTGAGGGCGAGTCAGCCTGGGATAGGAGAGGCTGAGAATATCTTTATGTCCAATTAACTACCAAAAAGCCTGAGGTAGAGTTGTGGCTCAAGTGCCAGCGTGCCAGTCTTGAGTGAAAAAGCTAAGGGACAGCACCAGTTCAAGCCCCAGTACTGACAGGAGAAAAAGAAGAAAGAAAAACAAATGTGAAAATAGAAAACAGTAAAGTGCTTTATGTCTAATTGTTCATCCTATGAATTCAGTCAGCTGAGACGGTGGCTCTATCCTCACCACAGTGATTTCATTCAACATAACAGAAATAAAACCCGCATTCACATGCAAAGCACTGTACAGGAAAGGAAACATGAGGCTTCAAATTTGCAAGTTTAGAAAATCAATTTGATATAAATGTTGAGTAAAGCATATGAAAAGGTTTAGAATTTTCATAAATGGAAGAAAGCCGACATAACTGTTTAGGTTTAAAAATATTATTAGTCTAATTCCATCTGCGAAGCATACTTTTATTTTTAACTTGATTCTGACCCTGAGGATACAGATTGGTATCACTACATCCACATTTGCACAGAAACTCTGCTAGAATTTAGGATAAGAAGAGTCTTGAATGTATTTAAGTCAGTGAATAAATATAAACCAAACTAGAAGTTTCAATTTTAAGGGAATATTTATATAGCATAATTGTCCTAGAAATCTCTCTTATCAGCTAAATTCATCCCTGGAAGGAAAAAAATCTACTTTTCACTAAAAGTAGATAAAGTGTTCAAAAATAAGAAAAAGAAAACCAAGTGAAACTCATGTTTTAATTCAAATTGGAAACATACAAGTGTAACCAAACTTTTGTATACTAAGTGTATGCCATTTACACTATCATACTGTGTCTAGTTTAAAAATTCAGAAGTAGGGTTTGAATGATTTACCACTTGGTAGAGTGCCTGCTAAGGCACTCCAGCAAGGAACATTTTACTTTTTAATCCAAAATTTTAATTGCTTATTTCTTTACAAACATTTTCATTTAGTTACGTTTGCAAATTAACAAAATTTTGCATTTTTTGGAATATGGAGACATTGTGAAATGGTTAAGTGTAACTAATTCATGTGTTAGCTCATAAGATCACCATACTTTTGTCCCACCAATTTTTGTCTTAATGTTGTGTGTATCTGCATGCACACCAGCCTTGGAGCTTGAACTTATGGTCTAAGCACTGTCTCTGAGTTTTTATATGTAGAGCTAGTGCTCTACTGTTTAAACTATAGCTCCTCCTCTGGCTTTTTGGTGGTTCACTGGTGATAAGAGTCTCAAAGACTTTTTTAAAAGGCTATTTAGAAGTTAAGTCAATATATTTTTAATTTTTAAATAAAATATTTACGGTAAAGGTAATGTGCAGAGGGGTGGCGTTACAAGTACATTTCTTTATAACACTTCACCCCTTCCTTCATTCTCTCCCAGTTTTTCCCCTGGGACTTCCCTAACCCCTCCCCCTTCCGAGTTGTATTTTATTTTATTCTAAGTAATAAGAAAAGATATAAGAATCAAAAGTGTGCAAGAGCACATGAAAGAATTGTCAGGAGTTAGACTAATAGGCTGAAACAATCTCTATAGCAGGTTGGATAGTTTGGGATCATATAAAGTTAGAGTAGGGCAAAGTCAACGGTGATACTCACTAGACGCTATGATGAAAATGAACTGTACAACTTGCGGGGGAGGGGAATCTGGAGGGGAAAACCTGGGAGAAAACTAGGGAAGAGGTGACATTGCTCAAAAAGAAATGCGTATAGTACCCAACGTATGTAACTGTAGCCCCTCAGTACATCACCTTTACAATAAAAATAAAACAGTAAAATAAAAGTAGACTAGAAAGGGTTTGTGTTAGAACTTCCAGCCCAGAGGGAAGCATTTTAGTTAAAAGATGATCCTGAACCTTCTCAATGTCTGCGTCGTGATTGAATGCTGAAAGGAAAACCTCTCTGTGGCACCTAGACAAAAGGGCGTGCTCTGTGAAGGAGAGGTCAGGTGGGCAGCAGGTGACAGATGCGACTGTCAGCAGGGGCAGGAAGCTGCCTCCGAGGAAGTGCCGGGCCTGACTTTATGAAGGAAGGAGTTGGATAAACTCAACAAGAATCCCGCTGAGAACTGAAAACCAGGTGATCAGAAAACTTCCTCCCAAGTCGAACCGAGAAACTTTCAAGGGTTCTTTCACCTTGACTTGTGAAAGACAAAACTCCTGACAGGTGCCAGTGACTAAAACCTGCGACCCTAGCTACTCAGGGGGCTGAGAGCTGAGGATGAAGCTTCAAAGTCAGCCTGGGCAGGAAAGTCCGTGGATCTCTCATCTCCAATTAGCCATGGAAACGTTGGAAATGAAGCTGTGACTCAAGTGGTAAGGAATAAGCCTCGGGTGGAAATCTAAGGGACAGCATCTAGGCCTCGTGTTCAAGCCCAGGATTGGCCCAAACAGAACAGAACAAAACAAAAATAAATGCCAGAGCATCCTGTACTGCATTTTAAATAATAATATAGTCCTTCTGTTACAACTGTGAAGTTTAATTAGGAGGGAGAATACATACAAGCACTCAGATTTCATCTTAAAGAGTCACTCAGATTAGTAAAAATAATGCCAAATGGCATTCTGGTCTGTTATTAGCAGTATTCGTTGCATAAATTCCTATGATTCTCTGTGTAAAGCCATGTCACTGAGACATATATTCAAATAGGCTATACTATACACTTTGACTACAGCAAAATTATAGTTTATGGTTTATCAAGTTTTGTTTTCATATTACTCTTTTAACTATAAACATGAATATTCTTACTTTTTTGAAAGATCTTGATTTAATCTCTTATTTGAACAGATGTTGAAGTATAACCACCTAGAGGTAGATTTTATTTAGCCAGATAAATTATGATCTAACTGAATTTACTTGGGTGCTATTATTACATGTTATCAGAAGCAATTAAAATGAAAACACTCTTGTCTGAAGAGTTTAATAAAGCATGCCTATTGCAGTTACTCCAATTTCTATCATGCTAATTTTATGATTTGTTAACTCACAGAATGCATTAAGTCAGAAATGAGATTTATATATGTACTAGAATTCGCAAAGAAATTCATTAACTTCAATTTATTGTTTTAACTACAAAGTCATGTAAATAAAATATCATTAAATATGAATAAAATATCATTAGCGTCGAACTATGCAAACACAAAAGAATCCAGCAGATTAGCAAGGAAGAGGAATAATCTGGCCAAAAAATCACAAATTTACAAAGGTTTGTGCTTGTTCATGGTTTATTGTTAGCAATTAACCTGACTTTCAGTAAGTAATTGGGACCTGATTAGCAGTTGTTAGCAGGATAAACTCTTAAGAAAGGCAAAATCTTAGAAACCTGGACGGTAGTAGGATAGATCATGGTAGCAATGATGTAAGATATAAAATGCATAAAGACATGTAATTTGGGGAACAAGTATATGATGAAAACCTAGTAAAGACATAGATCAAATGAAGCAGGAAAATGAAAGCACTGTGTTTTTATTGCTACAATCACATGACCTAAAACAAGAGAGGTGGGGGGAGGGTAAGCAAGAACTCGGTAATATTTGTGATATATGCAGGTATATCAGGTAGAAGACTGGAGATTCTGTTTGTTCAGAGACTCTGAAGGCTGCAGACTGCTGAGCCCTGAAGTCACATATCTGTATTACCTCATTCATCCTCCATTCCAGTATCAATGCCTAGAGGAGAACTGAGACGCCTGCTCTTGCTGCCTTCGCAACTGGCTGGGAATTGGTTGTGCAATTGCAGCCACCTGTGGTGGACAGACTCCTTGCCCTTTGATTGATCAGATAGGACTAAACCTAGAGTTCTAATACATTGAAGACATTGTACTAATGCCTTCATTTTAAAGCAAGCCACAGACCTGCAAGTAACTTGATCAAGAACAATGAGGCAATGAGGAAACTGGTACAGAGCTAGGTTTTCTAGTTTCAAACTGCTACCTGCTGCATACAAATATTCTGTCTTTCGACAGCAGGGCTACAATATATTTTTGGCAATTTTAGATAGATGAATATGTATAAGAGATTTATGTATTTTTCAATATTTTAAGTTGTTGTACAAGTAGTAGCCATTCAGCAAAGCAGTTTATGACAGTGCCTCTTGACCAATGCCACCCTGCCCTCATTTTTCTTACTTTTTATGTTATGTATTGAATTATTTTGCCATTTAACAAAGCTGTTTTGTATATAATATATAATATATATTTATATAACGATCCATGTCACCCTTCAACATCTTCCCCTCCTTTGGTCCACCCCTTCTTTTACTTTTCTCTTTATATAATGCATTTTTCCTGCATTCTGCTCCCTTCCTATTTATTCCTCTACCCCTCTCCCCTTGTCCCCCACTTTGCAAGTACCCAATTCCTAGTATGTATTTTGTTGAGTTTTGATTTAGTCTTTCCAAAGAATTAAACTATTTGTGTTCTCCAGAGATTCTATTATACTTCAGTTAATTTGTTTATACTCATTTGCATGTCGCCTATGTGTTTACTTGTAGATTAGAGGCACACTCTGTCTCCTGCAAATGAGGGAAACCATGCGATCTGTATTTCTCTCGATTCGGCTTACTTCACATAATATAATTTTTCCAGGTTTTTTTTTCATTTCCTTATAAATACACAATGGAATTCTACGCATCCATCAGAAAGAATGACATTGCTCCATTTGTTAGGAAATGGAAAGACTTGGAAAAAATTATATTAAGTGAAGTAAGCCAGACCCAAAGAAGCATAGGTCCCATGGTTTCCCTTATTTGCAAAACTAGTATATGTCTGAGTCAAGCAGAAAAGGTCAGATAAGTTGATGTTAGGGAAATGAACCCCAAGATAAGGAATTCAATGCTTTTTCTTTCTTGCAATTGTTTCTAACATCCTTATAAGATATTTCTTTGTTGCTTTGTATATCCCTTCCCCACGGTATAACCTGTTTTCACTATTTGATGTTATAATTTGTGGAGGGGAAGGGAAAAATCAATTGTTTCAATAGGGATACAGGTGGACCCATTGCAACAATGAGATGTACAAGATATTATGTCGAAAAACGAACTTTATAACTTTGGCTGTGGGCGGGGGTGGTGTGTGGAAATGGGATGGGATGGGAAGGGGAAACAAAGGAAGAGGCAACAATGCTTGATAAGAAATGTACTCATTACCTTGCCCATGTAATTGTAACCCCTCTGTGCAGCATTTTCACAATAAAAAATAAATAAATAAACAAATGGTACTATCATTCTTTCTGATAGATAAGTAGAATTCCATTGTGTGTATACCACTCTTTAAAAAACTGTTATTGTAAAGGTGATGTATAGAGGGCATACAGTTACATAAGTCAGGTATTGAGTACATTTCTTACTGAAAAGTGTCACCTCTTCCCTCGTTTTCTCCCAGTTTCCCTCTGCTGGCACCCTTTCCCCACTTACAGGTTGTATAGTTCATTTTTAACACAGTGTCTAGTGAGTAGCAGAGCTGCAGTTATGCACCCATTGTCCGACAGCTTCACATGAACAGTCCCCAAGACAGATAAACCTACGTACAAGACAAAAGATACAGAAAACAAAAACAGTGACAAAGGAGAAAAAGTAAAAACAAAAGGCAAGATAAGAAAAAAAAACCCTCTTGTTTCCATTTCAATAAGCATCATTTTGTATTATCGTATGTCACAGCTACTGAGCCTCTCCATGATACTAAGAATGCCCTCCACGGTGTGAATGTCTAGAGTCCGATATACCATGTTCTCGTTATCCATTCCTCCCTTGAGGGGCATCTGAGTTGATTCCATATAATACATATGGAATAATAATGCTGCAATGATCATGGTTGTTTAGTGGCTTTAATATACCTTGTTTGTGCTCTGTTGGATAATTGCCCAGGAGTGAGATTGCTGGGTCCTAGGGGAGCTCTGTTTAGATTTTGAGGCAGCTCCATACTGCTTTCCCTAGTAGTTGAATAAGCGACAGTCCCACAAACAGTGTAATAGAGTTCCTTTTTTAGCTGCATCCCCATCAGCTATTGTTATTGTTAATATTCTGGGTATTGGCCGTTTTAACCAAGGTGGTGATGTAAACTCTCTATTTTCTTTGGATTTGTATTTCCTTTATGACCAGAGATGTTGAACATTTCTGCATTTGGCCATTTTTACTTCTGACAAACTTCTCTGTAACTCATTAGCCCACTTATTAATTGGGTTGTTTCATGTAAGGATTATTTATTTATATTTTTTCTAGTCCTAGGGCTTCACCTTTGGGCCTGGGTCCTATCCTTGAGCTACTTTTGCTCAAAGCTAGTCCTCTACCACTTGAACCACATATGATGCCACTTCCAGCTTTTTCTGAGTTATTTATTAGAGATAAGGGTTTCACGGACTTCCCTACCCAAGCTGGCTTCAAATCATGATCCTCAGATTTTAGCCTCCTGAGTAGTTAGGGTTACTGTTTTAAGCCACTAGTGCCTGGCTTTGGGATTATTTTTTGAGGGTTTAATTTTTTGAGCTCTAAGTATATCTTGGGTATTAACCCCTTGTCCGATCAATAGCTGGTGAAAATCATCTCTCATCCTGTGAGCTTTCTATTTATCTTCTTGGCTATATCCTTTACTGTACATAAACTTTTAAGTTTGATGTTTATCAATTCTTTTTGTGCTTCTGATTTTTTCTTAGAAAATTCTGAACTGAACCTAGGAACCTTAGTGTTCCTTTTCTTGCAGTGTTTCATGGTTTTTGCTCTTACATTAAGGTCTTTGATCCATTTTGAATTGATGCTGGTATGAGGTGTGGTATTAGGATCTAATTTCAGTTTTCTGCACATGAATATCCAGTTTTGCTAGCACCATTTGTTGAAAAGACTGTCTTTCTTCTGGCCTATATTTATGGCTCCCTTATTGAATATTAGATGGCATAGCTCTGTAGGTTTACTTCTGTGTCTTCTGTTCTCTGGCCTATTTTTTTTTATGCCAGTACCAAGCTGTTTTCATTGCTGTGGCTCTGTTAATACAGTTTGATGGTTAGTATTGTTATTCCTCCAACACTTTTCTGCCTTCTAAGGGTTGCCCTTGTTATTTGCAGTCTTTTTCTATTCCATATGAATTTTTGGATTTTTTTCTCTATCATTAAATAACGTTGTTAGGCTTTCGATGGGTTGTACATTCAATTTGTAAATTGCTTTGGGCAGTATTGCCATTTTCACAATGTTAAGTCTTCCAATCCAGGAGCCTGGAAAGTCTTTCCATTTCCTTAATTCTTCCTCAATTATCTTTTTCAAATATTAAATGTTTTACTATAGAGGTTTGGGGCAGAAAAGTTCATCAGTTTCTTATCACCAATTAATCACCACAAAGCTGGAGGTGGGGCTGTGGCTCAAGTGGTAGAGTGATCGCTTGAGCAACAAATAGTTCAGAGATAGCAGCCAGGCCTTGAATTTAAGTCCAAGGATTGGTACAATCACAGACTACACCAAAGAAATGTGTCTCCTATGGACTAAACCATCCATAAGGGTTAACTGTCATATGCCTCACCATTACGAGGCCCAACCAATCAATGAGTACCTAGTTTGTCCCAAATCCCCTTTGACACAAGAACTTACAATTACCTCCCCAGACTGAAAATATCGTGTATATTGTCAAAGAACCAAAGAATGGAAATACTTCCATTAGAAAGAATTCTAATTCTTCCTCTCTCCTCCTTTCTAGGTTCCAAGATTAAATCTATTCTATCTGAGCCATTCTAATCAAAGTAAAACACATGGAATTCATTAGTGATGAATGATGGTAGCAGATCCAGGGTCCATGGCATGACCTTGTTCAGAAATAGACCCCAAGTATGAAATCAGAGAAAATAAAGACATGAAACATGAAGCTGTTAGCTTAATTCCTGAGTAAAAGAGGTTTTCATTATCCAGCAGCTCATTCATTTAGACAGTAGCTAAATTGCTTAAAATCTTTTTCATATTTTGCAAAGATCAAACACATTATGAATGTCAAAACAACATGAAGTAACCCTTTCCAAGTGTCAAAATAAGTGCTCAGGAAAAAAATCTGCATACCTCAGTGATATGAAGAACACAACAAAATTATAATGATTGAAAGGTAAAACAATCACAGGGATTCATGTGATCATAATATGTCAGCCTGGTACTTACGAAGAGAGTATTTTGTCAAAATTGTGAAGTTTTAGGCTTTGCATGTATAAACTATGTTATTTTATATTTTCTTATTAGAGTGACTTTATGTATGTGAAGATCTAGAAAGGTGTTTATACCTTAGACTACCTATTTTTGTTCATTCATGAAGCTGCATCTTTTTCTTTTTTTGTGTGCCAGTACTGAGGCTTGATCTTAGAGCTGAGAAACTATCCCTTACCTATTTCACTCCAGACTGGTACCTTACCACTTGAGAAACAATTTCATTTCCAGCTTTATTGATGGTTAATTGGAGATAAAGAGTCTCACAGACTTCCTTGACCAGGCTGGCTTCAAACTACAATCCTTGGATCTCAGCCTCTGAATAACTAGGATTACAGGTGTGAGCAACTGGCACTTAGCTCTGAAAATACAATTTGGGTAAGAAATATTTCTGCATTACTTTCCTTTGTCATTCACATAATTCCATATCACATGTGGATTTATCTGCATTTTAATTTTTTAATTCAGAAATAAACCATAAGTTGTACATATTAATAGTGCATTATGTATTGGATACAATTATACATTGCATAATGTTAAAATTGCTTTACACATTTATTTCCTCATTTATCTTTGATTTGCAGCCAAACTTTCAAAAGTGCTTTCCTGTAGCTCTTCAAAATATGTGTACATAATGAGCTATAGTCATTATACCATGCAAATAGTACCAGAGCTAAGTGTAAGGGTTACTTACAAAACTTCTTTACGTTATACTTTTGCTTCTTCACAAAAGACTAGCATGATAAATTGAAGTGCTTCAAAGGAAATGGCACCAAACCTAATCACTGCTCCCAGGGAGATGCAGGTAACTGCCGTTTTATGTTCAAAGCTGCTGTGCACTCTCTAATGCCAGTGCCATATCTGTCATATCACACAATTATGCAATATAAATGATTTTAAAACTCTAAAATGTTTACTCTCAAAACTTAATTACAGTGTCACAGCTACTCATTGGCTTGAGAAATGCCATGTGATTTTGTGATAATGTCTAGTAATTGTCAGCCTTCATGCCCTTTCCCTAATTAGATGATAGCACTTTCAGAGCTGAACTGCTCATAGACCATTTCCTTACTGAGAAATCATCAGTATTTTATCAACATAAATTACACTGCAGTCTTTTGCTGCAATTCAGTGTACACCTTATATAAATACGTAACTGTTAGACAATGAGAAGAAAGCAAATCTGCATGATAAATAGTAGTAACTGCATCACACTATCACTTATATTCCATGGAAAATTCAGGCAAGACAGTGATGAATGATTTGTTTACACAATTTCCAGTGCAATTGTATGCATAAATACTCAGATTTTAAGTAATGGCATGTCCCCAAAGTGCTACAATTAGAATTTTAGATAAAAGGTATTGTGTAATTCCAGGAACTGCGTAGCCAGCTGACCATGCTACAAGCAAGTACTGATATGTGTAAAGAAAACCATAAAATTCTGTGTCTTATTCTTTGGTTCATTAAATAATAAGCTGTATAGTTCAAATTTAAGAATGTTTTAGGTTAATTAAGTTGCTTCTGCTAACAGATTAGTCTCATAAAAGTATTAAATTTATGAATGAGGGTATAAAAATAATGTCAAATTCAAAGAGTGGGTTAGTCTCTGCTTACATATCTTTGTATTTGTTTTAAGCTATTTTTATACTTAATCAGGACTTAAATTTGCTTTATTTCTTTTCCAACCTGCTTTCTCTCTCTCATCAAAAGAAGTTTAATCTCTTAAGCTAAAAGAAACTTCAATGAGTAATACCCTACGTATGTGGCTATGCAGCATTTTTGCACTATGAATAAATGCTATCATCAGTGCTTTGCCTCTTGACCTTTTGTAAGCACACCACCTTCACTCAAGTGTGGGTACCGTTCTGTCGTGCACATTACATGTAGATAGAAGTGTAGCAGCTGCTCTCAGATGACTAGGACCATTCTTACCTGAGATCTCTGGGACAGGGAAAGTGTGTCCATGCCTTATCATGCTTCTGTGGGTGATGTGCAGAGCACGCACTGTAAATTATTCAAATTCTGAAAGCAATGCTAGCTGATTACAAAAACAGCACTGCCATTTATGATATGAGTACATGCTTCCGGAAAATAGGGTGCTCTGCTTATTGCTTTCATGTTTTACAAATTTATGCCAATTCAAATACTAAATTCTACTGAATGCTGTATAATTCTCTGTTGGGCAAAATTTACATTGGCACAATATATTCATACATTAATAAAAAAGAAATAACCAGAAGTAAAATAATCTAAATGAAAGAGCAATCCTGTTGTAATCTAACATTTAATGTTGATTATAAATTGCAATATAATAAAAATTACAACATTTTTATTGATTTCACTCAATTTTCTAGGAAAATGTTTTAAATAAGTTAATTTTAAAACAAGTGTAGTTTAGCCATAGATCATCCATCCAACAGTGAAATGGTCTTTCATGGCAAATCTTTGTCTATGCTTTGCAAACGTATCTGGCTAATTCCTTACTCACCCAGCTTTAATGATATAACACAGTCAACTGGTTTTACTACAAGCAAACAATCTGTTATGTGAAAGATTTGTGATTCCATGGAAGTTCTACCTTGAGATCCACCTTAGTTCTCAAACATCAAAAGGTGTAAGTTTCAAACTCTGAGGTAATTATTATGTCACTGGCAGGAAAAGGAAGACAATCTAAAATTTAACAAAACCTTCATGTCCTCCATGACTGTTTACAAACTCAACTGGTGAGGTACTTGGAGGTCATATGAAACACAGTAATTTTTAATCCTGGAAAAATGATAAAAGGAAAACACATGGTGAGTGTTTACAGTAAAAAGTGGAGTGTTGTAATCCCCTCACTTGGAAAGCTGAATCGGTAGGATCCCAAGTTCAAGGTCAACCTGGTCTACACAGTATGGAACCTTGCCTCAAAAAAATCCAAAAGACTGAGGTAGCTCAAGGATAACACGTTTGCTAGCAGGCACAAGGCTCTTGGCTTTGTTTTCCCATACAAAAATAATTAAGAACACATTAGTTTTGCATTCAACATGTTAATCATTTATTTACCTTTGTCACATCTTCATAAGTTTTAAATACAGTGATCATACATTTTATAACTTATAGATTATGTCCTCTCTTGGTTATAGATTCTGTGTTTCACAACTTTCTGGAAAGTTGGATAATTCTGGTTTCATTACCTCTATATGCAAAACATAAAGAAAAATTTCCATGTCGAGTCAATGTTTAACATGACATTCTGCTCTTCATTTTCTCATTCCTTGAAAAATAAAGCCCATTTTCTTTTTATATATTCTTTCAAAAATACATTATCATCTTTTCATAGAAAGCTGCTTAAAAACAGTATTTCAAATTATTACAATATGGCCTGAAATTTTTGCAAGACTGAAGACTACCTCAGAAATTAAATAAAAACAACCCAAACATCGTGGCATTCTTCAAGTTACAGAGTGAATGAACTTCCACTTAACACAACTCCCTCTCTTCTGACCACTTAAAGAATCAGAATGTTCTCCACCACTCTTTCTTCTTATGACTGAAAGGAGAAAAAGTAACCTGAAAAAATTTAACTCTAGGGCAAAACATCATTTCGATCCAAATCAGTGCTATCGGGAACTCAGACTGGCTTATGAGTAGTCAGAAAAAGAAACAAGAAAAAAAAACCTTCCCTCTTTCTGCCTGGAGTAGCAAAGAACTATGACAGCTTTCAATTCCAAAGAAAAACGTTTAGGGCTGCTGCTGATTACTTCTTATTGCCAGAAACATCGACATTTTGTTCTGTAATTCTCCCATAAATCTGGATAGTTTCAGGAAGGCAGAGAGCTTGCTGATGTAGATGGCAAGAAAATCACAGCTTCAATTGGCTGGTGTATAATGCACATCATTCTGCAAGGAGGCTGGGAAGGAGGGGAAGGAGGGCGGCTGAGCATAATGAGTTCAGCAGATAATTCTAGAAGGATCAGCCTGGAACTGAATTGTTATCCCAGTGTGTAAGATACCCTCACAACATGGATGGTGCTATCAGTTTAGAAAGCTCTGATAGCATCCACCGTGAACGTGTCCAAACTCGTCATTGAATATATGGACATGGGATAAAATGAACCACTTCTTTCATTTAATTCTGGGGAAATGTTTGGCTTGGGCATTGGCTACGACCACTTGGTGACACGAGGCTTTTCCCACCGATGAAAATGCAGTATTACCTCTATCTGAATGTGTAATTCGTAACGATATAGTAGAGAAAATAAACTTTTTGGTATTGTCTCAGCATTGAGTAATGTAAAACTAGTGACAAACATCTTCTGGAAAAGCATAATAAAATAGTCCTTCGGTATTAAAAAAATCTCTTATCAAAAAGTATAATTTCAAAGTTAGGGAGCGTGGCGTGTGGAAGTGCATAGCTGCGTGGGGCGGGCGCGGGTCCCGGGTCCATCATCCACCAACGAGGCCCAACCGAGGCCCAAGCCTGCTCTCGCCATAAATAAAAGCATCTGCATCTCCAGGGAAGGTGGGCGGAGGTCAGCCGCCGAACCCGGCCAGCGGGGGCCCCTCGGGCCGCCGGAACCCGGCCAGCCGGGGCTCCCCCGGTCCGCGGCCTTGCAGGCCGCGAGGGCGGGACGCGCGCGGTGGGCCGCGAGCGCAGCACGCCCTTGCTCGCCCGGACTAACCCACTGCCCTGCTGGGCTCGGCTGGCCCCGGCTGGTCGGTAACTTGGGGCCTCCCCGTCTCGGATCCGCGGCAGCCCCGGGCGGCGGGTCACACGGTGGTGGTCGTGGACTTTCTCAGGATGGTCTTGTGCGGCGGGGGCGCGGGGGGAGGCAGGGCGGCGGGGCGCGGCGGGGGGAAGCGGCCGCCGTTCTCCAGCGGGAAGGGCGGGGGCTGGGCGGCGGGAGGGCGGGGGAGGCTCGGGCCCGGCGGCGGCGTCCTGCCGGGCGGCGTCGGGGCGCGGGGCGCGCGGGGGGCGCACGGCGGCGGCGGCGGCGTCCTGCCCGGGGCGCACGTCGGGGCGCACGGCGCGCGGCCCTCCCGCTCCCTCCGCGTCCGCCGCGCGTCGCAGCCCGGGCAGCAGCCGTGGTACTGCACGTCCTCGCTGAACCGCACGCGCTCCCGCGGCGCGGCCTGCGGGCACCGGTCCCCGCCGGGCGCGGGGTCGGCGGCCCCGCCGGGCAGGCCGCACGCGTCTCCGTTCGGGGCGCCGCGGGGGCGGGCCGGGCGGGCGGCGGGGTCGGCCCCTGCGGGCGGCGCGCCCCGCACGGGCGTGAGCCGGGGCGGCGGCGGCGGCGGGTTGGGCTTGCGGAGCACGGTGAGCACCGCGCAGGCCGGGGCCGGGGCCGGGGCCCTGGCGCGCTCCTTGGTCTTCTCCAGGCTGGAGGCCGTGGTGCCGCTCGAGCTGCTGTTGAGCGTGTCGGTCCGGGAGCTGTCCGTCATCTCCTCCTCCAGCTGCAGGTCAGAGGTCAGCGTGTCAATCTGGTCCACGACCTAGGGCAGAGAGCAGACAGGGGTGAGGCGGGGCCGACGGGGCGGGGCCCTGAGGACGTCCCTCCGCGGGCCCGGGGAGCGATCGGGCGGCGCCTCGGCTGCAGACGGGACGCGCAGCCCGGCAGAGGCCGCGCTGGGCTGGTGCGAAAGCGGCGCCCAGACGAAGCCCTGGCCGGCTCCCGGCAGCGGGGCCTGTGCCGCCAGCCGAGGGCCCGCGTGCCTGCGCCCCCCTGACCGCACACGGCCGGGCCTGACCTGCTGTGCAGCCCACCGGCCTGCCCTCCTGGTTCTTCCCCGCATGGAACACCAGCCTCCAAAGGCGGGGAAAGACAGACAGGAAGACGAATACTGGTCAGGGTTTCAATCCGCCGCGGCCTCCGTTCTCACCGCGTCCGGGACGATCTCTGCGTGTCGGCCAGGGGTCAGATCCGAATTCCCTGCAGGAGTAGTTGGTTTCCTACTTGGTGTCGGAGACAGTCACTCCATGAGGAATTGCTCGATTATTCTGGAAGAAACATTCCAGAACCTACCCACACATGGCCACAGTGTCCGTACGTTCCCTATGTCTAGGGGGCTATGTGGCCACTTTAGTGGGAGGCTCCATGACTCGGTGGACGGAAATGGAGCAGTCTGGATCCTGGGAACATGACCGCATGCGTGGAGAGGACGGTTCTCTCAATCGTATTGTGTACTCATCATATCGGAAGCAAACGAAAGAAGACTCAGAGCCCCGAGGGGGCAGAGATGGTTCCCAGGTGAGGGGTGCGTAGTTCTCTACAGTGCTGCGTTCTAAGTACGCAGTAAACGTCAAGAAGATAAGACACAAAAACTAAACGCTGCTGTGACTGAACAGGGAATCTGCCAGATAGCACTGACCTCCACCAGATCATCAGACACCTGACAGTCCAACTGCCAGGTTCTGCGAGGAAGCACAGTCAAGTGACAGGAAGAGACCAGTACCCAGTGGGAAGGAGGGTAAAGTCCTCCTGAAAGGTCAGCTGAGCCCCTGGCAGAAGAGCCCCTGCTCCAACGTCCTCTCAGAAAGAGCTTCCCCCAGAAAGAACGGGAGTCACCCCAGCTGAGCCACAGCTCCACTTCCAGACTTTTGCTTCAGAAACTTCCGCAGAGCATATTTCTGATTACAGTCAGCTTTTGTTTTCTTCCCATCATCACTATCCTATGACACCATGATTATTAGTTCATTAATGTTTTGTCTCCTTGGTTAGACTATAATCTCCCAGAGCTCAGTGAATCTGTCTTATAGCTGAAATAGGAAATGCATACTAAATGAATAAATATAAATGACTGAAAGGGAAAGTGTGGGAATAAAGTACCTTTCACATGCATGTGATACTGATTTCAGTTCTCTGCATTCCTATGAAATTCTGAAATAATGAAATTGCCCTTAAGCCATTTATTACTAATTTCTCTATTTTTCAAACATACAAACACACATCCATTTAAGATGTGTAAAATATTCCCACAGATAGCTTTCTGTGAGGGAAAATACTTAAATGATACCCTTTCATCTACTTGTATTTAAAGAAATATTTAAATTGGCCAGTGACAGGGGCTCATGCCTAAACCAAGGTATTCAGGAGGCAGAGATCTGGAGATTGCAACTTGAAGCTAGCCTGGACAAGAAGTCGGGTAGACTCCAGAAGTGGTGCTGTGGATCAAGACATAGAGCACTGGCCTTGAGCGAAAAAGCTAAGGAACAGAGCCCAAGCTCTTTTTCAAAGCTCATGTACTAGTACAAAAACTCAATTTATATTAACTTGACACTTTGGCTTTTTTTTTACATCTTTCTACATTTTAGATATAGAGATAAATGTTTGGTATGTAATTTCTGCTAATGATACTTAAATGATACTATTCTGTGCTTGACTTCTTTAGAAACTACTTAAAATATTAAATTATTGGTTAAAAAATCACAATCTTCTCCATATTGAAAACGTGTGATTGCACTGTGACAATAACAGCATTTATCAAAATATCAGAGGGTCATCACTAGAAATGTTTTTTTGATGAGAGCACTGGTGGGCTTGAAGGTAGGAGTCTTCAATGTAGTTGTAATTAAGACTAATTGATAGTAAAATTGGATCTTTTTTCCTTAGCATTATTTCCCTACTTAATTTAGAATAGGAAGAGAGAAAGTGACTTTCATATCTGAACTTTAAAAGATTTTTTTAAAAAAAATAGAAGAGAATTTCATGCACAGTAAAATGGAAAGTACAAGAAGGAAAAGAGTTTCAAAAGTAGAGTTCTATCTAACATGGAGGGGTGTGATGGATATGGTTCTCAAAAAGTATGAACACTAGAGACAAAAGGGGAAGCTAGGATGAGTAGCTGTAAAGACAGAAATACAAAGCGATGGGGTTTCATCAATATCCACGGGATAAATTTGAACTTATCCCAAAGGACACAGGTAGCCGTAAGACTTAAGGACAGCCAGTGAAGAAGTTCGGATTTTGCAGAGTCACGAAGAAATAAAAAGACATTGCCATAAAGCAAGTCATTAAAAAACATTATGGAAATTATGGAAAATGATGCTAATGGGAGTCTCTATTACATTATCTTGGCATCTGTAAAAAAATTTGAAAATCTCTAATGCCCATCTTTAGAATATCTTCCTGAACTTGGAACTACTTACTCTCACTCAATTACAAAGGGAGTGTACTTAGCGTTAATGCATCTGCAGACATTATCCTTGGATTCACCCAGGTATGCAAGCATTATGATATTCTTCCTGAACTCATGTTCAAGCATTCATAATGGAGCAAGCGGTATCATATTTTAAAATAGCCTTTCATGTCTAATTTAGGGAACTAGAATAAACAAGATGAAAGGAGAAGAGAGAATTTCAAATTTGGAATTGCTGTAGAATAGGCCTTCCAGGATGCTGTCTTCACTGTCATGGCTTTAGAGATATTTTATAAAGACAAATTATGCATATGTTGAAAATCAAGGAAGGTTTTCATCACATTTTTTCTTTTAAATCGGATTAATTTTGAAAAGTAATCTTTCATGCCCCTGACTCTGTTGCTAAGTCCACAAAAGGCTTTGTCATTATTTTTTCTTTGTGAGAACAGAATATTTACAACAAAAATCTCCTGTTTTTTAGTTTTACCAAAAGGGCACTCAAAGATATTGTAAATATTGTTGTATGATACTAGAAGCAGCAAACTGTACAATATTTTCTAACACTTAAAATGTTAGGGCAATGAACATAGGAAAAAAATGTAAAACATTTAATTTGTGAAACTACACTACCTCTTTCCCCACATTAAGTTTAACATTTCAATAAAAAGATTTCATGTTTCATATAATATAATCCCAGATAAAATGTTGTAATTTTATACTTAAAACTTCACTGGCACATGTCATACTCATTTATAAAAATTATTGAAGCCCTCTAGTGGCCAATATTATATATATTTTTATGCCAAATCTACATGAAATTACTTTCAGAAATTTTATTAGCATATTGATTATGTGGTTAATTAAAATCAAGCTATATGCTTGTTTTCTCAAAACAGAATCCCTTTCACTCAGTCTAAGTGAAAAGAAAAGGAAAAATTGTGTCATTTAAGATTCTATTAAGAAAGGATTTTTTGTTTGTTTTGTTTTTTGCCAGTGAGAGGGTTTAAACTCAAGGCCTTGGCTCGATCCCTGAGCTTTTTGTGCTCAGGGCTAGAGTTCTACCAGTTTAAGACACCACTCTATGAACAAGAAAGGATTGTTTTTAATTATACAATTTAACACAAAATTGTGAGTCTCGACAAAGTAGTTTGGGATTTTAAAAATTAAAAGCTAGAGATTGCATATGGATTTTAGGAAACATGATTTCTTCATGTGGTAACAAGCATTCAAGTCTGTGACTAAACATTTCCAGCAAATTCTGACATCGGTCCATTCAGACAGCATTTTCTTCAGAAGGCTAATGGTAAGCATTTACACAATAACTGTGCTAGTGTTTGCCATAAAATGAAAAGTCATTTTCAGATGCAGCACCAGGACTCGGCAGCTTGTGACGGGAATATGCAGGAAGGAACACAGAGAGAGTGGGGCACGGGGTGGAGCGTGGAGAACACAAGAATGAGTCACTCAGCTGAACTCTCACTGTCCTTTTAGAGAAACACCAAGAAGCTAGAAAGGCAGATTTTGGTAATTTAAACATCTTCAAACAATTGAAAATTTGTGAGTGGGGACGGGAGGGAAAAACTGGTAGAGTGAAGGAAGGGGTGTTCAAAAGGAAATGTGCTCATTATCTGACTCATGGACCTATAACCCCTCCGGACATCACCTTTACTGTAACAAGAAAAAATACATACATAAAAAAGCAGTAGATGGGAACGGCCAAACCTGCCTAATTGGTTGAAGGTCACTGTGCTGACCCCTGGCTTTGTGGACTCAGTCACCACATAAAGTCACCACAGTGGTGTTCTCTCTTTGCAGATCTGAAAAGAACATTGAAGCGCATGTGTCCATCTCTCGCGCTTTCCTAAGCAATCAAGTAACATTGGGTCTGCTGCTTGCCAGGGTGTCGCTTCCTAGTCCTCTGCCCCCTCCAGCTTGGGCGGATGGGACTGGCTCCTTCTGTCCTCCCGGCTGTCACATGAAGGTATGAGGACAAATGAAGCCTTGCTCAAAAAATATATCACCAAATACAATTTAAATGAGTTATAAGTAGTGCATATAGTTATGAGAATTTTAATGACTCCACTGTCTTACAGTCATCAATTAAGTCTATAAATTCAGTATTTATCATTTGTAAATCAAAGCTGCCTTTTCATTCATCTTAACTTACGTCGTGATGGGTATCAATATATATTACTGAAGGGCTTTCTGTTCAAAAGTGCTTTAAACAATGGCTTAGCAAATAACGGCAGCATGCTCTGAGATAACTGAGCAATGTGTCTTTTAATATAGCAATTTAAAATATTGTTGGAAAGCATATATTTTCAGAATGTATAGATTTTGACATTGAATATTCATAGACTTTTCATTATAGCTTTTTATATGGATCACAAGATTTTCCACTAAAGTAATGGAACTGATAAGATTTTTTTTTAATCTTTTGAGGGAGAAGAGTAGGAACTATTGTTGAATTACACATAGGTTCTTGGTTATGACTGTAGAGAGCAGAGTAAAAAATTGCCCATTATTTTTTTTGGGACTTGAACAAGGGAAAATAATTGAACAATTTCTGGATTTTATCTGAAAGATAATTTATTTTTAAATGAGCACTTTACTTTCAAGTGATTAGAACAAAGAGCATAGATGTGGCATCTTAATGTTGATATTTTATTAATGGAGTTTGTTAAGTATTTGTGTCTTCATCGGTGTTCTGTGTGCACATATATTATTGGAGTATGTTATTTTTATCTGTTAACCAAGTTGTCAAGCTTTCACTAGGCAATGTAATTAGAAATAGGGGATGAGAAAATGTAGAAATAACCCTCCACAACTTAAGAGTTTGGATTGAATTACTGTACTATTTGGGATCTGGGCAGGGGTGTCTCCTGCCTACCCGATTTCCCTGATGCTTCCCTTGCACTTTGACAAGTGTCCTGTGAAGAACTGGATGGCAGAGCATGTCTTTGAAGACCCGTGACACTGTTCCACTGCTGCAGAGATGCCCATGTTCTATGAACGTGAGCGGTCTGGAATTTACACACTGGGAGTTTACACCGTTACGTGCTTCTCCATACAGCATGAAGAATACCTTCAACCATGAATTTGTGTATTAGTACAAAAAAACCTGCAAAAACTCTGGATTTGACCTAAAGTGAATGCACATCTTCATCTTTTGTTTTCACGTGTGAGTCCAGTAAGAAGAGCACAGTCACTGACTACTCTCAGAAAGATAACCATGAAGCAATGATGGGTTTTGGGGTTGCAGGCTCAAGAGGCTAGGAAGAGACTGTCCTTATGGGATGTTAAATTCCTGCCTGCGTGATGGAATTGATAGCATCCAGTTCTCATGAGAACTCAGAAGTTGGACATGGTGCGTGGGGGGGGAAGTTGCTTCCCATCCTAAGGTTTCCTTCCAAGTGGAATTGCCAGTGCACTGTTTGCCAGCTTCACCTCCACTGATCCTAGGGAAGCTGGCAAATAGGAACATTTGGAAAGAACCACAAAGAAGGGTCCTCCTTTGTCCCCCTCCCCCAAGGAAGCTGGCTGCAGGGACTGCAGGTGTGTGGTGTGCACCTGTCCCCACTCTGGGAGACTAAGTGGAGAACACTTGTATTCAGTATTTGGAAGAAGACAAGCTTCCAGACAGAGGTATTTGGTTAACTGTTCAACCACCAGCAATCTCCTGGAAAGATGTCGCTAACTGTGATAGTACCCAAGTCCACAGTTCAGTCACACTCACCCAGGCTGGTTTTACTGTGCCAACACAATCACATTAGTGAGCACACAGTGGGAACACTTGTGAGTAATCAGCTCTCACCAGCCATGCAAACCTGCTGGAAAACACCATGTATATGAGGTTATTTTTATTATTTTAACTTTAGCTTGCTTTCTTTGTACTTTGTTCTTAGAGACCAGAATCAAGAAGAGAACTACTAATTACTATTCTCCCTTAAATAACAAAATATATGTAAACCATTATATTTCTGTGATCAAACTAGTTATTAAACCATCCATCCTGGTCACTTAGCAAATAAAAATAAATTTAATTTTGTGATGGTATAGGGATATTCCATATATATGAAATATGGATACATACAATAAATATAAACAATACAGGTAAGATATGTTACATATATGTAATAGAGTATGTCCAGTCTCTCTTCCCTGAGTTCTCTTAATTTTTAGCCTCAAATATTTCTTTTTTTTTTTTTTTTTGGGTCCGGTCATGGGGCATGAACTCTGGGCCTGGGCGCTGTCCCTCAGCTCTTCAGCTCAAGGCTAGCACTCTACCACTTGAGCCACAGCGCCACTTCTGGCTTTTTTCTTTTTGTTTATGTGGTGCTGAGGAATCAAACCCAGGGCCTCAGGCATGCAAGGCAAGCACTCTGCCACTGAGCCAACTTCCCAGCCCCAGCCTCAAATATTTCTACCAAATGCATTTAGGTATTTTTTTCTGCTTGAAAAGTCTTCATGTATGAAAGGGATAACACTGATCAAATTGATAAAGTTGCATTTTACTCACAAACCAACATGTTTACTTGAAATCTATTTGAACAACCACTTCAAGATAATTAAAAAATAAATTAGAAAGTGAATTAAATAAATTCCAAATAATTTAATATAGAAAAATCAAACACATTGATCTTTGCCATGCAGAAGCTCTGCAATTTAGTGCATTCCCATTTGTCCAACCTTTCTTTGATTTGCTGTGTTTCTGGGTCTCTTCAGAAAATTTTGGCCTGTGCCACGGAGACCTAGGGTTTCTCCTATTCCATCCTGTATTGTTTTCAGGGTGTTTGCTTTGACTCCGAAGTCTTTGATCCATTTGGAGTTGACTCTGGTGCAGGGTGATATATAAAGATCTAGCTTTAGTTTTCTACAAGTGATTAACCAATTTTGCCAGCACCATTTACTGAAGAGGCTGTCTTTCTTCCATTCTACTTTTTTAGCTCCCTTATTGAAGATTAGATGGCTATAGGTCTGTAGGTTCATTTCTGGGTTTTCAATTCTATTCCATTGGTCCTGAGGTCTGTTTTTGTGCCAGTACCAAGCTGTTTTGATTACTATGGCTTTGTAGAAGAGTTTGAAATTTGGTATTGATATTCCTCATGCACTGTTAAGGATCATTTTTGCTATTAGGGGTCTTTTGTTGTTCCATATGAATTTTTGGATTGCCTCTTCTATTTCCTTGAAGAATGAGGTTGAAATATTGATAGGTATCGCACTGAATTTGTAGATAGCCTTAGGAAGTATTGCCATTTTCACAATGTTGATCCTTCCAATCCAGGAGCATGGGAGATTTTACCACTTTCTAAGTTCTATTTTGATTTCCTTTTTCAGGTTTTAAAGTTTTCATCATAGAGGTCCTTCACTTCTTTGGTTAAGTTAATTCCTAGGTATTTTATTTTTTGTGGGGCTATTACAAATGGAGTTGCTTTCCAATTGCAAGCCCATGGATTGGGAGAAGATCTTCACTAGCCATATAATGGACAAGGATCTCATATCTAAAATATACCTGGAACTCAAAAAATTCCCCAATAACAAATCCTCAAAGAAACAACTGCCCAATAAATAAGTGGACTAAAGACTTAAAGAGAAACTTCTCTGAAGAGGAAAGAAGGATGGCCAATAGACGCATGAAGAAATGCTCAACCTCCCTAGCCATAATGCAAATCAAAACAACATTGAGATTCCACCTCACCCCAGTTAGAATGGCTATAATCAAGAACTCTAATAACAACAGATGCTGAAGGGGATGTGGACAGAAGGGAACCCTACTGCATTTTTGGTGGGAGTGTAAACTTGTTCAACCACTTTGGCAAGTAGTATGGAGGTTCCTCAAAAGACTCCACATAGAGCTGCCCTATGACCCAGCAATCCCACTTTTGGGCATTTACCCAAATGATCACAAACAAGACCAGACTAAAGCTACCAGCACAACTATGTTTATTGCAGCATTATTTACCGTAGCTAAGATATGGAACCAACCCAGATGCCCCTCAGTAGATGAATGAATCAAGAAAATGTGGTATATATACACAATGGAATTCTATGCCTCCATCAGAAAGAATGACATTTCCCCATTTGTTAGGAAATGGAAAGGTTTGGAAAAAATTATATATTAAGTGAAGTAAGCCAGGCCCAAAGAAGCATAGGTCCCATGGTTTCCCTTATTTGCAATATCTAGTATAGGTATGAGTCAAGTGGAAAAGGTCAGATAATGTGATGTTAGGAAAATGAACCCTTAAATATGTATTTTAATGTTTTCGTTTCTTTCATGCATGTGTTTCTAACGCATTTATAAGATTATTTCTTTGTTGCTTTGTATGTCCCTCCCCCACAGTGTAACCCCCGCTTTCACTATATTTGATGTCAGTATAACATGTGGAGGAGATGGGGACAAACAAGTCGTTTAAGGATTCAGGTGGACCTGTTGCAACAATGAGGAGTACAAAATGTCATGTCAAAACCAACTTTACAATGTCGGTGTGGGGGGGGAGGGGGGTATAATTGGGTGGGGGGAGGGGGGAGGCTGGGAAGGGAGGTGAAGGGTAAACAAAGGAGGAGGCTGCAATGCTTGCTAAGAAATGTATGCATTATCCTGCCCATGTAATTGTAGCCCCTCTGTACAGTATGTTCTCAAATAAAATTAAATTAAATTAAAAAAAAATAGGGATTCAGGTGGACCCATTGTAACAATGAGATGTACAAGACATTATGTTGAAAAACGAACTTTACAACTTTTGGGGGGAGGGGAAGGCAACAATGCTTGATAAGAAATGTACTCATTACCTTGCCCATGTAATTGTAACCCCTCTGTACAGTATTTTCACAATTATATATGAAATAAAATAAAAATCACAAACATCAGTTGTGTATATTAACATTGACTATATCAATAATTTATAAATATATATATATATTTGTACTGAGCAGTAACAGATTAACAGTTTGTAAAATAGTAAAATGTTTAGTCAAATATATGTTAACTAAGATGTGTAGTCATATATAGGTATACTGGATTTTATGTGCTAATATTTATACTAAGAATGGTTTTCTCCCTGCTCTGGTATGTCTTGATAAGAATATTAATAAGTACTTTTTTGAAGAGTGAATACTACTATTAGCAAGTTTAGTTGTATAATTTTTTCTAATTTATTTTTATTGGAAAGGTGATACACAGAGGGGTTACATAGATCAGGTAGTGTGTACATTTCTTTTTGAAGTGTCACCTCTTCCTTCGTTTTTTCCCAATTTCCCCCTTCTAAATTCCTCCCCAGCAAGTTATACAGTTCATTTTCAACAGAGTCTCTAGTGAGTATCACTGCTGAATTAGTTCACCCTTTGTCCCAATATTTCTTTGGTTTTGCCCCTACCCTCCTCAAAACAGATAAACTTAAATAAAATATAAATGTATATTGAACCAGGTTGGCAAATCTGGAATGAATCCTGTTTGGTTATAGTGTATGATTTTTTTTTTGTGGTTGTTGAATTTTGTTGGCCAGAATTTCATTGAGAAGTTTTGCATCAATGTTTATGGAAGAGATGAGTTTCTGTTTCTCTTTTCTTTGATCAGTCCCTATCTGGTTTGGGATGAGGGTTTTGCTGGCTTCATAGAATGAGTTTGGGAGTGATCTTCCCCTTTCAATTTTAAGCAAGTTTTGTCTTTTTTAAAATAAACTTCACTATGACATGAGGGATCATGGGAAAGCAGTTTTTAACATATCAGTTTTCACTCCTCTTATATCTAGAGAAATCAGTGCTATAAGAGCCAAGGACATGAAGTACTTTACATTAATCACACAATCAAGCAATGCTGTTTACTGTTTTCTCTGTAGGCTAATCACAGAATTTCAATTACAAGAATTTAAAGTACAATAAAACCCTGTTATAATGTGGTAATCAGGGCCCAAGAGATTCATTCACGTAAAAATGCATGGCAGTATTTGGAGAATATTGAAATGAACTACGGAAACCTAAGCGTTTAGAGGTTTGGCAAATTATGGGTCTTTTGTTGTGTTCCAAATCTAAGTGCCCAGTGGGATGTCACATTACCTGATTTAAATGCAGAGAGGAAGAAGACTGGATTAGAGATGTGCTGACTAGCAATGAAGATTCAAGGCATCTCCTGACTAGCTGTAACCTGTCCAAGGCCTGGAAAGAATCAAGAACATGAAGAACTTTTCTCAATCTGACCCTTTAAGAGGGTCTCCAATTCTTCCCACCCTCTCTCTCTCATCTGGCCATCTTTATTTGAAAACATGGGATGGGATGAGGTTACAAACCAATCCTCCATCTCTCTCATCCAAATCTTCATTATCAGGGCGACTGTACTGCATGTTTTATTCTGCTGTCTCTGGTATTTGGGCATTTTAATGGGCAATGCCATAGAAAACATCCCTGAGATTATAAACAAAAGAAACGTTAAACAAAAAATAAAGTACAATTGTGGGTTGTGGTCCACTGTTGTAGTCCTAGCTACTCAGGAGGCTGAGACAGCAGGGTTTTGAGTTTAAGGTAACACAACCGACCCTGCCTTAAAGAACTCCTTCTTTTCCCAATAAAATACTAACTCAATTCATGAGAACCACTAAAGGACTTATACTTCTTGTTCAACTCTACTTGTTTTTCCTTATTATACAACAATTTCTATATGTCTGCAATAAGTTGACCCAGCTACCTTCACATTTTCTTTCATCATTAATCAGTTAGAATCACTAAAAATATTTTTAAGTCAAATATTGAACTAAAGAAAATCCTTCTAATTGAAAATCCCCATCAGCATTGTAAATACCTGTTTCTTACTGTTTGAAGTAAATTTTATGGACTTCATATCAATGAGTCCATTGCACAGTCACCAAGGAAAAAGGAGCAATTATCATTAAGTACCACAGAATTAAGTATTCATCATTACAGCAGGCTAAACTCAGCACAAACTTCAAGTAACAAGGTAACAGGAAACTAGGGATTGGAAACATTATCTTGCGTATAATTTCTCTCACCAGTGACTAGTATATATTCTGCCAGGTAGTATGTGATCAGTAATTATGAGTGGCATTCATGACTAAATAAGTTAATATATGTATATTTCATTAAATAGACACTAATACCATTAGCTTTTGTTTTGAGATAGTTATGCATAATGTTACATATTATATATGTATGTATTATGTTTCCACTTCTTCTTTCATCCTGATCATCTCTGGTAGTTGGTGCTGGACAACAGGTTTCCCGTGCTGATCTTACCATTCTAGTACTTTAATATCTTCTTGTTTTTCATTTTCTCTTTTATTTTTACTGCCTGAGCCTTTGTCTTCCTTTGTACTGAACCTTTAAATATAACCATAAAATGCTTCATGAATGAGAAGCTTTTCTTGTTTATATTATGTATTTTATTGAATTATATTCTTTGGTGATTCATTCAATATTCTCTCTCTCTCTTTCTATGCTCATTCCTAATATTTAAAGAGTGCTTTTCTTTCCATTATATTTTTCTAAATATTTTGGCTTTCCCTTCTGAGCAGTAAGAATGATGATGAGAATGAGGATGAGTTTGAAGGATTGTCTTTTGCTTTAGAATATATCTCTAAGACGTTAACACAATTTCACCACCAGAAGAAGCTGAAGTGGAGCTATGGCTTACATGATAGAGCAAGCTGTGAGGGAAAAAGCTAAGGAACAGCACCCAGACCCTACATGCATGCATGAGTACCAGCACACAGACGTTAAAACAATTGTACGAATATTGATAAATTTACAAAATGAAATATAAATCATTCAAAAATCCTGCTGTTGGACTTACGTATTCTATTTATGGGTTGATACTATTGTGTCCTCAATGTATGCTCTCAGAGTCATTTTTCTTAAATTGGATATTTAATTCTCAAAACTTTTATAAGGTATATAATCCAAATTCTGCTAAAATAAAATCTTTAAAATTTGTAAGTATAGTAGAGAGACAAGTCTAATCTTAAGCATAGGCTAATTAGGTTTTCAAGGTTAACACACTCATGTGAGCAACACAGAGACAAACATACAAACATCGAACCCTCCACAAAATCCCAGTGTCCCAGTCAGTCTATCTCCAGATGAAACTCTTTTCCTTAATGGCATTAATTAATTTTGCCTAACTTCAATCTTTGTACGAAAATGAATATCTCATACCAACTCATGTCTAGCTTCTTTGGCTGAATATTACGTGAATGAGGTTTCTACACTGTTGTACAGTTTTATTTTCAGTACTGTTTTTATGTTAGGACATCTGTAACTTTATAGAATTACTAAGAATAAAATACAGAGAATTACCAGATGTCCCTCATTCAGTTTTCATTATTATCATTTCATATTACTGCAGTACATTTATCACAATTAACAAATCAATAATGACATTATTTTTCCTAATTCCCATTCTTTTACATTTTATTCAAGTTTATTAATTGTACAAAGGCATGTGTGTATACATATATACAATATACCTTGTGATATTCCTTCCTTCTGTTACTTTCTTATCCTCCTCCTAATGTGGCTCAGTGGTAGAGTGCTTGCTTTGCATGCATGAGGCCCTGGGTTCAATTCCTCAGCACCACATAAGCAGTAAAAGCTGGAAGTGGTGCTGGGGCTCAAGTGGTAGAGTGCTAGCCTTGAGCTGAAGAGCTGAGGGACAGCGCCCAGGCCCAGAGTTCAAGCCCCACAACCCACAAAAATTAATAATTTTAATGAATTTCATTATGCTGATTTCTTTCATGCATACAATGTAATTCAGACTCATTCAGCCTCTCACCCCCCAACGTTTTGTTCTCTTTGCTCTCCTGATGGTTCCTGTGCAAATAAAAGTTCTCTTGTTATACATACAAGAATGTATGTTTGTGTGTGCACAGACACGTCATAGGACAGTAAGCATGTGAATTTGTCTTTCTGAGTCTGGCTCATTTTGCTCTACACAATGATTTCCCATCAATTTTTCCAGAAACAAAACAATTTTATTCTTCCTTATGACTGTATAATATTCCTCGGTGTAAAAAATGTGATATTTTTCTTTATCCATTCATTGATTGATGGAAACCTAGACTAATCCATAGATTGACTATTGTGAATAGTGCTGCTAAGGCTCATTTTTTATTACCATCATTGGAATGCACAGGAAAAGAGCAATTTATAAGTGCTAATGGAAATAAAACTGAAAAGTCTTAGTTATGTCTGTAGCTTAAATATGTACAATATATTAATCTACCAACCCAGAAAATAATATTATACACTTTTCACATGCTGTAGAGAAAATTATATCAATCCACTCTCATAGGCTTTGTAATAATCAATCCTAGGCTTTGTAATAACCAATCCTAGGCTTTGTAATAACCAATCCTAGGCTTTGTAATAATCAATCCTAGGCTTTGTAATAAGCAATCCTAGGCTTTGTAATGACCAATCCTAGGCTTTGAAAAGCCCATGTGCATCACATGCTCACACTCAGTGCTCACCCTTCCATCTGAATTGATCTTAACTGGACATCTCATAAAAGTAAATGTATATATACATATGTATGTATGATCACAATTTTTACAGATTCTGCTAACTTTACTCATACTGAGGCAAATGATCTTTCTACTAGCAATAAGTCATGTTACAAAGAATTTGTAATTTTTCAGGGAAAACTTATGCCTTTGCAGTTGTATCACTTTAAACCGTATGCTAAACTTCAAAAAGAGAAAACTATATTAAAATAGAGCTCAAATCCCAGAGACAGTGTATTTCCTCCATGCTATCACATCCATGATAGCAGTGGATAGAACCACTCATACTAACAGGTAACTGAAATTTGTGAGCTGATTATTAACCAAAGCAAATATTGAGTTAACCAGCTCCTAAGGAGAGACCTTGCTTAACATTTGTGAGATCTCAGATTCACTACCAGCCAGCACCTTATAAACAAGAAATTTCATCCAATAGGGATAAGTCCTCTTTTTCTAAATTCTACCTTTGTAGCACATGCATTTATTTTATTTACCAGCTGGTCCAAATATCAGGGTTTCAATATTTTATATAAAGTGGCAATTTGTATTTTATATTTTAGATTTTGTATTTTATAACTACTAAACAATAACTTTTATAAAGTAAGAAAATTGTGTTAAAATAAAATTATGATTCTTGGATACTTTTACAAAGGCTGCAACATAATTGAAATTTATTTTAAAAGAATTGCATAGAGTTATAAATTTTTATAAAAAGTACAGGGGTTAGACAAGAAACATTTACATTTTTAAAACTGTAGCTATGAGTAACACTTGAAGACTGGAATCAGTAAAGAAATAAGTGGAAAAATGACACAATAAACTTCATAAAAAACTTTGTCCATTTAAATCTATCAAGTCAGAAACCAAGAGCAAATAAGCTCAAACTTATTATAAATAACTAGTCTAAAAGGAAATAATTTCTTGGCAAAGACGTGTTTATCACCAAAATATAAAGCAATTTTTAACAAAACCTTTCTCCCAAATTTCATCAAAATGAAGCAGATTTTATGCATCTGAAATATTTTAATGTCATCTACTTAAAAAATAGAGGAAAGGCTGAACATCTAACAGACCAATTCTGTTCTACAAATAGATGATTATAGCCAAGACTCCTACTAGAGAGTAATAATATAATTACTGGCGGAAGCTTGTCATTGTAACATGGTATTTCTTACTTTAACCATCTCATTTTGTGCTTTCTATCTTATGCTCATATCTTACTACTTTTCTTAGTAATTAGATCTCTTGTGTCTGCTTGAAGTGATTATTACTTCATTCTAAAAATAGTTTAATCCAACCTTGATTACTGTTAATGTCCAGCCTCTAAAAATTTTCCCTACTAAGCATCACTTATACAGAACAGGAGCTGGAAATAAGTCAGCCAATACCCATTGCTCTTCCTGAACTTAATACACTGACTCTGTGGCTCATAATCTCTGAAAAAAAAAAAGAAAATTAGATTCTTGCTACTGATATCTGCAGTTCTATTGCTGCTACTGATATCTGCAGTTCTATTGCTGTGTTCTTGTATTTTATTCCTTCTCTATTTATATTTAAGTCATTATTTATATCTATGATATTACTAACATGTATTAATTTCAGTTTTCTTCATTTTCTAACCACCAATAACCCAAATAACTTTCCTTACGGTTGATACAGCCTGTTAACAGAACCCATATCCACTCTTCCTTTCTTGTCCACCTGACATTCACAGCTCTGCTTTTTTGACCGAAGCAGTGTACTTACCACATCATTGTCTGTCTCTGAGATATTCAGTTCTCTTTAATGGCTACTAACATGAACCCATTCATGTCATGCCCTTAGTTTTTCATTCTCTCTTCTACTACACATAAGATTCAAATAGTCTAATGGGTTTTTTTTTTTTACTTTTGATCTTGCCTGATGATCCTCCTTTTACCTGTATGTTTACCTCTTTCCTGAAAAGATCCTCAGATCTCAGCATCCTTAGGAGCTGAGATTATAGGCATGAACCACCATGTAAAAGTAAAACTTTTTATACGTTTAGCTACCTCAGAACTATCTTGGCAAAGGTCATGTTTCCCCTGTCTCTACCCTCCATGGAATGTCTATATTTTAATGAAAACTCAATGATATCATCATGGTATTTTTGAAATTTTGATGTATGTGTACATTTGCAATTTGATAAATGTATATATACATATGAAATTAAATTTATGTTTATTTTTGAGGGACTTGTAACTCCTGAATATCACTCACTCCTCCAATAATTTATGCCTGGAATTCAAATAATAACTTTATAGCAATGATCTAATCTTCATTATAAAGCAGCTGTCATCATTCCTATTTCTTGGAAGTGGACAGTGGAGATTAGGGGAGTTCAGCAGATTACCTTGGTA
This sequence comes from Dipodomys merriami, assembly GCF_024711535.1. Classification (NCBI taxonomy): domain Eukaryota; kingdom Metazoa; phylum Chordata; class Mammalia; order Rodentia; family Heteromyidae; genus Dipodomys; species Dipodomys merriami. Next base: position 2,744,283 of record NW_027206313.1, on the reverse strand, counting down.
TTGACCCAGTAGCAAGGTGATGAGTGGGTTCAGAACCCAGGTCTCTATGAGCTGTCAATGAACTCGACAGACTCAGCTGAAAGTCCACTGGACTCTATGCTCCTGAAACACCACTTGCTTCAGGATTACTGAGGCCCTGTCTGGAAAAGACACCACCGCGTGCATAAGCATGGAAGGATATGAGCCATCTTACACTTTGAAGTCATAGCTTATAAAACTCACCAGTTTTATAATATAGATATTTAACAGGAATTTTAGTGGTTATAGTAGCAAAAGGACTAAAGGACATTTTGTGGCTCATTTCTAAAGACTGGCGATATTTTAACATTGCCCTCCCCAACAATGGGAAAATCATATTTTTAACCATTTTCCAAACATTACTACATTCAAATTTATACTTCCTTGAATGTTACTTAAATATGATGTAATTATGGGTGGTAATCCCAGCACAATTCATGTAGAGGAAAGAATTTGTGAATGGGCTGGTGAGTAAACATGCTCTTTTCAAATATGGGACATTTCCTACCAATATGCTAGAGAAACAAAAGGGAAATTATGTGTCTGAAACATGGCTGTAGGAGTAGATTTTGTTCTTATTTTCTTTCTCTTTTTTTAAAAGGGAAATGACATCATTCATTCTAATTTTTTTAATAAAAGAGTTGGACAAATCTTACCCTGTGAACAAAATGCATCAAAATTCACATCCTGTTTTGACTGAAACGGCTAGGACTCCATTTGTTAGCACACAACATCAATGAAAAATGTGACTGCAATTTCTTATCCATATGTACGTGCTTAGGAGAGACACCAAACTCTCCTATGACTAAAACGTAAAAATTGCCAATTCGCATAAAAATATGTTGCATCTGTGTATGAGTTCATGTTGGCACATGGAATTTCATTGGAAGATGTTGAACAATAGTGGGGTAGAGGGTTGGGGAAAGCAACCAATGGAGGGGTTATTGTGATGAAAACAATATAAATATGTGTGAAATGAAAATGGAAGAAAAGAAATATATGACATGCCATCTGACTGACAGTGGATTGCAAATCTTCGTTGGGGCTCTAGGTTGATGACCTTTCCAAAACCTTTGTGGGTGCCTTTCTCATATTTATCTTCCCATTTGGCATTCAGCATATTAAGGCTATCAAGATAAAAGTCCTTGTAGTTTTACTTATATGTCACTGGTCTGAATTCAATGATACTAACTAAAAGTGAGGAAAAGAAGCAACAGGAATGCTATCATTTTGATGCTTTGGGTTTTGAGCAGATAAACGTCATTTTTATAGAATTTTTCATTAGCTCAATTTAGTCAACAAGATTACAGAAGATAATAGAGGCAAATATATAAAAAAAAGTAGATTAATCCTTTATTAAAGCTGATCTTATATTAAAACCTGTTCTAATTTTAAGTAAGATTTATTTCCAAACAATTTTAGAATTTAAAAACTTAGGAAAACGAAAGCCAAAACAATGAAACATTAAAAATGTACTAACTAAATACAGTCTTTACTAGATATCCAATGTTGGTTAAGAAGTAACCATTAAGTATAATATGACTAAGCACCAAAAAGATAATTTACTTAAAATGGGAAAAATTATTCATTAGAATGTTATGTGTAGAAAAAATACAGATGCTAAATTAAGTCCTTAGATATTGATGTTTGAAATGAAATCTGTTGCAATAATTTAGATAATTATATAGTTACAATAATTATAATTGTATAATTACAGCCTGGGCATTAAGTCTATAAAATTCATTCTTCAATTCCTCTAAAATAATATCTTTAATAAGGACTGTAGCATTTGCCACAAATCAAACAATCCATATTGGCATCACTATTATAAACTGAATCTTGGGAATATTGCTTTTTTCACCCTAGTGAAATAATAGACATATGTCCAGCTGTTTCTAAGGTATAGACTACAAGTCATAGGTATATTTATCATAATGCATGTTGGTGCATGTGTGTTAGTGCTAATAAAGTGTGTTGGTATGTATGTATGATATACGTCGGTCTTTGTGTGTATGTCTGGGTATGTGTATTTCTATATGTGAGAGAGGGAGAGAAAAAAAGAGGGGAGGGGAGGGGATGGAGAGAAGAGACACGGGGAAGGAGGGAGGAAAGGAGAGAAGGAAGGAGAGAGGGAAGGAGGGAGAGAGAAGGAGAGAGAGAGAGAGAGAGAGAGAGAGAGAGAGAGAGAGAGAGAGAGAGAGAGAGAGAGAGAGAGAGAGAGAGAGAGAGAGAGTTGCTACATTGTGCAGCCAAACTACAGATGAACCAGTACAAATTCCAGAATGGCTTTGAAGTTCTAAACACCTCAGACAACCTCCTCATAAATAAAATAATAATGGAATTTTGGGAACTTGTTAGAATTGAGTGAAATAGAATCTCAATGCCATTTTGATTTGCATTTCCTTTGTGACTAAGGATATTAACATTTTTTCACACATATATCAATCTTGTATTTCTTTGGTAACTTCAATTCATGTGATCATTTAAAGACTGGATTCTTTGTTCTCATAGTGTATAGTTTTGGATCTCTTGGTATATTGTGGATCTAAATCCTTTATACAATAAATAGCTGGTGAAGACTGTCTTTCATTTTCTCTCTTGTCTGTTGATTCTAATAACTGTTTCTTTTGCCATGAAGAAGTACTTAAGTTTGATGCAATAACATTTGTTAAATTTTGTTCCTGTTTTCTGAACAAAAGACATTATCTAAGATTATATCTTCAAGAGTTTCTATGTTTTATTCCTCTAGTTGTTCTCGTCTTACAACCATCTCATTCTAGTTCAAGAAAACAAACAAATAACAACAAATGGTGGTGAAAGTAGAACTCTTATACACAGTTATTGGGACATTTGCATAGAATAAACCATCACAGAAGTTCTTCAAAATTAAAGACAAAACTATCATGATAGTTATATGATAGCTGTACTACTCCTAGGTATGTGTCTGAGGGAATAGAAATCAAAATAGAATACAGATGCTTGCCCATTCGTGTTCATAGTAACACTTCACAATATCCAAAATATGGAATGAGCCTCGGGGTCCTTCAGTTGATGAATGGATGAAGAAAATGAGGTGCACACCCACAATGGCATATTATTCAGCCGTAAAGAAGAATTGAATTATGTTGTTTGCAGAAAAATGATTTGGAAAGCATCATGTTAAATGAAATAAATGAAAAACAATACATATTCCCTCTCCCGTGTGTAATATAGAACAGTAAATAAATTAAAAAATAACTGACACCAATGTAAAATGGGGATGGGGTATTTGGGGGTGGAAATCAGAGAGATCAGAGAGGGTGAGGAGGTGGTGAGCAGGATTGAAGTACTTCAAATGCGTGCAACTAGGGAAACCTGTTAAATTGCTTTAAAAGGAGGGAGGAGAGTAAGAATGAATAGTAGAGAGAGAAATTTAATCAAAATATATGCATGTATGTAAATATCACAAAGAAATGCCTATACTACTAAAAATTTGTATTAAACAAATACAATCTAATACATGATTAAATGCAGAGCAAGTTCCAACGTATTTTTGGCTTTTATTTGTCACTGTTAAAGAAATTATTTTGGTCTCTAGGTATTATAAATTTTCCTAAAAAAGAATTAGGTCTAGTTTTCTTAAGTTTGATTTTGCAGGCCATTATTTAAACACTTACACTTCTATTTAAAAATACTATACTATCCTATGAATGGCCTTGATGAAATAACCTGACTGTTTTAGAAAGGATACTGTGAAAGGTATCAACCTATCAAACCAAGAGCAATGTAAGAATACATGTGTCTAAATTTCCCTCTAATGGGGATGTCACAATGTCAACCAAATGTCTCAGTATTTCCTTATCATTGTGTATTATCTTGCATAACATTCAAAGCACACCAACAATTGAATTGCTAAATGAGGATTGTTTTAAGAGATTTTTTTATACATGTAGAAGATAGTGAGTTGAAAAGCTTCAATAAAATAGGAACGAAAGAGAGTGGTCAAAAGGAAAAAATAATAATTCAGGCTCCTAATATATTCCAGAATCATTGGCTTTAAAATATCAACATGTTTTATTGTAGTGATGTAGAAATGAGACCATGTATTTTAAGTGCCGTAAATGCCCTCTGAAGTTTAATTGTTTATATCTTATTATCAAGTTATTATATATTTTTCTTTATAATATTAATTCCAAGTAGTAAAACTTTGTTAATTTGTGGTAGGTTGTGAATAGTTAGAGAAAATATATCTAAATCACTAATGGACAGTGAAGACTGTGAGTGTGTGTGTGTGTGTGTGTGTGTGTGTGTGTGTGTGCGTGCGTGTGTGTGAGAGAGAGAGAAAGAGAGAGAGAGAGAGAGAGAGAGAGAGAGAGAGAGAGAGAGAGAGAGAGAGAGAGAGAGAGAGAGAGAGAGAGATGGTCCTGGGGCTTGAACTCAGGGCCTGTGGCTTTCCCTGAGCTATTTTGCTCAAGGCTAGTACCACAGCTCCACTTCTGCCTTTTTGCTGGTTAATTGGAGATGAATCTCACAAACTTTTCTGCCCATGCTGGCTTTGAACTGTGATCCTCAGATCTCAAGCTCCTCAGTAGCTAGGTTACTGACTGAGCCACTGGTACCCAACTGATGAAGAATTTTCTTCTCAAAATCTATTAAATTAAATACACCAGATAACATGAACACCACTCTCATGTGCTTCTAGATTTGCTGAAATAAGATATAGACTCTCTAAGTGCCACAGATGGAAATGTAAGCTAATAAACTGGCATTGAACTAAATGTTGGAAAGGAAACCAAGGACACCATTAGTTTAAATAATCAGGGACTTGGTGTCTGAGTCTCATAAGCAGCACAGTAACAGAGTAACCGTGGTGGAGATGCCTAGAACCGCTGTCCCAGTAGGAGCTGGTGGGCAGCAGCAAGGATGCTTTCTGTACTCTGGTTATAACAACAAAATGTTATTTCTCTTCCTCTCTCTCTAGCTCTGTCTCTGTCTCTCTTTCTCTATCTTTTCTCTCTCTCACACACATACACAGCACTTTCTATAAAATGTATCTTATCTTTCTCAGGATACGACATTATCAAACTTACACATCTTGGCAAACTCAAGCTGGGAGCACTTGGGGAGCAAAGTACTCTGGTCAGCAGAAGACCATCTGGCAGAAAGATTACAAGTTAGAGTTTAAGAGGTTTTAAAGAGTAAGAGGTCTTTACATTAAAAATGACAATGTACAATGAAAGCTACTATGACCTTGAGTTATAATAGCACGAAAGTTGGCAGCGAAAACTCAAGAACGAAAAAAGAAAAACAGAAAAGATAAGCTAAAAAGAAGTGAGAACAGCCAATAAACAAATGAAAAGATGTTCAATATCTCTAGCCAAAAACAGAAATGCAAATCAAAACAACATTGAGATTCCACCTCACTCCAGTTAGAATGGCCATTATCAAGAAAACTAATGGTAACAGATGCTGGCAGGGATGTGGCCAAAAGGGAACACTACTACACTGTTGGTGGGAGTGTAAACTTGTTTAACCATTCTGGAAAGCACTATGGAGGTTCCTCAAAAGACTAAACCTAGAGCTCCCCTACGACCCAGCAATCCCACTCCTGGGCATTTACCCAAATGACAATTCAAGACCACACTAAACCTATCAGCCCAACCATGTTCATTGCAGCATTATTTACCATAACTAAGATAGGGAATCAAACCAGATGCCCCTCAGTAGGTCAACAGATAGAGAAAATGTAATACAAACACACACACACAATGGAATTCTATGCTTCCATCAGAAAAAATGACATTACCCCATTCATAAGGAAATGGAAAGACGTATCACCTTATAAAATGATGCTAATCAAAATGACCTCCATGATATGGAAATGAGACTTTTTATGGTTGCTGTCTTTTTTTTTTTTACACTGTTTTCAGGGTTTGTTTTTTTTGTTTTTATTTCTGTTTTGTCTTTCATTTTTCTCTTCTCTGGTTTGTTGCCCATTGTCACCGTTTCTTATTTTGGTGCCTTTGTTCTGTATATGTTTATCTGATATGGGGAAGGGAATCACAGAAATGGTGGGACAAGGGGTGAACCAATACAACAGTGATGCTCATGGGACACTCGGTTGGAAATGAACTTTGCAACCTGGGGAGAGGGAAGACGGGAGAAAATGGAGGGGTAACGCTGCTCACAAAGGGACGTACTCATGACTTATGTAACTGTAGCCCCTCTGTACATCACCTTTACCATAAAAAAGACATAGGTATCAAAAGAAAAACAAAATTAAATTTTCATTCCCAAGAAATGGAAATGAGGTTTTTTATAGTGTACTGTTTGCAGTTACTTCTTTTTTCTTTCTTATTTTTTCCCTTGATGTATGCCCTGTTGACACTGCTTTTGATTTCTGTACCCTTTGTCTTATCTGATTTGCAGAAGGGAAGGGGAAGTACAGAAAGGGGGACAAAGGGTGAACCGGTGCAACAGTGACTCTCACTAGACACCAACCTGGAAAAGAACTTTACAGCTTCAGGGAGGGGGGAGTTGGGAGGGTGGCAAAGTGAGAGAAAATGAGGAATGAGTAACACTGGTCAAAAAGAAGTGTACTGATTACCTTATGAATGTAACTGTAACTCCTCTGGACATCACCTTTACAGTAAAAAAGGGATCTCAAACTGATACCTAGGGGGTGGGGGCAAATAGCTTAAAGTGACTAAAGGAAAAAAATTAAATAAACAAAATAAAGAAGTTAAATCTCAAATTTGTAGAGCTGAATGGGAAAACAGAAGTTGAAATAAGAAGAAATGAAGTAGGGAAATAAGAGTTACTGAAAATATTAAAACATGGTTAGGAGGTTATTTTAATCAGCCTTCTATCACCATAACACATATCTGAGATAATAAGGAAATAATTTTCCTGTGCCTACAGTTTGGGGGTTTCAGTCCTTCGTTAGTTGACCCATTGCTTTTCAGAGTAGAGGAAGCTACTCACTTCATGGCGAACTAAAAGGCCTGAGGAAGCCTTTACCTTTTCAATAATAGCCAAAAATATGGCTCAGAGTATGGTTCAGATGGGTAGAACCTTCCTAGCGGTGTTAGGCTCAAACACCAGTACTGCCATGAGAAGGAAGGGAAGAGCAAGAAGAGGAACATGTGGAAGAGAAAGAGGAAAGAAGAGGAAGAGGAAAACATAACCTGAGCTAGAAAACTATGTGAAGCAAGAAATTGGAAAGTATGACACTAAATCGAATTCAGTATTGGTAGTGTAAGCAATAACCATCATAACGATTGCTTAAAACAAGAGGGGTCATAAATTTTTGCATAATACAGGTACGACAAAATGAAAACATTCTAACATTTATCTATTGATCAAGAGGCACACAGAAATATTTAATGTGCCTGTTAAACATCTTGAGTGTTTATTTTAACCCAGGGAATTAAACAAGGAGAAACTATAGGTTTCTGCCTTTAGGAGTCTTAATGTTGGATGGGTAAAGCTGATTTTTATCTTTTGTTTCATTGGGTGAATTATACAAATCCACACAAATCCTGCTTTATGCTAGAGAAATCTGATCCCTCTTGTCTGTATTTTTATGCTTCCCCCTTTAAGGCCTGAGTGAGGAAAAGGTTCCGACACACTTCCTAGATTTACCAAGCACTCTGCCAGACTCTGCTAGAGCTCACAGCACAAACAGAATCTGTTATTCTGCATGAGCTGACTTCCCTAACACACATCTGCAGACTCCTACATGCGCTTTACATTAAGTGCAGCGACTCAGTCTCACTTCTATCAAAAAAAAAACAACTGTCTCAAGACAAAATAATGTAGCCAGGACAATGTTTACATAGTCCCAAGGCAGGCTGCCTTGTGAAAAAGATACCCATCTTTCTTCCCTTCTGTCAGCATATCGGTTCTGAATACAAAAAATAACATAAAGTAAAAAACAGGCCCACTACAAAAAGAAAGAAAGAAAGAAAAAGCCAGACTATCCAGACATGGTGTTCCAATGCCCAAGAAACAACGGATACTCTGTGTGAGGACTTAATTCCCAGAGCACAGCACTTGAAGGAGCGCATCACAGAATGACTGTGGAGATCCAGGCTACAGTTAGAAGAGAATGATCTCCACAGGAGGGAAAGGACAAAGTGGAAACGCAAGAAAGAACATCCTACTAAGAGCATGCTGACGTGAATTCTGTAAAACAAAACAGACATTCCTCTTATTTCTTTTAAAAATGGAAGAGAAGGAAGGAACTGAGTTTTGGAATTCAAGTCAATGGAATTTTTAGCACAGGCCCTTGTGCTTGTTAGCCAAGAACTCTACCTCTTGATCTACATCGCCAGTTGGAGTATCTTCTTAATTGATAACACGTGGACTGAGATCTAAGCAATACCATTCAGAACTCTCCTAAGAACCACCTGTGGCCCATCAGAGCCAGACTATGCCTTGTGTAAAAACAACAGAATGCTGTCTTCTTCTGTTCTCTTGAATGGAAATCAATTAAACACTTACTGCCTTTCTAATTCTTTCTCCAATACTTACAGCCCGGGAATGAACAATGATGCATTTGGAAACCTTATCTTGGCTCAGATATGACACGTGGAGATCATTGGATGAAGCATTGACTATACACTTCCAAGTCTGTCAGAAGTCACTTTGGAACTCCATATTCTTTACAATCAAATTATGCTATCCTATGCTAAAAAGACTCCTACGTTGATATCAATGTAATTAACTTCGCTATGATATATACCATGGCTCTAAAGGATTAATTAGTATTTCTTAAATGTAAAGCATTGATAGGTAAGCACCATGACGTGGCATAATTTCTATTGGGCTCAGCTGCATAATCTGAATATGAGGAAAGTAAATGAATACCCTGAACACTTACAATGTAGAATTAGGTCAGAACATAGCAAATGTGAGTTATTGACTAGAGAATCATATTTATTACCCACACATGCTATAGACTTTGTATCTCTTCTACACTTTGAAGATCTGTCTTGTATAGGATTCTACCAACATGATACAACTTTTAAACATTTACCCTTGAAGATATTGTCTAAATGAAGTTTATAAAACTAATTTATTTTCTAAATTAGATTTCAGATTATCACGTCCAAGAGAAGTAAAATCAGTACACAATTCTGAATAAATAAAAATTCCAACTTTGTTAATTTTTGTTATATATTTTAAAAAATCACCTTTAATTCTCAAATTATATAGAGAATTAGTGATTTTGAATGCATAAAGCTTGTGTAGATATTCCAAAATCTGATAAAATGGTAAAGATTGTTTCAAATTAAATAACAGATCTTCCATCAAAACTAATATATACAAAGTACATATTTAAGCTTTGTATGGACTTAATGTATTCTAAAGTTTAAACCAGGAAACTGCAGTGATGAAGAACACACTTCTTGCGTTGGGCTCATGGATTTCCTCCTCATTCTGAACCAGGCAAGGTATTAACTTCCAGGTGTCTATCCCTGTGGGGTAAGGATGATAACCCTCTTGTCTTGAAGAGCACATGTCATTAGATACTGGAAATACACTGAGCACAGTGTATCCGGACAACTATGCCCCAGATAACACTATGCCCCAGATAAAACACTATGTTCAAAAATTTTCTTTCTTTCTTCTTTTTTTTCCATCCTTTCTTCCTTCCTCCCTTTCGTCCTTCCTCCTTTTCTTCTGTTCTGCCTCTTTCTCCCGTTCTCTTTCTCACTGTTTTTTCTTTCTTTCATTGTTTTTTTAAAAAATATTTGTATTATAAAGATACTGTACAGAGGGATTAGAGTTAAACAAACAAGGTAATGACTACATTTCCTATGGAGCATTGTTACCTCCTCCTTTGTTTTTCCCCTACTATCCCTCCCCTCTCCACCTGCTCAACTCCTCCCCCTCCCAAGTTGTAAAGTTCATTTTCAATGTAGTGTCTTGTACGTCTCATTGTTACAATGGGTCAACCTGAATCCTTATTTCAGCATTTTGTTACTTCCCTTCCCTCTGATGCAGGACACCGGAATCAAATACAGTGACAACAGGGGTTCTACTTTGGGGGAAGAACATACTCTGGTTTCTCTTCAGACCGTATGAATCTTTCACCTTTTCTTTTTCCTATTTTCTTCCTTCCTTAATTCTTCCTTTCTTCCTTTCTTTGCCAGTACTGAGATTTGAACTCAGGGCCTCACACTTGCTGAGCTCCTGAGCCACTCCTCCAGACACAGTTATGGCTGGTTATTTTAGAGATGAAGACTCACAGAGCTTTCTGTGGGTGCTGCCGTGGTCCTGTGGTCCCCTCTATCTCAGCCTCCTGAATAGCTAGTATTAGAGGCCAGAGTCACTGGCACTGAGATGAATGTTTAGAAAAACTCTGAATCTGTTTTCCCCTTCAGTAGCACAAATCTCATTCTTGATTGTTAAAGTATATTTTCAAGCAACATGTGTTTCTATGGAGGGCAGTATAATCCTTTTTTCCAGCCTGGCCATATTACAGTAATTAGTACAGAGAAACTTGCTAATAGCCACTTGCTTGAAGATACATTACTGGTCTAGGTAGAAAGTAGCAATCATACGCCTTTAAATATGCACCATTGAACACTCAGGTCTTTCCTGCAATCACACCCTTGTGAATATCACATTATACACACAACCCAAAAAAAGAACTTAAAAAACAAAAGAGAAACGGCAGTTAGATGGTATTTTATTTAGTAATTTAAAGGGTGCACATTGTGGACCAGGAAGAGTGATTAACTTTGTTAAAAACAGTAACTCATTTGATCTTCCTAACACTTCTATGAGACAGTATATTCTTAATCTTTATTTTCAGATGAGAGAGTTTAGGTTCAGTGATGACGGAAAAATATTGCCAAAGCCACACAGCTACCCAGATCACAACACTACATCTCCAGATCTGAGTCACAAATGAGGCAGGCCACTTGGCTCTGGAGTTGCGTTCGCAAGGCATGCTGGGCAACTACGGGGAGTTAAAGTCGAAACATCTGGTAGCAGTAAAACATTCTTGAGCAAGACAAGTGGAAGCAGGGTAAGTTTGTTCTTTTTACAGACCAATTTCCTTGATTCATTCTGTTTGATTTAGTGTAAGCCACAAGAAAATGTTTCGTTAAAGTGAATTGAAACAGGCAGGCCTAAAGAGTAACTCTGTTTCACCTTAGATCTTCTTATCCATTTTACATAAATCCAATACTGAAAATTAAAGGCTTTCAGGTACATAAATGAGGTATCTTAATTCAATTTTATAATCATTCTGCCATTGTGTCAATTGAGAAAGTAGCCAGACCCTCCTTGGAACAATATCTCATGTGAAATTATTGTATAATGTACACCCTTCCTGGAAGATCACAGTCCATATTTTCCCACATGTATGTATTAGACATACATTTGTAAACAACTTGAAACCTACAAGTAGATCATATTTATCTTCCACATTAATGTAATTTTAGGTAGCAGTTGATGTTAAATTGTGATATATAATGTGAGATAATCACAGCAATTACCATATTCACCCCTACTAACACATTCGTTTTGAAGGGTAGCTGGGTATCAGTGGCTCATGCCTATAATTTTGGCTACTCCTCAGGAGGCTAAGATCTGAGAATTGAGGTTCTAATCCAGCCTGGGTAGGAAAGACTGTGAGACTCTTATCTCCAATTAACTACTAAAAAGGTGGAAGTAAAGATGTGGCATGCTAGCCTTAAGCAAAACAAGCTCAGGACACCACCCAGGCCCAGAATTCAACCCCTAGAACCAGAACAAAACAAAAAGAAATGAAAGTTGTGAAGGACAGAAACTTGATCACTCTTATTTAACTCAGCCTTTGTCGCTTTTTAGTCAGAGGCTCAGCAGCACCCTTGTGGAACTCCTACTTACCTACATTGGAAAGCACCGTTCTAGAGGTCGAACGAACCCTTGGTTTGATAGTACAATCATCCCTGTCTCCCTCTGAAGTTTCACCCTGACATACTCTTGGGAGTTTATGATATGAGATAATGACAATAATGTATAATAGCTTTAACATGTTTTTCAACTGACAATAAAGGAGCACATTCCTGTAATCCACTACTGAGGAACCGGAGGCATAAGGATTGTGTATTTAGGGCCATCTTGGCTAAATGAGAAGAATTCCTCAAGAGAGAGGAGGGGTTGATGTGGTGACACAGAACTTTCTCCCAGGCAGCTGAGAGGTGGAGATTGAGAGGATCACAAAATATTTGCAGGGAAAAAGGCCTGCACTTGTGTGCATTAGTAGCACGCCCCTTTAATCTTGGCTCTGCAAGAGGCACCATCAGAAGGACCAAAGTCTGAGGCCAGTGCCAGGGTCAAAAACTGAGACCTTATCAGAGAAAAACCAGTCAATAAAGATAAAGCTTAGAGTTCAACCTCCCTCCAGAAAAGAGGTGATAAAGGCCAAAATCCATCACATTTAAAGCTCAGATCAACATGAGTGTTTACAAAGGTTAAAGGCTTTCAGCTAAGTAAGAAATGACTGGGTTTCTACACCAGAATCCGTATTTTCTTAAACACTCTGAACTGTGTGCAACTGTGACCCAGATCATTTGCATGCATAGAAGCTCTAGGGGCTGGGAAGGTGGCTCAGTGGTAGAGTGCTTGCCTTACATGCATGAGGCCCTGGGTTTGATTCCTCAGCACCACATAAGCCAAAAAAGCCAGAAGTGGCGCTGTGGCTCAAGTGGTAGCGTGCTAGCCTTGAGCTAAAGAGCTGAGGGACAGCACCCAAGCCCAGATTTCAGGCCCCCACGACCAACAACAACCAAAGTTCCAGTATGAACAATCCAGAATGTACATGACAATTCATAAAAGTACCAATGAAAATCTAAGAATGGCATGTAAGATTTACTTATCACATTTGTTTAAATCAGTTCTGCACACTTTTGTTATTATAACACATTCCACTTTCCTACATCTCTTACTTTTCACTTGGGAGCCTACAGATGGGAACTTTTTTAACTTTCTGGTTCATTATCCTACAGTACAGTGATAGCACTTTTAAATGACAGTATGTTCTGTGAATAGGTAAAAATAACAAAAGGTATCTTCAAATTTTCATAGTTTTACTTTTCTATAGAAATTTTGTTCATCATTAATCCCTAATTTCCAGAATACAAACTTTATTGTTCCTTCCCTCTACTACATACTATTTCAATTGCTAATATTGTTTCTTCATAATAAATTCTAATTGTCACACAGTCATTGCAAGAGCCAAAAGAAAATCATGCAGAAAGTACTAGATTGAAAGAATGTGAGAAGAGACATTGCTCAAATGCGCAATGCTGATTTTAGCAGTTGTACACTTGTGCCTTGCTCTTAGAAGACAGTATCAGAATGAATTCGATTCTCTTTTCTCTCCTTTGGGAATCACTCCATAGCAGGTGGTGTCAGAAAAAGAGCAACGTGAGCTCCAGAATCCATCCTTCACTCTATACACCCACTTACTATGTCTTTCTTTTACTGCTTATGATTGTAAGAGATGCAACATGAGGGGACAGACAAAGATGAAGTGAGCAAACATCTGCACAGAGGCTGCAGGGTGAGCAGCCGCAGCCTGGGCAGAAGGGGTGGAGCTGCATCGGGGCCCAGTGTGGAGGAGTGAAAGCTCAGGTGCCTTTGTCAGCAAAGGTCCCTCAGAGGATGACTTATGAAACGGGGCTAGAAGAAGAGATCCAGCCCTGTGCATGGCCCAAGAATGGGGAGGAGTGTGGGAAGCTGCAAAAACAAAGGGAACAGCTTGTGTGGCAAAATGCCCAGCAATGGTATCAGAGACCATCAGAGATGGGTTCAGGGATCAGCAGAGCTCACCTCATTCATCACAGGGTAAACAGCCAGGGCAAGGAGCAATTTCAGAGCTTGAGAGTGAAGGCCGGGAAGCGTCCAATGGAGCATGGATCCTTCTTTTTCCATTTTTTAAAAGTTTATTGTAGAGGTGATGAGCAGGGGGGTTGGGTCACAATTACATAGTAAGGTGATGAGTACATTTCTTTTTAAACACTGTTACCCCTTCCTCATTTTCTCCTGCTTACCACTCCCCACGTCCCTCCCCCCTTCAAGCTGTAAAGTTCATTTCCAACATAGTGTCTAGTGAGTATCATTGTTGCATTAGATCATCCTTTGTCCTGATCATTCTGTGATTCCTTTCCACGGATCAGATACACTTATATACAAGACAAAGGGTGCAGAAAACTAAAACAGAAAGAAAAAATAGAAATAACTGCATACTGGACATAATAACAACCTCTTGCTTCCAATTCTTAAAGTTGATTTATCCTATGCACTTAGTGATTGGGCTATTGTGATCCCCTGCTAAGAATATAATAGATAGGGGCTGGGAAGGTGGCTTAGTGGTAGAGTGCTTGCCTTGCATGCCTGAGGCCCTGGGTTCGATTCTTCAGCACAACATAAGCAAAAAGAAAAAAAATGGAAGTGGCACGTGTGGCTCAAGTGGTAGAGTGCTAGCCTTGAGCTGAAGAGCTGAGGGACAGCGCCCAGGCCCAGAGTTCAGGCCCCATGACTGGACCCAAAAAAATAATATAATAGATATATTCTAGTTATTACAAATGAGGGAAACCATGCAACCTATACGTCTTTGGGCCTGGCTTGCTTCACTTAATATAATTTTTCCAGATTTTTCCATTTCCTCATGAATGGGGCAATGTCATTCTTTCTGATAGAAGCATAGACTTCCTCTGTGTGTGTGTGTGTGTGTGTGTGTGTGTGTGTGTGTGTGTGTGTGTGTGAATGTGTGCGTGTAGAGACCACATCTTCTTGATCCATTTATCTGCTGAGGGGCATATCTTAGCTATGGTAAATAATGCTGCAATGAACATGGTTGTTCTGGTAGCTTTAGTATGGGCTTGTTTGTGGTCATTTGGGTAAATGCCCAGTATGGGATTGCTGGATCAAAAGACTCAGAAACACAACAAATCAAAGAAGGGTTGATTAAATGGGATTGCATTAAACTGCAGAGCTTCTGCATGACAAAGGACATAGCTAGCACAATAAACAGAAAGTCCATCGATTGGGCGAAGAGCCTTCCTAGCCATACAACAGACAAGAGCTTCATATCTATAATGTATTTAGAGCTCAAAATATTAAATTCCCCCCCCAAAAAAGAACACATCCTCAAAGAAACAACCACCGCATTAAATAGTGGGCTAAAGACTTAAAGAGAGACTTTTCTGAAGAGGAAATAAGAATGGCTAATAGAAGCATGAAGAAGTGCTCTGGCCATAAAAGAAATGCAAATCAAAGCTACATTGAGATTTCACCTTACCCCAGTTAGAATGGCCATTATCAAGAAAGCTAGTAACAGGTGCTGGCAGGGATGTGGCAAAAAGGGAATGCTACTATACTGTTGGTGAGGATGAAACTTGTTCAACCATTCTGGAAAGCAGTATGGAGGCACCTCAAAAGACTAAACATAGAGCTCCCCTATGGATCCTTTTATATTTTAAAATAAGTGTTTTGTTGAAGTGAGGAAAATTAATTCTAGAAAAGCAAGAGAAGAAGCAAAATTTGGCTAGAAAGTCTTGTAAGCAAAAGCCCTTCTAAAGTAGAAAATGAACAGGATTAAAGTGGAGTAGGAAGATGATGGAAAGAAGGACTTGGAGTTTATTTCAGAGTCAGATTTCATAAAATTTCTACCATGTGAGATATAATAGAAGAAGGCACTATTCAGCATTTCGGCCAGCACAATTGTTAGATGAAGTGATTTACTGGTAAGGAAGAAACTAAAGGAGAAAGAGGTTGTGTCCGTAGGGAATGATTCCAGAATTCTGTTTTATCTTGTTCTTTTTAGTGTATGTCTGTGTGTCTGTGTGTCTGTGTGTCTGTGTGTCTGTATGTCTGTGTGTCTGTATGTCTGTGTGTCTGTGTGTCTGTGTGTCTGTGTGTCTGTGTGTCTGTATGTCTGTCTGTCTGTGTTTTTGGAGACTAGGCGAGGAGGGTACAGGGTCTTGCTATGTTGTTCAGGCGGTCTCAAACTCCTAGACGCAAGTAATTCTCCCGATTCTGCCTCCCCCTACTAGGACCAGTCAGTCTCAAACTAAGCTCTTGGACATGTTTATTGTAACATAACTATTAAACATCAACAGAGACTATGGATTGTTTTAGTAATGAGGTCAAAGCAAGAAATATAAAGTTAGGAGTCATTCACATACAGTTGGTGTTTGAAGCTGGAAACCACACGATACTATTCAGAAGTGGGGTAAGAACCATATACAGGAAGAGAATAAAGAAGGGAAAGAAAAAGGATTTGCCAAAAAAGAAAAACAAAGTCTTAACAGGGGTTGGCCAGTGAGATAGAAGGAAAATATAAATTTACCCATTCTCTGCACATGAAGCTCAACAGATAGCACTGGAACAAAAATATCCAGAGGTAGCTTTCTCCAGCCTCTTCTCATGCATCACTACGATGGCTGCTGGCTCACTGATCAAATTCCATTGTGTGTGGGTACCACACATTTTGGATTCACTCCTTTATTGTGGGGCATGTGGGCTGTTTCTATATCTTGGCTTTTGTGAATAGTGCAGCAATGAACAAGTATCTTCTCTTCCGTTAGTGTTTATAGCACTAGCAACACAACTATGTTTTCTGGTTAAGGGAACTTCAGAAATGGTCTGTAATCAAAGGAAATTAGTGACTAAACATTATAATCTCATTTGATATGAATCCTGAAGATTTCTTAGAAAAAGACAATGACTATCTCAGTTCTTGTATGCATTGTGTTACGACTTGGATCTGAAATAACCCCAAAAGGCTTGTATAACTGAAGGTTTGCTCTCCAATGAGCTTTGTGAAGTAATAGAATTACAAGGGCTCCGAATTAATCAACGAATTGATTCACTAATGGTTTCATGATTTGATCTTCTAAATTTCTGAAAGCTCTTTCTTATTTTTTTTTTTTTTTACTATTTCACTAAAGCAGCTGCCTTTGCCATGGCTTATCAATTCATTATGCATTTCTTCTTCAGAAATTCAGATAATTATTCAAGAATATTTTAGATTTTTTACTACAATAACTTTAGCTCCTCTCTGGTACCCTCTTACTTATCTCATAAAACGCTGCATACTAACTTTTGTGTTCTCATTTATTTTCAGATTAGAACAAATGTTTTATGCAATTACTCAGATCTTTTTTGAATTCTTCTGATTTATTTCCAAGTCAGTAAAAATATGTAAGCAATTACTTACAACTGTTTTACATTTTTTAAAAAAATATTTTCCAGCCTGAGCCTATAAAGCACAGATCTGTGTCTTACTAAAAATTCCCTTATTTTGTTTCTATCACAGCACAAAGCACATGCATAGTAAATGTCGAGTGAATGAATGAACTGAACATTAGATTGATTCAAATTTTTAGCTTGACAAAATTAAAGAACTGTTTTTATGATATTTAAATTTTTTTCTGTGACAGATATTCCCTTCAAATTATTTCCCTATCCTCTAGGGCACAGTTTTATTAATACTCAGCTACTTGGAGTATTCAGGAAATAGCAACATAATCACAATCAGCAGCTACATTAGAGACAGACCCTTTCTTGCTCAATGCAGAAAAATACTTTATATACTTTATATTTCCTATAGTAATGTTGAGAAGACATTGTAAATTCTTCATGTCTTTTTTACTGATTAAGTTTATAATTGTCAGATGATTTATCTCTTTTTATACCTGAGCTCACTTGAAACAAATATTTAGATAAGAATCTTTTCTATATAAAAGTGGTAATTGAATTTAGAGGCTTCTGCCAGTGATTGATAAATTTAATCTAAAGGGCATGAACTATTTCATTTGATGGGACAATGTCTGTGGACTCAGGTGATATCTACAGAAGGTCACTTCTAAATATATTACCAATTTCTTCCTCAAACAATATGTTCACCAGTCTAATGCCATCCAGGTAAAGAACGATTGTTTCTGCTTGTGGACCATGGAGACTTTATTCCAACAGAAAAGGGGTAGTCTAGACAACCTTCTTTTCTTACATTCTTTCCCTTTTCTTCACGTTTTTCCTTTCTTCCTTCCTTTCTTTCTCTCCTTTATTTGTTCCTTCCTTCTTTTCTTTCTTCCTCCCTTTCTCCCTCTTTCTTTTCTTTCTCTCTTTTACTCTCTCTCTCTTTCTCTTTCTCTCTCTCTCCCTTTCTTTCATAAAAGTCACATCAAACAAAATACAGGAAAGTACATCCTGAATTTTCTGGTTCATTATGTCTACTGAATGTCTTAGGAGCTGTATTTGTTTGAGTAGGTGACTTATCAAACATTAATTGCCAAGTTAAATTTTGTGCTAGAATATAAAATTCAGAAAATTTAATTTCTAGTCCTATATTCTCTTTATAACACAATATTGTGCAGGTTTTATGACTTCATAGTGAATTCACATTATTACAAAAAAATCAGGAAAATAAACAAGGAATTTCAAATAATCCCCCATGAATTTTGTCAATTAATATTATACATAGATGGATTTTATTTTTTATATTTTAAACTTCATAAGGTTGTGCAGTGGATCATAACTTCACGTGCTCATAAGGCTGTACAGTGGATTGTAACCTCACATGCTCATAAGGCTGTACAGTGGATTGTAACCTCACATGCTCATAAGGCTGTACAGTGGATTGTAACCTCACGTGCTCGTTTCAGTGAGCAGTACTTCTTGATCAGTCATCCTTTCCATCACCCTCCCGTCCTCCCCACAGACTCGCTTCCCATTTCTTACTTCTCTAAATCACATATATGTACACTGAATAATCTGACTGTATTTGTCCCATTTCCTTTTCTGCTCATCTACCCTTTTCACTAGACTTCCTATTCAAACTTATTTAACATAATGTTCTATAAATCCTTAACTTACCTCCAAGTTAAGAAGATAAGCATAGCTAAAATGGCATCCCCTTTCATTTTAAAACACTAAAACAAAGATGTGTTTAATAACACAGATCTAACTTTTAAAAAGTATGGGACAGATACATGGCCAAGATCTATAATCCAGCTGCTCAGAAGTGGCTTAGTTTGATCATGGTCTGAAGCTGGCCCTGGGAAAAATGTAAAATAACTAGAAATAACTAAATAACTAAATCTGTAAAATAACTAAAACCAAAAGTGCTGAGGGTTGTACCTATGCCTCACTATGGCTGTGTTTAAATTCCATTACTGCCTACCTAATTAAATTTAGTATAATCACAAAAATGGCAAGTTTGTTAATCACATAATCACATTTACTGTATACCAAGGTAGAGAATTTAATAGGAGCTCAATTTAAAAAGTCAATACTACTCACTTGAATTAATATTGAATGTTAATTAGAATTTCCAAGTTCATCATTAAAGGATATAACTGATTAAATAAAAAAATAGTGCTTATGCCTGAGGGTGCTAGCTATAACCTGAGTTTCTCAGGAGACTGAGACCTGGAGGATCAAGGCATGAAGCCAGCTGGGCAGAAAAGTCTATGAGACTCTGTCTCTATAATAACCAGCAAAAAGCTAGGTTGGAGTTGTGGCTCAAGTAGTAGAGAACCAGCTATAAGCAAGCTCATACAAGGGAACATGACGTTTTGATTAAAAAAATAAAACACAATAAAAAAGGAAAGCAGGAACAAGTAGTGATTGTAAACTTGCTAATGCATCTATTATAATGACACAATTCAGACTTTTCACAATTCTTGTTCCAGGTTTAATACATTTGCTATGTAAATCCAATCGTTGACTGACTGGCATCTCTATTCAACACAAACAATAACTAGAGCCCTTTGAGCAGGAGAAGGATGAAAATAAATTATTCCTAAAGCATCAGAGCTTAGTTAGGAAAATATCCATCCATATTTGTTGTTAGTTAGAAAATACTGAAGCTAAAACAATCCTCATTGGCAGCTTGCTTACAGTGGAACAACAGGAAAAGCAATCACAGCCACAGAACGTTGCTGACCTGGACTGAGCATGTCTTCATGTCATTAGGCATTCACAGCCGTTAGAGGTCATGATCCCTGTTACATCACACAGAGTGAACCAAGACGAACCCTGGACTAACAGCGTTCTAAACACCACAAATCAATCTGTAAGCGGGAAAAGGGAGCGCTGAATTAATATTTCCTTACAATAGGATTTCTATTGTACCTTAAAGGTCAAATTAATTTCACAAAAGTTATCAAAATTTGAACTGGTGTGATTTATGGAAACTGAAATTTCCCTCGTATTCATTAATTCTGACACTTCAATATTTAAATCTTATAGTACCTACAAATACATAGTAATGAAGTTTGTTTGGTTATTGTAGTTTGTTTCTACATGGAATCTAAACATAAAAATAATCTGAATACACAGGAATTTATATGTTAATACACGAGTCATGTGACTCTCAGTCATTACTTACTAATGATCAAAGAGATCTCTTAGATCCCAACTTCTAGGCAGATGTTGCTTAGGAAATGATACATTACACTTGCATGATCTTAGAGATGCTGATATTGATGTTTGATTTCCTATCTATGCGGTCCTGCCATACTGGCTGCCTGCTGCAACTTCTCCTGTTTCATCTTGTGGAAAGGTGGGAATAGGCGGTAAAGCTTAGGTTAAATGTTTTCGTTTCTTTCATGCATGTGTTTCTAACGCATTTATAAGATTATTTCTTTGTTGCTTTGTATGTCCCTCCCCCACAGTATAACCCCTGCTTTCACTATATTTGATGTCAGTATAACATGTGGAGGAGATGGGGACAAACAAGTCGTTTAAGGATTCAGGTGGACCTGTTGCAACAATGAGAAGTACAAAATGTCATGTCAAAACCAGCTTTACAATGTCGGTGTGGGGGGGGGGAGGGGGGTATAATTGGGTGGGGGGAGGGGGGTATAATTGGGTGGGGGGAGGGGGTAGGCGGGGAAGGGAGGTGAAGGGTAAACAAAGGAGGAGGCTGCAATGCTTGGTAAGAAATGTATGCATTATCCTGCCCATGTAATTGTAGCCCCTCTGTACAGTATGTTCTCAAATAAAATAAAATAAAATTAAAAAAAAAAAAAGAAACTAGAGAATATTTCAAAATAAGTCATTTACTTTAAGCTTTCAAAATCACTCTGACTGGAACACAATGATGAAGTATTGAATGGCAAGATGGTAATGGCCAGTGGACACTTATATGTATATGAAAAGAGGGTCAACACATGAAGATATCTGTGAAGAAAGTACATATGAAGGGCCGTGTATTGTGAGTGAGAGCGTGAGATCCACGACTGCAGATAATCAGGTTTTTAGAATGGAACACATTTTCTTTGTTTCTGAAAATGGAAGCACTGGAAATTTTTTTCTCTTTATTGAGGTTAAGTGATTACGTAAATTTCACAGTTTTGAGGCATAGTGATACTTAACTAAAGTCGCAAACACATTTTAACGTTCACAATGCAAACTGTCATTATCTTGATCTATAAAGCTCATGAATTCTACAAACGTTAACAGTAAAACTATTTCTTCCAAATTGGTTGATATGAACCTTTCTTTCCTTTTGCTTACTGTCAGCTGTTCCCTCTTTCCCTCTCATTTCCTCCTTCCCATTGCTGCCCTTGAATTGCTTAGTTCATTTTCATCTATGTCCAGTGCAGCTGATGGCCCCTTCTGTATTTTTTCACCTGTTTTCCTCTGATTCTGTGCCCTCCTCCCAGCTTCCCTCACACGTGCACATATATACAGCATCTATAGGATCAAGAATGTCGCCATCTAGAAACTATATGACAAATTAAGAAGAGGTTTTTGTTTCTTGAATCCTGTTGACTTTGTCATATCTCATTGCATTTTGATTCTAACATCCGCATACCAGGGAGAACATGGGCCATTTGTCTCTCTGATCTTGGCTTATCTTGATCAACATGATTCCTTCTAGCTCCATCCATTTCCCTGCAAATGCCATTATTTTCTCCAATGGCTGCATAATATTCCATTGTATATAGGTACCACAATTTTTGGATCCATTCATCTGTGGTGGGGCATCTGGGTGGTTTCCATATCTTGGCTATTGTGAACAATGCAGCAATAAACATGGAGGTGCACGTGTCCTTGCATCCTGGTTCCTGTTGCTCAGGGTAGAGGCCTAGAAGTGGTATGGCTGGGTCATAGGGGAGGTCTATATCTAGCTTTCTGAGATATCTCCAGACTATTTTCCAAAGTGGTTGTATTAGTATACATTCCCACAAGCAATGCAGTAAGGTTCCTCTTTCTCCGCATCCCCTCCAGCATTTGTCGTTGGCTGACTTTAGGATGTGGGCCATTCTGACTGGGGTATGGTGGTATCTCAGGGTTGTTTTCATTTGCATTTCCTTTATAGCCAGGGATAGTGTACATTTCCTCATGTGTTTCTTTGCCATTTTTACCTCTTCTTCTGAGAAGTCTCTCTTTAGTTCCCTTGCCAATTTAGTGATTGGTTTGTTAGATTTGTGAGGGGTTAGTTTCTTGAGTTCCCTGTGTATAATGGATATTAGACCCTTGTCTGATATATTGCTGGTAAATATTTGTTCCCAATTAGTTGGTTGTCTTTCTAGCTTGGTTGGGAGAGCTTTAGCTGTGCAGAAACTTTTTATTTAAGGTAGTCCCATTTGTCGAGTCTCTCTCCAACTTGTTGTGACCCTGGGACTCTGTTCAGGAAGCTCCTGCCTGTGCCTATAAGTTCGAGTGTCTCTCCTACTCTGTCCTGCAGTAGTTTCGGAGTTTCAGGTTTGATGTTGAGTTCTTTAATCTATTTTGAGTTGATGTTGGTGCATGGTGATAGGCTGGGGTCCACTTCTAGTTTTCTGCATGTGGCTGCCCAGTTTTCCCAGCACCAATAGTTGAAGAGGCTGTGTTTCATCCACCGTATGTCTTTGGCTCCTTTGTCTAATATCAACTGACTATATGGGTGTGCCTTATTTCTGGATCTTCTATGCCATTAGTCTTTGGGTCTATTTTTTGTGCTAAGTTGTTTTTGTTAGTATAGCTCTGTAGTAGAGCTTGAAATCTGGTATTATGATACCTCTTTCATTGCTTTTTTGCCTAGAATTGCTTTGGCTATTCTAGGTCTTTGTTGTTCCATATGAATTTGGAAATTTTCTTAATACTAACACTGAGTCCTAAATATTGTTTGAATATCCCTGGACTGGCTCCAGGGATACTAATCAGAGAACAAAAAGGGAGGATGAGGGGGTAAACCATGTCATAGAAACAGATACAAATATCTCAGGAGAGTTTGGTGGTTAGAACAGTCTCTGGAAATGAGGGAGCTGTTGCCACGTACTTGAAAGATGTCGGGACACCAACACTAAAAGCCCGGTTTGTCAATGGGCTGCCCAATCAGACAGCATAAAGGAATCAGACTTTGAGGTCATGTGAACCAAAATGTACACCAAATCTGAGTGATAAGTAAAGAGTTAAAGAAGAATTGAAGTGATTTCTTGGTTGGTGACCCTCTTGAGATTCTGCATTCAAAGGGCACTTAGAAGTCGTGACCTGTGAAATCCCGGCCTTCCGTGAAGGTGCAGCCTCTCATTTCTGCCTTATGGTCTTAGTTACAAGCCCTGCAGTTGTAGAAGACTGCTCAAATGAAGTGTGAATAAAAGGATAAGAGCTCAGATTATTCTGCTTGTCCAACCTGTTCTTTCATAACTACTTATTGAGCTCTATGCCAGGTTCAGCACTAAGAAGGCAGAAGTGTGTTAGAAAGTCTCTTTCATGGAGGAATTCAAAAGAATTGTAAGTGGATGGGAATAGGGAAAGTGTACAATTTTCTCCATTTATTATTGCTCCCCATATTGACAGCTTTTACTTAGCAATAATAAACTTGGACAATTGTTACAGGAAAGCATTTTATGTGTGTATCATCTCAGTGCATTTAAGATCATCATTCATCCACCCTGCAATACATTCAACCAAAACTCACTGTGCAGTAACTATGTGCTCAGAACTTACAGTAGTTAGGAATATGAGAATAAATAACATGCACATAATCCTGGCCACACATTATAGAAACCATTTCTGTTCATTATAAACTAGAACTTAAAATCCTAATTAGAGTACATTTCTCATTACCTTATTATGTAACTGTTATCCCTCTGTACCTCACCTTGACAATAAAATTAAATTTAAAATCCCAATTAGAAATAATAACCCAAGGATAGCATTATTAGGCACAATTTAATTATTACTGAGATTAATTTTGTGATTGAATCATTTACAAAACCCAGACAACAGCTAGGAGAGTGATCAGATATGCAACTCACTGTTCACAGTAGCCTCCTCTGAAGCTCCTAATGGCATGTACAGAAATCAGAGAAGCAATGTTATGCTGGGGCGCAAATGCAAAGAATAATAAAAATTACAATCTATTAATACTTATGAAGTAATTAGCATGCTTCTTTTCTCTTGTATCTTGTGTGTGTGTGCGTGTGCACGCGCATGTGTGTGTGACCAAGTTCTCACTTGCCTCTTTCACTGACAGCTGGCACTCTCCCCCTGGTACCACCTCCAGCTTTTTGCTGGCTAATTGGAGGTAAGAGTCTGGAGGATTTTTCTCTCCCTGGGTAAGTTTTGAACCTCCATTCTCAGTCTTAGCCTCTTGAGTCACGAAGATTATAGGTTTTGTCCACTGGTGCCTGGCTTTGAGCTATAGCTATCTGATCCAAGTTAGGTAGTTTGGGATAGAAAAAGGGCAACTAAGACAAAGGTCTGCTTCACAGGATACATGTGCCCAGGAGGCAGCTCCAAATAAAGCCACATGCGTAGGCCAGACTGCAAAGCAGAAAGCAACCCTCCCACTGTTTCCTAGGTAAGAGGGGTCCAACCGGACAGGAGCCTACATCTAATCAGAAAGGTCTTTGGCAGTGAGCATCTACCACTTAAGGAATCAAACCCAAGAGGGAGAAAACTAATGGTCAAATATCAACAGAGCATCTAATTCTTCCCCTCCCTACCTTTTTTTTTTTTTTTTTGCCAGTCGTGGGGCCTGAACTCTGGGCCTGGGCGCTGTCCCTCAGCTCTTCAGCTCAAGGCGAGCACTCTACCACTTGAGCCACAGAGCCACTTCTGGCTTTTTTTGCTTATGTGGTGCTGAGGAATTGAACCCAGGGCCTCATGCATGCAAGGCAAGCACTCTACCACTGAGCCACCTTCCCAGCTCCCCCCCCCCCCGCCTTTTTTTTAAACCTACTTTTTCTCATGGCTTTTCTTTCACTTTCAAATAAGCACCCTATTTACCTTTAACACTTTCCTCACTTTCTGTTCTTTATTAAATGGCAGACAGAAGGACTTGTGCCACTGGCCCATATTAAAATCTGGAGAGTTTAAGGAAGAGTGGACAGATTTTTCTCTTGCACATTAACATTTCTCTCATTCTTCATCACAAGACAGCAACAGGGGTGGAAATAAGTTGAGATTACAGAGTGAGACTAGTTCCACAACTGTAAGTCATGCATTCAGTTCCTCGGTTCTGTCTCTGAAGGAATATAAATCAAGTTGTAGCTTCAGAGGGAAATGAAGAGATATGGAAGGAATTAACACCTTCAAAGCACATAATATGTACTTAATACATCTTGCTATTGGTTTTTTTGTTATTGTTGAAGTTGGAAGTACAGGATCTCTTCAAACTTCAAGTTAGGTGTGATTCCAAGAGGATCTAAGATACTCTAAGTTCCTCCTCACAACAAAACCCAAGTCAAAATTCTAAGTGAGCTGTCAGAACCTACAGATCGGTAATTTCCACCACATTTTCCATTTTGTTGGTACAGAACGTCTTCTGATAGTTAGCTGGATTGCCTTCTTTTGCACAGCGGAAAAAAATATGACCAAACTATTCCAGCCAAAACTTGTGGTCTCATGCAGTAACAGAACTTTACTGCCAACCACAAGCTGAACACTCCCTTCCTTCTCCTCATGAATTTCAGACAGTCTCACACAAGGCCAGCCAAACCAAAGTGGAAGTGACTTGGAAATTATCTGGTAAATGTGTAAATGGAATCATTAAGCTGTATTTCAGTTACCCAGAAGATTCGTGTTCATTCTGAAAGGAGAACGTCTGGCCTTTAACCCAAATATTGACTATTAGGAGACAACAAAAGATAATTGAATTTATCACAGGGGAATTCATCCTGAATTCTTGCACATTTACATCTTTGGCCACTGCAGAATTAACGAACAACCACAATCTGTTTTAATAACTCTACCCTGAGAATTTGCTTATCTTTCCAAAACCAAGATGCAAAAAAAAAAAAAAAAATCCCACAGCATAAGAACACAGAACACTGAATGGTTTTCTCAGAAATCCTAATAAGACTTACACAGCATTTGCCAAGTTATCTTTTGTCTCCCCTATAAGCAATGATGTATGTGGTAAAAATGTGCCACATACACAGGGTCACAGTCTGGTTATAGAAGAAAAAATATGTTACTATTTAGCCACTAGATTTCTATAAGAATCAAGTCTTCACTGCCCAGAACCCACAAACCACTATTATCCATCAATTGAATCCATGTGTGTGAAAATGCTTTACTAGGGAAAGCTTTATTCATATGCTAATCACCACACAACTGGCTAGAGAAAAGAGCTCCTTCAGGAAAAGGTCATCTCTTTTCTTGAAAACTGTACAGTAGACCAGAGAATCAACGGAGATCTATTTATTAAATTTACTTCATTAAAACTCAGTTAGGCTAAGCAACAGAGGACTATTAGAATCTCGGTCCAGATTTCTCAGGTAAGCCATGAGCCTACATCTGAACAATTAAAATGCAGCACGGCCTCTTTTCAGTGGCTATTCCTAAATGCTGTGCTGCAGCCCTAAGGAAATGCATTTATCAAATATTTACATCATTATGCTGCTGGAATTCAATAAAGCAGCCCAGTCAAACCTAAAAAACCCAAAAGGAAATGACATGGAAATTATTTGCATGATGTTTGCTGAAACTAAATTGTAGATCTTAGTTATATGTTTAAAATGATTGAAGAAATATAGCAAAATGAAATATTTAAAGACCGCAGAGAAAAAAATGATTAAAAATAAATAAGCTTTCACGTTTATACTAATTTCAACTTAAGTATAACCAAAAGGGCAATGATATATTGCCTTTGCCAATAAAGTCTAAGACTTCTCTTTAACTATTAAGAGTTTTAATTGTACATTCTAAATTTGTTCAGAAAATCAACAATTAAACAGCAACAAAAAAGAATCCTTGGTTTAAAATTCATGCTTATTAGGTTTTCTCCATTTTCCTTGGAATCCAACAAGGTATATTACAGCTGTCTTCATGTGCAAATTCATGGAAGATAACTACTGCTTTCTTAAAACACTATCAATTACATCAATATTGCTACTTTCATAACTTCATATAAAGTACTTCAACCATATCACCCTTACACACCTTCTTCGTGGGTCCTTTCCTGATCACCAGTAGCTCCTTCTCCCCAAAGAGAGCTCTTTTTAAATCTCCTGCCATTGATTTTACTCATTTTAGAATAGAATATTCCTAGAGAGGGGTTTTACCATGGTGTTAGGCACATGGGATACAGAATTATAATTTAATTTGGCCCCCCCTTTTCCTCAACCCCTACAGCTTAATTTCAGTGAGCTCCATCTGCAAGATGTATATTCAGACGCATGTAACAGACTCTTTTCCTCTTTGTCCTTCCTCCCAGCCACTCAAAGAGTCCCAACAGTTACTTACACACCTGCACACGCACACACACACACACACACACGCACACACACACACAATTGTTAGTTCTAGATGCTGCAAATGAGCCAAAAGATGCAACATTTGAATTTTTGTACTTTCGAGACTTCAGTGAAAGCAAATATGTGTTTTTAGGATCCTGTTATTTAAGGATTCCCTTTCAAAGGAACACATGTGTTCATATATATATTAAAACCTGAAGGACTGTAGTTGGAGGCTAGTCTGGGAATAAAACACTGATGAATATCATCTCCAAACTCTACCCAGCACAAGTAGCTCTGGAGGTAAAGCTCAAGTGGAACATCACCACCTTAGCCTAATTTCAAATGCTTCTATTACCAAAAAAATTGTGAAAGATAACTTTAAGGATTTGCAGAAGTAGTGTAAATTTTTCTAAGCCAGATAACTTCATTTTGCTTTTATCACTTATGTTTTTTTTTGGGGGGGGTCCGCTCATGGAGCCTGAACTTTGGGCCTGGGCGCTGTCCCTCAGCTCTTCAGCTCAAGGCAAGCACTCTACCACTTGAGCCACAGCGCCACTTTAGGCTTTTTCTGCTTACGTGGTGCTGAGGAATCGAACCCAGAGCCTCAGGCATGCAAGGCAAGCGCTCTACCACTGAGCCACCTTCCCAGCCCTCACTTGTTTTTGTCAGTAATACCAAGAGATAGTTAATACAGTAGGAAATGAAAGTTGTATCAATCTAACAATGATTTGCCTTCACAGAGAAGCACTGGTCCAAGATCACTGGTTGGGGGTTCAGGGAGGAAGAATATAGACAGGAAAGTCGCCAGCCCTTGTGCTGTTCCTCTTCAGAGAGGACAACTAGCCTCTACGTTTGCACACCTCCCTCTAAGAGAGTCAATGAAAGCATGGGATTTAGGAAAGTGTCCTTCTACTTCCTATTGACTTGTCAAACAAAATTATATCCCAAGTTTTTATAAAATGTGTTTCCCAATTTTTTGGTACTTTCCCAAGAATAAAGAAAGTCCTAGTATTAGGGATTCATTTTCCAGCTTTGAAAACTGATAACAGTTTGAGCACTTGAGAAGTTGCCAGAGTCCCTTTATTGGGAGAACTGGATTCCAAGGTTCATTCAAAACTTTCCCAAGGGGATTTTCTTTAGCTGCATTTTGGGTCACTGCCTCCCATGCGTTCATTCCACCATAAGAAGAGAGCTGGCTGGCAGTGTGATTTGACCAACCCAACATCTGCTGCTTCAACTAAACACTGGTAGGCAGGGGTGATAGCAAACTATTTAACTAACGTGAACTGATCAAAAACAGCCGGAGTGAAGGCTGTTTCTGTGGTGTCAGTCACAACTTTTAGAGTCTTCATAGTGAAGCTTGCAAAGGCTTAAATGGAAATATGAAGAGACAGTAAAACATTCCAGAAAAAAAAACCATAAAGGAAAATAACTCAAATGAATTTGAGAAAGACCTCCTAGAAAGGGTGTGCATCCACACAGCTGGTGCTGTGGAGAACCAATGGCGAGTTGGGTGTGTTCTCTCAATACAAACCATTATGCATCTTGGTGACAATGGCTTCTGAACTGAAGGAAGCAGGTGACCCCAAGCCATCCTATAAATATGAGCCACTTTCCCCAAACAAGTATTCCTGTTAAAAGCGGCATCACGTACAGCAATCGTGTTTGCTCTTAGGTGACCAGGTTGAGATCATTTGAGTTAGTAAAAAGTGTGTAATATTGTAATATCCTCTTCTCATTTCATTCCAGCACCTAAAGCTCAATTTCACATTTTTTAAATGCAGCTAAAAAGGTTACTCAGTAGTGAAACCCAGTAGACACTATGTTGGGAATGAACTATACAATGTGGGGGTAGTGGAGCGAGGAGGGAAAACACGGGGAGAGACTGAGAGAGAAAGTGTACTCACTCCTTCACTCCTGGAACTGTGACCCCTCTGTACATCACCTTCACAATAAAATGTAAAAATGGAAAAAGAAAGGTTAATATTAGAAAAGAAAAAAATCCTCATAGAGTTTATTCAACATTTCTGACTTTATAATTGAGTGACTTTAGTCATGTGCTCTTAATAGCTCTATCACCATGGTGATAAGATCTTTTGACAAATTTTCTATTTTAATACACCTAATACAAAGGGGTTAAAAAATATCCTATCATGGAAAAATGGAGATTCATAGTCACCATTAAAGTTTATTTTTGCCACATTTTCCCAGAGGATATTTTAAGAATTTTCTCTGTTTTATTTCACCCCACATCAAGTTAATTTGAACAGGAACAGTTTTCAACCCTGAGACTATAGTACTTAGTAACGGTTAACATGAAGCAGGAAGTGTTGGCACTTAATTCATACAGATAAGTACCACCAGAGTTTGGTGCACATTCATGGTTACTTATTGTGCTTTTGGTTTTACAGAGGATAGTTTTGTGTTAGAGACAGAAACTTTTAAATAAGGCCTTACCATATATATTTCCCCCAGTCTCTGGATTTGAATTCAGGGCCTGGCACTTGCTTAGCTTGCTTGCTTGGCTGGACTGTACTACTTGAGCCACCAGTACCATGCCAATTATTGCTGGTTAATTTTGGAGATGGACTGTCTCAGAGACATTTCTTCCTAGCTGCCTTCAAACAGTGATCTAGCTCTTCAGCCTCTTGAGTAGCTAGAATTACAGTAGTGAGAAAAGAGTACCAAGCTCCTACTATATATATTTTCAGTACATATATAATCTTAAGACATGGTTCAGGTTGTCAGTAAGCTCTTGTGAAAAACTACCAGAAAGGAATAGTCATTATCACTTCTGTGTTTATCTTAATAGAGATTGTTACACTGACAGTTGATTCAGGCATTTTCCCCAGAAATCATGTCAAATACATATTTTAATTCTAGCACAAGTGTACCCTCAATATGTATTGTAAGGAGAAAAATCACAACATTCCTTTGTTCCATGTCATCAGCAGCAACTGTTTTACTACACGTTCAGAGCTTATTTGTACCCCGTTGCTCCCATTAGAGATGAGGGGAGGATGGAAGGCTGACACTGGTGAAGATACAATGAACTCACAAACCCACCGATTAATGGAAACCAAGAGTACAACTACTTAAGGATAATTTTTTTAAATTAAAAAATGACCTAATGTCTATTGAGGAAAGATTGAATTTGTTTCCAAGGAGCAGGAACAAAAAAAGCTAAAAATCTCAACATTTGTTTAAAAAATATTTCAAAATGGGGCTGGGAAGGTGGCTCAGTGGTAGAGCGCTTGCCTTGCATGCATGAGGCCCTGGGTTCGATTCCTCAGCACCATGTAAGCAGAAAAAGCCGAAAGTGGCGCTGTGGCTCAAGTGGTAGAGCGCTCGCCTTGAGCTGAAGAGCTGAGGGACAGCGCCCAGGCCCAGAGTTCAGCCCCATGACTGACAAAAAATATAAATAAATAAAATATTTCAAAATTGTGTGCTTCCACTAAAACTATGCTATCACCAACCAAAGAACGGATGGCAAGATCAGCTACACATGGTCTCTTTCTGCAGGCTCCCTCCCGTTGAGCTTCATGAGAAGAACATCAAAACTATTCTACATATGCAAGTAACTCATACTGTTCAGTCACCGTGATTCCCGAGGTATGCCTGACCTCAGTCAGCAAAGTGAATTCAATCGTCTCTGATCTATTTCGTTACATCCTCAAACTTCTGAGGGAAGAACTTGTTTCTGCATCAGGCGCCTATTAACTCTGCACAGATGACTTAGAGATGGGGTGCCTCTCACATATATTCTCTTTGCTCTCAAATATGGCGAGCTCACAACCAGTGGTCATGGCCTTGATTCCTACAAACCGGTGTGTCATTTTTACTCTACTGGAGGCTACATTAAGAAAATAACTTTACCACACTCCAACCGACTAACCAACTACTCCTCTCTGGTAACCTCTCTGTTACAGTAGAGGATTTTGCACAGCAACAGATCGGATGCACTCTGTGGGTCCTGGGGTCACAGGAAGCTCCTCATGGCATGAGAACAGGTGTGAAGTTCCCTGTCATTACTGAAGCCTCTCATATACATCCTCTCCTCTGGGTTTTTCATGAACTAATATTCTCTCGGGAATTTTTACATTCGCAAATGGCTCTGGGAAATATACGTGGATTTCTCTTCACCTCTCCCTATTATTTTTATATAGGCAACATAAAAGGGGAAGGCTAGTTTCCATTCTAATTATCCATTTCACTTCCAGTATTCTTTGAAAAGAAGAAGTTAAATGAATATCCTTTGGTACTGCCTTTTATATACTGTCTAGCTTCTGATACAAGGGTCACATCCAGGAACATGGGCCCTTGAAGGCATCCGCCAACACTGTGTAGTCTTTTTGCAAATGGACGTTCAAATACAGATTCTTAGAGCTATCTTTCAGAAAGCAGGGACACCTGGTATGTACCCAAATTTGTTTAAAATTACTTTCTATATCTGAATATGTCAGACACTACTATAACCAAACTTTTACTTTATGACTGTAAATTAATCTGAGGACAGTGACTTTTAACTGTCATGTAGCTAATATCATTGATATGCTAATTGGATCAGGACTGCTTGGGGTTCTTTTGATTTTTAAATCCTTTAAGACAAGAATCAGCAAGCTATAGTCATGTGCCAGTCAGGCCTATATATTGCTCTTTATTAGCCTAGATGCTAGGAGTTTTTACAGATGACATCAGCAATTGGATGACAGGGACTACAACTAAAGAGAAAATTGCTCGTCCCTCCCCAGCCCCCCCAAACAAATTCAGTTAGTCTCATTATTAGAGTGGTCTTACAAGATCTTGAACTCAATTCTTTTGCATTTCATCAATAAAAATTTGGAAGTCTTTTTCTGATACCTTTCATTATTTTGTTCTGATTCCTCTGCTTCATCATCAACTCCTGCTATCCGGTTTTCTACTTCCTTTATTATATTGCTTTCCACTGTGCTTTACCGCGTGGAGAGGGAGCCTTTCATATCCCAAGTTGTTTGATAATGTCGGTTCTCATGGTGTCTATCTCCCTGTTAATTTTACCTTCCATTTCCTTCATAGAGGCTTGTAAAGTTTCCCTCTTCTGGTTGATGTCATCTTGGATCCTTTCCTCCCTGTGTATGTGTTTGTGGATCTGCCCTTTTATTTTATCAGCCAATTCTGTCTTCCTTGCTTTAGGGTCCTTTTCTTCTCCCTCTCTTCTTCTTTGCTCTGAGTAGAGTCCTCTCCCGAGTTGTTAGTTTTTGAGGGTGGCATGTTGTCTTGACTGCTGGTGAATTCTGTGATTCACGCATCTGATCCAG
The DNA here is from genome assembly GCF_024711535.1 of Dipodomys merriami. Classification (NCBI taxonomy): domain Eukaryota; kingdom Metazoa; phylum Chordata; class Mammalia; order Rodentia; family Heteromyidae; genus Dipodomys; species Dipodomys merriami. The sequence goes on along the minus strand of NW_027206313.1, from coordinate 2,711,303 downwards.
GGGTGGTAGAGGGCAGTAAGCCTGGCATCAGGTTGGGTGTGCTTTCTCGTGGGCGCTGTGCCACTGGTGTCCCGCGGGGCGGCGTGGGCAGGCCCCTGCATCCAGCTGACCGCTGTCTCCAGCACTGTGTCCAGCGGTATCACAGGAGGGGGGACACAGAGGGGGTCTGGGACCCGGTTAGGCATGAACCACGGAGCTGCTGGCTGCGGGACAGATGTTCAGGCAGGCTTCTGGGCCCAGCTGGCACTCTTGCGACAGTGCCCCTGGAGGAAGCATGCGTGGGTCTCAGGAGCCTGCTGGGCACAGGCCCCAGGTGCTCTGCGCAGGAGCATCAAGCACAGCGACGCCCTGGTGGGCTTTGCATCTGTCTGGTACAACCTTCAACCGTGGGTGGGCACTCCCCACACAGGAGTGCGTGGGCTATTTTGGGGTCCAGCTGGGCATGAATCTCCCTCTCCAGGTGCTGTAGACGGACAGCAGTATCCTGTGGACAGCGCAGTGCGGGCCTTGGGGCCTGTCTCTGAGCAGACCAGCGTGCTGTGGCTGGCTGATGGCGCCCCGCTTGAACAGGCCAGGCCAGGCTCCTTGCTGTGGGGTGGTCAGCAGCATCTGAGGCGTGTTCAGGAGGTGCCGAGCCCAGAACGCCTCCTCCCCTCCACCGACAGACAACCCTCAGAATCCTGGATGGTGATGCGTGGGGGGGGGCCTTAGACACCCCTGCAATTTCCAATCACTGGCATCAGAGACCTGGCCAGCCTGTGTCGGGCATTGGAGCGCCGCTGAGCCCACTCCTAGGGTGAGAGGACCAGGCAGGACCATCCCTGGTGGTGGAGGCCCGGTCGCGCCTGCTAGCTGGTGTCACAGGTCTCCAGGGCAGTTCTGGCATGAGACACCCACGGAGTGTGTCCTGGCGGGTGGAGGCCCCCCTGCATCTGCTCACAGGCATTAGGGGTATGCCTAGACTGTTCCAGGGGTCAGAGGCCTGCGTTAGAGGACCTGTGAATTGATTCCCAGGGCTAGAGCGCGCACCAAACGTTTATCACTGTCTCTGAAATAGTGTATGCCCCTGCGGCTACTGTATCCACTTCGGAGGTTGGGCTTCTGGATCACAGGTATGTATTTTTCCTATCTGCTGGTGAGGAGGAGTTACTGGAGGGGAGAAAGGGGAGAAAAGGGGGGTAAGGGGATAAAAAGAAGAAATCACTGGGATGCTCTCTGGCTGTAGCCTGTGGTTACAGTGTAGTTGTGTCTGCTCCTACTTCAATTTCTCTGTGTCTCCTTCCTCTCTTGCAGTCACTTACATTTGAATCTTCTGGTTGGTAGCAAACCTGGATTATTTCTGGTTTGTTTGGTATGGTATCTTGAAGTGGAGTCACGTGTTAGAGGCCCCTCCCCCCATCCTATGTTTGATCAGAGGAGGCTCAGGTTTTCCCTGTTCTACTCCACCATCTTGATTCTTATTACTGATTCAGTTTCTTTATCAGCCTATGGGGCTTTTTAGAACAACGCTGTCCAAGACTAATGGAGACTAGGGAAGATTCAACAAAGAACAACCAGAAGCATTTGTTCAATAATATATCTCCAGAAGGATGACCTAAAATAACTAGGAACCTGCAATAAGATTTAAAAAAAACACTTATAATTGAGAGTTCAAATAAGAACATCAACCTATTTGATTATCTTTCAACTCTAGGAAGCTATTGATATGAGGTTAACTCCAAATCTGAAGAGTCAGAAAAATATCACACATTTAAAACGGTGTGACATTAAAAAACAGAGCTGCTACTTGTTGCTGCAAGGAATGTTTTCGGTGGGATGCGTACACAAGTTCCTAAGAGACTTCAGTGAACAACTGAAAGAACCATAATTAATTCTTGCTAACATTAGTGCCAGTCGACACTGGCAGGACTGTTCACATGCCACCATGTGCAGTTCCCGTTGGATGAAATGATACCAGAATTCTCCTCCAAAGGGTTTGTTTGTATTTGCCTTAGGATGCTCGCCACAGAAAGTACTTTCACTTATTATAGAATGCTCTAAAATTGGTGGTTATTTCCTTCCTCAAAGTTTACATAGTAAAGATTGTTAACACAAATTCCAATAAATCCACTTCCTGCTAAGGAAGTAGCATTCTTTTATTATATAATTATTACTACATAGTCTATCGCTTCCTGTATTCGCCATTAGAGCAAGTAAAGCTCTTTTATGGATGGAAAAGAATCATCATGCCTCTACCACCACAGAGCCCAGTTCATGTTCTGGGTTCCAGATTCTTACTGGGCGCTAAACACTCAGTCATCTGAGTAACCGTGCAGAAGACATTTCTGGACAGCTTGGGACAGGAATTTCACTGCATCAATGTAACCAAGACTTCTTTAGTCCCAAACTCTCAGCATTGCATTAAGCATGGAGACTCAGTGAATAAAACTACTAGATGAATGCAAAGATGAAGAGTACACATATCTCGAAACAGAACCCGGTAACTTGAAGGGATGCACGGGCGGGATGAGCTAAGGGATGGTGATACAAAGGGGTGATGTTGATCAAGATAAATTATACTCATAAACTGACATGTCACATTGAAACCCCATTACTTAACAGTAAATTGAAAACAATAGTATCTCAAACAAAACAGTAGCTTCTTTCTACTATTGTAAATATAATACTGTAGCTGTATGCTGTCTGTAACTAATAGTTCTGCTCAGTAGGAGAGTTTCTGACAAATCATTTTATGCTACACACAACTAATTAAGCATGAATTGTTTACAATTGCTCTTTTAGTGTGGCTTGCACCTGGCTTGGCTCTTTTGCTCAAGGCTGGTGCTCGACCATTTAAGTAACCCTTCCACGTTCAGCATTTTAAAGGTTAATTGGAAATGGGTGTCTCTATTTGTCTGCCCAGAGTGGCTTCAAACCTCAGTCCTCAGATATCAGCCTTCTGAGTAGGTGGGATTATGGGTATGAGGCACTATTGCCTTGTCAGAATACTAAAATAAAATCTCAGAACCTCTTAGGTATTTATGTCTCACATAGAAACCCACTGCATAAAACTATTATGGTAAACTTTGGAGGTTCTGTAAGAAAGTTTTGTCACTGCCCAAAGGTTAGCTCTCTTCCATTTATTATTTACTAACACCAAGAAAATGAGATATTTTCTATGAAACTCCACTGACATATGTGAAATATACCTTTTTAAATATCTTAAAAGTATGAATATACTTTTTTAAAATATCCAAAGTGTTAAGAATGTTTGCGGGCTGGGAATATGGCTTAGTAGTAGAGTGCTTGCCTAGCATACATGAAGCCCAAGATCCGATTCCTCAGGACCACATACACAGAAAAGCCAGAAGTGGCGCTGTGACTCAAGTGGTAGAGCATTAGGTTTGAACAAAAGAAGCTCAGGGACAATGTCTAGGCCCTGAGTTCAAGCCCCAGGACTGGCAAAAAAAAAAAAAAAGAATGGTAATTGTGGGTTTGTAGAAATGGGTGGAGAATAACGGGGGATGCAGATAAGAAGCTAAGCAGATTTCTGCTTAAGAGTAACTTAGATTTATTTTCATATGCTATGTATTGAATGTTTGCATTGCCAGCATAATTGGTAAATGAAATGATGTAGTGGAGTTCATATTTTAAGATAATTGTTAGGTAGGCCTTTGAAAAGGACTCTTAAGCAGAGCCGATTGTGTAAGGGTGTTCTCAGCATTTCCCTGAGACAGATGAGAGGGCGACCCTGATTAAGAAGTGTGTGTTCATAAACTGAACACTGGCTGGCAACTCCCTTGTACAAATACCTAAAATAGCAAAATACAATTTTTAAAAGGAAAAAAATTAATCATACATTTTTCCAGCACAGCAGTGTTTCTGCTGCCAAGGTTTCCTTCCCACCAGTTTCGACGCTGTCTGGAGGAAATCACAAACCAGCTTTTTCTTTGGGTCTTACTTACCATGTGAGGATTTCTCACAAAAATTCCTAACAATAGTAATTGCTCTTGTTTAAGATCCAGACCCAGAAGGATCTGCAAGATGCCTCAGGCAATGAGGTTGTACTACCTGGCAAAGCAATGCTGGCATGAGCCATTTGAGCCATCTGGAAACGACAAAATCAGGAAATGAAGCAGCAGGCTTTGAAGTCACCAGCTACCCTAGGCAGGGTAGAATTAGCATGAGTCTGTGGCACAAAGCATTGCTTGCTATGCTTCAAATGTACAATATCCATAGAATATTAAAAATGCAGTGTGATAGGCAATGTCCTTTATAAAGGAAATAAATTTCTGAGAAATGATTATCTGGAGTAATTTCTGAGAAAACTACATTTTGAAAGAGAAAAATGGAAAAGTCGAATCATCCATGAGCCACACTATCCTTGGCAGTATTAGTATTCTCTAGGTGATTTTTTCACAGCACAATGTCAATATCTTAATAATCACTAATGTTTGTACTTATCTCTTGAGAGATAACATCGAAGCCCTAGTTAAATTTTCCTTTCTAACAGAAAATATTTAATGCCAAATTGCATCCTGGGTACAATTTAGGGAAGCAACTGTCCTAAAGGAAGAAAACCTTAGGAAAGTGAGAACAGTGTCCACCCAAATTCTCAATGAGGAGAGAACTACAATGTATTTTAAGTTGAGAGACATTTTTGTCAGGCCCTCTCCAGCAAGAAATCCTTGAAGAAATAAATGCATAGAAATCCCTATTAAATAAAGTCTATAGAAGTTCCAGAGTTCAATGAGTCACCTGAGGGAAATGACCCGCAATCCATACAGAGACACGGTTGTTCTTTTCCCATACATGTTGCTTAAAACTGGCGACAAGAAATGGGCTGTATGTATTATTTAAATTATTTTCATCTACCTGTAGAGACTGTGGCAGGTGTCTGCAATATGCGATGAAGCTGTTGTCTCTTTTAAACATTGGAGTGATTAAATAGTTTAAGAAACAAAGTGACCAGATCGCAGCCGTCCCCAAGGCTGCCTACCCAGGCAAGATCCCACGTGACCCCCCATCCATGTCATCGGTGGTTTATATCAGCACCATTATTTATCCAAGGTAAAATTTCAGCCTATTTATAAGTAAACTATTTTAGCAAAAGACTTTTATTAACAACAGGAGGGGACAGCTAAGCATATTCACCATGCTTCAAAAAGAAGAAAGCAAAAGGGGACAGATGCCAATGGCCCTTCCCTAAATCCTTCACAAGAGGCTAAGGACTGAGTGAGACGTAGAGGTTCATGGTTCAAGAAAAACCTGAGTAGGAAAGCCCACAATCCTCCATTTCCAATCAACCAGAAAAAGCTAGGCTGGAGGCATGGCTCAAGTGGCAAAGCACCAGTAGTAATCAAGATGATGAAACAAAGAATATTATGGTAGGAAGGGTGGGTGAGGAGCAGCATTCCAGCTCAGGATAGAAAAGCAGGTGAGAGGAGACAGGAAGAGGAAGCATGCATAGACACTGAGCCCTGAGCCTCTGAAATATTTGAGAACTGGAATGAGGTGACTGTGACTAGACAATAATTGAGCAAATGAGGTGAGCTCTGAAAATGTTAGACATACAACAAGAGACTAAATCCACCCATAAGGAAATGGAAAGACCTGGAGGAAATTAGATTAAGCAAAGCAAGCCAGGCCCGAAGAAATAAAGGTTGCATGGTAAAGTGTCTCAAAATGAACTCCAAGAATTGGAAACAAGAGGTTGTTTTTATGTCCTGCATGTTTTTCTTTCTGTTTTAGCATTCTGTATCGTTGGTGTTGTATATAAGCTTATCTGATCTATGGAAAGGAAAGGGAATCACAGATGAACTATTGTGACAATGATACTCACTAGACACTACATTGGAAATGAACTTTACAACTTGGGGGGTGTGGTAAACAAGAGAAAATGAAGGAGGGGGTAAAAATGTTCATTATCTTACTTTTGTAACTGTAAACCTCCTGTTCAGTACCTTTGCAATCAATAAAAAAAGAAAAAAAGTCTATATTCATTGGGAAGTCACTGAAAGTATATTTTTAAATGGTTAGTGTTACTTTGGAGCAGCTGCTTGTGGAGAGTTCCTAGAGGGGGGATGCGTAGACATCCTGGAAATATAGCACAGATTCTAAGGAGAAGGATCTTTGCTTGTGATCTGTGTTCCATACTCCATCTTTTTATCATATGAATGAAATAAGGGGATTCGAATGCCATAATAAACTGAGTCTTTGCTTGCTTGCTTGCTTGTTTCTTTGGTTGATTGGACTGGCAGAAACCAAGCATTTGAAAGATGCAACTCATACTTCCCTTCCAAACATCCAGGAAGGACTGTCAGAAGAACGTCTTCCCAGTAAGGTATTTTCATCAGTGTCCGCTAGTTTTACTAGAAATTCCTCCCTTGTCCCTGAGAATGCTGAGAATTTTCAGCCAGGAGCAGAGCTACAGTCATGATCTCATATGTATTTGTTCAATAACAACTGTCCCAACTTCATGCCTCCATGACTCTAGGGAAATGAAAAAAACGAGGCCTCACAAAGTGATTAGTGGCAGCTGATGCAGGAGACATGCTACCTATGGGGTACTCACGTTTCCAGAGGAAAATGTGACCAAGGAAAGGGAGTCTAAAATCTGTGAGGGATTCTAGGTTCTGACTGTCTGATCTCAAGTCTGGGGAAGGTCTGAAATTCAGAATGGAGGTAGTGTTTGTGAAATGTCATTAACTCCTTTCCAGTTTGGGCTCCTTAAGTACATTAATAAAATATTACTAATTGTTAGGGTGAGTGATAGGACTGAATAATTTAACTGTGAGTTTCAGAGCCTCCAAATGCCTTACACTGAAATGTTGAAAAAGAATAGCTTTTCATTTTTCTGGAAGGTCTCAAGAAAGGGAGTTTCCTCAGTTTTATAAATGAACCAGCTGAAAGGGAATGATACATGTGGAGGAGTTACGTTTCAGGCTTTAGTCCATGCATTTGCATCTTCTTTCTTGATTACATCAAAAAGGTCTGGTTCCTTATCTAGTTTTTCCAAGGAAGTTGATTTTTTTCCCAATAGGATGAAAGTGAATTCTAAGTAAACTACTGGACTCTTAAACATTAGGAACTTCCAAAATAGAGAAAGTGACTGGAAGTTTTTCTTAGATCTGAATTTTTATGGTTTGTTTTATTTTGTTTTGTTTGTGTCAATCCTGAGTCTAGCACTCAGGGCCTCGGTGTCCTCCCTGAGCATTTTTACAAGGATAGTGCTATACCACTTGAGCCACAGTTGCACTTGTGTGTATGTGGCGGGGCGGTAGTTCATTTTGAATGTGTGTGGCAGTCAATTAGAGATAAGTGTCTCATGGACTTTCTTACTAGAGCCGGCTTCAAACCATAATCCTCAGAGCTTTGATCCTGAATACGTAGAATTACAGGCAAGAGCCACCTGGACCCTGGCCCGAGTTTTCCAAATATTGCAATTAACTGGCTATTAAATGAGTGAACTCAATATTAATGACCAACTCACAAGAGTCAGCAATCAAAATATAAAAAATATATTGGAAATGAACTTAATCAAAGATCCAGTCCTAGTGAGAATATGCTTCAGTCCAACAATCACTTATGTCTCAAAGACAACCAGAACTCTATTTGTATGAGTTAGGATATTGTAGATTTGATGTCATTTAATTTAAACTCATTCCATGTGACCCAGACAAATTTTTAATTACATTGTGTTTCCAAAGTATTTAGCCTTTAGGGAAAGAAGCAGCTATTTAAAAGATGATGATCATTATTTCCAGGAGCTTATATATGGACTACTTAGAGATAGAACCACATTCAGAATGAAATAAATCAGTTTTCAGAGATGCAGATTTTAAAATCAAGATCATAGTTCACAATACTGCCCTCCACGCTCATCAATGTGCTCCTTGTTTTCTAAAACAATTGGGGGAAAATAACCCGCACAATTTACAGATGAGATCACTAAATTCAAATGGCTCGTACACAGTAGTTTGGATCAATAGATAAGCCTCCTCAGTCTTTGCCCACCTTCTCTTCCACTGCAACATTACCACATCCAAGATGTCTACGACTCATTAGTCCTTGATTCTACCTAACTTTCAAGGTCCAGATATGCAAAAATTCAGTACTCTAATTTGGGGTCCATGCAATGTATAAATGACTCCCCTAAATAAATTACTTTCCAGCTTGTTCCCTTGCTCAATGTATTCTATTTCTTTTGTCTGTGATGCATAAGGCTGTTTCTGAGAGTTTTAAAATTGGTAATATCACCTCATGTCTAAGATCCAATATAGGGATGCAGATGCTTTTCATGAGACATCACTTCTACAATGACAGAAAATGCAAAATAAACTCACAAATAGCAGGCTAGCTATCTACAAAGCATGACAGACAGTAATTTTTTTCTTTTAGCAATTTCAACTAAGGAACAATTTCTACTGTCAAGACCTATCAATTGATCATATTTGCATTATGAACTGTATTCTAACATATTAACAAGCTCCTGTGTGACAAACTGAATATTATTTAGTGTTTAACTGGCTTTTTAAGAAAATCAAATATTCATGACTACTGTGCTCATTATATCAATTCCTCAAAGACAGGTGCAAATCATTGAATTTTAAAGTTGAGAAATTAACATTAAGGCAGAGTAGATCAATGACAAAAGTCAAAAGTAGCTGGAATAAAATTTATATTTACCTAACTTTGTCCAGGCTACTGTAGATGTCTTTTAACATGTGTGGACTGAATCTTTCTGAAGCATCCTTTTGTGCTAATAGAAGCCTTACTGATTCATAAGTCCAAACGTACGTACACACCTATAGAAAACAGTGTGATAAACAAAGAATTTATTGTCTTGTTCATCAGCACACCCAACTGGAAAAAGATTCCCATAAAACAACATCAAGACCTGAAAAGTCATTATAGATTACATATTATCTGAGCAAATGTATCCACATACCACATTAATATAGAAGGTTATTCTGTTAGTGAAATTTTCAACTGATTACATAAAATAACTGAACTGCGTTTATAGTCATATAATACCAACCCACAATGATTTCCTTTGCTGCAACTCGAATATGACAGGATAAAATCCTAATGCATTTACTATTAGACAATGAAAATTCAACAGCCATCAGTAGCTTAAAATGGATGTTTTCTTATAAACCTAAAACCCTCCTACCAGGTATTAGGTAACGCTTAGATGTTGCACTTAACTCTGAAAATAATTGCAACTGCCACTCAATAAACAAATCTTTTGTGAGGGAAACTTTCTCGTCCATTCTTCCTGTGCTCCACCAACCAACCACCACAGCGGCCCAGCGGGCTTTCCAGACAAAACTGCGCCTAACCAAAAGATTTCAGTGGTTCGCAGTGACTTGCCCTTCTTTCCTCGGCCTCAGACTATCCTTTCTTTCATAATTCCAAGACATCTGGCTACAAAGAGTCCCAACATATGTATAGAGAAAATTTAAAAATATGGGGGAAATCTGGCCTGCAGATGTTCTATTCCTGTGAGCTCATAAACTGTGTGAGTTTTAGTGTGTAGAGGATAAGTACAAGAAACATAAAGCATGGGCGTGTATAATCCAAAGAGTTAATGGGCTACTGTATTTTGCCAGATAAATATTTTGTTTCACAAGAAACATACACGCAAAATAGGAATATATACTCTAAAGTGGCAGCACTTTTTAGGACAAGCTAATGTTATCAACATACACTTTCAAATATACTAATTTATTATACTAACCAAATTATCATCATCACTACTACCCACCCAAACCAAAGTTAGAGGTTATATTAAAAAATGCATATGGCAAAAAAAATACTCGAATTCAGAACATTCTAGTATTTCTCATGGTTTAGCTTATTCCATGGCAGCATTTATATATGTCACATATTGAATTGCTGACAAAACAGGCTGTACTTATATGATACTCTGTTCTTATATTAACACTTTTAAACCTTAAATGATCCCTGTAATTGAGAAAAACCACCCAAGCTGCAAAAGTACAATAAATATGGAAAAACACTACCCACAAAAAGCTCTATTAAATAAAGTCAGGTTTTATGAGTACGTTCTTGATGTGTTGGAGAAGCCTCCCTACCACCGTACGGAAGGAAATGTCACAATTCAGAGAGGAGGTGAGACCATTGCTCTGCAGCCTTTTATTTTCTTGATGTAATCTCTGAAATAACTGAGGCCTCCCACATCATTGCTTGTCTGCAGAGGAATCAAACACGGATCCGGCGTACTGCCACACACTGATAAGAACTGCGAGATTATTATGAGACTCTGCACATTTCGACAAGAGTTGAAAAGTGTCTTTCGTTGTGCAGAAAAGAAAACTCAAATAACACTTCCACGAGTACACAGAATTCCATCTAACAGGAAGTCAAGTTTTAACTATCTAGGCATAGTGCAATAACTACAAGAACTCTGGAGTAAACGCCCCACACCACCCATCCCACGACCTATGAGTCTCGGCAGTCATCTCTGTCCCAGCCAGATGCAGAAGAAAGGAAGATAACAGGGAGTGTGTGCGAATGCGTCTACTCCCTTTCGTCCCGTTTAAGGAAGCTGTGCTAATGACGTCATTAAGAGCTAACCTGATGGTGCCACACAGTAGAATCTAGGTACACACGTTTGAAGCCAAAATAGGACCGTGATTCAAAGGGACAAACGGGTAACTGACGAGTGGGCAACCAGTAGTATCTGGTATTGTAATACATGGTTTTGTGTGGATGTCCAGTGATTCTGTGTCCAAACAGCATCATATTGAGTCTCTACAGAGTTATCTTTTTTTTAATACTTCTTTCATCATATGGCAATTTTTATCCCAGAGACATTCGAACTCAAACTGCCATTTTTGTTTGCTTTTATTTTATAAAAGATAGTACTGGCATATGTTCATTTAACAAAGCGAGAGCTTCATGATAGCATTTTCTCACAGGTATGCAAGGTTCCCTAATTCAAGTCACCTCTCCATGTCTCTCCCTCATTTCCTCTCCCTTCCCTAAAATAAGTTCAGCAATTGTCATTGCATACATGTGTGTGCAATACATATATATATATATATACACACACATATTCCTGTACACATACATTGCATTTGTGATAAAATGCACCCATGTTCACTCTCTAATTTTTACCTCCTGCCTTCTGCTGTCACCACCAATATGACTGGCATTAATTATGATCAACTCGCCTGTCTTTTCAACAGTATTTTCCTACCCCATCCTTAGTAGTTGTAAGAAAATGTCATTCTTTCACATTAAAAGGTATGAAATAGGGGTTGGAAGAGTGGCTCAATTGGTAGAGTGTCAGCCAATGAGCAAAGGCTTCAAGTACTGAATTAGACCCCTCAGCTTCTCTATTTACTGAATCCTACTTGAATCCTACTATCGACACCTTTCTACAGCTATCTTTACCAGTGTGAAAGGACGGTATGCTGATCCTGGGAAGTTATGCAGATCTGTATGGGGACCAGCCTCAATTGTAATACGTATCACCTGTCCCACATTAGTAACTCACTTGTCACCTTTGCTAACCTCAGGGTTTATACAATGAGAAAAACTCTCCACATACTAAGAGGATGAATACCGAAAAGCTTGCTTTACAATTGAGGAAAATATTTTCTGACAATCAAAATCAGAAATGGATTTTAGTACCTATTTTACATTCGAAAGCATAGGTATATATATACGTTTTGTCTTCAAGAGTGTAAATTCTCAAATTTAACGCTAAATGTATATTACATCTCATACAAGGTACAATTGCTAATGCCCATTCATTTCTAGTTTCTTCAGGATTTCTGGATACAGATCTATCCTTTAACACAAATGATTTATCTCGTTAGGTTTCTTCAGCGTAGTGATGACCACTGACAGAAAGTTAAAACTATCAGAGTGGCATGCCCCCAACTTACTTTCACCCACAATACACCAGACAGATTCAGGTTCATCTTCTCCTGAGACCAGCTGGCTGAACTCCCCTCCCATCCAGCTCTCCTGTGGAGGAGGGGCCACACACAGGACCCGACTGTGGCCAATGCAAGTTTTTCAAGTGGAAAGACTGGGCGGCAAAGCTCCTTAGTTCTGTTTTAGTCTGTTGGCTGTCTCTTTTCTGCTTGGAGGCCCGATGTGGCAGCTGGGGCTACTGCAGCCACAGTCACACCTTAAGAGGAAAAAAAGTACAGTCTGGATAAAGAAATAGAAAGACAGAAAACTGGTGGTACCTAGCACCTATGGCCTTAGCTCTCCACTACCTTTTGCAGAAACTGTAATCTTAGAAAAACACTTAGCCTAAGTTTAAAACATACTTGATAATATTTCTACATTTTACAGCTGAACACAGCCCTCAATGATAGGAGCAAGTTCAGCTTCATCATATGTATTCGTGAAATATCAGGTCACATTGCTGGTATTGTTTTAGTTTTTAAAAGAAATAGTCAATCAAGGCTAGGCACTGGTGGCTGACACCTAGAAATGCTAGCTATTTAGGTGATTGAGATCTAAGGATTGAGACTCAAACTAGCCTGTGAAAAACCTCCATTGCACTCTTATCTCTAATTAACCAGGAAGGGCTGGAAGTAGAGATGTGGTTCAAGTGTTGGAACACCAGCCAAGCTGGTGTTCTGGGTTCAAGTGCCAGGACTAGGACACAAAAATAAAGAAATAATCAATAAAAATATGTTCTAATATATTCTAAATATTCATGTAATTCTTTCCATTAAAAAATTGACATATTAGAAGAAGCCTTAATGAATACTTAAATTACTTTCTATAAAACTTTCAGTTTAAAACAAGTATACACACTTGATAATTGATAGGAAATACATCTCACCTTCTATAAAGTATTTTTGATCCATCTGCTTAATTTTAAGTATCATTTGTGAAAATCAATACTTTGAGGTTTTCAAAGGGATGAAAATTATATTCTTTGCCCTTGATATGGATGTATACATGAAGAAGTTATATACTTCACACAGAAAGGATGTATATGTTAATACACACATATACCTTAACTTTATGTACACTAAGGTTTGTTTATATATGAATATATATATTATGAATACACATATGTTCATATATTCATATGTGTATGTAAATACATACTTTCAGGAAAGTAATAGGTAAGTTATTGACAAAATAAATATACCAAAAATGTACGAATTTTATATTTTACTTTATAGTTTTGAGAAATAATTCAAATAGATAAAAAACAAAATGTTTGACCTGCTTAATGCTTCACGTTGTAGAAATCTGTTATAAAAGTGAAAAATCCCAGAATACTGAATCCATTAAAGTAGTTTGACATTTATATATCCGCCAAGTGTCCTCTAGAGACAGGTAAACTAATACTTTTTATGATTAGAAGGAAAATCGAGAAGCAGGTTTGACATCTCAGCTCTGATTGCTCTTCTTTCTCATCTGGCAAAGGGGTGCAAAGAAGCCCATTTAGGAAGTTCATTTATTGCTGGTCATGTGCTCGCGCTGGGTGCCGCTCAACAGTCAATGCAGCCAGGCTCTTGACATGGAGGCTCTTAATGTACTGGGCAGGAGCAATTCAATAAGCAAATGGATTAGGAACTGTTTCTTTATTAAGAATACTATCAGCATTTTAAAGACATTAATTTCTCAATTCAAATACTTATGAGGCGCCTCATTAAATTTATATTATCTGGGGATTCATTTCCAAAGTGAAACAGAAGAAAAATAAGTCAGAAGAGAAGAAATAAGAGAAAAAGTCTGGTGCTAGTGCTTTATGCCTGTACTCTCAGATCCTTTAAGAAGCCAAGACCTGGAGGATTACAGTTTAGAAAACAGCCTATGGCAGAAAAGTACCGGAGACTTGATTTCCAAAATAATCAGCAAAAACCAGGGCTGTAGGAATGGCTCAGTAGGTAGAGAGCTATATAAGAAAGCAAGCAAGCCAAGGGGTTCAAGGCTCTGTACCACAAAAAAAGAAAAAGAAAAGAAGGCAAAGGAAAAGAGAGAATTAACTGCGGTAGGATTCAGTTTATTTGTATTATCTCTAAAATGACTGGAAGATAGCTTGACATTTCAGATTATATTCCAGAGTGTAGGTAAACTATTAGCAAATCATCTTTTTTGCTAGTACTGGGACTTGAACTCAGGGCTTGGGTACTGTCTCTAAGCTTTTTTTGAGGCACACCCCACTTCTAAGTGTTGGTTTGTTTTTGGTGGTTAATTGGAGATAAGAATCTTACCTCTGACTTTCCTATCCAGGTTGGTTTTGTACCTCAATTCTCAGATCTCAGCCTCTTGAGTAGTAAGTATTATAGCTGTGAACCACTGGCTCCTCACTTAGTGAATTCTTAATAGAAAGTGGTGACAGTAAAAGATCATCCCTCTGTTATCAACCCTTCCTCCTAGTTTCTGTTGGTGTGGTCAAAGACACAAGGTATTTCCTTGCCTACAGGCTTATGACTTTAGTCTTCAGGATTTGTTATGGCATTGCCCGTGATTTCACAGTGTGTGGCTCTCTGATACCCAATTAATATAACTCAGAAGCAGTATCAAAATGGCACAGTTATCGCACTTTAAGGAACTTGGCTCTAGAGGTCTCTCCTGTGACTGAGCAGACTTGGGCATCTTAGCAGTCAGGACTTATGGTGCCTTTTCTGAATTCCCACTGAGTTTCTGTGACCACACCAATATTGTATCCCAGAGATTCTGACCTTCTGAGAGCAAATGCTCATTATCTGTGTCAACACTATGAAGAATGATTCACTGTTCTCTTTGTTAACTGGAAATATTTCTTAAATCCTGGAATAAAGCAGTTTCTTTTAAACATGTCATTTTTTAAAATGATACAATAGATTTCTTCAAAGTAGACAGTCCCCAGGTAGATGAATAAGACAAGCATATATATCCGCATCTCAGAAATTTATCAACACTATGTTTTTAAAATATCTGATGATGGCTTGGAAGGTGGCTCAGTGGTAAAATATCTGATGAGAATTTAAAGAAACTTAGATCCCTTTTAGTTTGTCTTTCTAGAGTTGAAACAAGACTCCGAATGTAGGTCTACTGTTCTATGAGGATTTCTTCATTAAGTTAATTCTATATACCTCCCTAAGCCATTTCACAGTCCTTTATTGCTACAGAACATTTTGTATCAATTCAAATGATCAAATTTATGCTTCTTTTATGTGATACTAAATGAATTATTTAGAAAGAAGTATTTGAACTTCTTCTCTTGTGGGGAGACATACACTTTATTTTTAAGTATTTTTAGGTATTATGTAAGCATAAGATCAGAAACTAAAACATAAATTGGTATTATATGAACTATAAATGTATCCAACATACAATATAAAGAAATGACATAAAATTTACAGAATTATCCAATTTGAATTTGAAATTTTATGATACTCTTTCCATGGATTTAATTGGCATGCTTAAATGTTACAATCAGCATTATTTTGGTCCTATGGCATAATTTGATGAGATGTATAAAGAGCCCAAATTACTTAAAATTCAGTTTCTATACAGTGTTGCTATTGCCTCATGAGAAATATGCATAACATCAGAAATACATGCTTTTCTTTGGAAACTACATATATTTAAGCCACAATTTAAAATGTAATGTATTCACTAAAATGTTTCATTTCTACATCATGTCTGTGTTACCAAATGCCAAAATATGTATTGTCAAAAGTACCTTCCTGTAAGAAAAGTATTTCTGCTTTCAGAAAGGGAAGGTGTAGTTTCTTCTATTATTTCCAAAAGCATAAAAAGCCCCTGGATATTAAAGACAAAACTAACTACATCCTTAATGGGTAAGTAAAGAAGGAAGACAAGTTAGAAAACTCAAGATGCGGGGGGGGGGGGGCAGGGGGGAAGGGGGATGGGGGGGAAGGAGAAGGATTGGGATGGGGGGGAGGGGGGAGGCTGGGAAGGGATGTGAAGGGTAAACAAAGGAGGAGGCTGCAATGCTTGGTAAGAAATGTACGCATTATCCTGCCCATGTAATTGTAACCCCTCTGTACAGTATGTTCACAAATAAAATTAAATTAAATTAAAAAAAAAAAAGAAAACTCAAGATGCTCCCTCCCCCAGCCTCCCACCCCACCCCCGCCCTGCAAGAAACTCTGGGTTTTCTTTTAGCCATAGGTAATTCAGACGTAGAGACGAAAAGTTCAGGACCCTGGAAATGGGAAGGATAGTAACAAACAAACAAACACCAGCCAAACCTTTCTATGTCTAGGCAAATCACTAGTAATTGAATAGTCTAACAAAGCAGAAAACTTACTGCGAGTGGTTATTCTACTTCAACTAAACACCCTGGAAAAACTCTGCTATCACCCTACCTGTCTGAACAAAGGACAAATGAGAAGCCAACGTCTCCTCCCTCAAAGAGCGCAAGGAGGCTCTGCAGCCTTGGTTTGCTGATGCTGGGCGTTGAGGTGAGGCAGTGAATGCCGCATCTAAACTTTACTCACGAATGGCCCTGCCTCCCGTACCCCACAGTCTGAACAGAGAGAAAGCAAACTGAAAAAATAAAAAAGACACCAAGGAATCTGTGGGAGCTAACACTCACCTCCCAACCTCAGGGAGAGGGCAGGACCGAAACCGTGTCACAGAAGTAATGGCTGAAAATGTCCCCCATTTGTCAATAGATCTATCTACAGAGTAAGAAACCAGGGTTTCCTGATGAGATGTGTCATTCAGATGATGATCCAAAAGGCGAGAGCGGTTATGCTGATGATAGAAACAGGTGACCACAGGCAAAAAGACATGTCATTCAGACAGTGATTTAAACAAAGGCAAGAGCGGCTGTCTTAACAGTCCCCCCTCTTCCAATCACGTCCACAGCTCCAGTGATAGCTCAGCAATTTATATCCTTATGAGTAGGCCTGATTGGACACAAGACTCTTCAGAGAAATACATATGTATACATGTTTTCCTATAATGCATTTTCTATTTTGTATGTAATATAGAATTCAATCTAATACAATAATGTAATATCCTCTCTCATTATATAATAAGAAAGGATTACTCCATCAAGTTTATAGCACGCCTAATGTGTATGGAACAAAACACCATTAAAATAGGTGAAACAAAAATGACATAGTTGAAATGAAATACAAAGCCACAACTATAATTGGAAACTTCAGCTCTGAGACCAGAGAGGACAACTGCAAAATGAACACTGATATAGGATACAAAATGTACCAATGCCATCCCAAACAGGAGTGAGTATTTATGGAACATTCCATGCAGTGCCCCATGCACATCCTTTCAAGTGTTCATGAAATAACAGCCAAGATAGAAAATACCCTGGGCCTTAAAACAAACCTCAACTAGTATAAAAGAAATGGAACTATACTGCAGTTCGTTCTCTTACTTCAAAAGAAGCAAATTAGGAATGAATAACAAAAGAGAAATTTAAAATGACAGATACTTCAAAGCTAAACAGAAGACTTGCGAAGAGGAAGTCTCAAATAAAAGTGCACTGCATTTGTGAAAATTAAAATATAGAACATAAAGACATGACACATTGTGATCATTAATACTAGTGTTGAGTTTACTTGCTGTTTAATAGTTATTCTGTTCTTTGTGTTAAAGCTATGGTTTCATGCTTGTGCCAATGTATAAATCCTGGAATTGGAGAAGAACACTGGCTACTTATTCTAACTTGGTAGAGACAAAAAATTACAATACGTTTCTTTTAAGTGCATTATTCTTGCTTAAGAATCCTGTTTAATTTTTATTCTTGCTTAAGAATCCCGTTTAATTTTAGGTTCAAACATAATAAAACCCATGAGATGCTTTTTGAAACAAGTACAATAAAAAAGTGATTAAATCCATGATTTCCTATAAGCTAAAGATTCTATTCAAAGTCACTTTCCTCCCTTTGTGACATTCTGACACTTCTTCAATGCAGATGATCAAGAACAGAATTTTGTAAAATTCCTCTATGGATGGCTAATTCTGATATGCAGTTTTTTGTTGTTGTTTTTTAAATTTTTATTTTATGGTAAAGATGCTGTACAGAGGGGTCACAGTTACATGAGTAAGGCCATGAGTCCATTTCTTGTTCCCCCTCCTTTGTACAGAGGGGTCACAGTTACATGAGTAAGGCCATGAGTACACCTGTTGTGGAGCATTGTTCCTCCCTCCTTTGTTGTTCCCTACTATCCCTTCCCTGCCCCACCTCCCTCACTCCACCCTCCCCACCCCCCCACAGCCCGAAGTTGTAAAGTTCATTTCCAAAATAGTGTGTTGTGGGTATCCTTGCTGCAATGGGTCGTCCTGGGTCCTTGCTTAGCGTTTTGTTATTCCCCTTCCCCTCCCCTAATTAGACAAATGCCTATACAAGATGCAGGGCACCAAAATCAAATACAGTGACAACAGGGGGAAGAACATAAAAAGGAAACAAAAAAATCACATGGTACATTAACAACAACAACAACAAAGAAATACTTCTTGTGTGCAGATCTTGGGGTTCATTTCTTGGAAAAAATCATATTAAGTAAGAAAGAGCAAAAGAAATATAGGTCCCATGGCTTCCCTCATTTGTAATAATTAGTATATGACTAGGATAATTTATCAGATGAGCAGAAAAGCCCAAAAGCTATGTTCATATGACTATATAAGATGCTAAGAGAAATGATATGCAATTTTGAAAAAGCAGTAGCTTTATAACTCCCAAATCTGGAAGACAGTGCTAATATAGTAAGTTTAATACTGAATGTGAACCTGCTTGTACTGAAGGTGTATGTGTATGTGTGTGAGAGAGAGAGAGAGAAGGGGGGGAGAAAGAGGTTTAAGTGTAACCTACCCAATGGAATTAGTACTCTGTAAATGTTACTCTGAAGAGAAAGAATCTAGAATATAATAAAGTTATGTCCAAGATAGTTATAGATTCTTCATGTTCAAAAAGGTTTCCTTTCTATCGTGTGTTTATAAGGCTCCACTTTCCTTGTTTTCTGTTGGGGCTGTAATTTTCACAGTACCAAAAATCAGATTTGTATCAATTATGACTGAAGTGCAGAAGTGTGGTATGAATTCCTGTACCACTTTTTTCCATGTGCATCCTTATGTTGATAACGGTACCAGAAGAGCCTGACCCTTCGCAGACCATTGGGGCAGAGCTCCCAATGAAATTGCTTTGGAGAACTCACTTTGTTGAGATAAGCACTGAGATTTTAAGGCTAACGTTTTACTATGACAGAACTTACCCTGTCCTAAAAAATTACATTTGAACTCTGAAACAATAAAGGCAACATATTTGGAACTGAATGAAGACTATAATTGTAGATTGTATACATTACAAATACCTTACTCACTAGATGCCAACTAAATATATTTTTCAGGAAGTAAACTAAGTTTTCTGTGTATAGACCTTCTTCATTAAATAGACTGTACTAGCCTGCTACGTAGAAAGCAGTGCAGTAAGCTAATAAAGTAAGTTAATATACATAGTTTTCACTCGTGATTGTAAGGAAGAAAATGCCCAGTGAATGTATGTTCTTAAAAAGAGGTAGCAATTTTTCCGTTGTGTTAAATGTTTATGTAATTTCTATTTCTTTGCTAAACCTATTTTTAAAATGCACTAACATTATAGCAGAATTGGCAACATAAAAAGGAAGCATTAGTCATTATCTGTTAGAATGATAGATTCATTACTAAAACAAATTGAGCAGTTTTGGGTTCTCTTGAGAAATACAGATTTACTTGAATGTAATCATTAAACTATTTCAAAATTAATTCTGAAAGAAAAAATTATTCTAGACCATTGAAATAAATTTCACTTTGTTTTATTAAGACACTACAATTTAGCTATTTTGATAGTGGCTCGTGACTACAATTGTAGCTTCTCTGGGGAATGAAATCTAGAAGATCCTGGCTCAAAGCCAACCTGGGCAGAAGAGTTTCTACACACCATGTCTAAACTAACCAGCAAAAAGTTGGGCTGGAGGCATGGTTCGAGTGGTAGAATGTAAGCTGTAAAAACGTGAGGCCCAGAATCCAGACTTTTTTTTTTTTTTTTTTTGAAGTTCAGTGGGAAAATTCCTTCTCTTAAAGTTTGCTGAGTCTCCCTAAACAAGGCCATTAGATATCACCGGACATATTCAAGCTAGCGCTAAAGTGTTTCTTACCACAAATCAAATTTAGTTTTTACAACGTGTAAGCAAAACATTACTTTTATTCAGATGTTTTTACACATTTTTTTTGGTCGGTCCTGGGGCTTGAACTCTGGGCTGTCCCTCAGGTCTTCAGCTCAAGGCTAGTGCTCTACTTCTTGAGCCCCTTCCGGCTTTATCTGCTTATGTGGTGCTGAGGAATCGAACCCAGAGCCTCATGCAGACGAGGCAAGCACTCTACCACTGAGCCACCTTCCCAGACCTCAGATGTTATTTCTAAATTTGTAATAGCATCTTATTTTTAAATTATAATTCTAGCTACATTAATGTATTTCCCTCTGCCTATACTGAAAATAGGTACTTTCTACAGTTTAGGAGAAGCATGTTACTATAATGTATAATAAAATGTATAATTTTACTACTACTACTAATTGCTTGGAGGTCTATCCAGCCCCCCTCTTTGTTGGTACTTGGGATTTAACTAAGGGCAATTGCTTTACCACTTTCAGATTTTATCTCTACTACAAAAAGTCTCTTCCAATGTCTTCCAGAAAAGGTTAAGACACATATATATATACTAATTTCTTTTCTATACAAGGACAAGCCAAGTATCTTTAATGATACAACAAAATGTTGATAAAGTAGCTGCATTTTTATCTGAAAATAAACTACAAAAAGAGTATATCAACCAAATTTTTGCTTGCTGTGGACTTTATAGCCTTCTAAAGTACTTCAAATGAATGCTAAATCAATGTGGTTTACAAGAGAAGGTATGAAGACATAAAACGACTCAGTTCTTATATATTTACTGTTAGACTAGACTGACACAAAAACATTTTTAAATTACATAGGTCAAAACTTCTGAATAAAAAATTCTTAACTGGTTTATTTTCCTTCACAATATAAGAAACTCATTATCTTATATCAGCCTAGTAGTATTAATATTTAGTATTTCAAAATGATATTTAGTGTAGCACTAAATATCACAATTGTCCCCTATCTGTACACAAAGGAGCTTTGCAGTGTAGTCTTTATTCACTGATAGCCCTGGCTATGAATTTCCCTTAGCTTACATCTCTGCTCAAGTGTCAGAGATTTCTCATTAAATGTCAGAAGCCAGTAAGAACATAAAATAATTGGAATTATTTCATATCAAAGACAGAGCTAAGCTGCATGCTACTGGAATTTACACTAAATTGTAGTGTACGCCAGGGCTTCTTATTGCTATAACAATGAAAAAGAGTATTTTAAATAAAAATTTTCCTGCACAGTTTCTCAATATTATCCCCCCACCCAAATCTTAAATGTGTTATTTCTGACCAAGTATTTGATGAGTTACAGAGCTCAGGTAATCTAAGAGATCATTGTCTCAGAACACATGAGCTCTTCTAAGCATGAGTGGCTCCAGAGAGCAGACGTTAAACTCACAAGCATTTGGGAGAACATCATCTGTGATTAATGAAACAAGCATAAATTCACATGCTGTACCACATTATTCACTATATGAAAAATGAAAGTTTTCCCCAGGGTATTCCATGAAGCCTGCGGTGAATAAGGTTTTAGAACTGGATGTAAATCTCTATGAAAAAAACATTACCGGTGAACACTGAATTTTGAGTACTCTTAAAGTGAAATTCATCATTATAACATAACATACTTTTAGGGCATCAATGGAGGTTAGGAATCAATGTCTGAAAATTACAGAACATAATTTTATTATTTTTAACTTTGATATAATGATGAGTAAGTCAAATACTAGACATAAAAATGCCTTAAAATTATAAAGCACTAAACAAACATAAATGACAGTTTAATTTTAGTTTAATTTCAGTTTAATTTTTCTGAACTGTCCCTGAATGTTTTTAAATCCAGCAAATAGCAACACTTTAACTTCACAATTTAAAACAATTTTCTTTCTCAGATATACTAGCAAATATCAATATTCTATAGTCACTAACAGCCCTATATATGTTTTTTCTTTTGATTTTTTTGGGGGGCCGGTCGTGGGGCCTGAACGCTGGGCCTGGGCACTGTCCCTCAGCTCTTCAGCTGAAGGCTAGCTCTCTACCACTTGAGCCACCGCGCCACCCTGGTGCAGGGTGATATATAAGGATCTAGCTTTAGTTTTCTACAAGTAGTTAACCAATTTTGCCAGCACCATTTACTGAAGAGGTTGTCTTTCTTCCATTCTATTTGTTTAGCTCCCTTAGTGAAGATTAGATGGCTGTAGGTCTGTAGGTTCATTTCTGGGTTTTCAATTCTATTCCATTGGTCCTGAGGTCTGTTCTTGTGCCAGTACTAAGCTGTTTTGATGACTATGGCTTTGTAGTAGAGTTTGGAATTTGGTATTGATATTCCTCCAGCACTTCCGGCTTTTTTCTTTTTGCTTATGTGGTGCTGAGGAATCGAACCCAGGGCCTCAGGCATGCAAGGCAAGCGCTCTATCATTGAGCACCTTCCCAGCCCTTTTTCTTTTGATTTGTTATTCCTAGAGATAATTTGACTATTTCTCATGGAAATTTGTACCCAATATATTAAGCAACATTCCAGGATAGTAAAATAAAATTATGTCATTAAATATTTCAATACCCTTGTTGGGAGTTAATCCTTTAATTATGAAAACAGAATGTTAAAATTCCCACATCATATGAACAAGTGAACTAAATGTCCAACCCCACAGAGTCCTAAATACAGAAGTCTAATTTTCTCACCTGTTGAATGAACCCATCTTTATAGGAAAAGGCAGAGAGAATGTGATTTTCATACAACATTCAGAAAGTCCAATAATTTGACAATATGATCTTCTAAATAAAATAATATTTGTTTAACAAAATTCTACTTATTAATAATTACACTTTTATATTAAATATGCTAATTACATAAGTACCTATGTTTTTGAACACTAGAGGGAGTGTATGAAAGAAACAATAAAGGAAGCAAAACATTGATATTACTTAGCTCTTTTGTGCTTTGTACATTAGGTCTTAATAATCTGCTTATTATTCCTTAATAGTAATGCTTAAAATGTATTTTTTATTGTGAATATACCGTACAGAGGGATTACAATCACATGGGCAAGATAATGAGTACATTTCTTATCAAGCATTGTAGCCTCCTTCTTTGTTTCCCCTTCCCATCCCTTTGCAGAACCCCCCTTTACCCCCCCACCCTATCCTCCCCCCCACCAAAGTTGTAAAGTTTGTTTTTCGACATAACAACTTGTACATCTAATTATTGCAATGGGTGCACCTGTATCCCCATTTAAACAATTGATTTTTTCCCTTCCCCTCCACAAATTATACCAACATCAAATATAGTGAAAACATGGGTTATAGCGTGGGGAAGGGACATACAAAGCAACAAAGAAATCATCTTATAATTATACTAGAAACAATTTCATGAAAGAAAAAAAAACATTTGAACACTTATCTTGGGGTTCATTCCCCTAACATCAACTTACCTAACCTTTTCTGCTTGACTCAGACATACACTGATTATTGCAAATAAGGGCAACCATGGGACCTATGTTTCTTTGGGCCTGGCTTACTTTACTTAATATAATTTTTTCCAAGTCTTTTCATTTCCTAACAAATGGAGCAATGTCATTCTTTCTGATGGAGGCATTGAATTCCATTGTGTATATATACCACATTTTCTTGATCCATTCATCTACTGAGGGGCATCTGGGTTGGTTCCATATCTTATAGGAAAAGGCAGATTAGATGGTAAATAATGCTACAATAAACATAGTTGTGCTGGTAGCATTACTATGGTCTTGTTTGTAAACATTTGGGTAAATGCCCAAAAGTGGGATTGCTGGGTCATAGGGGAGCTCTATGTGGAGTCTTTTGAGGAACCTCCATACTGCTTTCCAAAGTGGTTGAACAAGTTTACACTCTCACCAACAATGCAGTAAGGTTCCCTTCTGTCCACATCCCCTCCAGCATCTGTTGTTATTAGAATACTTGATTATAGCCATTCTAACTGGGGTGAGGTGGTATCTCAATGTTTTTTGATTTGCATTTCTTTTTTGTGGGGCCTGAACTCTGGGCCTGGGTGCTGTCCCTCAGCTCTTCAGCTCAAGGCTAACACTCTACCACTTGAGCCACAGCACGCTTCTGGCTTTTTTTTTTTGCTTATGTGGTGCTGAGGAATCGAACCCAGGGCCTCAGGCATGCAAGGCAAGTGCTCTACCACTGAGTCACCTTCCCAGCCCCTGATTTGCATTTCTTTTATGGCTAGAGAGGTTGAGCATTACTTCATGTGTCGGTTGGCCATCCTTCTTTCCTCTTTAGAGAAGTTTCTCTTTATGTCTTTAGCCCACTTATTTATTGGGAAGTTGTTTCTTTGAAGATTTGTTGTTGGGGGATTTAATTTTTTGAGTTCCAGGTATATTTTAGATATGAGACCCTTGTCCATTGTATGGCTAGTGAAGATCTTCTCCCAATCCGTGGGCTTTCTATTGATCTTGCTAGCTATGTCCTTTGCCATGCAGAAGCTCTGCAATTTCATGCCATCCCATTTGTCCAACCTTTCTTTGATTTGCTGTGTTTCTGGGTCTCTTCAGAAAATTTTGGCCTGTGCCAAGGAGACCCAGGGTTCTCCTATTCCATCCTGTAATGCTTTCAGGGTGTCTGCTTTGACTCTGAGGTCTTTGGTCCATTTGGAGTTGATTCTGGTGCAGGGTGATATATAAGGATCTAGCTTTAGTTTTCTACAAGTAGTTAACCAATTTTGCCAGCACCATTTACTGAAGAGGTTGTCTTTCTTCCATTCTATTTGTTTAGCTCCCTTAGTGAAGATTAGATGGCTGTAGGTCTGTAGGTTCATTTCTGGGTTTTCAATTCTATTCCATTGGTCCTGAGGTCTGTTCTTGTGCCAGTACTAAGCTGTTTTGATGACTATGGCTTTGTAGTAGAGTTTGGAATTCGGTATTGATATTCCTCCAGCACTGTTCTTTCTGTTAAGGATCGTTTTTGCTATTCGGGGTCTTTTGTTGTTCCATATGAATTTTTGGATTGCCTCTTCTATTTCCTTGAAGAATGAGGTTGGAATTTTGATGGGTATCGCATTGAATTTGTAGATAGCCTTGGGAAGTATTGCCATTTTCATGATGTTGATCTTTCCAATCCAGGAGCATGGGAGTTTTTGCCACTTTCTGAGTTCTGTTTTGATTTCCTTTTTCAGGTTTTTAATGTTTTCATCATAGAGGTCCTTCACTTCTTTGGTTAATTCCTAGATATTTTATTTTTCATGGGGCTATTACGAATGGAGTTGCTTCCTGATTTCAGCCATGCTTTTCTCATTGTTGGCATACAGAAAAGCCATTGATTTTTGAGGGTTAATTTTGTACCCTGCTACTTTGCCAAAGTTTTGAATCAGCTTGAGTAATTTGCGAGTAGAGTCCATGGGATTCTTTAAATACAAGATCATGTCACCTGCAAAGGGGAAGAGTTTTACTTCTTCCTTCCCTATTTGGATCCCCTTTATGTCTGCATCTTGTCTTATTGCTGTAGCTAGGCATTCTAATACTAGATTGAAGAGCAGTAGAGAGAGTGGACATCCTTGTCTCATTCCTGAGTTAAGAGGAAATGGCTTTAGTTTTTCACCATTGAGTATAATGCTGACTGTAGGTTTGTCATATACAGCCTTTATTGTATTGAGGAATGTTCTCTGGATTCCTAATTTTTCCAGAACCTTCATCATAAAGAGATGTTGGATCATGTCAAATGCTTTTTCTGCATCTATTGCGATAACCATGTGGTTCTTATCCTTGCTCTTGTTGGTGTAATGAATCATATTAATTGATTGGCGTATATTGAACCAGCTTTGCATCCCTGAAATGAATCCTGTTTGATCATGGCGTATGATTTTTTTGGATGAATGTTGAAGTCGACTGGCCAAAATTTTGTTGAGAAGTTTTTATCAATGCTCATCAAAGAAATGGGTCTACAGTTCTCTTTCTTTGATGAGTCCCTGCCTGGTTTTGGGATGAGGGTTATTATGGCTTCATAGAATGAGTTCAGTAGTGAACTTTCTCTTTCAAGTTCATTGAAGAGTTGAAGGAGTATTGGTAAGGCCACCAAAGAAAGTCCTGTAACACATGGAGGCTGAACAACACATGGTTGAAAGACCAGTGGGTCATGGAAGAGATTAGAAATGAAATTCAAATGTTCATGATATTCAATAAAAATGAGCACACAAATTACCAGCTCCTCTGGGACACAGCAAAGGCAGTACTCAGGGGCAAGTTTATGAGTTCCTACATCAACAAATTGGAGAGATCTGAAACCAACAATTTAATGAGACATCTGAGCATCCTTCAAAAAGAGCAGCAAGATAAACCCCAATCCAGTAGATGGAAAGAAATAATTAAAATTAAATCAGAAGTAAATGAATTAGAATCCAAAAAAAACATAGAAAGAATCAACAATACAAAGTGTTGGTTCTTCAAAAAAAATAACAAAATAGACAGATCCTTAGCAAATCTTATCAGAAAAAGAAGAGAACACACCCAAATAAATAAACTCAGAGATGAGAATGGAAACATCACCACAGAAACAACCAAGATTCAGAACATTATAAGGGAATACTTCTCAAAACTTTATGCTAATAAGTTTGAGAACATGGCAGAAATGGACCTTTTCCTAGCAAATATCGACATGCCAAAACTAAACCAAGATGAGTTAAACCAGCTTAACAGGCCCATATCAAGCATTGAAATAGAAACAGCAATAAGAGACCTCCCATCTACGAAAAGCCCAGGACCAGATGGTTTTACAACAGAATTCTACAAGGCCTTAAAATATATTTAAATACTATTGGCTATCCCTTTCAATATACCATTTTAAGTTATGTCACTTAAGTTGTGTAAGAATAAATGGCAAGGCACATGATATTAAAATAATGAAGTATAAATGCTGTATAAAAGTATCAAGTGGTGCTCAAGAGGTAGAGAGCTCGCCTTGAGCTGAATAGCGCAGGGACAGCACCCAGGCCCAGAGTTCAAGCCCCACGACTGACAAAAAAAGAAAGAAAGAAAGAAAGAAAGAAAGAAAGAAAGAAAGAAAGAAAGAAAGGAAGGAAGGAAGGAAGGAAGGAAGGAAGGAAGGAAGGAAGGAAGGAAGGAAGGAAGGAAGGAAGGAAGGAAGGAAGGAGGAAAAAAAGAAAAAGAAAAGAAAGGAAATTATAAAAAGTAAACATCCTCCCTCTTTATTTGACATTACAGATTTTTTTAATTTTAAATTTTATTGTACAGATGTTGTACAGAGGGGTCACAGTTACATGAGTAAGGTGATGAGTACTTTTCTTGTCAAGCTTTGTTACCTCCTCCTTTGTTGTTCTCCCACGATCCCTTTCCTTCCCGACCTCCCTCACTCCCCCACCCCCGCCAAAGTTATAAAATTCATTTCCAACATAGTGTCTTGTGAGTATCATTGTAGAAGAAAAAGGTATACCTGACCAGGAAGCTACACTTCTAAGTACTTCATGTACTTTACAGCATCCTGTTCCAAAGGGAAAAATGAGCATTCTCAAATCAGATCAAGATATTTTTCTGATGGCAAGCCTTAAATTTGCAGCCCAAAGTTATCATTTATATAGAAAGAATTGTACCAAGTTTTTATATGAGAGGGATAAATTGGGATTTACTTGATATTACAAGAGAAGCATGAGAAAGTAATGGATTATCTTTTTTTAACTCAACACTGATGCAAAGTGAGCAATATAGTTAACAATTTAGCTCAGACTAAAAGATTCACTGACCACGCAAAGCACAAGATCCCAAGGTTTTGTACATGCCAGGCACTGAGCTAGGTTCCTCAGCCCTGATTTAGTTTAACAGGACAGCTTTAATATGAGTAAGTGATTATGAAAGCAGAAAAGGCAAGAGCTCCCAACAAGTAATAAATCACCATTATGTGAGAATGATAAGAAATCCGCAGAGTACATTTCATACAGATTGTTGTGTGTTAATTCTGTGTAAGTATTGGATATTCAGTGAAAAATAAAAGGTGATATGTCTTGATCCATTCATAGATACATTTGGAAAGATAAGTTTCAGGTTGGAAAAGATCTGCCTATTTACAAAGTCGGTTTATGAGAATCCACTGTCTGTCAGCCACTGCCTGAAAAACTTTGTATACTTACAAGAACAAAAAAAAGAAGTCACAAGCTCCAGAAGCTAACAACCCTGAGGTGGAAAATAAACAATAATGAATATGCATGTGCAATAAGCTCCCTGGTGCTTGAAAAGCCCAGGAGTACTGTGATGAGTACTGCACAACAAACTTTAATTCCACAGAGAGTTGTGGGAGCAGCCCACACTGGGGTGAGAACTGATCCCATCTTGAATAAATTCAGCCAGTTAGCCCAAAGGTGGAGTTGGGCCTGAAACATACATAGCAAGAATCCTGTTGCTGAAGTAAGGCGTACTGAAGAAAAGCAGCAGGACAGGAGAGCTGGGCCCTAACAAGAGCAAAAAGGAAGGAGCATAATAAAGACAGCATTGAAACATTCAAATGAGGGAGGATATTCACTTGAGCCAGGATTATTAGAGATAAGAACTGGCCAGTGTCTAGAAAGAATTTGAATATAGATCCACCCAATTTTTCTGATTACTTTGAGATAATTGATAGGAGAAAGAATAATTGATAAAGGTTTCAAGGCCTAGAGACAGCCTCTTCCAAGTGACTTGGGGTTACAGAAGACAGAATTCAGGGAGCTCTGGTTTAGACATGGTGGCCAGGGGAAGATGTATCTGATATGCCCTAGTAGAGATGTCCTAGTAGATGCCCGCTATGATGAGCTGAATACCCAGTTCAAGATTCATCAACCTACTAGTGGAGGCTCAGAAGAATATACTATAGCCAAGGCCTATCAAAGAAGTAGGCGAGGAACCTAAAGCAAAATGAGAGAAAGGAGGGAATGAAGAGGAAAAAATGGGGGAAAGAAATAGAGGGGTGAAGGAAGTATGGGGTGAAGGAAGTGTTAGAAGAGACTGTGTTGAAGTGTATGGCTCTCAGGAGGGGGTCGCTGGTGGTGACAACGTTTAAAGCAGGACCCACAGGGTTCCGCTCCATCACGCACTTTCAAGATTGATCGCTGGCATCTCTGCTTCCTCGGGACCACCCCTAACATGCTTCAAGCACTTAGCACTTGTCTGCTCTGTGCACCCTTATTATTTCCATCACCAGATTTCTTCTGGAATGTGTGTCATCTAACCTCGGTGTCGCCACAGAGATAAGAAGTATCAAACCAAGTGAGTCTGCATTGCGGGGCCTTGTCTGTACTCAGCGTCACCATCTTCCTCCCCTCACCGTGGGAAGCACAGCAGCTCCACCCCTACAGCCCCATCACCTGTCCACTTCACTCCCAGTAAGAGGCACCATCCCTAGAAATGCCCCCAGCTCACCCCGTCGCCCGCTACACTGTTCCTTGCTTGTGCATCTCCACATGCTGTCCTCTTGCTTTCTGGAGATGCACAGGTCCTCACCCAGGCCTTGGACAGTCCAAGGCCTGAGAAAGTGTCACCTTCCATTTCCAGAGCACAAGCTCCCCCCACCTGCAAGCCTGCCCTGGAATACCGCTACGCCCTTTCCCGCTATGTGCTGGAGCAATTCCTCATCCCTGTGTATCCCAGTGTAAGCGTCTCTTATATTTATAGGACTTGTCCCCTTCTCGTACTTGATACTTATTGCATATTTATACATTAGCCATACCCTCCACATGCACGACATATGTTCCATGAATTTAGTCTGTTTTACTCACCACTACTCTCCTGGAAACCAAAATAGGATGGGGCATACAAGGGCCCTAAACAGCTATTTGCTGAATAAATTATTAAAGAAGGCCAAACAAATTTAAATAATAATAAGTACACTTGCAGGGCTTACTTCACGCATGCTAATGCCTGATGCGCCTTATACACATTCATTTCTTCTCCATACCCAGTGATGGTAACGTCTTGCTATTGCCATTTTAAGGAGAAAATGAAGGCAGTGATTGTTTAAATAACATGCCCAATATTTCATAACAGCATGTGAACCATGAAAAGCTATCCAAGCAGCTCAGAGCTAACCTTTTTATTATTCTATCGTCTTACTTTAATAGTCATAGTTTATATGATATTGTACCTCAAACTTCTATATAACTTGTCCCTCACTGCTGTTCTACAGCATGTTCTATACTGAGAGCAATGTAGCCCAGCCTCTAACATTCCATATTTAATTCAGATATTTATCAAAAACTTTGAAATATTCAAGGAAGAGATTAGTCAATCTATGCTTTGTTCTATAATTTTAGCATACATAAATATCTCTGATATTTCTAATTTAAAATTAGAAATGGCTCAATAGCTACGTTCATATGACCATATAAAAGGATGCTGATTGAAATGAACTCCAAGAAATGAAAGCAAGAGGATTTTTATTGTATTGTTTGGAATTACTGCTTTTTCCTTTATTTTTTTCCTTTGGTTCATTCCCTGTTGTCACTGATTTTGATATCTGCACCCTTTGTCTTATATATAAGTTTATCTGATTAGGAGGAGGAGAAGCACAGAAACAGTGGAACAAAGGGTGAACCACTTCAGCAATGATACTCACTAGACACTGTGTTGGAAATGAACTCCACAACTGGGGAAGAAGAGGGGTAAAATGGAAGAATATGAGGGAGGGGTAACTGCTCAAAAAGAAATGTTCTCATCACCTTACTTACGTAACTGTACTTCCTCTGAATATCACCTTTACAATAAAACTTAAACTTCATAAAATAAAACCAAAAACCTACTTAAAAATCTTAGAAAAATAGTTATCCTCAATTATAGTTGAACTACAGAGCTATCATAAATTCTTTATAGTTCTCCAGAATTCTTATTCAAATTAACTGCAAATATAGAAACCATACACGTACAAAGATTTAATATGTAAAAAATTAATAGTTTAATAATAAGTTTTTAGAAGAATCATAATGTAAATAACAATAATGTAAAATAAAGAATTATTTTCTAAACCATTCAATGTTTCTGACGACAAAGATTCTCATTGAAAAAAATTTAGATTTATCTGTTACAGAAAGATAAATTCTGGTGGAAATTTTAAAATATATTTAGATATTTTTCTAGTGTCAAAATAAATAAGCAACATGTATTAGCTTTAATGGCTGGTTCTTACATCTCTAAACCATGATGAATTATAGAAGTCAACTGCGTATCTTATTAAACAAAATTTTAAACAAAGCACATTTAGAGGTAAGAGAGAAAGATGGTAATGAATAGTTCTACTGGCTATTTCTTTTGCAAATTTGTCTTTTTTCAGGAACAATGCTAAGGTATCATACTTATAGGAAAAAATAAAGTATTTTAGAAATTGGTAAAAAAAAAAATGTCCCATTTTGAGAAGGAAAAACATTGTACAAAGGCTCCTGTGGCTCACATCTATAATCTTACTCAGGAGGCTGATACCTGAGGATTGCAGCTCAAAGCCAGCCTGGACCATCCCTGGGACTCTTATCTTCAATTAACCACCAAAACTCCAGAAGTAGAGCTGTGGCTCACATGGGAGAACAAAAGCTTTGAGCAAAAGAGCTCAGGAATAGTGTTCAGGCCCTGAGTTCAAGCCCTAGGACTGATGTACATGCACGCATAGACACATAGACACACACACACGTTAAAAACAGTTACTCCTACTCCTATCCAGCTAATTTTCATTCATTCTTCATTCATTTATAACTTTATAGCTTGAAACTAGAAATTATTCTATAATTCACTCTAGTAATGAGTTTTATATGCCTAGACTCATTAACCAAAAACATTACTTGGGCTTTCCCAGAGCAATAATCTACAGAGATACGCTTGCACCTCACTATGGAAGTCACATTTAAATGTAAAATAATTTGCAGATGATTGTTAATTCTATTTACAAAAACCCCAGATCAGACTTTCCTATTGCTCATCAGGTTTCTTAATACTAAACTAAGGTTTAACCTATTTATTTTGCCAACATTACAGAAAAAAATCATGAGTGCTTTCCAGCTAAGTGCCACGTCGAGCATCTGCTAATTTTTGGAAGTGCCATCACTGAGCAGTAGTCCCTGACCAAAACACTCCCATCTTAACTTGCACTCTCTAAGAGTTTGGTCTACCTACAAAGACTTTCAAAAAGGTTACATATGTAATTACTTTATATATAGTATAATAATTACGTTATAAGAGCTAACTATACTCACCATTCTATAAGAACTATATATGTACATTAATGATTTTTCAATTCATAATATTTTTACTTAACATGAAAATGCTATATGTTCATGTTTATAAACATTATAAACTAAGAGAAAATTATGTTGAGGCAATAATGAATTCTGTTTTCAAATAAAGTCTGTTTAGTAGAGATTCAGATCTCTCTCTCTGTCCAACCATTAGTATCTCCAATTTCATAACTAAACATTTCATGCAAAAGAAATCTTCAGCAAAAAGCAAGCAAATTGCTATCAAAGATGTCAGATTATTTGATTATTTTTTTAATAATCATAATAAAATATATAACATATGGGCTGGGAAAGTGGCTCAGTGGTAGAGTGCTTGCCTTGCATGTATGAGGCCCTGGGTTTGATTCCTCAGCACCACGTAAGCAGAAAAAGCTGGAAGTGGCGCTGTAGCTCGTGGTAGAGTGCTAGCCTTGAGCTGAAGAGCTGAGGGACAGCGCCCAGGCCCAGAGTTCAAGCCCCACAACCGACAAATATATATATATATATATATATATATATATATATATATATATATATATATATAAACATAATAAAATACAGATTTGTTTTTAAATCAATGAGCCAGTGGCTCATTCCTATAATCCTAGCTACTCGGGAGCTGAGATCTGAGGATCACAGTTCCAAACAATCTCAGGTAGAGAAGTCCATGAGACTACTATTTTCAATTTACCAGCACAATTCCAGAGGTGTAGCTATGACTGCAATGACAGAGCGCCAGCCTTGAGGAAGAGAGCTCAGAGTAATGCCTGCACCCTGACACGAAACCCCAACTAGCAAAAACAAAATAATAATCGTTTTATTTCTAAATTTCTTAGTATAAAAGCATCTCCAATACCTTCTATACCAGTTATGGTATTCAAAACCCTCCAGAATTTCACTAGGATTTATTAACTTCTTCAATGTGAAGTAAAATAAACATGTATTACATCTATTAGTGAATTTACATGTGTTAATATTAAATTTACATCTACTAATACATGTAAAACATGTATTACAGTGTTGTTGTCTATTCACTTACGTCTTCAAATATTGTCTTCAAATGTTACAGAACAATTCAACACCATTCTGTATTGACTGTTTTTACAAACCTTTAGGGAAGTCTTGAGTAGTTACAATGTTTGGATATGTGATCTGTGTATGGCATGGGTCCCCTTATGTTAACCATGAAAATATGGAAAAAGTATAAAGCTCATATTTGGCTTTTTAAAAAAATTTACTTTTTTTAAACCACAGGAGTGCTACATCACTAAGCATATGCAAATGGCTGCATATTGAATGATTTTCAGCTAACCCCATATTAAATTGGCCAGTAACAGCAGTAATGCTTTTTAAGTTTAAATGCCTTATTAAACACAGAATAAATGTATCCCCCAAATAAACTTTTGAGTCTAATGACACCATAAATGACATATTCATCTTAGTAGGAGAAGGGAGAATGGACTATAGGAATATATTATATATTTATTTCCCATTATATCATGAAAAGCAAGTACTTTACTATCTGAAAACTCGCCATGTGAAGCTTTACTCAATTATAAGGGGTAGAACACGACTGCCCTTATCTTTTCTGAAAATCATATTTCTCTTCTGCCAGTAGACAATTCAAATATAACTGGTTAAATAATTCTAACTCAATAACTACTAAGGCATTTGTAATTACAACTTTTCTTGCTATGTATAGTGCTGTTTTGTTATTATTATGTTTCTCATTATTATCATGTTTCTAATAGCTACTGCAATGTTCATATCTACCGTCATGTCTGAGTTCAGATGAGTAACTATAATTCAAAGGGTTATAAAGAAAAGTAATATTAAATTAACTTTAAATAATATCCAATAGTGTTGGTGCAGAAATTTATGCAAAGGTAAGGAAAAAATTAAAAGGTGAACTTTAATAGGATTGAGAAAAATACTATATATTGATAGACATATTAATCCAGTCATAACCATTTATCTTTAATTTCATTTTAAATTAATAAGAGCTCATTCCTATTTTATATTATGGCTTAATTTACATGAGGTTTAAAAGCAAAGCAACAGCCATCATATAATTATAATTTCTTATTAGAATTATATTACATGTGATATAAGCTGTTAGACTTGAAGTAAAACTAAATGCCATTATAAATGCCACAGTATTAAATGTGACCATTGATAAATCAATTGTACATTTCTAAGTCACTGATTCTTATAATTTGTTACTTCTCACAGCAATAAGCTTTGCAGTGTACAAATTTTCAGTTGTTCTCTTCTTCAGAGACACATGAAAGGCATGTTCAGTCACATAGGAAGCATTCTCCAGAACAGATAAATGCTGGACAGCTGCAAGGTGTCAGAGGTTAAGCCTGCCCTGTAAATACACTGTTCTCCAAATAACTCCCATTCATAATCTATTAATAACTAGGGCTTTGGGGTCCAGTCAGAGATTATGCATTTCCAAGTTGAAACCCATGATGGTCAATACGATCCCAATGTGATCAGCAATAACACTGCATCACTTATCTTTGGTACATTTTACTTTCAATTTTGAGATTTTTTTTTACTAGAATAGGCTCTGGTAGTCAATGAAAATTCCAAAACATCAAGTAGAAATTGAGTGTCTAACTGCTCAGGTCTCTTCATATATTTGGTGTGCAATACTTACGCGTTTTTATTCCTTCAGAAATTGCTTACTTTTCTGGATAAAGATCTCAAAATAATGGAAAGTACAGAGAGATCAACAGGCTCCCTTACTTATATCTTGCAATGAAATAAAGGAAGACACAGGAACAACAGGCCCTAGAGAGAGGTTAGATATTTTCCTGTAGACCTGACTAGTCTCCAGATGTCCATAGAATAATGGTGCACAGCAAAGCCCTGACTTTGTATCCTCTTTTTCCTATGTGTCACAACTTGCTCGTTATTTTTTCTGTCCAAAGTACTGAGAGAAAGGACAGGAAACCTAAGGAAGTAGGGAAGGTAGCTGCAGGATTTTGATTACCCTTTCTCTTAATCTCAGGCTGGAGAAGAAAATAAATGTGCCACCATACTGATGTAGATAGATACCCCACCTCCCCACCTTAAAAACTTCCACATGGACCAAACATGATCGAGCCAAAAGAATGGACAGCTTTTAAACCTCCATCAGGCTGTGAAGGAAAACACTGCTTGCCAAACGTTTCACCCAGAAAATAAAGAAACCACATCTTCAGACTTGACTTTCAATTCACAGTCCTCCACCTTTCAACCGAGTATTAAAGAATAACCCTGGAGAAGCCCTGAAAATGCAAATATTATGTCCGCTTCTGTGTCAACCACCACTACTCTCAGGACCTTAGTGGTAATTAGCTCCTGGTTACTGCCACAGACAGAATCAGGAAGGACTGGAACATTCAACCCGATTTTAAACTTGGCGCGCGCGCGCGCACACACACACACACACACACACACACACACACACACACAGTGCAGTTCAGTTTGTGGAGTAAATGACCCAAATTCGGGTTGGGAATTACAGGAGCAAAAACTCCTTGTGATCAATAACCCAAATGGCCAGTAGTCCCACGATCCCAAGGCCCCCGGCCTGGCTTGAAGCCCCAGGTTGCAGGTCGGATTTGGACTGGGAGGCCATCTCTGTTCTCCGCCAGAGCCGGCGAGCACTACCACCGCCGGGGTGCAGAGGCATGGCACAACCAGAAGGCAGGCTGTGTCACCAGTGCGCCCCAAGTCCATCTGGGGGTGGGATCGTGTGCTGGGCCTGGGCCGGGCTGGGACAGGGCTGGGCTGGGCCTGGGCCCGGCTGGGACGGGACTGGGCTGGGATTGGGCTGGGCTGGGACGGGCTGGACCCGGCCGCCCTCTTCAGGAGGCCCCCAAGGCAGCCCGGCCTCACCTGAGCCCCGTCCAGCCTGGCCTGACCCCCCCGCTCCGGGCAGAGCGGCGGCGAAGCGCTGGGCTCCAGCGCTGAGAACTCCCTTCTCTTCATCCACGCGGGAGAGCCATGGGCGACAGCGGACGGCGGACGGCGGGCGTGGGACGGGAGGGGGCCGGACAGCGGACGGCGGACAGTGGACGGCAGGCATCAGACAGCCGACAGCGGACAGCGGACAACCGATGGCGGGCGTGGGACAGGAGGGGGCCAAGTCCACATTCCCAAGAGCAAGGATGTAAATGACAAGATGGCAGACGCGCACACAGACGCGCACGCACACACATGCACACGCACACGCGCACGCGCACACTTGCACACGCACACACGTGCACGCACACATGCACGCGCACCCGTACATATGCACGCGCGCGCACATGCGCATGCACACACGTGCACGCACACGCACACAAACGAGCACACGCACGTACACATGCACACAGGCGCACAATACGCTCACACACAGGCACATCCACATACATGCACATGCACACGCCCGCACACCCACACATACGCATGCACACACACGCACGCACATGTACACATACACACGCGCACACATACCCTCACACACATGCGCGCACACGCACGTACACACTCGCACACATACCCTCACACACAGGCACATCCGCATACATGCACATGCACACGCACACACACGCATATGAACACACCCGCACACACACATACACACACGCACATGCACACACCTGCACATGCACACACCCGCACATGCACACACCCGCACACACACATACCCGCACATGCACACACCCGCACACACACATACACACACATGCACACACACACACCCGCACACCCTGCAGCCCTACTCCTCAGGCTCAGGAAGTGGCGGGCGGAGGGAAGGGGCCGCTGCCTCCCAAAGCCAAGAAGGTGAAGGCGTCGGAGCAGAGCGCAGCCGGTCGAGTGGCGCCCGTGGGGAAGCCCGCGCCGCCCGCCCGCGGCCCAGGCCCCTCCTTCCCAGCAGGGATCGGGAAGCAAGGGGCACCGGGGTCTCCCGCCCCCCGCCCGCCCGGAGCCCAAAGCTCCTGCCCCTGGGGGACGGGGTGCCCGCAAGCCGCGACTCGCCCGCGGGCTGGGGAGGCGGCGCGGGCTCCGGGTCCCCGCGGCTGGGGCGGCGCGGGCTCCGGGTCCCCGCGGCTGGGGCGGCGCCGGCTCCGGGTCCCCGCGGCTGGGGCGGCGCGGGCTGGGGCGGCGCGGGCTGGGGCGGCGCGGGCTGGGGCGGCGCGGGCTGGGGTCCCGCGGGCTGGGGCGGCGCGGGCTGGGGCGGCGCCGGCTCCGGGGTCCCGCGCACTCTCGGGGACACGCCCCCGGCGAACCCCGGCCCCACCCTGGCGCGGAGGCCCCGCACCCCACTCCGCGACCCGCGGCACTAGTTGATTTCTTCTGGATTAAAACCAGAACCGCAGCGGCCGCCCGCGCGGGGCCGGGGCCGGGGCCGGGCCGCGAGTTTGGAGACCCGGCCGTCCCGAGCGGCGCTGCCCAGACGGCCAGGGGCGCCGGCGCGCGCTGTCTGTCTGTCTGTCTCTCTTATCTCTCGTCTCGGTCTCTGTCTGTCTCTCCCTCCCGCTCTCTCTGTCTCTATCTCTCTGTCTCTCTGTGTGTATCTCTTTCTTGTGTCTCTCTCTGTGTCTCTCTCTGTGTCTGTCTGTCTCTCTCTGTCTCTCTGTCTGTCTGTGTCTCTCTGTCTCTCTGTCTCTCTGTCTCTGTCTCTCTCTGTCTCTCTGTCTGTCTCTCTCTCTGTCTCTCTCTGTCTCTGTCTCTGTCTCTCTGTCTCTGTCTCTGTCTCTGTCTCTGTCTCTGTCTCTCTCTCTCTCTCTCTCTCTCTCTCTCTCTCTCTCTCGCTCTCTCTCTCTCTCTGTCTGTCTGTCTCCCGCTCTCCCCGTCCTCACCTCCTTCAGTTCTCTGGCCACGTCCTTCAGGTCGCCCAGGACCAGTTCCAGGTCCTCCACGATGATCCGGATCTGCTCCTTCACCCGGGCTCGGCCGGCGGCGGGCGGCGGGGACGCGGGCGGGGGCCCCCGGGACGGGGCTGACATTCTCGGGCGCAGGCGGGCGCGTCAGGACCGACGGAGCCTGGGCTGCGGCGCGCCCCGGGGTCGGGCGCCCGGGCTCCCCCGCATGCTCGCCGGTGCTCCCGCGGGCAGCGGCGGGGGGCGCCCGGGGCCGGGGCCGGGGCCGGGGCCGGCGGGGGCCGGCGGGGCCCGGGCCGGCGGCCGCGCTCTCTCCGGCGGAGGCGCGGCGCGGCGTGGCGCTGGGCGCGGAGCTCCCGCGGCTGCAGCCCGGCCCGCCGCGCGCCTGCGCCTGCGCCTCCGCCGCCGCCGCCGCGCGCGCTCGCCGGGCCGGGCCCGGACCCCCGCCCGGGACCCCCGCCCGGGACCCCCCGACCCCCGCCCGGGACCCCCGCCCGGGACCCCTCCGACCCCCGCCCGGGACCCCACCCGGGACCCCCCGACCCCCGCCTGGGACCCCCGCCTGGGACCCCCGCCCAGGACCCCCGCCCGGGACCCCCCGACCCCCGCCCGGGACCCCACCCGGGACCCCCCGACCCCCGCCCGGGACCCCCCCGACCCCCGTCTGGGACCCCCCTGACCCCCGCCCGGGACCCCCCCGACCCCCGTCTGGGACCCCCCTGACCCCCGCCCGGGACCCCCGCCTCCCGCCTGGGACCCGCGCCCCCCCGCCTGGGACCCCCGACCCCCGCCTGGGACCCCCGCCTGGGACCCTCGCCTG
This sequence comes from Dipodomys merriami, assembly GCF_024711535.1. NCBI lineage: Eukaryota > Metazoa > Chordata > Mammalia > Rodentia > Heteromyidae > Dipodomys > Dipodomys merriami. The sequence goes on along the minus strand of NW_027206313.1, from coordinate 2,672,286 downwards.
GGACCCCCGCCTGGGACCCCCGACCCCCGCCTGGGACCCCTGGGACCCCCACCCGGGACCCCCGCCTGGGACCCCCGCCCGGCGCCCCCCGACCCCCGCCCGGAACCCCCTCCCGGCGCCCCTCCCCGGGACCCCCGACCCCCGCCCGGAACCCCCTCCTGGCGCCCCTCCCCGGGACCCCACCCTGGACCCCCGCCCTCCAGGCTGCTGGGAGCCGAGCGGCCGCCCGCCGGCTCAGGTCCGTCGGTCCCCGCGCTCAGCCCCGCGCTCAGCCCCGCGCTCAGCCCCGCAGCGCCGCCGGGCGGCCGAACTCCGGGCCCCGTGGGCCCCGCGGCGCCGGCGACACCCGCGGAGGTCGAGCCCCTGCCTCCTGCGTCCCCTGGGCCCCGACCCCTGACCCTGAGACCCGAGGACACGGGCTGCGATCCCACAGAGCCCGGGGTCACCAGAGCCCCTCCCGACAGGAGTGGCGCTGCTCGAACTTTCTGTCCATGTTGAGTTACTACTTCCGCTGCCCTCCTAGGCGGGCTGGGGGGGAGGGGGCCTACCGAATCTTCTAGCACCATCTAGCAGTGTGTATGTGTGTGATTGTTTCGAGATTTTTAATAGTGCTGGGGATTGAATTCAGGCCCTCGCTCTGGCTGCCTTAAATCATTTCCTCATAGGCTTCTTTCTCTTATCATTATCATTATCATCATCATCATCATCATCACCACCACCATCACCACCGCCATCATCATCATCATCATCCCCATCATCATCATCATCATCATCATCACCATCATCATCACCATCATCATCATCATCATCACCACCACCATCACCACCGCCATCATCATCATCATCATCCCCATCATCATCATCATCATCATCATCACCATCATCATCATCATCACCATCATCATCACCATCATCATCATCACGACCATCATCACCATCATCACCATCATCACCATCATCACCATCATCACCATCATCATCACCATCATCACCATCTCACCATCATCATCATCACCATCATCACCATCATCATCACCATCATCATCACCATCATCATCACCACCATCATCATCATCACCATCATCATCACCATCATCATCGCCGCAGCAGGAGTCGTGGTGCGGTGCTTGTCACACTGTGGAGACCTCAGGACCCTCCCCAGAGATGGAGGAAACCTTTACACCCTCCTCGCCACACCTACTCACTGCTCTGCTGGGAATCCTGGGTCTGGATGACGGTTCTGGAAGCTGTCTTTGGAATGAGGAAGAAGAAGGAGAATAGAAGAAAAGAGAGACATTGGGAAGTGGTAGTAAGAGAAAGCAGCACAGCACTCAACAAATGCATTGGAAAGTTCGAAGTCAAATATAATGTCAAGGAAAAGACAGAAGAGCATGCTACGAAGTACCAAAGTGGTCAGACACGTTGTGGTGACCCAGTGGAGAACAGAAAGACATGCTGGGACAGGTAAAGAAGTAGTGTGCTTGTGTTGCCAGTAGGTTTTCTTGAGCTTGCTTTACCTCTTCAGGTTCTTCTTTATTCTCGTTGTTTTGTGCTGGTATTAGGTCTCGAACTCAGGCCTCCAATTCTCACGGAGCTTTCTCAGTCATGACTAGAGCTCCATCACTTGCAACACCACAGTCCAACATTTTTTTCCGGATAATTTGAGATGGGGTTTCCAGGATTTCTCTGCCTGGTCTGTACTCACACCTTGATCGTCTGATCTCAGCCTCCTGCAATTAGCTGGGATTACAGGTGTGAGCCACCAACCATGCCTGCCTCTCTTGCAGTTCTTTATAAAGCTGTAGGAGGAAAACTAGGTCTTAACATACCCACACTAGAAATTCCGCATAATTTCATATCTTATTATTTCATATCTGCACAAAGGTAAATGGCCAGAAATGGCATCACCTAATGGGAGGAAAAGATGGCTTGTCTACATTTCAATTTTTGACTCTCAACAGAAGAATAAGGAAACTTGGAAAACTCAAAGTAGCTTATAGCAGAATGATAGACAGGAGAAAAGGTAGCAATATTTTCTTCTCCAGTGACAAAAATAATCTCAAAATATAAGAACATGCCTATGCTACTTTCCATCTCCTTCACAAAAGATTAAACAACAACAAAAACCTGTCCCCCTATGACATCACTGCGGCTACTAAATCAAAAGAGCAAGCCAACTAAAAGTGGAAAAGTTCTTTGTGCAAGTTGGCTCAAACCTTTCAACCTAGCTGCTTGGGAGAGAGGAAATCAGAGGATTTGGGGTCAAAGCCAGTCTGGGCATAAACATTTACCACCCTCCATGTTAATCAATGGCTGAGTGTGGTTGTGGATGCACTATAGTCACCAGTGACACAGAAGAACCATAGCCTGTCTACAGGCCAGGCCTTGGTGGCTCACCCTTGTAATCCTAGCTGCTTAAGCAGCTGAGATCTGAGCATCACAGTTCAAGGCAAGCCCCAACAGTCTGTGAGACACTTAGCTCAGAAAACCAGAGTGGCAGAGTGGCTCAAAGTGGTAGTGCACTAGCCTTGAGAAAAAAAGGCTCAGGAATAGCGTCCAGGCCCTGAGTTCAAGCCTCATGACACACACACACACACACACACACACACACACACACACACACACACACACACACACACTCTTCTAATGAGTCTCTCTTTAAATGTATTTATGAGCTATAGCTATATGAAGCGGAGTACAAACCAAAATCATATGGGAAACAGACAAAATCATAGATCTCAAATCATAGATTTCTAAATGAAGAAGAATCTTTAATAAACTAATTGTACATTATTTTTTTCTTTTTTACATCATTATTCATTATACTTCAGGTTTTATAGTAGATTACCTGGTGATTTGATGAAGTCACCTACTGATTACAGGTGATCATCTTCAGTTCCATCAGTTATAAGCCCTTATCAGTATTTTCAAGTATGTTTGTGTGTGATGTGTGCAAAATGTATATATGATATGTGTGTATGTCTAACCCCTAAAATCAACTTTCAGGAGGAAATCCTGTAGTACTGACATAATTTTAAAATAACAAACACAAAATATCATCTGCTATTGTAATGAAAGCTACATATTGTATGTGAATATTGGTTAAGGGATTACTAAATGTGATCTGAATGTTTAAACACAAAGTTTTGCTGTCACATGATTTATTTATTTGACCTATTAAACGTTTTGATTACCTTATCAGGAATTTTTGAAGTCGTTACGGTGAAGGTGGTGTACCGAGGGGCTACAGTTACAGAAGTCAGGTAATGAGCACCTTTCTATTTGAACTATGTCACCCTTTTCCTCTCTCTCTACTAGTTCTTCACTCCCTCCTCTCACAAACTTGTATGATTCACTTTCAACATAGTGTCTAGTATCACTGCTGCATATGTTCACCCCCCTTTACCCTCCCCCAAACAGATAAACTAGCATACAACCCAAAAGGTCCAGGGAACAAAAACAAAAACTATATATATATATATATATATATATTTATATATATATATATATAATCTTATATGAGCATATGCAAATAGCTATTGAGCCTTTGTGTTCCTGTCCTAAGAATACCCACCTTTGTCTCATTGTGTGAATATGTCTGGAGTCCTGTATAATTAATCATATCTAAGTGTATTTTTATTCTCTTTTACAATTCAGTGTGTTTTTGTGTAGATTTATAGGCACTTGCTAGTTACAACAAATGAGGAAAAGCATGCAACCTATGCTTCTTTGAGACTCACTAATTTTATTTAATATGATTTTCTCTAAGTCTTTCCAGTTCCTTACAAAATGTGCCATGTCATTCTTTTTGATGGGGGACTAGAATTCCATTGTGTATATACCACATTTTCTTGAGCTATTTGTCGACTGAGGAGCATCTGAGCTGATTCCATATCTTGGCTAAGGGAAATAATGCTCAGTGAACATGGTTGTGTTGGTAGCTTTAGTGTGGACTTGCTTGTGGTTATTTCCATGAATTGCCAGGACTGAAATTATTAGGTTATAAGGAAGCTCTATTTTTAGTTTTCTGAAGAATTTCTACACTGCTTTTCAGAGTGGTTAAACAAGTTTACATTTCCAACAATATGTAATAGCGTTCCCTTTTGTCCACATCCCCACCAGCATTTGTTATTGTTAGTTCTCTTGATAATAGCCTTTCTAACTGGAGGTAAGGTGGAATCTTAATGTTCTTTGGATTTGCATTTCCTTGATGACCAGAGATGTAGAACATTTCTTCCTGTGTCTATTGGTCATTCTTAGTTCTTCTGAGATGCCTCTCTTTAAATCTTTAGTCCATTTATTAATTGGGTTGTTTTCTTTAAGGATTTGTTTTTGGGGGGTTAATTTTTTGGGCTCTAAATACATTCTAGCTATGAAGCCCTTGTCTGATGCACAGCTAGTAAAGATCTTCTCCCGTTCTGTGCGCTTTGTTTATCTTGCCAGTTATGTCCTTTGCCATGCAGAAACTCTTCAGTTTGATGCAATCCCATTCATCCAGTCTTTCTTTGATATATTGTGTTTCTGGATCTGATCTTAGGAAGTTTTGACCCATTCCAAGAAGCCCTAGTGTTTCCTTTATTTCTTCCTGTAATAGTTTCATCCTATCTGGACTTACATTAAGGTTTTTGATCGATTTGGAAATGATTCTGGTGCAGGGTAATATATAAAGACCTAGCTTGAGTTTTTGCATTTGTTTAGCCAATTTTGCCAGCATCATTTTTTGTTTTTGTTTTTTTTAGCAGCATTTGTTAAATAAGCTCTCTTCCAACTTGTGCTTTTGGCTCCCTTATCAAATATTAGGTGGCTCTAGTTCTGTGGGTTCATTTCTGGGTCTTCTGTTCCATAGGTCCTCAGCCCTGTTCTTGTGGCATTACCAAGTTGTTTTTATTCCTATGTCTTTGTAATAGTTTGAAGTTTGGTGTTGATATTCCTCCAGTACTGTTCTTCCTGCTAAGGATTGTTTGTTTTTGGTATTTGGGGTCTTTTATTATTGCATATGAATCTTTGGATTGCTTTGGAGACTGTTGTTAGAATTTTGGCGGATGTTGAATTGAATTTGTAAATTGATTTGGGCAGTACATCCATTTTCACAATGTTAATCTTTCAATACAGGTGCATGGAAGGTTTTTCCATTTCCTTAAATCTGCTTGAATTTCTTTTTTCAGCTTTGTAAGGTCCTTCACATCTTTGGTTAAGCTAATTCCCATCTATTACTTTTTTCCCTTTCAGTTTTTTTTCTTTTTTATATTTTTTATTGTAAAGATAGTATACAGAGGGGTTACAGTCACATGAGTAAGGTAATGAGTACTTTTCCAATTAGGTATTGTTACCTCCTCCTTTGTTTTTCCCCAGCCATTCCTTCCCTCCCCCCTCCCCAACTCTTCCCTTCTCCACCCCATGAAGTTGTAAAGTTCATTTTTAAGAAAGTGTCATGTACATCTCATTATTACAATGGGTCAGCCTGTATCCTTGTTTCAGCCTTTTGTTATTTCCAAGCTATTATTTTTTAAGGCTAATACAGTCTCTTCTCATTGTTGACATACAGAAAAGCAACTGATTTTTTTCTGTTAATTTTATACCCTGCTTCTTTTCCAAAGATTCAGATAAGCTCAAGTAACTTGGGAGGTATCTATAGGGTTCTTTAAATACAGGATCATGTCATCTGCAAAAAGGGATAGTTTCACTTCGTTGGCTAATTAGATCCCCTTTATGTTTTTCTCTTGCCTTATTGTCTTGCTAGGAATCCTAGTTGTATACTGAAGAGGAATGGAGAGCGTGGACATCCTTTTCTCATTCCTGATTTTAGAGAAAATTGTTTTCAATTTTCACTATTAAGTAGAATGCTGGCTGTGGGTTTGTCATATACAGCCTTTATTATATTGAGGAATGTTCCAAGGATTCCAAGCTTCTCCAGAGCATTTCACGTAAGCAGTGGTGGGTCAGTTCAAATGCTTTCTTTACATCTGTTGACATGATTATGTGGTTCTTGTCTTTGCTTCTATTGACATGTTGAATTACATTAATTGACTTGCAACTGGGGGGGGGGGCCCTCTGGTGGCTCACACCTGTAGTCCTAGCTACTCAGGAGGCTGAGATCTCAGGATCTCGGTTCAAAGTCAGCCCAGGCATGAAAGTCCATGAGACTCTGATCTCCAATAAACCACTCAGAAAACTGGAAGTGGCACTGTGGCGCAAGTGGTAGAATGCTAGCCTTGAGCTAAGGAGCTGGGGGACAGTGCCCAGGCCCAGAGTTCAAGCCCCATGACTGACAAAAAAATAAGCAACACATTAATTGGCTTGCATATATTGAACCAGCTTGCTTTGCATCCATGGATTTAATCTTGTTTGATCACAGTGTATGATTTTTTTGGTAGGTGTTCAATTGCGTTGGCCAGAATTGTAATGAGAAATTTTGCATTGATGTTCATCAAAGAGATGGATCTATAGTTCTCTTTCTTTGAAGGGTCCCTATCTGGTTTTGGGATGAGGGTTATGCTGACCTCATAGAACAAGTTCAGTAGTGATTTCTTGCTTTCAATTTCATTAAAAAGTTTGAGTGTTGGCGTGCATTCTCCTTGAAGGCCTTACAGAATTTGGCTATTAATCCATCTGGTCCTGGGCTTTCTGGTTGGGAGGTCTTTTATTGTCATTTCAATTTCATTACTTGTTATGGGTCTGTTGGTTTGGTTTAAATCTTCTTGGTTTATTTTGGATATATCAATATTCTCTTGGAATGCTTCCATTTCTTCTATATTCTCCGATTTGGTTGGCATAAAGGTTTGCAAAGCATTCTCTTATAATATTCTAAATCTTGCTTTTTTCTTGTTATCATGTTCCAATTTTACTCTCTAATTTTATTTATCGGGGTCTATGCTCTTCTTTTTTCAGATTTACAAAGGGTATGCCAATTTTATTAATTTATTCAAAGAACAAACTCTTTGTTTTGTTGATTCTCTCTATAGTTTTTTAGGCTCTAATTAATTTGTTTCTGATTTAATTTTTATTATTTATTTCCATCTGCTGCTATGTGGTTTGGCTTGTTCTGTTTTTCAAAGAGCTTGAGGTGCATCATTAAAGTATTGATTTGAGATTTCTCCAATTTGATGATGTAAGCACTGAGTTTTATCAATTTTCCTCTGAGTACTGCCTTAGTTGTGTCCCAGAGAGCTGTTATTTCTATGCTCATTTTTACTAAATTCATAAATGTCTGAATTTTCCTTCTAATCTCTTCACTGAATGACCACTGGTCATTCAACAAAATGTTGCTCAATCTCCATGAGTTACTTTTCTGTGATAGTCTTTGGTGTTGTGGTCTGACAGAACATAGAGAATAAATTCAAATTTTTGAATTTTACATGTTTTCCTGTGATCTAAAATATGATCAATTTTGGAGAATGTTCCATGGCCTACTGAGAAGAATGTATATTCTGATACTGCTGGGTCAAATATTCAGTAGATCTCTGTTAAGTCTAGTTTTGTCAATGTAATTACTTAGATCTAAGGTATCTTTGCTGGGTTTTTGCCTAGATGATCTATCAAGAGACAACAGTGATGTGTTGAAGTGGCTAACAATCAATGTGTTTGGATTTATGTGTGCTTTTATGTTAAATAGTATTTGTTTGATGAAGTTGGGTACTCCAACATTTGGTGCATAGATATCTAGAATTGTTATGGTGAGTTCCATTTTAATAGCATGTAACGTCCTTCTTTGTCACTTCTTACTAAGTTTAATTTGAAATCTATTTTATTTGCTATTAGTATTGCTAATACTAATTGCACTTTTATGGGGCCATTTGCTTGATAGATTTTTATTCCAGACTTTCACTTTTGAGAATATGTCTGTTTTTGTCAGCAAGATGTATCTCTTGTAGAGAGAAGATGGATGGGTCTTGCTTTTTCTTTTTTTCTTTTTTTGCTTGTCCTAAAGCTTGAACTCTGGGCTTGAGTGCTGTCCCACAGTTTCTTTTTCTCAAGGCTAGTGTTCTGCCACTTGAGCCACAGCACTACTTCAAGCTTTTTCTGAATAGTTTGTTGGAGATAAGAGTCACACAGACTTTCCTGCCTAGACGGGCTTGGAATCGTGACCCTCAGATCATAGCCTCTTGAGTAGCTAGGATTCCAGGAGCTCTAGCTGCCCTTGCTCTTTGATTCAGCTAGTCAATCCATGACTTTTAATTGGAGAGTTAAGTCCATTAACATTTAGAGTTAAAAATGTTTTTATTTCTCCTATGCTTATAAAGAAGAGCTTTCCCAGGTACAACATTCTTGATTGGTAGTTATTTGCCTGTTGGGTTTGGTATACATCATTCCAGGCTCTCCTTATTTCCATGGTCTCAGCTGAGAACCTGTAGTTTTCCTGACATGAAGGTTTCATAGACAATAGATGAATTCTCTAATGAGTTTGTCTGAGGCACCTTGAGTCTCCAGATGTAGTTTCTGCAGCTTTCCTCCCAGCCTAGATTGGGCAGCACTGGAGGGGGGAGGGAGGTTCCTTTAGTTCACAGGTGGCTCTTATCTGCAGCCTAGATTCTGCAGAGTGCTTGCAGGTGTGGCAGAGCTGAGGCGGAACCGGAAGCTGTAGCCATCCCTGATATATATGGGAGTGTGTCTATACCTCAGTTCCCACTCTCAGGACAGCCTGGAAATGCAGTAGGTTTTTATGACCTGTCTGGGTTGTTGCAGTGAGATTTCAGAGACTTTAGGTTTTGTCGTTCCTGGGTGCTGGGCTGGCGGCAGAATCTTAAGCCTGCTAACCTTGTTGCTTGCTGCTGCAAAGGGTAGGACTGCCCCCTGCTGGTCTTTTGCTCAAAGTCAGAGAGGAGTGGTGAAAGCTGTCAGATTCCTTTGGGCTTTTTGAAAACAGTGCCGCTTTTCTGGCAAGTGTTCCTTGGCTAGATTCTCTGAAGGCAAAGATGCCTCGGTAGAGTGGCACTTCCTGGGTGGGGAAGGGGTCCCCCAGCCCAGATGCTGTTCTCCTGGGGAAATGTCCTCACCATTCCTGGTGAGGATTCAGACTGTCCAGCAGGGAGGTGAATTGTCCCTCTGTCTGGATGTGATCGTTTTGGCTGTGTCTTCTTCTTCCTGCTTCTTTTCTATTTGGGCTCTTTAAAGGTATGTGCTCAACTAGCCAGCCAGATCAGTGTATATCTCTATAATTACAGCTTTCTAGACTCGCCTGGAATACCTAAACCTTGACTTAGTCAGAGAGCTTTTTCTGCTCTCTATTTGTAGTATCTTGAGAAAGCCAAATGGCTTTTTTTTTTAAATTTAAAAAATAAGTCAAGATTTCTGATACATCAAAAGTGCTTACTTTCATGTTTCAGAAAATTATCAGAATATACAGATTGTGGTAAAAATAGTGCATTTACTGCCATCTTCTGGAAAATAGTGGTATATGAATGGCACAATACAGTTCCTTACCAACAAAGCCACAGTGAGCGCTGAGTGTGTCCATGCCCTAAGATGGCTTTATAAAAATTGTTGTCATGACTTCATCCCTATCCAGTGGTAAAACTATAAAATGTATACTTTGATTCATTAGTAATCAAGCTGCAACTTGTTGAAATTGCTGTAAAAGAAACTAATTCGCGAAGGAGTAGTGGAGTGGGAGATGATATAAACAGAAAGAAACAGCCCCAAATAATCTTAGAATTTCAGGTTCTAATACTACTTGAACATATTGATATCCTCACCTGTTTTTCCTTTAGCTGAGCAAAAGTTCAGTTTGTTTTCTTTTGTATCTTAAATTCTTAAATTCATGAAGATTGATGGCATCACCTAGAGATTGGTTGACATAGAAAAAAATGATCAGCCATTGCACATGAAGTGTATATATTAAAGAGGGCATTTGGAATGGAAAGAGGCGCCAACTACATACTAAACACCTCCATGAAAAAGCAAACTGGTGTTTAGGAGTTGTGTCTACACCAGATGTCAGTAGTTCATGCCTGTATGTTGGTCACTAAGGAGGGGATCTGAGATCTGAGGATTGCAGTTCAAATCCAGCCTGGGAAGGAAAGTTTGACTCATCTCCAACTATCAACCAGAAGTAGAGCTGTAGCTCAAGTGATAGAGCTACAGCTCTGAGAAGAAAAAGCTGAGCCTCTGAGTTCAAGCCCTAGCACTGGCACACAAAAATGGAAAACACTTTGAGTCTATGTTATATGCAAGTATGTCAATCACTTTCTTCTCCATAGCCTAAAAGTCAGGTAACTTGGCAAATTCTCCTATAGCATTATTCAGTAACATGACCATTGGGTTCAATTTACTCCTAACTCTGGATTTACATGGATTTATTATTTGCTGCACTAGATCAACAACTAAAATGGATAAATCTAGTAAAAAATACACATTTTTATTCATATGAAAACCCATGTATCTTTAAACTTTTAAAAATCAGATAATATATATTTTAATAAATTTATTGACTATACATAAAATTAATTTTAGCACATCGACTTGGCCTTATGTACCTTAAAATTTGTGAAAATTGTAACAATGTTAGCAAAATAAAATAGGGAGCCTAAATAATTTTTATTGAAATTATTTTGCTATCACATAATGTGTACTATATCACAGGTGGAGGGTAAGAGGTTAGATCAATAAAGCCCTATCTGTGAGTTGCCAGAGTGGATTTAAATGAACAAAACCAAACACACCGTCCACTATTGTCTGAAGACATTTACGCACAAAGCTTTCACCTGTACACTGTTCATGTATTCTTTTGCCTCCTGCATTGAAGATAGGTTTTTGAAAATGAGTCTAAGGAAGAATAATTTTGAGTGTATTACCTGCAGGAAGGCCTTATTTTAAAAACATGAGCCATTTCAGTGAGTTGCGCCTTCTCTAAACATTTACTTCTGAGTTTTGTGACTGCATTGTGAGCCTATGTTTTTCTTCAGTAAAACCTGCTTTCTCGTTACAGGAGTTGGAGAATTTCTTTACTGCTACTCTCTTGATTTTTGCTTTGCTGTAAGTTGGTAGGTGGACATGTGGAGCCTTGTAAGTCCTCTTTTCAGTGCATTAACAGTACTAAGAAGCTGCCACCAAACCCCAAATCTACCGCATAACTTTAAAATGCCAAGAAATGTGGGCCTTGTCCAGCACTCAGCTGTGTGTTGGATTTTACCTCCTCCTGAGCCTCGCTCTCCGTGCTGCCCACATGCTGTCTGCTTGCCCTGCCCAGAGCCTCTGGCAGGAGACCTAGCTCCTCACCGCTTTGCAGCCATTCTATAAACAACTCAGAGTGGTGCGTATATGGAAGACCTCACTTTTGTCTTTAAGGCCAATTGTATTATGGGTTGTTTACGTTTTCAAATTCAATGCTAGGTCTCGCCATTTCCTTCAGAAAAGCCATACTTGCCATGCGTTCCAACTTCATACCTCTAAGTTCATTTTTCTGCTAGTCCTGAGGCTTGAACTCAGGGCCTGGGCTGCATTAGCCCTGACCTTCTTTTGTTCAAGGATGGTCCTCTACCATTTGAGCCACAGCTTCACTTCTGGCCTTTTTGGTAGTTTATTGGAGACGAGCATCTCACAGACCTTCCTGCCCAAGTGGGTTTCCATACCACAGTCATCAGAGTAGTCTGAAATACAGGCATGGGCCACAAGATCTCAGAAGACCCTTTTTACATGTCTCAGGGTGAAGAAAAGGAACCCAAGAAAAGGGGTTGTTATCTATCATGTATCTACAACTAGAAGAATTGTTGTCTTTTCTTCATTATCCTCATAATGAAGACATTTTACTTGATCATGTCTAGGAAATTTTCTATCTATAATGTCCCAGATTTTCAAATATTTGTAAAATCGCCTTATTAAAAATGCACCACTAGATTATGTGAATCATATAAGCTCAAAACATTCATATTTTACATTATTTTTTTTTCAGAAGAGTCTGGACCAGGTGTATTTTTGCTTCTTTTCCTAGCTATCTCATCTTAAAGAAACAAAAATCTAATTCAACAGTTGGCACACATCTTTCTCACCCTTTATTGTAGAAAGAGGTCAAGGAAATATAGATCTCATGGTTTCCCTCATTTGTAATAACTAGAATATGTCTATGTTGTTCTTAGCAAAGGATCACAATAGCCAAATCGCTAAGTGCATAGGACCATATATAATGAAGCATATCAAAATGAATTCCAAGTACTGGAAATAGGAAGTTCTTATTATGGCCTGTATGCCATTATTTCTATGTTTTTTCTTTCTGTTTTAGTTTTCTGTACCCTTTGTCTTGTATATAAGCTCACCTGATCCGTGGAAAGGAAAGGGAATCACAGAAACAGCAGTAATTGATATTCACTAGACACTATGTTGGAAATGAACTTTATGTCTTGCAGGGAGGTGAGTGGTAGGAGAAAATGAGGGAGAAAGTAACAGTGTTCAAAAAGAAATGTGCTCATCACCTTACTTATGTAGCTTATGTATCTGTAACTCCAGCCTACTCACCACCATTACAATAAATGTGGGAAAAAATTTTAAAAAAAAGAAACAGCAGAGTATATTCATTATTACCCCCCACATTTACATAATTGACTATTTTTTTATTTCCCCTGTAGTTATTTAATAATAAAAATAAATGAACCAAAGCTCTGGAATGTTTACCCTGATGATTAAAGGCTATTACTTGACTCATAAAAATAATGTCAGAAAAACACAGATTTTATGATTGTACAATTTATATTCCAATAGCTGTAAATGTTTTCCACATTTGTAAAAGCAAATGCTTTCCTATGTTGTACTTTGTGTTTCTAGCTGGCTATACACACTGGAAATTATTCCTCTCATATTTCTCATTGTCTCTGAGTATGAGCCATGTTACTCATTATGGAAGACACATTTTCCTATTTACTATGGGAATAACATCTTTGGAGCAAACATAGGTTTGATGCCTGCATAACACAGTCATTTTAAAAGAGATATATTTTGATTGATGTTCTTTTGATATAATAGTTCCAGGAAAACATAGCCATTGAATTTGCCTTCACTGAATTATTGTTGTACACCATTATTCAGAGAATGGCTCATGCACTGATTAGTCTGCATCTATGTTAGATATTTGTTTATGACTCCACAAATTCTTATCCTGTCTCCCTCCTACTCAATCAGCCAACTCTCTTACCAACTGGTTGCTAGGCAGATTTACCCAGGATGGAAACTGGGAGGTGGGAATAAGTAAAGAAATAAAAGTATTTCTTCTTGTGTTAGGGGGTAGGGAGGAGTTAGGTACCGTGAGACTATCTGTGGCTGATTGTATTTTCTCAATTACTTACAACAGACCTTACCCTAGTTGCTGAATGCTGCTGGATGAGGCTCTAGCTCTCTCTGAGCAGCCGAAATTCCACATCAGTATCAACTTTTTTTTTTTTTTTGCACAAGGTAGTCATGATTCCATCTCCTAATAATTTCTGAGCTCCCTCATCTTTGATTAACACTACAGTTCCTCTATCATCCACACAAACGCTTCTCTGAATTTGGATTCCTTCTGTTCAAGACCTAAAACAATCTGAATTTTTGGAGCAGTTGTATTTTTACACATAAATTAGGCCATATAACTTTGTGTTAAGCATCGTGTGAGTGTGAAAGCTAGGGAGCTACCATTTGAGCCACTTCCAGCTTTTTTTTTTTTTTTGTCGATCATGGGACCTGAACTCTGGGCCTGGGCGCTGCCCCTCAGCTCTTCAGTTCAAGGCTAGCACTCTACCATTTGAGCTACAGCACCACTTTCGGTTTTCTGGTGGTTTATTGGAGATAAGAGTTTCACAGACTTTCCCGGGCTGGCTTTGAACCGAGATCCTCCTATCTCAGCCTCCTGAGTAGTTAGGATTACAGGCATGAACTACCAGCACCCAGCTAACTTCCAGCTTTTTGCTGGTTAATTGGAGATAAGAATCTCATGGAATTTTTTTCCTTAGCTGGCTTAAAACTTGGTTCTTCATACTTCAATCTCCTGAGTAGCTAGTGTAAGCCACAGTGCTCAACTATGCATACTTTTATCATTTTGAATATGACTACTGCATATGTTTCCTATTCAAGATTATTTCAAATTGCTCACAAATATTTGACAGTTTCTTAGAACTACGTGAATATTTTTCCTAATTAACTACTAAAATGAACTGCATGAGATTTGCTATGGTTCATAGAATTTTTGGTTAGTAGATTTTTTTTCCTAATTGAAATGCAGGTGATACAAAGTATTTCACATATTTAAGGAAAATTTTTGAGTTTAAACTTTTTCAAACGACGTTAGATTATTAAAGCATTAATTTGCACTCAGCCCTGCCATATGACTTGTAACCATCACATTACACTAGAGCTATTGTAATGTCTTTTTATTATTGTTATTTAGGTATTTTCTTATTGTTATTTGGCATTGTGCAGAGGCGCTATGTCTGCCAATAGAAGTAGAATAATACACAAGATACAAATCTTGACTTTTTTTGTTTGAAAATATAGAGAAGTGAAGGCATACTTATATAGTTTGACAGTTCTGAAGTACACCTTGTGCGGTATGGGATCCCAATAAAAAGACACCTCGCCAACTTGGGAGATCCTTCTCATTGGAGAAATCAAAAGCAAAAGCTAATTGGGAAAGGAGTCATTGAAAATATTTGTTTAAGAGAAGTATGCAAATCTCCTAAATTTTGATATATTTCATCATACACACATATTTGCTTTTGTTAATAACACTACCAAAATTTTCCAGAAGCCTTTACGTGTTGAGAAGTAGTCAAGTTGGCGATGGAAGCTGTTCCAGAGACTGGTGTTTTGCAAGAATTAAACCACACAGGTTCGTGTGACGCACCGTGTGTTTGAATGAAAAGGTGGATGGGTGAATGGCTGGGTCCGAAGAATGCTTGTAAATAGAGAAGCATCTTTCCCTCTTCAATCTTGTTGGCTGATCTGATTTCTTGGAGATTTTAGCACTTCTGCCCGGCATGGACCTTAGCTGGCCAACGGCTGTGAAGTGAAGGATGCTGGAGATTGTCATGCTCATCACAGACTCTGACTCATGCAGCCTGACAGGAATTGCTGTGCCTTGCAAGTCTTGATAGATTTCCCTCATTATTATTGTGTTACTTAAATCTTTCCTCTCTCCTTCTACATGTGTTTTATGCTAACCCTGCGTTCTGCCTGTTGGTGGGTAACTGAAGTCTGTGAAATCCTGTAACTTTTGGGGTTCAGGCCCATTGTCACCTACTTCCCAGGGACTGTATGGTCTTTCTTTCTTGTGCTCATCTTCCGCATTCTGCGGTCTTTGCCCTTGACATGGTGGGTAACCTTTGCAGGAGCCCCCCCACTCAAAACTCTAACTCCTGCCACGGAGGGGATAAACCCCATGTGTGGTGGGTGTGAGGATTCGCAGCATACAGAAGCTCTGCCCTTGAAGAATTCCCCGTCGCTCAAGTGAGGTCAGGTTCCTGGGCCACACGCAGCAGATGGTGTTGGTGGTCTTGGGTGGTTGGATGGCTGTTAAGCATTTGGTTGTTGTTGTTGAGTTCATGGGTGTTTGGAGAGGTACAAATGTTATGAGAATACTCATATGCGGGAAGTACAATGAAAATATGGTAAGAACTGGTAAGAGGAGGCTGTGAGTCAGTAACAGAAAGGGGAAAGTGGTAAGAAAAACAAGAATTGTTACAGTGATGATGGAATGAACCATTGAACGGAAGGACAGAGAGGGAACTTTCTGTGGGAGAGGAGGCGAGGCTGGCTGCGTCATGGCTGCAGGCGATGGGATCAGTGATTACAATGAAGCCTGTTAGCCTGAGATTCTAGCTGAAGACTCTTAGCTCAATGGCCAAACCTAATGGAAAGGGAATTGGAGACAAAATTTTTTTTTAATTTAATTTTATTTTATTTGTGAACATACTGTACAGAGGGGTTACAATTACATGGGCAGGATAATGCGTACATTTCTTACCAAGCATTGCAGACTTCTTTGTTTACCCTTCACAGCCCTTCCCAGCCTCCCCCCTCCCCCCCAATCCCAATCCTTCTCCTTCCCCCCCCTTCCCCCCCTCCCCGCACCGACGTTGTAAAGCTCGTTGACAAAATTTTTTTTTAAAAAACCATGAATGGTGCTGTGGTTGATGGCCTTCACAGACCTGCACAATAACCCAAGGGAGAGGAAGGTAGAATCAAGGGATGCTATTGGGCAGAACAGTTTCAGTGGAGAAGTGACTGATCTATTTTGGAAACACAAATTTCACTACAATTTTGGGAAAAGAGGATTGTGGACAGTTGCTAGCTCCCAGGACCAGTGAACTCCCACTTGGTAGAAATACATCTTTTATTCTTATTTTTGCCAATTCTGGGGCTTGAACTCAGGGCCTATGCACTGTCCCTGAATTTTTTTGCTCAAGACAAGTGCTCTTCCACTCGATCCATCACTCTACTTCTGGCTTTATGGTGGTTCAATGGAAGTAAAAGTCTCATGGGCTTTTCCTTCCCAGGCTGGCTTCAAACCATTTTTGTCATATCTCAGCTTCCTGATTAGCTAGGATTATAGGTGTGAGTCACTGGCACCTGCCAGAAATACGTTGTGAGACTGTAAGCTTATCTGTAACCCCTCATTTTAGTATTTTGAACTTTTGAATAAATATACTTTCAAACTGCCTTTTAGAATTGGCAGTTCACAAGTGAATGAGCTCGTGTACTTGGAAAGCAAAAGGTATGAAGCAGCATGGAGATCTGGTTTTAATGACCCATATGTTGCTTGTAGGTGCTGCAGAGGCTGAGTTTGGTGGCTTATGTTGATATTTTTATTTTCTTCTGAGGGAAGAAATTGGTACTCAGCTACATACAGCTCTCTCTGTTTCTCTTTCTTCCTTCCTTCCTTCCTTTTTTCCTTCCTTCCTTCCTTCCTTCCTTCCTTCCTTCCTTCCTTCCTTCCTTCCTTCCTTTCTCTCTTTCTTTCTCTTTCTCTCTTTCTCTCTCTCTTTTTTTTTCTTTCTTTCTTTCTTTCTTTCTTTCTTTCTTTCTTTCTTTCTTTCTTTCTTTCTTTCTTTCTTTCTTTCTTTCTTTCTATTTTTATTGCTTCTGGATTATGAAGCAAGTTTCAAAGGGCCAGCATTTTTATGGGTGAGATGAATGATGATGTGTTGCTTTTCTTATTTTGTTTGATTAGATTCTGTCTTGTCTGACACCTGGGTATTGAGTTTTGACTTGTAGAGTCTCCTCTCCACACCATCCTGAGCTCACTGGGGCCCACCAGGGGCTTGAAGCCTCTCATAGATATTCACTCCATAGTGAGCATAGAGTGGGTAGTGGTTTTCTTTTTCTAATTAGTAGAAGAGCATTTGCAGCTGAGTCAAAGTTCAATTCGGATGAGGGTTTATAAAGTATTTGAAGAGGACTGTTCTGGACTTTATTTGCAGTGCTTTCGGAACAGTTTCTTGGCACCTGGATCTCTGAACTCCGCCTATTTTTGGTGCCTGTTGTTGGCTCATTTGATAACGGCCGAAGCCCAGTGCAGCTGCAGGCTTTAGGATTATTGTCACAGGGCGTTTTTGCCCCTCTTCGATGGCTGCAGCTTTGCATCTGGTAAAGTTGTGTGTGCGCATGTGCATGCACACGCCTAGGCCAGGGAGGACAGCGGGCGTAGATAAATCAGGGTCGGTACTCTGAGAACTCAGGAGCAGGAATGAGTCCTCTCCACAAACCTTTATTCAGCTTGGCCTTTTGTTTGCTCTCCATGGTAGGTGTAGCCTATCCTGCATGCCATTTGCAAGGTCAGACTAACTGTGTTTATTTGGAGATGCAGTTGCGTCTGTATAGTTGGCGATCACTTTGCACAGGGCCTTTCAGTTGAGAAGTTTTAGTTTTAGAGAGTACCTGTCAAAATTCTTCCGGCTAAATAGGCAACGCTTACATGACTGTTTTATTGATGATTGAGAAGCTAAGGCAGCCTGTCCAGTGACGCCAACTAAATCACTACTAAAGTGTGGACATGTACAACTCGCTCCCAGACACATCATCTGTGATATCAAATACATATCAGCACAGGATCGTTCTTCCTCTGTGCTTTTGAGGTTTTATGTCCTTATTTTTTTTTAATTTAATTTTATTTTATTTGTGAACATACTGTACAGAGAGGTTACAATTACATGGGCAGGATAATGCGTACATTTCTTACCAAGCATTGCAGCCTCCTCCTTTGTTTACCCTTCACATCCCTTCCCAGCCTCCCCCCTCCCCCCCCAATCCCAATCCTTCTCCTTCCTCCCCCTTCCCCCACCCCCACCCCCCTGCACCGACGTTGTAAAGCTCGTTTTGGACATGACAACTTGTACTTCTCATTGTTGCAACAGGTCCACCTGTATCCTTAAACAACTGGTTTTTCCCCATCTCCTCCACAAGTTATACTGACATCAAATATAGTGAAAGCAGGGGTTATACTGTGGGGGAGGGACATACAAAGCAACAAAGAGATAATCTTATAAATGCGTTAGAAACACATGCATGAAAGAAAAAAACATTAAAATACATATCTAAGGGTCCATTTTCCTGTATGTTCTTATTTTTTATTTTAGAGGTGACCATCGGTTTATTGTCACTGCTTCTACGAGATGGAGGAGTCTCATTTTCTGCTTGTTTTCTTACAGTATCCCATGTGGGGGAACCTTGGGAAGGGAAAGGGAGCAGGCAGGGGGAGCACCGGAGCTTCCTGGTGGCAGTGTGGCTTTGGGCAGCCCTTCTGGGGCAGGCGTGGGTCTGGCTTGCAGTGGGAGCAGGCCCCGGGGGCCCTCACCCAGGGTCTCGAGGGGATGCTAGCCCCTCATCTTTGTGTTCCTCCTTCCTAAGGATTTAGGATTTACTTGAGAGAAAATAGTTTTAGAAGCCAGCAGTATCTGAGACCAAATATAGTTCAGAACGTCCCACCCACTGCCCGCCGAGTTAGATTTATAGACAGAGCAAACAGAAGTGACATCTGGAAACACCTTAACTGGCTGCAGTTGGAATTTTCCCTACATAGCTACAGGCAGTCTGTGATTGGCTGAAGCTCTAAATGGCTGTGATTGGCTAACTTGGTTGCTTGATTCTGAGAATGTATTCTTGGGTTACAATTTGTTTAGACTTTAGGGTTCAAGTCACTATGTATAGAGTATGATTTGGGCTATACTTATCTGTCAGTAACAGAGACTGCTTCAGTCCTATTAGTCCAGTTTGGTATTAGCAATTTGAGTCATTTTTTCTTTTTGCCTTCATCACTATAGCTAAGGTTTTATTCATTTTCCTCTTTTGTGGAAAGAAACAGGTGTATACAAGCCTATTCCTGAGATTTTCTCTGTTATCACTTCTAAGAAAACAGTATCTGGAACTAGTTAGTTCTTTTTCAGGCTTGGGAATAGGGGGTATTTCTGGTCTTGCCGTAATATACTTAAGGTTCCTGTTAGAAATAGCAACAGTTTCAATCTCCTTCCCTCACTGCTTGCTCAGATTTCCCCTCCACAATGTGAGAACAGATACAGGTTTAGAACAGATGCAAGTTTAGACCTTCCAGTTAATAGCTATATAATATTAGATTGCAGGTTGTACAATTGGAAACTGGCAAGAGTTAAGACCTCATGACAAAAAATGATTAGTCCTGAGAAAAAGGAGGTATGGAGATGACCAATCTCTCTCTCTCTCTCTTCTCTCTCTCTCTCTCTCTCTCTCTCTCCCTCTCTCTCTCTCTCTCTCTCTCTCTCTCTCTCTCTCTCTCTCTCTCTCTCTCTCTCTCTCTCTCTCTCTCTCTCTCTCTCTCTCTCTCTCTCTCTCTCTCTCTCTCTCTCTCTCTCTCTCTCTCTTTGTGGCTTGAACAACTTCCGGTCTGGGTTCTGTCCCTGACATTTTTTGCTCAAGACTAGTGCTCTACCATTGAGCCACAGCTCCGTGTGTGTGTGTGTGTGTGTGTGTGTGTGTGTGTGTGTGTGTGTGTGTGTGTGTGTGTGTGAAAGAGAGAGAGAGAGAGAGAGAGAGGGACAGAGACAGAGAGACAGAGAGACAGAGAGCGAGATTTATTGAAGTGAAGTCTCACGTGCCTCATTGCCCTGGCTGGCTTTTAGCTGCGATCCTCAGATCTCAACCTCTTGAGTAGCTAGAGTTACAGACATAAGTCACTGGCTTCAAATCCTCATCTTTAAAGGCTGAGGGAATGCAAAGAGCTATAGGATGCAGGGGTTTTTTACAATAAGACAGTTGGCTTAAATCCCTAGCTTGGACCAGCCAGGTTTTTCTCTTCAGAGCCTCATTTCTACCTTTTCTTGGAAGTTGAGTTGGATCTCACCTTCCTGGGGCCAGTAGGCACTGTGAGAGAAGAAGGGGTGACAGAGAATACTGTGTGGAAAGGCTGCCTGAGGGTGATTTCCTAGATTATCAGCATGTTGGTGTCTCCTGAGGCCATGGTAGATAGATCCTGGCTAACTGTGGGGAAGTCAGGGGACTTTTTGCCTTTGTCATCCTGGACAATGACCAAAGTTGGTCCTGGTTATGGTTATTGGGGATTTAGGATGGCGTTCTTGTATTCACCTAGAAACTTAGAGCATAGATCCTTTCTGTGTGCAGTGTTTCATAGATATTTGGGGAAGGGGCATCTGACAAGAGTACGTTGCCAGTGGCTTGCAAAATCTACCCCTCTAGAAATGAGAAGGGAGGGCATCTGCACAGGCTCTTAGGACTTGGTATTGGAACGGACCCTAGACACTAATGAAAGAGTAATCCTCTCTGAGTCACCCCAAAGCTAGTAATCCCCAGGCTTCACGGAGGTGATTAAAAAGGAAAGGTAAGAGCAGCTGCCTTTTTGTTGAGTTTAATTATGTCCTAGTACCTGGGTGAGTGTTAATTTCCTGCTGGCGCTGGCTGTGGTGGAGAAGGGTGTTAGGTTTCTGCAGTCTGCGGGGACTGACTGTGCAGATGTAGACTGGACCTGGTCTGGGTCTTGGGACCCAAGCAGAGTGCACGAGAGCTCTAGCTTGTGAGCTCAGGTGACGGGGCTTTTAATTTCTGTCCCTTAAGTTGGAGACCTGGGTCACTGTGTGCCAGAGGACAGAACAGTACTATCAGGTATCAGCTAGACTGTGCACTTTAATTAATAGCTCATCACCTTCCAGTCCCTTGTTCCCCCACCGCTACCCTGCCAACAAAACCAGGGCAGTTGCTGGGCCAGTGGGGTAGACATCAAGTTGCCAGGCAGAAGAGGAAGATTTGGCCCTTCCCTGATCTCTTCAGCAGGACTCAGGCCAGAGCTTATAGACCAGCTCATTTCCTTCCCTCAGTTCCTGGTTCCGAATATTCAGGTGATTTCCAAGGAACAGCTACATGTTCATCAGAGCGGATGAGTTCCCAGGATGCCTAGCATGCCTGAAGCCTTGGGTGCCATCCCCAACAATGGAAGGAAAGAATTAATGCGCTTGCTCATAGTGAACACGTAGTGCCATTCCTTCCAGCTCTTGAATTCTTGTGTTCTCTAGACTGGTGAACAAACGGTCCTGTCATTTTCTCCCTTGTACAACTGGTCACCTGAACGATCATCGTGGATGCCTTCTTCCTTGGAAAGCCCTGCATGCCTGTGGCTGTGCCTTCAGAATGGCTCTCCATGGGCTGCGTTCCCTCCTCCTCCTCCACGCCTGCTCATTCACACCCCTTCCCACAGAATGTGTGTGAGTTCCATTGCTTTCCCATCCACCCTGCCATCCAGGGGCTCCTCCCCCGTCAGGATTACTCAGCCTTCCTCCCCACTTACAATGACCTTAGCTAAACTTCAGTTATCTTCTTGGTGTCTTTTGCGATTTCAAGCTTCACTTCTGTTGTTGCTTTATTAGCATTTTAGTTTGAACTACTTCATTCCCCGGTTTGTTTTAGTGGTGCTGGGGGTTGAGCTCATGCTAGGTAAACTAATTTTATCCTTTTCTTTGTCCTAAGCAATGTTATCCTTCAATGGATGGGTGCTACATGCAACTATTGTAATAATAACTATTAGTTCATATGCTACCTAAAATAGTTTCCTTCTGGGAAACAGTGAACATTGAGAACCCTTAACCATCCCTGTCTAGTCTAATGGTCCACTGGCTAATCTTGATGTTACTTGAATACTTGACGTTTTTGTGCCTTCTGACCTTTTTCTGGAATTTTCTCTCATCCTGGAATGTAGCTCTCCCCTGGACCCAGGCTGAACTTGTACTTCTTCACAACTGAGTGGAAGTGTGCTGTGCTCTGGGAAGTTCTTCCTGGCTCCTGCAGAGAATGGCGGGCTTTCTCTATGCTCTGCTTCCTTTGGCAATTTCCCTTCCCAACTTTCATGGCAGGAAACTTGACAATCTTCCCCCACCTGTGGTCTCTCCCTGGGGTCAGATCTGAAGCCTGGCCTAAAGTAAGCCCTCGATGATGCTGGGCAGATGACAATGTGAGGTGATGCCAGGGAAATGTGATCATTGGCCTCATTTAAAAAAGCCAAAGAACATGGAGAGAGTTCAGAGATTTCCTCTCGTGTCTTCTAGCCTCTGAAGAGGTACAGCAAAATTAATTGTTCACAGACACAGGTAATTCTTGGCAAAGTTTACAACTCACATGATTACACCCTTTCCCGCGGATCTCAGCATTTATGATTTCTCCTGATGATCTGGCCTGCATTGAGTGGGGGGTATTAGAGGCTCCAACCTGGGGAGCAAAGTTCCCAGTGACCAGGACTCCCCTGGTCCCTCCCGCCAGATATTTCCTGGCTGGAGTTCTTGTTGTAAACAACGGATAAAGAATTCGCATATTTCCTGCAAGAACTGGACTTTCACAGGAATACAGCTCCTTAGTGTGAGAACCAGACATGGCGGGTCAGGAAGGGAAATACTTCTAGCCCACCCTGTGCCTGGCTGTTTGATTGTTCCTCATTCTTGGGGTTCTTCCCATGTGGAGACTTTCTTCTAATTCTCCACTCTTTCCTAGATGCTTCCTCCGGGCCTTCTTTGAAGAGGACCTCTAAGTGAAAGCCCAGATGTGCACGCACATGCTTTAGGGGTGGTTAGTTTCAGCAGTCTTCATTCTAGTACGCGATCCACAATCAGATTAGCTAAATAGCAAGCTTTGCTGTTACGCTTAGATGATAGACAAACAAGATTTAGGCAATTTGGATGACATCCCAACATGTCTGTTGTGTGATCCCGCATCGACCCTTAATGATCTCTGTAGGGGACATCTGCATTCCGCTAGTGCCTACTGGCACAGGTTGCTGGACAGCCGGAAAGTGGAAGCGGCAGGTTGTGGACATCACTGACGTGTGATGGAGCCAAGGGGGCAATATTCCCTACCTGGGAAGACTTAGCAGGGGTCAGAATTTGAAGAGCCTGGGAATTGGCTTCAGATCTCAGTTCTCCTATCTCCAATCGCATATTAAATCAGCTTCTTCACAGACTAGAAATTAATGTTTGGAAGTGTGTGTGTGTGTGTGTGTGTGTGTGTGTGTGTGTTTTATTTGATTCAACACTTTGTTGGAAATCCAGCATTTCCTGATTATGGGAGGAAGTGTGGCTCTGAGATCAACCTCTGCTGGTCTAAACCTCCTGGGCTTAAGTGGCCCTCCCTTCTCAGAAGTTGGGACCACAGACCCCTGCCACCGTCTATGTGAATTTGACTAAAGTATGGTAGTTTTATTATTCGTTGTATTCATTTTTTGGTAAGTTTTAAATTTTGGAGTGGAAGTTATAGTGTTTTTCAGTTTCCTTTTCTTTCTTTGCCCTTGTCCCTTTTTCTTTTCTCTTTTTTAAAAAAACCTTTTTAGCACAAGGGTTTAAACTCAGGGCTCTGTGCTTTGCTTGACTATTTTTTTTCATGGTGGGTGTTCTACCACTTCAGCCACATCTCCAGTAAAAGTTTTCTGCTAGCTAGTTGGAGATAGTCTCACAGATTTTTCTGTCTCAGCTGGCTTTTAATAGCAGTCCTCATATCTCAGCCTCCTGAGTAGCTAGGATTACAGGCGTGAATACTGGTGCCTGGAAAGTTCATTTGTCTTTGTATTAGCATGTGCTTTATTATGTTGTGATAGACTGAATGATAAACCAACAATAATCCTCGATGACTTGTTGTGTGCTAGCTACTAGACTTTATATTTAAAAGCATGGTCTATGATATAGGAGATGGAAATAAAATGCATAAACCAATCAAATGCAGAGATGAGACCTTTCAAGTATTGAAGATGCAATAACCTATTGCAAATTGTCTAAGATTTAACTTTTATTTCAGAAAAGCTCAGTGCTGTAGAGATTCTGGAAGCAAGAAAATGAGTGATTTGTTTGTTGAGATGCTTGACTATGTCCTGTACTTACAAAACTTGTAAGGGGCACTACTGTGAGGTGTCTGTAAAGCAGTTTAGAAAGCAGTAATCCACTCATGTAAAAAATCAGATTGTGGTACGATAACCGAGGAAGATGAGATTTTTATGGAGTTGTTAGGAAATTTTCTTTTTCTGGTCTTGGGGCTTGAATTCAGGGCCGGGGCGCTGTCCCTGAGCTTCTTTTCCTCCAGAGTGTTCTACCACATGAGCCACAGCATCACTTCCAGTCTTTTTTGAGTGGTTTATTGGAGATAAGAGTCTCAGGAACTTTTCTGCCTGGGCTGGTGTTGAACTACAATCTTCAGATCTCAGCCTCCTGAGTAGTTTGGAGTACAGGTGTGAGCCACCGGTACCCAGCTTGTTAGGAAATATTTTTAAAAACACCTTTTAAAATATGCATAAAATGGGGAATTGGTAAATATCTTAGGCATCACTGTGTCTGACACTTTGGATCCAAAGTTTTAAAATCTATTTTAAAAATATCTATTTCCAACAAGAACTTCCTACAAGACACTGTTAGGATTTGAATATGAAGTGTCATCTCCTCTTAAAACATCATATGTTGGACGTTTGGTCCATAGCTGAGTGGTTCAGTTATCGAGAGATGATTGGATCATGAAGTTTTGTGGGGTTTTTGTCATCTTTGATCTAATCAATGGGTTAACCCACTGATGGGTTTATAATTTGATAGCATGATTGAGAAGTGGTGAACACTTTTACAAAGTTCGGAGGAAGTGAACCACGGAGAGCATTTTGAAGGGTGAATCTTGTCCCTGGTCTCTTCTTCTGTCTCTCTCTGCTCCCTGGCTGCCACATACGAGTAACTTTTCTCCACTGTACCTTCTCCCATAATGCTCTGCCTCATTACAGCAGTGCCTAGACACACGGAACTTCTAAAACCCTGAGCCGAAATAAATCCCTTCTTCCTTACACTCACTTTTTAAAATCTTTGGGCATTTGGGACGGTAGTGAGAAGTGTGATTAACACACAGAGAAAACAATTTCTATGGGCCTAGCATGGTGATACATTACTTGTACTTCCAGCACTTTGGAAGTTGAGGTAATAGGAACAAGAATTTGGTATAGCCTGGGATACATAGCAAGATGCTGACTAAAGAATAAGAGTTCATGGGATGTTCCAAAGGGCAAGCAAGATAAAGAAGGTTGGGAGGACCCTCGCAGCTAGTTTCCTGTTAACCAAGTCCAAGAGAGAATGGAGGAGCACTCAGGAGAAAACTTCTTCCGGCTCCATTATTTGTACAAAGGGTCCTCCGATGAGTCAGGGGTGGAAAGGTTATTCCTTGGCTATTTCTTCTCCTGGCTTATTGTTTATTGGACAAGTTATTTTTCTTTCTTATGCCATTTTCATCTACATCATGAAAATAAATCCGATACTCTCATTAAAATGCTGAATGAACGTGCTGCATCATCTTTACCCTCACTTTACCTTAGCTTTTTAGTGTTTGTTATTCTTACTTCCTATTTTAAAGAGAGATTTTTACAAAGCCATCCGCATGCTGTGCTCAGAGTTAGTGGGTTAGAGCTACCTCTGTTCCTGTGTTCCCTCAGCCCTGGCTTCCTGTTCATTAATATGTTGTGTGTGAAGGAAAGTTTTCTTCTACTAGTTGTATCATCAAGGAAGTGTGGGGATTTACCCTGGAAGGCTAGAATAGTCTTATGTGAAGGAGAAACTGGAATGTCCTAGCAGACCAAGGATTAAAATTGCTCTGCATAGTTGTGTACATTTTGTTTCCACATGGTGAGTTCAAACAAGCAATTTCTTAGAATAATATGCCACTAATTGCCTTTTGATTCCTTCTCTTTGGCTAAAAATAGGCATAAGGAAAATTGGAGTGCTGGATTCTAAGGGGGACAGAAACCTTTTGGTGGGTAGGGTGTAAGACTGTGTGAGATCCCTTGGGAGAGACATGAGCAGAAGCGATTCCTCTGGGTGGAAGAGGTCCTTTCCTCTTTCCTTTTCCTGAACTCAGACCCTTGAGTGTGGCACACTGAGCATCCTTTTTTATTTTTTGCTCCCTGGTACAATAGTCTTGTTTCTTGGCACTGTGCCTTTGACCTTCCAAACCTGCCAACTGTCTTTCTAAAGCCTCAATAACCTGTCCAGGGTGCTGGGGAGTAGCGGAGAGATTTAGATTCTCTACTGTATCAGAACAGCCATCAAGTTTCGTAATTCTGCCCAGGAGCTCCTTCCCTATAGGTGCCATATGCCATGATTTATACACAAACATGATTTGCCTGAGTGTGGCAGTCTGGGCCTGGAATAATTTTAATTAACGGGAAAATGGTACTCAATACACCGATTAGACCTCTTCAGGTACAACAAGATAAAAGCCTGATAATTTGGATGGAGTACCCTTCTTAAACGTCTACTCTAGGCACGGCAGCCAATGGGAAAGCCAGGCTCGCTCCCACCTGATCCAATGAGTAATTAAGAGAGGGCTTATTCTTCCCTACCTCTCCCCTCCCTCCACCCCGCTCCCCAACTGAAGCTTAACAGGTTGGTGGTATAATTTGGAGACTTTCAGGGGTGGCAGACTAAGAGCTCAGGCAAGAGCCCCAGCACTTTTTTCCAGT
Source organism: Dipodomys merriami (assembly GCF_024711535.1). Classification (NCBI taxonomy): domain Eukaryota; kingdom Metazoa; phylum Chordata; class Mammalia; order Rodentia; family Heteromyidae; genus Dipodomys; species Dipodomys merriami. The sequence continues at coordinate 2,645,390 of NW_027206313.1, read as the reverse complement.
ACCCCCAGGCACCGTGCAGCTGGGTGGGAAAAGCAGGCAAGTAAGGGAAGGAAGGCGCTAGAAGGAGGTGAGTTAAGCACTGGCTCTCAGCAAAGTTTGAGAGGCCCCGTAGCCATGAGTGATCCAGGTCCTCAGAAGAACAGCGATGGTTCTGTGTCTCGTCTGCTCAATGTGGTGGAAAGTGAGCTCCAGGCAGGGAGGGAGAAAGGCGACCCCACAGAGAAGCAGCTTCAGATCGTCCTGGAGGATGCGCCCCTCTGGCAGAGATTCAAAGACATCACTAATGAGATGATTGTGACCAAGAATGGCAGGTGAGTCTGTCTGCTGCACTGGCCCGGCCGGCGCTGGCAGGCAAGGGAGGAGAGGCCCTTGAATGTGGAAGAGGCCGCCGCTCTCCACCCAGAGGTGGCAGGGTCTGTCCGCTTAGACACGTTCAGAGAACTCGCTCACATGGCTGTCCCCCAGCCAACTTAATTAATTTTTCTGAGATCACTTGAGGAGTGGAAGAGGAAGCCACCTGCCTCACAGGCATTGTAAATGGAGAGATTCTGGGCAATCACCACAAAGAGCTGATGTCCTACATATATTTATGTAGGACATATATATATATATATATATATATATATATATATATATATATATATATATATACGTATATATATATGTATTGTGTATGTATGAATATATGTGGAGAAATGCACTCAAATGTCAGGCAACAGTATTGATTTTTGGCAATGTACTCTGGCAGAGACCTGAGCTTTACTCCATTCAGATCATGTAAAAGTCAGTTCTGTCTGGAAGTTGGAAGGTTACTTATTAAGCACAGAAAACTTGCCAGAATTCTTGATTAGTGGGAGACCGAGGAGCCAAGAGGTGGGCTGGGGGACTGCTTCCTTTCACGTGTGTGTTTGAGGGTGAGTGTTCATTTGTGATGGTGTGCTTGTGAAACAGTGATTGTGAATGAAGCGATGGTAAGCTGCCTTAAACACATTTCCTTCTGTTTTTGTCACCGCAGTGAATTAAGGGTTGAAGGAAACTGAACTTTGTGGGCATTTCTTGGGTCATGGAAAGTCGGAGTAATATCTGATGTTTTTGCCTAGCAGAGGAGATGCAAATATTCTGAAATCAAATGTCACGGCTGTGCATTCACATGCGCTCAGGTGATACTCACGTAGCTTTTGCTACTCAGGGGCACAAAAGTACAAATCCCCTGCAGGCATTTTCAGCCAGGTTAGTTCAGACAGGACTCTTAGCACACCTGGAGAGAAATTTTGCTAACAGGGAAAAGTAGAAGGCTGCTGAACCTTTGGCAGGCTTCTGTCCTTATACAAAATGCTTCCGTTCCTGATGTCTTGGCTTTCTAATTTTGAATAAAAACAGCATAAGAAATAAATGATTTTTTCTCATCTAGGAGAATTATGAACTTGGGAGCTTTTGCATAATATTGAAAGGCTTTTCAAAGGGAGGTTGCACTGTAAGGGCATTTGGAAACATTTGTGGTTATCCGGGAGCAAGATTATGAACTTATATATATATAACTGACTTAAATATAAAACTGACTTTTATATGATCTGATGACACAATTGTCAAATTTTTATTATGTATGGTTTGTAGAAAGAACTTACTATTAATGGATTGGTCTTTTGGATAGTAGTTTAAGATCCTAGCTTCAACTATCTTGCTGTCAGTGTGGCCATAGATTACAATAAAACAGTAAACAAACTAAAATATGGTTCCTATGTTTCAACAACATGAACATTTCTGAAGCATTATAAGATCCAATGAAATAATTTATAGCTGAATGTACGTTTACCATTTAAGAGTAGTGTTTATCTTTTCTCATCTAAGTAAATCTTCACCCAGTAGTTACAGTTTAAAATTCAGGTTTGAAGGAATTCATATTACCTATCTGAAAAATACCTTTTATACAAGAAGTCTGATTGTGGTCAAATGCGTCCTGTAGCTCTTCCCCTTTTTGTGATTAGAATCTTTTTCTGAGGCTCTTTAGAGCTTTGAACCCCTCAGGTTCAGATCGTTTCAGGAGGTAGAAAAGTCCCTTCCTCTTTAGAAAGAGGTGAGAAACGTCCTCAGAACGTTGGTGTCATCGATAACGAATGACAGTATAGAATCACCCTCCACCTCCTTATTTCTCAGATGAAGACATTAGTAGAACATTGTGTTCTTGACCCAGAGATTTCTTGCTTCACCTCTTCTTTACCCCTTTCATTCTCCGTCCCTCCCTCCCCGACCCATCCCTCAGGTTTTCCTTCTGCCCAGTCTCTTTTTTCCAGAGACCTCTGCCTTCCTCACCATCTCCTCACCGGATCCAGGGAGACTCGTCACCCTTCTGGTGGAGTAGATTGGAATATGTAGCTCAGTCCCTTTCGCTCTCATTTCCTGACTGACCTCTTCACTTATTTCAGGGGTGAGATCCTGTACCTTTGTGCCTCATTGTTCTGCGTAATGGCACAATTTAAGCTCCCATAGGACGGGCTGAGGAAGAGCTGAGACTTGTTTTCAAGGGGACATCTTTCATGTGTATAAATATATGCAAGCGAGAGACTTGTCTCTGACGCTGATTAGATGTTCTGTAGAGTGGATTTCCTCTGGAAATGTATTCCCTATGATCTCCAGAAACTGGGTTCCTAGCGGGACCTCTGCTCTTTCTTTCCTCTCACTTCCTTTCCTTCTTCCTACTTCTTTTCTTTACCTCCTCCTTCTTTCCTTCTGCCCTGTCTTTTTTATTTAAAACTTTTATTAAATGGATTTTAGATGTAACAGTGACAGTTGTAATACTGCTCGTTTGAGTCAGCTCTAGGGCAGCCAGCCTGGATTTCCAGGCAGCCAGCCTGGATTTCCTTTCATTTCTATCCTTTATGCTGAGGACTTGTGCTGTGTGTGACATTTCCAACAAGAGAGGCAAATAGATTACATCTCAACACTTCCTTTCTTTAATGTTAAGGTGTTCATTCATCCAGTGGGAAAATGCTGCATTTCATGTGTCTTCCCACACAATTACATGTTTTTTTTTACTTAATTTGCCTTCAGTAGGTTTAAGAGCTTTGGAGCATTTTCCGATGTTCCCAGTGTATCCCTTTGCTATCATGAATAAGTGCTGGGAATGACAGAGTTTGTACCTGGTGAGTTTCTTCTACTGAGGAGAATGCAGGAGAGGAGAAAATTAAGCTTGCACCTGCAGTGGGCTCAAGTCCAGGTTGGGAAATGGAGCCCATGATTTGTGTCCTTTGAACTTTACAGTTACAGCTAAGAGGGTCTTGTGGGCTCCTGTTACCTGCCTCTGCTGGACAATCTTCCCTCCCAGCTTCTACTCTTGGTTTTCCTCTTTGGTTTTCATGTAACTGACATCACTGCTGTCTTATACCTGCTCACTTTAACTAATCCACATCCACGCACCATGTGTATCACTCAGTATACACACACACACACACATACACACACACACACACACACACACACACATCCCTTTGGAAAGGCTATTGTGTACTTGATGACTAACATTGTTTGGTGAGGAGATGGAGGAACGTGTTTATAAATGTGACAGTAGATGAACTGGCTGAGAGACAAGCGTAGGTCCAGTTCCAGGACCTTTAGCAAGTTGGCAGACAGTTCGTTTATTCCTGATTGGCAGAATGGAGATGCAAAAGTACAAGACATTTCTTAGTCTACTCTTGTAGTAATCAAAACATAAAATAAAATCAACTAAACCAGGCATGGTAATGCATATCTGTACTGGGGAGACCAAGACAAAGAACCTGTCTCAAAACCAAAGGCATAAACAAAGCTAAGGTTAATTCTAAAGTTCTTGGCAGATGGAGTACTGAAGAACCTAAAGCAATGGCCTATTATTATTTTTCAGATATGACTTTCCAGGATACTTCAGTTGCTTCATTTTTATTAATAGTGTTGTTATTATATGAGTCATATAATATATGATTCATCCATTTAAAGAATACAGCACAATGGTCTTATTATTCAGAGTTATGCATCCTTTTCCACAATTAATTTTAGAAACATTTTCCATGACCTCAAAGAAAAGAACCTATATTCCTAAGCTTTTGCCTCTCATCTATTTTCTGTCTCTATAGACCTATCATCTAGTCATTTCACACAGATGGCTTCACATAATACGTGACCCTTTGTGGATGGCTTTCACTTAGCATAAAGCTTTCAAGGTTCATCTGTGTCATAGAGTTTATTCATTTGTTTTTGTGGCTGAGTATGGATATAACACACAAATATTTGGGACTTTCTACATTTTGGCTATTATGGATATTAATGCTACAAGCATTTATATGCCCATTTTTTTCCTGTGGATTTTTCATCTTTCCTGCATACATTCCTAAGTAGGGGAGGATTGCAGGCTCATGTAGTAACGCCTTATTTAATTGGACGAGAGGCAGCTAGACTGCTTTGCAAAGTGACTGCACCAGTTGGCACCCCTGTCACGTTAACATCCCCATCAGCAAAGTATGAGGTACAATTTCTCTATCTCCTCATCAACTCTTGTTATTGTCTAGTTTTTTTTTCCTATTCTAGACATACTTGTGGGTAAGTGATGCCAATTCACTGTTGTGTTTTTTGAATAACTAGAGACACTGGATATCTTTTGTTTTGACCATGTGATTATGTTTTTGTTTTATTTAGTGGTACTTGGGGCCCCGCAACTGCTAGGCAGGTGCTCTATCATTTGAGTGACACCCTCACCCTTTTGCTCCAGTTATTTTTCAGATAGGATCTTACATTTTACCAATAGCTGGCCTGGACTGTGATGCTCCTAGTTACACCTCCTATGTAGCTGGGAGTGTAGATGTGAACCATCCTGTCTGGTTTATTTGTTGAAGTAGACATCTTGATAACTTTCTGACCCGGCTGGTTTTGTGACCCTCATGACTTCTGCCTCCTGAGTAGCTGCAATCATGGCTTCTTTGAAACGTCAAATATGGCCCTGAAGGTAGAATGAAAGAAGAGATGCCACTGCATGTATTCTTCTGGGTTGGAAAGTCACGCTGAACCCTTTGAGACCTAGCATGATAGAGCTCAGAGCGTAAGAAGGACTCTGTCGTACTGGAAGTAAGGATGAGAAGTGTAATGTTCCTTCATTGTTTCCTGAGCTAGCTTGTCTCTCAGCTTCTCAGTAGAACGGGCTTCCTGGAGCCCCCAGACTGGGGTGCTTGCTCTTCCTTTCAGTGTACCCCTGTGGCATTTTGTATGACTGATGCATCTCATTGAAGCCTTGGCTCCAATGTCACTGTGCTGATGTACCTCAGGTTGCCTCATTTGGCTCTTCACCCTGTAGTATCTCACCGGGATGCCTCTCATCCTCGTGTCTGGATAGAGGTTTGGTTTGCACTCTTACAGTCCCAAACTATCTGACACATTGAGGACCACAGCCATCTCCCCAGTGCCTGGCTGCCTTGTTAGCATGTTATCTCCATGGATCTGTGAGCCCCTTTTGGCCATTGATCCTTCCGTTTGAGGAGGCATGGAACAGGCACTAAGAAATCATCCATGAACAAATAAATCTCTTAACTAGGTGTGGAGATTGGGGAAACTGAGGAAAACTATCCTTTCACTGTGGCCCAAGTATCAGCTTTCTAGAAGTCTCAATAAAGAGAGTAAACAGAGAACAGTTTGCTGACTGTAGTGAAAAAGAAGGCTAGCAGATGGAGGGGAAAAGCATGCATTGTGCTTCTCGAGCCCCTGTGTGCCCCTCTATAAAATGGGCACAGTAATACCTTTATAGACCTAAGCAAGCCTTAAATGAAACGTAACATACCTTAAGTCCTAGGAGGAAGGACTTTGTGTGGCGTGGGGATTGAACTCAGAGTCTCACGGTTGCTAGGTAGGTGTGCTAACATTTGGGCCATGCCCCCTGCTCTTTGTTGCCTTCTTTTATGTCCAGTTGGCCTGAGGTGTGGCCCTCCTTCTTGCGCTTTCCTGCATCTCCAGGGATAACAGCCATGCACCACGCTACCCAGCCACTGAGTGATGAGGAGTCTCATGAACTTGTATGTCCAGGCTGACCTCAAACCACGATTCCCTTGTCTCTGCTTCCAAAGTAGCTAGGATTAAAGACTGGAACCACCTTATCTTCCAGCTTCTGTCCTTTTTAAAAATTTGCATGTGCAACATATTCTGATACTTCTGAACATTCGCATGTAAAGTGACAAGTATGCACATATCACATAGGTGTTATTTTTAGAAAATAAAATAATCCTTTAATCCTTTAGTAAAAGCATGGCACCAGAAGACAGAGACCTCTTATAAACAAGCCAGACTCTTGGATGTCAAAATGACCCTCCATGATCTTTTGCTTTTATGATACTTTGTAAATGGTCTTCTCTTGTCTACATGTAGCCAATATTAGGAAAATAATTGAAATATTCTGAAACATTAGAATATATAAGAAAATGATGATATGGAAACATCAAAATATATAAGAAAATAATTAAAATAAATAAGAAAACATACAATTAAAATACATATGAGAGAGTAGTCCAATACAAAACAATCCTTCTGTTTTCTCTTTTGAAGGAGGAGCAAAAGAAAAAGGAGACCAAATTCACATTGCACAGGCCGCCATCTTAGGGAAGGGTCATCACATTAACAACAGGAAAGGGAAGTCCTCTCGTGCAGGGAGATCTGAGATGGGAAACGCCATTCTCAGCCAAGATCTTCCCCCCTCCAGAAATTGCATTTACTTCACTTTCTTGACCTGGCCCATTTAAACCAATTTTCTTTTCTTGGACACACTAAGACATCCTCATAAAGCTGTCTGAAGAACTTAATTATTTCCTGTCAAGTGCTAGTCCAATGTCTGGCGCCTAATACATGCTCTGGAAATATTAGCATATTGTCCTTGCGACCTGGTCCTTCATCTGGCCAGTCTGCTCTGGTCTTCAAGCGCACCTTAGTGGACTTTGGAAGGTAGAAGCATAGTGACATCACTCTGCCTCTCTCCTGTCTGGAACATCTCTACCTTCCTTTCTGGAAGAAAGACGTCTTCACGGCCTAGGAAGCAACTGGTAATGGCTGTGAGTTCTGTAGGATCAGAAGCTAATGACTAGAGTAGCTTCTGCAATCATGCTGTAGAATCAGAAGCCAGTTTTTTTTAGGGGGGGTAGCTTCTTCAAACATTGATGGATTTTTTTAATTTTCATTCCAGCAGATGAAAGAAAGGTCATTTGATGAACCTTTGTAGCTCAAAAAGTGTGATCCTTGAACACAAATTCCCACAAGATGCTCAGAGAAAAGACAGGTCCCTGTCATGTTAGTTTAGGCTAGACACAATCCCACACCTTTCCCTCAAAGTCCACTGTGTACACACACGTGTGTTAAAGGCTCTAAGAAGCCCTGGAGGGAAGGAGCTGGCCCTTGTCGAGCCAAGAGTTCCCCTTGGTTATTTTATCATGCAGCCATGTGTCTGCTGTAACTGCTATCACCATTACTCAGGGATGTTGTGCTTTGTGGCATTTTTGGTGAAAGGAGGGATTCTCTGAAGAAAGCCCTGCTAGAATGTGGGATCAGGTGCATCCTCTTCCAGTCCTCCTCAGGCCGATGACTGCATCAGTCATTTGGCTTTATGAGGGAGCACAACATTTTAAAGTCAAGCCCCCAACCGCAAACACATTTGTAAAGAAAACTCCGGTGGAACTGAAGCAGGTGATTTGGGCCCTGTTTATTGGGCCTCCCTTAGAGGACACATGGAGATAACACTCCGACTTCCTTCAGTGATTCTAACTATCCTTCCCTCCCTCCCTTTCTCTCCCTCCCTTCCTCCCTCCCTCCCTTCCTTCCTTCCTTCTTCCTTCCTTCTTTCCTTCCTTCCTTCTTCCTTCCTTCTTTCCTTCCTTCCTTCCTTCCTTCCTTCCTTCCTTCCTTCCTTCCTTCCTTCCTTCCTTCCTTCCTTCCTTCCTTCCTTCCTTCCTTCCCTCCCTCCCTCCCTCCCTCTTCTTTCTCTCTCTCTGGCCTCCCTTCCTTCTCCTTTTTAAAATCTTATCTTTAAGTGGTTGTACAAACGGGATCCCACTCACCCCAGTTTAGGGGTGCCATGCATCTCCATCGATGTCACCCCTTTTGTGTCTCCCCCAGGCCTTTCAACCCAGCCCTTCCCCTCCATTTTCTTAGCCTCATAGGATGCCCCTGACACTTCACGACTTTTCTCGTAGACGGATGTTTCCGGTCCTAAAGGTCAGTGTCTCAGGGCTGGACCCCAACGCCATGTACTCCCTCCTGCTGGACTTCATGCCCACGGACAGCCACCGCTGGAAGTACGTGAATGGGGAGTGGGTGCCCGCGGGCAAGCCCGAGGTCTCCTCCCACAGCTGCGTCTACATCCACCCCGACTCGCCCAACTTCGGGGCGCACTGGATGAAGGCGCCCATCTCCTTCAGCAGAGTGAAGCTGACCAACAAGCTGAACGGAGGCGGGCAGGTAGGCGCCCCCCGCACCCACCAAGAACTATCAAGGGTGCATTTAGGCAATTAGAGGGGTCCTCACCAGCCTCTTCTCCCACAGAAGCCAATTATTCCCTGAGGTCCAAATGTAAACAGGAATAAACAGCTCTTAATTGGGGCTTTCAGTTTTTAATGGACTTCCTGATGTTAAGAGAGTGAGAGTGCAGTAGTTTACTTAATCAGGGCTTCTTTTCAGGTTGGTCCTGTGTGTTGGCTTTGTACCCAGCCCCTCCCCGGGAGTGGGCCTGTGGGTACCATGGTTTTGTGAGTCGGTATCCTCTTTTTTTTTTTTTTTGGTGTAAGTGGCATGTTGGCAATAGACAAATACTTTAATAAAAAGCTCCTCCTAAATGAAATAATTACTTCCTCTGCTTGGGCATTATGATAATTATCAATAGAATATTGAATCAGCTTTGGTTTTTCAGAAAAAAAAACTAATCCAAACAAACCTTAAATAAGGAAGGTTTTATTTAAAGTCTTCAATTAAAGTAAACATGAGGTAGGAGCTTTTCCCTCTTCAGTTCTGTGGTAGGATGTAAGTACTAGGCCCTGTGTTGGGTTATTGGTTAATTTATAAAAACACAAATTATTTGAGGGATTAGAGGCAGGGCCAGGAAGAAAAGGCTTTGACTATTTTCCTTAGCCTATGTATTTGTCAGGTCTATCTGTTGCCTGCGCTGTCTTGTGACTTCTGTTCTCTCTGAGCTTGGCTGGTAGGGAGTGGAAGAGTTAGTGTTTAGAAGGTACATATAATGCCAGCCAGGCTTTACACTACCCACAAGGTTCCAGTTCTTTATTAAAACAGGAAATTGAAAAGCCAATTGCTATTGTCTACTTGGTTTCACAGAATGAGCCTTTCATAAGAATCATAAAGACTGGATTATATATAGCCATCACATGTCAGATCTTCTTACCCTTTAGTCTCTAGTAAAGTGTCATTGTAAGTGTTTTGAGTTTCTAAGGTTCTTCATATGGAAAGAGACATACCTAAATGGATTGATGTATACATTATTGTGATAAAATAGGAGAAAGAAGAGAACATAAAATAGGATTTAGGCAGAGCATAGAGTAAGAGCAATCTCCCTGTCTCTCTCTTCCTCTCTCTCTCTCTCCCTCTTCCCTTGCCCCCTTTCCGGCAACCTGTTCCTGACCTTAAAAAAGTCAATATCAACATACACTCCTGGGAGCTCTGGGAAAAAGTGCCTGCATTCATTTCTTAGCAGTGAGGATGGAAGCGCAGACAACCCAGCATTTGCTTTGCTGGGTGGAACTGACCAAAGGCTTGCTGACCACCAGTGATAGATATGGCTTCCTTTTATCTCTATTCCCCACGTCACAGATAATGCTGAATTCTCTGCATAAGTACGAACCACAGATTCACATAGTACGTGTTGGCGGGGCGCACAGAATGGTCATGAACTGCTCCTTCCCCGAAACTCAGTTCATAGCTGTGACCGCCTATCAGAACGAGGAGGTAAGTGTGCGTGTGTGCACGCGTACCAACGTCACCTGGGAAAGCGTGGCAGGAGGGACAGAGGTCCTCTTATTGTATCGCCCTGAGCTCGCGTGAATGAAAGATAAGGTTTCTCGGATTCGTGAAGTTTAACCACGGGGCGGGGCGAGGGGGGGCTGCTCTCTGCTTTCTCGCCTGCTTGTGGAAGTTTGGTATGATTCAACTTGCCCTCACAGTAAGTTCACGAAGTCATCATTTTGTCTCACAGTTTTTGAGGTTCCACTTTATGATCAGGCAAGTGACCCCATTTGCTTCGGGCCCAAGGAGCACCTGGCCAAGCAAAACCACTTACTTCATGACTAGGGAGGAAAACAAAGTGAGAAGGGACAGGAGAGTCCCACAGTCACAGTCAGGAGTACATTCTCAGTGACTTCCTACAGTCCTACACGCTGAACAGCACCACCCAGGGGTCCAGCTTTACCCAATGGACCTTTGAAGGCCACTGAAGATAGGAACTATGGCAGCCCTCCATGTTCCACTGCTGCCACTAAGTCCCTGAGGTACCCTTGGCCTGTAGTGAACCAGGGATGTCCAGGAGCAGGGCAGAATGCGTGGACAGGGCTGACTGGGGCCTTTTTTTCTTGCTCTAGAAGCAAATCTATGGGGATTAATCCAAATGTATACATCGTGTGTGTGTGTGTGTGTGTGTGTGTGTGTGTGTTGATGCTATTTGACCAGTTTGTCCACTTCTAACACCTGAGCCCAGGCAGACCTTTCCCTACTTAGTAGCTTGAACACTGAGTTGCCAGGATTCAGAGCCTAGCCTGTCCATGAGTTTGTTTGGTGGTCATTCTGTCCCCAAGGGATTTCTCTGTCTCTGTGCCTCTATCTCTATATTTGTATTGGATGGTTCTAATCAGACACGAAGCAGGCAAAGGCTGGGAGTGACAGGGACAGTACTGATGGGTGGAGGGATGATGTGTTTTGCATTAATATGACCCAAAGGGTGCTTATTTAAGAATTTGGGAAATAATGGTCAACTGAATGGTCCGAGAGAGAGGTAGGGCCACCCTGTTGTACTCTCCACCGTGTTCCAACTGATAAGAAATGGAACTTAAATTAGAAGATATGCAGAAATCGTCTTGGAAAACATGAAAAAGAGAAGATTCAGCAAGGCCTGCCTCATTTCTAATGCTTCCCCCTTTTCTTTGCTAGTTTTATACATCATTTCTCATTTTTGCCACATGCCATTGTAAAATATCCTTTGTTAGGGACAGTTCAATAATGATCTAGTGCAGAAGTAAGCAAATAAACCTAGGAAGAGAGGAAATAAAAAAGAATTCTTCATCAGGTGCTGGTGGCTCACCTGCAATTCTAGCCACTCAGGAGGCTGAGATCTGAGGATCAGTTCAAAGCCAACCTGGGCAGGAAAGCTCATGAGACTCTTATTTACAATTAACCACCAGAAAACCAGAAGTGGCGCTGTGACTCAAAGTAGACTGCTAGCCTTGTGCAGAAAAGCTCAAGGAGAGCACCTAGGCCCCTAGTTCATGCACCATGGGGGGACAAAAGAATTATTCGCAAGTAAGCATAAATGCTTCTATTTGTTCATGAGTGTTTGGATTTCACTAACACTTCTTGTTTTTGCAAACACAAGATAACAGCTCTCAAAATCAAGTACAACCCCTTTGCCAAGGCCTTCCTGGACGCCAAGGAAAGGTGAGTAGAAGAATTTTAGTAATGTCTTATGACTGAGTTCTCCAGGTGTGAGATTTATGAGTTCCTGAAAGGAATGAGGCTAGAAATGCTTGTATTATTTTTGATAGAAATGCACTTTCAATATTCAGATCCATGTTCAACACTCAACAAAAATTGTCCAAATCATGATTGTCTGATCCTATTGTAGAGGGCGGGGAGAACTTCTAGCTGGTAAGGTTTTATCAGTCTTGTTTCGCTGAAGATTCTTCAATGTAGCACCACCACAAAAAAAAATTGTGATTGAGCTTTTTAGGGATTCGTTGATCTTTTCCTATTTGCTTCTGAACGGTATGGTTTTAATAAATGTGTGTATATGTGTGTGTGCATACATGTGTATTATCAGACAAGGTCTTGCTAAGTGGCCCTAGCTGGCCTTGAACTTGAAATCTTCCTACCTCTGCCTTCTAAGTGCCATACTGGGATTTAAGTTATTTGTGTGTCTTTACTCTTAGCTTTAAAAAAGTGAGAAAAAAGTGAGTAATGGAGGTTCATATTTCTTAGGTATGAGAAAAGAAGTTAGAAATTCTGGGGGAGTGAATGATTATGGCCACTTTGGGCCAGTGATTTACCATTTCATCTTTCCTGCCCATTCTAGGATAAAATAAAAGATAGTAGTGGGCTGGGAATGTGGCTCAGCGGTAGAGTGCTTGCCCTGAATGCATATGGCCGGCCCTGAGTTTGATTTCTCTGTACCACATACACAGAAAAGGCCAGAAATGGCACTATGGCTCAAGTGATAGAGTGCTAGCCTTGAGTACAAAGAGGCTCAGGGACAGAGCCCAGGCCCTGAGTTCAAGCCCCAGGACTGGCAAAATAAATAAATAAAAGGTAACAATACTTACTGCTTTTTCTTGACAATATCTAAAATACAAATATGCTTCCCTTTGACATTTTCAGATTTCATTGTCTGAATGTCAAAATTATCACCTATTTGTACAGCTGTCTAATATTTCTTTTTCAACTTTTTGGTGGTAGTTTGGTTTGAACTTAATCTCTGGGTAGGTGTTGTTTCTTCAACATTGCCTGTGGAATCCCAGCTCTCTGAGAGGCCCTCCGGTTGACAAATGCAGAACTTTCCTCACATTTGGGGCCTAGATAATGGAGGTAACAGCAAAATTTTAACTTCACAGAACAGTTGCCCATTTTCTTTTCCTGAAGGCAGGAGAATGCGGGAACACTTGCAGTTTTGAGATGAAGAGTAAAGGTGTTTGATGTTTTTATACTATTCCCAGGAACGTGTTGCTCTGGGAAGAGCTTTGGGGTGTACTTTATCCGGGACTTGCAGCCTGGGCTATCCCGTCTGTTTCTCTTTCAGAAACCACCTAAAAGACATTCCAGAGGTTGTTGCTGAGAGCCAGCATGTTGCCTATTCTCACTGTGAGTCGGGTCAAGAGTGTGGGAGGTGGAGGGACCACTCTGGGGTGTCTCCCTCAATATACCTACTTTTTTAAACAAGCGTGACTGAACGAGACCTAGGCCGAATCAAAACCCATGACTTATTCCTGCCTCTCACGACATGTGTATGCCTTTCCAGCACTCTCACGGGGAGAGCGAGCGTGCCAAGGCTTCTCGAGGGGCTTATTCCAATCTCAGGCAGGAGGTACAGATGAAACGATGAGTTTCTTACCCTCTGGTTTTGCGGCGAGCGCGGCAAAGAATGCTCAAAAGTGCATTCTGGCCTTGTGTCCTGCCTTGAGACTCTCCAGTCCCTGTTCTGCATCCGCTTTAACATTTGCTAGTGTTGGAGCTGGCCACTGATATAACACCTCAAGCAGTCTGGGGCCCCAAATGTGAGGAAAGGTCTGCATTGGTCAACTGGAGGGCCTCTCGGAGATCCGGGATTCCACAGGCAATAGTGAATGTTCCACGGGGTTCTGCTCTCTCCCTTGTTGGGGAGTCCACTGAGCCTGCAGCAGTAGCCCCAGGGCAGTACTGTGACTTAAGTAAAGTGGGTCCTCCGCTACTTTCCTGAATTTGGAGATGATCCCAGCTGCCGTTTTACAGTAATGCAGTTTTTCACTAAACCTTGATTCCTCTCCTATGCCAGGAGTAGAAGGAGAGCTGTACAGAGAAGCCCTCAGAAATCACCCCGTAAACAGGTTTTTAAAAAGTGACCTCCGATGAAAACCTTTTGTTTACTCTATGACCACATGTAGAACCACAGCTGAATATTCACGAGTGGAAATCTTTGGCAGATTTCTTGATTTCTTGAGGTCTATACATTATGTGTGGCAAACTTCTCCACAAACTAAATGGTCTTGGGGGATACTTGAATATTGATTTGATTAATCACTGTAGGGAAGTTTTAAGTTTTTTTTTTCTTTTCCCTCTAAAGTTTCTGCCATTTTAGTCTACAATCTAAACGAACAAGAGATAGATTAACAGGACATGTGCATGCCATTATAAATGTATAGAAACTAGAGAGCCACATATAACAGAGGAGACTCAAAGAAATGGCGAGGTGGTTGAAGCTTACAAAGCATTTTGAGCTACAGAAAGAAACACGGGCTTGAGGGTGCTGGTAGCACAAATATCCTGCAATAGTGAAAGGAGGAAAATGCAGTGAAGAGAGGTTGTGTGATGTGGATGAAGCTGCACAGGTAATATAGTCTTCAGAATAACGTGTGCCATCCTGTGGAGATAAGGCTATAAGTGCAAATCTCCCCCATTAAACGACAGCTTTCTCAGAACTGTTTTTGTGCCACAGCCCCTTTGACCAGCCATTCCATGATACGCTAAGTAAATATATTTGGCCCTGTCAGTTTTGACCCCCCTCCTCATTAGGCAGGGACCCCCTGGATCACGTGTCTACACAGCAGTGGGAAAATGAAGATGGCAAGAGGACTTGTCTGGAATGATTGAGCCCACCCTGTGTAATATGTACCTCTTATTTATATTTCTTTTTTTTTTTTTTGCCAGTCCTGGGCTTGAACTCAGAGCCTGGGCACTGTCCCTGAACTTCTTTTGGTCAGGGCTAGCACTCTATCTCATGAGCCACAGTGTGACTTCCAGCTTTTTTTGTTTATGTGATATTGAGGAATTGAACCCAGGACTTCATATACTCTAGGCCAACACTCTACCACTGAAACACCTTCCCAGCTCTTATTTATATTTCAAAAGTATTTAAGCAATGTAGTAGGTTCCATTATCCAGCTCCATTACAACAGTGTAGAGGTCCAAGTGACAGAGTCTAGTCTAAGCACACTCTGGTCCTCTCTGAATTTCCAGCAGTCATGCTTGCTAAGATCTGGAGAGAGAACAGAACTCCTGTTTCAGAGCCCTTGTTTCTAAGTCTCAGTTGTGCCGAGAATTCACCTGAAGGAGAGTCTTCTGTTCAAAATCTACGTTAGTACCCATGATACCTTTTGCGGCTTTTGTGATTGTCCTGCAAAAGTGCTTGCTGTTGAGGTACGCAAGGCCAGCTAGCTCTCTCCCTTCCCTGAGCTCTCAGGAGTCTATTAGTGGGTTGGTGATGGAAGGCATCATCTTCCCCGTGAGTGGACAGAGACCTTTCACTCCATGTAACCACATTCCAAGCCCCTAGTAGCTACAGACCATTATTACATGTATACCTGGTGCCCCCTTGGCTAGTGTCTACCTACATCATTAGCTTCTTAATTTTTGCACTTCTGTTAATGTTAACAATTCGAATGTATTTTACATAGCTGGATCCCAGCATTTAAAAGTGACTTTCTATCCTGCTAGGACTTGTTACCTATCTTCAGAGAAGTCAGGTCTCCTGCTCATGGGGAAGGGAAGGGCGGCAGTATAGTAGTTTCTGCACAGGGACAAGCATCAGTGTCATTCACAAGAAACAGCCATGAGAAGAAGCTGGTCATCTGAGTTTTGGTGTGGGAGCCTCTGTGTCTTCCTCTTGTCTATTCTAGTGGGAGGTTGGATCTTCTCCAATCCGGATGGCATGTGTGCGGCCAGCAACACCAATTACCAGTATGCTACTCCTTTGCCTCTGCCTGCTCCGCATGCCCACCACGGCTGTGAGCACTATTCTGGTCTCCGAGGACACCGGCAGGCTCCCTACCCTTCTGCCTATATGCATAGAAACCACCCTCCCTCAGGTGTGTGGCTCTGGTGAAACCCTTGGGCATGAGCTGGGGGAGGGGAGGAAGAAAAATGGATAAACCACTATTGAAGTATATGGAACCTCTTCTATCTATCTATCTATCTATCTATCTATCTATCTATCTATCTATCTATCTATCTATCTATCTCACCTCTTATTGTTGTATTATCATTGTATATGCCAATATTTGATGGTATCATTATGATGGTATTAGTGCTCTATTACTATGTCATGGAGCACCCAGTTGGCTAGTTTCTAATGGGGGTGAAAGGCCTTGTTCCAGGGTACTCATTTATGGAACAGTGTCAAGCTGATCTCTAAAATCTAAGGCAATTTGTGGGGTCTGAAATTCAGTCTTTGCTTTTACATGGATCTTGCCTGTAGTTGCATTCATGACTCAGTCCAGGGACTAGTGGGTCAGGGCTGCAGCATTATTAGGAAGCTCCCTAGGGAGCTGAATCCCACCCCATTAAGGCCATACCTGATTCTGATTCAATTGGAATCAGCAAACTCAATCTTTTTACAGCCTGATTTCCCCTCTCCTCTCCTTTCTTGTCCTCTCCTCTCTTTCGCTTTTCTCTATTTCTTCTCCTCTCCTTTCCTCCACTCTCCTCTTTACCCCTTTACTCCCTCAACCTCTCTTCCCCTCCCCTCCTTCCTTTTATTTTTCTTGTTTCTTCTTTCCTTTTGTTTGGTGTATGCCAGTACTGGGGCTTGAACCCAGGGCCTGGGTGCTGCCCCTTAGCTTTCTTGCTCAAGGATGACACTCTTTTCAGTTAAACCACAGTTGCACTTCTGGCTTTTGGGTGGTTGGTTGGAGTCTCACAAACTTTCCTGCCCTGCTGATTCGAACCTCAGTCCTCAGATCTCAGCCTCCTGAGTAGCTGGGGCATGAGCCATTCAAAACCCAGTTTCCTAATGTTCTTTTAAGTTGGCTCTCTTATTAGTGAGCCTCTTTCTTCATTGACTGTTGTCTTGTCTCCTTTTTCTTGTGAAAGCCCAGACCTTGCCTGGCTGTGAGGTTTGTTTATTTAAAAAGAAGATGAAAAGAAAGGCTAAATGTTTTATTCAATTATTCAGGTAACAAATATGTATTTGTTTGGGCCAGGCTCTGTTGTAAGCACAAACGTACACAAAAGGATAAAATACCCTACCTTTATGGAGGTGTCCTTCCAATGCAAACAGACCACCGTGAATACACTTCAAGGACTGGGAGATGCCCCCTCCCTCCTCAGTGACACTCCAAGCTCTGTGTTTGCAAAGAGCTTCCTGTCCCTCTGTCCCACAGGTTGGGACTTCTGAGACCCTCAATAGCTGCTGCCAGGACGGGAGACATGTGGCTTAATGGTGTTGGAAGCTATAGCAGTGTTTCCTTCTAGTTTCACATCCTTTCTGTGGTTTGCACATGTAACTCCTCTTCCGAGCATCTGCCAGGCCTCAGGTTCGTTCAGGCAGTGGGAAGAGGAAAGCAGTTCAAGCACAGACTCTCCAGAAGGAGCTCAGTGTTACAAAGATACACACAGAACTG
The DNA here is from genome assembly GCF_024711535.1 of Dipodomys merriami. Lineage (NCBI taxonomy): Eukaryota > Metazoa > Chordata > Mammalia > Rodentia > Heteromyidae > Dipodomys > Dipodomys merriami. The sequence goes on along the minus strand of NW_027206313.1, from coordinate 2,628,093 downwards.
ATCATAATGCAATGTAGTGAGTGCTCCAACATGGTTCCCAGAGCTGCAGCATCCCCTGGGAACTTGCTTGGGCTCTACTCTTGGACCAGAGCTTGCATTTTAATAGGATCCCCAGGTGACTTATGAGCACATTAAAGTTTGAGAAGCAATCTATAAAGCACTCAAACCAAGATGCTATGGGAATGAAAGAAAAAGAGCAACTACATCTTCCTGGCAGGGCAGAGAAGGTCACCCAGGAGCCTGGAAGGATGAGTTAAAAGAGAGAGATGAACGAGTACAGGAGCAAAAGATAGACGCTGCGACACAGGCTTTCCAGGGAGAGGAAGTGCTGTGAGTAGACACTAACAAGTGAAAGGCTCTGAGTTGTCAGATGAGGACCAGAACGTGTAAGGGGCGCTGGGAGCAAGGGAACAGCTGGGAGACGCAAGAGCTAAGCTAAAGAGATGGCAAGGGCTGGATTATGGAAAGAATCAGCCTGACCCCGGGCCCGGGCTCAATCTGTGCTGCTCCCACAGAACGCCCGAGTTGGGGTAATTTGTAAAGAACAGGATTAGATGAGGGATCTCTTTCTGGCTGACACAGTAGTAATCATTTCATGGATGAAGCAGGGGAGGGGAGAGAGGGAGAGAGAGAGGCTAAATTAATAAATTAAAACTTTTGCGAAGAACCCACGAGTACAAAAATAGCAGCATTATTCATCCAGGAGGGTTCTGAAAGGTCTCACTTTCTCAACATCATTGACTGGCACAGGGGATTCATTTCCTAACACACGAAGAATTTATTCAAACCATAGCACCAGGAATAGACATTGGAACCTTCCTTCTCTCTCTCTCCCTCTCTCCTCTTTCTCTCTTTCCTTTGTTATTTCTTCCCTCTTTTTTCTTCTTTCTTGCCTTTGATACACAATGCATAAGGAAGAATTTTTTAAAAATACAAGACACTTCTTTCTTCTTCCATCAAAGTGTATATTTAAGGCATACAACATGATATTATGATACACATATTGACATAGGCCCAGCAAATTAATATATCCATTTTCTCATACAGTTACTTAATTTTTGTCCAGGTAGGAGCACTTGAAGTTGTCGCTTAGTAAAGTTCCACAATATAATGCAACAATTTTTGTCAATAGTAGGGCCTGAACTCTGGGCCTGGGCGCTGTCCCTCAGCTCTTCAGCTCAAGCCTAGCTCTCTACCACTTGAGCCACAGCGCCACTTCCAGCCTTTTCTACTTATGAGGTGCTTAGGAATCAAACCCAGGGCCTCATGCATGCAAGGCAAGTGCTCTACCACTGAGCCACCTTCCCAGTCCCCCGCTTTTTTTGTCAGTCATGAAGCTTGAACTCTGGGCACAGGTGCTATCACTGAGCTCTTCAGCTCAAGGTGAGCACTCTACCACTTCCGGTTTTCTGGTGGTTACTCAGAGATAAGAGTCTCACAGACTTTCCTGCCCAGGCTGGCTTTGCACTGTGATCCTCAGATCTCAGACTCCTAGAATAGCTAGGATTACAGGTGTGAGCCACCAGCACCCAGCTACAAACCCACATTGTGTGTCCTTTGGTCTCATCTTGTTTCTGTTCCTCTCACCCTGTTCTACTCTCTGCTTGTATGTATTCAGCCTTTTTAGATTGTTTAAATTTAGATTGTTTAGATTAGTGAGTTCATGCTGTCATTTTTTTTTTCTTGAGAGAAGACTCTTGTAGAGAATGGTTGAGGAGAACACAGTCCTGGACTTCACAAATGTCTTCTGGACACTGGCAGACCTTGGAGGTGCTGTAATGGTTCATCCTTGAAGGGGAGTGTGCTATCATGAGTTAGATATGTGTCTCAAAGGGCAAATCATCCTCTCCCTCTGAGTCCCAGGAAGTTGTTGCTGTGGTGACTGTAAATCGGAACTAGCGTGTGGTTAGCATTCAGAAAACCTGAGCTCCTTCCTCTTCTATTTCTTTCAGAAGCTACTAATGACCTCTTGTGCCTGTGGCACAACCAGGGATAATGTCATTGGTCACTATTTTATATGTCCCATTAATTGAATTAATTACTATTATTCCTCCAAAGTGAATTTGATAGAAAGCTCAAGCAATAATCTGCAAGTTTTCTCAGGAACAGACAACTGGACTTCCTTATCCTCCACACCCCATACCAGCATCCTGACTGTACCCCACACCAATGGACCAATCAATCCAGGACCCAGGTAAGACCAGCCTTGCCATGTGCTCATGGAGCTTTATTGTAGCAATGAGATTTTGCATATTGTTTTTGAAGTAGCTCAGTCTAAGCTGTCGTCCTGACTTCTACTGCTAGTTAGTGAATATGACAACAGGATGACATCTTGAAGTTGGAAAAGGGGTGGAAAGCAAGCACTTACTCTTTCTTTTGTAGCTACAGCATTTCATATTTAAAAGGGGAAAAAACCACTGTGGCCCAGGTTCATTTGTCTTGAACTAATATAAGATATTTATTGATTATAGGGACATCAATGGGAAATTTGAATTTATACAAAGAAATCAAGAACTTTGATTATCCATATTCATACAAGCTCCCCATTCTAAAGGGACACATGATGGGTAACAATTCTGGCAAAAGTGCTAAGTGTAGGACCTGTGATATAAATCTCACACCAGAGACTTAAATTTTGTTCTGGCTTCTTGAAGTCAGAATATCATCATGGTAGAGGAATGGAGAAATGAATCCTGGAGTTTGATAGATGTGATTTTTGAGTCCCAGATCTCCTCCTTATTGGTTTTGTGACTTTGGGAAATTTTTTTAGTCTTACTGGATCTTCTTATCCTAACATAAAAAATAATATAAGGTCCAGTGGCTCACTCCTGTAATCCTACCTACTGGAGCTGAGATCTGAGGATCAGAGTGGGAAGCCAGCCTGATCAGGAAAGTCTGTGAGACTCTTATCTGCAATTAACCACTAGAAAACCAGAAGTGGCTCTGCGGCTTAAATGGTAGAATACTACTAGCCTTGAGCTCCCAGACAATGCCTAGGCCCTGAGTTCAAGCCCTATGACTGACTAAAATAAACACATTAATAATAATAATAATAATAATAATAATAATAATAATAATAATAATAATAATAATAAAAGATCTCATGTGTAGGGCTTTGGTAAAAATCAAAATGAGAAAATTCATTTAATTGCTTTGTAGGCAGTAATATTCTGTGTCAGTGTCAGCTATTAAGTTCAACATGGATCTGCAGAATTTTGAGATGGTAAAAAGGGATTAACAATTGAAAGACAGAACTAGAACAGGCGTCAGATAAATATGATTTTTTAGAACTAGAAAAAGGAAGAAAATGTGATGTCTGCCTTACAGCGGTTCCTCTCATACCTTGTATGCCAGCATCATCTTGGGAAAATTCAAATGCAGAATCTGAATCTGGCTAGAAGGAAGGTCTGCATTTCTTCTATTGTGGCAGTTGCAGGGCTTGAACTTGGGGTCTAGGCGCTGTCCCTGAGCTCTTTTGCTCAAGGCTAGCACTCTACCACTTTAAGCCACAGCGCCACTTCAGTTTTCTGGTAGTTAATTGGAGATGAGAATCTCACAGACTTTCCTTCTTGGGCTGGCTTGGAACCTTGGTCTTCAGATCTCAGCCTCCTGAGTAGCTCTGGTTACAGACTTGAGCCACCAGCGCCCAACTGAGATCTGCATTTCTAAAAAGCTCCCAGATGTTTGCCGCTGCTGCTGCTCATAAGTGTCTGGAGCTATGGTGTCCACCGTGACCCCTGAAGACCCGAATCACAGCTAGTCCAAACCGAGATGGGCAAGTCCTGATGCACACACCGCACGTCCAAGACGTAGCACGAAGCGAAGACTAGAAATCTCAACAACACTTGAAAAACATCAGTGTATGTTGGGATGATAGTATTTTTGAATATTTTCAGCGCTGTAAAATATTAACCAGTTATATTTCCCCATTCTCCTTTCTAAATGTGGCTCTTGGACGCTGTCAGCTGGGGGCTGTGGCTGGCACATGGGACTCGCGTCTGGTTTCTGTAGGACAGTGTTGGCCAGGGACATTCGGGAAGGACACTGACTGGGGCTGTGGTAGGAAGCGTGGAAGCGAATGAACAGGCAGGTCCTCGAGACTATGAAACAGCCAAGTACCAAGTCCTCTAGGAGATACTTACAGAAATCATCCACACGCTCAAAGACATCGTAAGACATGACCAGGAATAAATCAACCTTTCCTGACGGAGAAACCGAACTCCTTAGTCTGGGGGGGTTCAGAGTAACTATTCTGAGGTTGCCCCACTCACTGGCCCAGGGGGAATTCGAAGTGTCTTTAGGAGATTCTGACCTGTCTCAGAGAGCTGAGAGTCTGTGGTCAAGGATATCTGCAGGGCCTGAGGTGTGGCACCAGATAGAGAAAATCAGAGTTTCCTCTGTGGCATGTTCAACTCATCCTGATTCCATAAGGATTTTGTTAAAGAAAAAGGCACACGTTCAGTAGTATCATTAGATAGCTGATTATCAAGCAGTGGAGAAACTCTTAAAAGGTCAGAACGTGGAGATGGCTTAGAAGGTTGGGCTTGTTCACATGCATATGAGCTCTGTGTTAGCATGCCAACTTGGCTGCACATTACAACTACCTGGGAAGCTTGAAATAAAATCCTGATACCTAGGCTGTGTGCCAGGAAGGACTAAGTCAGGATGCGGGAAGGAGGCGTGGGCTAAAGAAAGTGGTTCAGCTTCCTAGCCTTTCTACCAGGGTCCAGATCTGGCAGATGAAGACCAGGAATGCAAGCATTAATCCTAACAACGAACATTCACTGAGTGTCATATATTAGGAGCTACTTACCTGTTGCTTATTGAAAATATTTTTATTCTCTTTAAGCTGCTCACCTTTTAATCTTTATTAGAACATTTCTGAGTTGTATAAAGTCACAACTTCATTTATTTATTTATTTATTTATTTATTTATTTATTTATTTATTTATTTACTTGTCCTTTATTTTCTTGGTGCTGGTACTGGAGCTTGAATTTGGAGCCTCATGCTCTTGCTTAGCTTTTTTCTGCTCCAGGCTGGCTGGTTCTCAACCATTTGAGCCATACCTCCACTTTGGGCCCTTTTCCTGGTTAGCTGTGGTTAAAGAGTTTCTCAAATTCATCTGCCTGGGCTGGTTTTGAACTGATATCCTCAGATCTCAGCCTTCGGAGTAGTTAGAATTATAGGCATGAACCACCTGTGTCTGGCTCACTCTGATTCTTTAAGATTCAGAAGCTGAGACTTGGGTTGGGTGTGGTGGCTTATGCCTATAATCCTGGCTGTTTGTGAGCCATGTGTGAGTGGAGATCAGGAGAATCAAGGCTAAAGGCAAGCTGAGTTAAAAGAAGTTAGTGAGATTCTATCTGAACATCAAACCTGGGTGTGCGGCACACACCTGTCCTCCCAGCTTTGTGGGACTCATAGATAGGAGGATCGCAGTCTAAAACCAGTCCTGGGCAAAAACACAACACTCTCTGAAAACAGTAAAAGCAAAAAAAAGAACTAGAGGTGTGGTTCAGGTGGTAGAACATCTGCCTATCAAGGTGTGACTTGATTTAAATTCAAATCCAGGAAATCCACCAAAACAGCAAAAATAAAAGAAGCATGAAAGAATGAAAGCAGCTCAGACTGGGAGGACTTAGCTAATTTGACCAGGTTCACGAAGCCAGTAAGTGGTAGCACTAGGATTCACACCCGGGGCTTGTGGCCGCAGAATCCTGGTTTTACTAAACCACGTTTCCTTCCTTGACCAGAGGGAAGTCTTAGTCACAGACTGCCTGGTTCGCTAGTCTTCTTCTCATGGCCCCGCTCGTTTTAAGTAGGCTGCAGAGGAGTGGAATGGTAGCTTTAAACTGGCATCAGGCTCCAGGTCTCAGGACAGCTGACTTGGTTCTCATTCCACGAAACCCATGCTACCCTCCTTAAAAACACAGCCATGACTGGAAACCTGCTTCCCACCAGTGCCCTTCTCGGTGCTGCGGGGTGCCTGTCGGGCAGTTCTTCACCTCGGTGCTTCTAACCTGCCCTCTTCCTCTGTCTCTGCAGCCCTTATCCGTGCCTCTGGACCGTCAGCAACGGGGGCGGGGGCCCTGCGGGCTCAGGCCCAGAGGTGCACCCTGGCACCCCCGGCGCGTTCCTCCTGGGTAATCCAGCCGCCACCCCGCCCTCTTCAGTGCTCCCCAGCCAGGCTCCCGCTGCGGCCGGGGTGGAGGTCTTGGGGGAGCCCTCCCTGGCCAGCATCGCCGTCTCCACCTGGACCGCAGTGGCCTCTCACCCCTTCCCAGGTTGGGGTGGCTCCGGTGGGCGCCATTCCCCCTCATCTCTGGACAGTTAGGCAGGTTGCTAAGAGCCTCCATCAGCAGAGAACCTTCTACACCCTCCATCTGCTGATTCCAGTGCATTAGACAGAAGGGTCTCTTCATCCTGTGGGCTGGGGAGCCAGGTGGGTTATTCCGGAAGTCCTCTGGGAGGTGATTGAATTTGGATGATGTCAGTTATGTCACTCAATCTCTCTCCATCTTGTCCCCCGGCACTCCCATTTCTCTGAGCTGACACGTGCCGTGATGCTTGCATCATGGCTGAGTTCCTTCCTCGTGCTCCGCCCCCCTCCCCCAGTGGATCTGGAAAGCCTCACTTCCTTTTCTCTGGAGGTGACGGATACCTGCCACGTGAGTTCATAGTTCGCCTAGTAAGGAGCTGCTTCCTGTCTGGGGGCAGCCTGGGAAAGTACCCGTGGCCAGACCAAGGGAGGGTGTGATTCCCTACAGTTGCCAAGAAAGAAACAGAGAATCTTGGGAGTCTGAGTTCGGAGGATCGTGGTTTGAAGCCAGCCTGGGCCCGAAAGTCCATGAGCCTCACAGCTACAATACACTACAATAAAATGCCAGAAGTGGTGCTGTGGCTCCAGCGGTAGAGTATGAGCCTTGAGCAGAAGAAGCGCAGGGAGGTGCTAGCACCCAGGCTCTGAGTTCAAGCCCCAGGATTGGCCAAAAGAAACAACAGGGAAAAAGAGAATCATAGGTTATTCATGGTGGAGAACTTGGCATTGAAGTCCAGTCATGCGCTCCCTCACTGAGACACCTCAATGGCTGGCCATTACCTACAGAGTGCAGTCAGACCTCTGATCCCGAGAGCTTCTGCCACCCTCCCACCCTTCTCCAGCTCTACTAGCCCTTCCAGCCCCTAGTACGGTCTAGGCAGACGGCTCTCTCTGCTCTGGACACCCACTGCCCTTGCCTTCCTCCACTCTTCCCCAGAACCTAGCATGTCCTCTCTCTCCTCCCACCGCTGAGAATCCTCCTGTCAAGGACTAACCAAATCACCCTCTGCTACACAGCCAAATACCACGTGCTGCGTTAGTCGCCTGAGTGAGCATAGCTGATCTTCTGTAAATACCACGTGCTGCGTTAGCCTCCTGAGTGAGCATAGCTGATCTTCTGTGCCGCGCCTTGCCTACCATAGGTGCCAAATAAACATTTGCTGAGTTGACCTGGTGTGAATTGCCTATGTGCTCCAAGGACCGCTCGGAGCTGTCTGGAAGGCAGAGCTCAGAGACCTGTGTCCCCGGGCGCCGTATTATGTCTCTGAGGGCCCAGGGACATGCTGGGGCTACCCTGGCTCCTCCCTGGTTATGAGACAGGATCAGTCGTCAGAGGCTGATAATCATCTATGGGGAAAGAACACAGTTGCATCCCACATGCCAAATATAACTCCTTGGCTGTCTCTCGGGATAGGTCAACCAGATTCTTAAGTAACTTGGAATCCAACCCGACACCGGATGGATTAACGTCTTTGGGGGCTGAAACGTCTAGGTATTTCACATGTGACACATTCCGACCCCCTGGCCCAGTGGGGAGCATTGTTATAATCAGTGAGCAGCATCACTGTTTCAGAGGCTCCCTTTCCTTTCCTACTCACGTCTCAAGGTATCAGTAATCTTGGGAGCTGAGTGACGGGCACTTTCCCAGGTATGGCTTCACCTTGCACTGACTGCGCAGACCAGTGCAGGCCGCCTCTGCCGGAGCTTAGGGTTTGTGACTTCCATGACACGTTCCACAGATGCAGCGGAGAGCGTGCAGACCATCCTGCTCCTGGTGCAGTCGGAGACGTCTAGACACGACACTGCTGAGTCAACCCAGTAGTATACAAAGCCTTGCACCACGGGGTGGTGAGGCGCTGTTTCATTGTTTTGTCTTTTTGGCTCAGATCTCTGGAAACCATGCTATTTCAACTTCAGCAGCAACATTACCCAACTCAGGGTCACCTGACCACAGCACGGAGACACTCATTGTTGTGTCAGTGATAGGACACACTGTACTCACACCGTACTCACACCATACTCACACCGTACTCACACCGTACTCACACCTTACTCACACCATACTCACACTGTACTCACATCGTACTCATACCAACTCACACCAAACTCACACCGTACTCACACCGTACTCACACCGTACTCACACTGTACTCACACCGTACTCACACCATACTCACACCGTACTCACACCGTACTCATACAGACTGGTCTTTGATAAGTTTCTTGGTCAGCATGTTCCAAAGACAATGATGTTTCTGCCTTCCTAGTCCCTCTGTGATCTCATCAGAGACCATTAGAACATTAGTACAGTAGCATCTTTGCAAGATGGTATTTTGGTAAGTCTTTAGAAAATAGATGTTTCATTCTGGGAGAATTTCAGGGTTGTGGCCTCCGGCTGCCTGGCCAGCCCTTCCCCAGCCCTCACCCCAGTCATCATGCTCCAGGTACTTACAAGTGCAATGGGGACGTGCAAACCCATCTTCACATTAGCCTCCCTATGCCTCTGCCATGCCAAGAGGAAACACAAGCCACCGAGGCCAACGAGGGACTTCATTCTTCTTACTTACGTTGCTCGGGTGGATTGGGTTCTATGTAGAGCAATAGTGAGCATTCAATGAATCTGGCGCTGGTGCTTAAGTCTTGTCAGTATTACTGGACACACAACATGAAATCTGTGATGATTCTTATGTGCACACACACACACACACACACACACACACACACTCGTGATAATCACTTTTGCCTATAGGATCCCTATTGAAGTTAGATATCCAGCCAGAGCTACTTACTTTCTTGTCTTTTCTCTGAATAGTCCACAGGGCTCATTTCAGATCAGAAGGAACAACATTGGGTACTTAAATCAGTTTAATAAATGGCTGATTCTCTAATACTCTAAATAAATTTTGGACTCTCTGTATCAGTTCTTTGCCCATGTATCTTCTTTAACCAGCTCATTATGTGAACAAGATGAGAATCAAAATGTCTATGACGACAGAGGTCACAAAGCAGCAGTAAAGCTGCAGCTGCAGGCGTGGAGTTGGCTTTGCAGCCGAGCAGACTAGCCAGGCCAGGCTGCCATCCGCAGGGCAAACTCAAGCGGGAGCCGACCCAAGTCCACAGCTGCCAGCTCTTCCTCCTCAGAGACTTCAGCTGTGCTCTTAAGGACGCCCAGCTGATTGGATGAGGCCTGCTGACACGTGGTTCAGCCGCCCAGCTGATTGGATGAGGCCTACTGACACGTGGTTCAGCCGCCCAGCTGATTGGATGAGGCCTACTGACACGTGGTTCAGCGGCCCAGCTGATTGGATGAGGCCTACTGACACATGGTTCAGCCACCCAGCTGATTGGATGAGGCCTACTGACACGTGGTTCAGCTCCCTTGATCTCCAGTTGAAGTCAAGGGGTAGCTTATGTTAATCATATCTGCAAAACTAACCATTTGTATAAGTTAGAGTCTATAATATGTATTTATGTATGCATATAAATGGAACACATCATATAATACTACATATTCATACCATTATAATTTTACATAATAGTAACATTATATAAGTACACATACATAGGTGCACGTACATAATAAACAGATAATATGTACACACATACATATATATGTTAGGTAACATACATATTCTGTTCCCTAATAAATACTATAAAAGGGGATTTATTAGACTGGTGTACTGGAGCCTCACAATGGCAAAGCCAGAAAACCCCGGAGCTGCTCAGGGTTTCAGAACAAAGCTCCGTTCTGAAGCTGAGGTCTGCAGGCTCCCTGAAGACTCCCTGCGGTAAGTCCACATTGAAAAGCTGAACAGCTGAGTGTCATGGCCACAGGCGATGGCAAGTGCAAGTAGACTCAGACACTCAAGAAGAAATGAATTGGAACTTGCTGGTTTGTGTTCTCTCCCTTCTAGTTCTGTTTCATCTGGGGGCCCAGCCTATTGGACAGTGATGTCCTGTCAGGCTATCTCTGGAAATGCCCCATGGACACACTCAGCAAGAGTGATGAGTAACACTTGCTGAACACATTGGCTGTCAGGGACGGTACTAAGGACTTTACATTATGGACTCCTTTAGTAAACTTTTGAGGTGGATATCTTCATTAAAAAAAAAAACTTTATTGTGCAACTTATATACCATAATGTTCAACCGTTCATAATGTATACTTTGTTGATGTTTATATTTTCAGAGTTGTGCAACCTTTACCATAATGTAACTGTTAATCATTTTCATCATTCTATAAAGAAGTCGTATTTTCATTAGAAGCAACTCCCTACTTCCTTCCTGCTCTCCCTCAGGCCCAGCTAGTCCTATGCAACCAGCTGATACTACAGATTACCTGTTCTTCAGATTCCATTTAACAGAAGCATGTAATGTCCACTCTTTTATGACTAGCTTATCACTTATAGCATGCATTTGTGTTTTGTTCTTTTTTTGGCCAACAAAAATATTCCATTATGAATACATACATACGTATATGTATAGTACATTTTGCTTACCTATTCATCAGATGATATACATTTAACTTGTTATCATTTTTGAACCTTTGCCTACAAGTCTTTGTGGGGGATCTAGATAGACACTGTTAGTACCCCCCCCCATACACAGATGAGGAAATAGCCCATTTGGAGATAGGTTATCAGTTCTACAACCACCAAGGAGCAGGCCTGAGACCTCCCGATGGTGGTCATATCCCCGCCACAACTGCATGAGTCTCCTGAACAGGGAAAGGGCGCAAGCAGGGGCAGTGCTGTGACTCTTGCGGCTTCCCTTGGTTTCTTCCCACACTGTCACCAGATCTCCAGGATGTCTGCAGCCAAACTCCCTGAGAGGAGGCGGGGAGGGGGTCGGGAAATGGGAGACGACACGGACACGGTGAGATCAGTAGCTTCAGTGGCCAGGTGGCAGGTTGCTGGCTCCAGGAAGGACTGAGTGACAGGAAGTCTGCTCTGCAGAGGAAAGGCGAGGGTTCCCAGAAATCTTTTGGGACAGATTCTAGTAAACACAATTTCCTGGAGCAGTAGAAGGTGGGTTTGTGAGCATTGTCATTTGGATTGTTAATGAACATGTGGTCTCAAAAATGTAGTGAAGCCTGGAAGACATCCATTGTGATTGATTGTAGAACAGATTTTTAAAAGTGCAATTATGGATGCATAACTAAAAAAAGTGCCACAGCCAAAGCACGCCATAATCTCCAAATTTACCTTCTAAAAGTTCACAAGATGAATAAAGGCTGCCGCGTGGAGGTGACTGCCCTTTGAACCGGGGTGAGGCCATCAGCGTGCCCTTCGGGGAGGAGTCAGATACAGGCACTGCTGTTGTGGGCTTTTCAACTTAAAAGCAAAACAGGCCGGGCGAAGACCACCACACGCGGGTCAGCCTGTCTCATGGGTACTTCTATTTGGGGGTGATCTGTGGGAGCGGCCCATCCTGCTGTTTTGACCACGTGGGGAATGCATATTTTTATGGCAAGAAGTGGAGCAGAGGCGCAGAGGAGTGGGAAGGCTCGCCGGTGAGTCACTCCTTGGAGGCCCGACTTCCTATTCCTACACTTTGCTCAGAATCCTGTAGGTGGATCTCTCATTTAGTGCAAGGATGTAAGGGAGGAAAACTGCTTTGTCAAAGCATCCAGAAAGGTTGGATGAAGGAAAAGCAGCTGCTTGTGTCACGGCACACACGCTGTCTGTCTGTCTCAGCTCTATTGAATTTGCTCCTCTCCCTCCAATCCAGTGCGGGTTATTCTCTGAGAAGCAGGAGCACTGTCTGTGAGCTTAAGATTTCCCTTCTCTCAACTTGTTGAACTCCAGGTTTGTAGAATGCCTTGGGACTGGGTGAGATCTCACATAGCCCGTCAGGAATCAGAACTGGTGGTCAGACAGGCTCACGGCACTCAGAAATACCAGTGTAGGAGTCATTCATTCATATCTCAGGCATTCTGACAAGGGTCCTGAGAAACTTGTGGCAATGATCTTATCCAGGACCAGTTAAGAGCTGGGAATTTCTTCATATGGGATTATTCCAGGAGGGCATAAAAAAGCCGGGCGCTGGTGGCTCACACTTGTAATCTTAGCTATTCAGGAGTCTGAGTCTAAGGATCCTGGTTCAAAGCTAACCTGGGCAGAAAAGTCCGTGAGACTCTTATCTCCAATTGACTACCAGGAAACCAAAGGTGGCACTGTGACTCTTACATGGTAGAGTGCTAACCTTGAGCGAAGAAGCTCAGGGACAGGGCCTAGACTCTGAGTTCAAAGCCAAAAAAAGAAAGTAGAGCAAATGCAACATACTTCCAGTGCTCCAGCCTTCCGGGGGCCGAGGACCTTAAGAGAACAGAGGAGTTACGCTGTAAGGAGATGTTTTGGGGGCATTTTGGTTGAATATCCTCAGACTGATACAGAAGCGTAGGACATCAGAACCTCCCTTAAGTGAGGACTTTGGTGTGGTCAAACTTTTAGGTAATGTATATAAGGTAATTTTTAAGGTAAGATTATTAACTTTTCTATAGTTTTAAGACCATTTGGGTTCTTTCTTCTAGGCCAAGCCTAGAAGCCTAGAGCATTGTTTAATGCTCATAATTCTTAGGAATAGCTTGTCTTGCTTTACAGGTTTTGGTTGATAAAGGTGAATCAAGGGTCAAACCAATGAAAGTTGGCTGTCTGTCCATCATCTTCTCATTTCTAGCGACTAACACAAATGTCCCATAGCAGAAGCTAAGCAAGGGCTTTGACATACTCCGCCTGCTACTCGATAACAGAAAGAACATGGCATCATTTCTGCTGACTTTATTATTTTATGTTGCTATTATTTATAAAGTCATTCGTCGTTGAAAGCCTCTTTGTGAGTTCTGAAGATAGAAGTTTATGAATGTCTAATGAATTAATCATGTTATAAATTTAGCATTTATATGATTCCTTGTTTTTGCAAAACAGAAGGCATAAATATTTCAATGTGATAACTTTGAAGGTAACTACCTACCCAGCCCTGTGCTCTTGAGAGAGGATGTTTCTCTCTTATTTCTACCTAAAGACAAAAGAAAAGTCATGTCTCCACCTTGCCCTCCAATCTATCCTCTATAGATATTGAAGGTCCTGTGATTAGGCCAAGGTTTCCAATAATGTTTTAAACTTAACTGTTTGGATCTGTTTCCTTCCATCCTAGGTAAGTGTTATTGGTTATAATTTCAGCAAAACTGCAGAACAAGATGTCTTTTGTGGTATGATTTGTGGATCTTAATGGCGGCTGGTGAAGAATAAATATTAGAAGAAATAAGCAACATGCAAAGCATATTTTATATAAAAATTTTATGCTCCATATGTATGTACTTATTATTTGTGGAAGAATCTTCAACACTTCTCAGCATATTTCTGTGTCTCCAGCATTTCATAAAATACTTCCTGTTGGTTCTGACAAGACTGACTGAATTGTCAATATTAATGGGGAGAATGGAAAAATGTAATTGTGCCTGTAATCCCAAATATTTTAGAGGCAGAGATCAGAAGGATCACTTTTTTTGGTCAGTCGTGGAGCTGGAACTCAGGGCTTCGGCACTGTTCCTGAGCTTTTTGCTCAAGGCGAGCACTCTACCTCTTGGAGCCACAGCAGCATTTCGCTTTTTCTGGTGGTTAATTTGAGATGAGTCTCATGGACTTAACCTCCACGGAGATGCATTCTGCACCTTTTGTTTGTGTCCCAGGAGTTCCATAAGCATGCCCTGCACACAGGAAATTTCCATACCTGGGGATTATGAGCAAGATGTGATCTGCAAGTAGCAATAGTGTAGATGGATGTAGACTCAGGGTGCAAAAAATGAGGAAGGGGTCATAGAGCCTCCCAAAGTTGTTTAGGAAATAGGAGTCAGATTGGCCCATGTTTGCATGTGGGCCAATGAGATGTTCTTAGAAGACATCAGAAGATGTATTGGTTCTGACAGGCTGAAGGAAGCTGCAAAGAGCATGGTTGAGGATGCAGGCATCCCCTGCCTGGACCAACAGATGGAAGGCCATCTTTACTGCATGTGGGCCTATCAAGTACCTTTGGCTCCTCCAATCACAAGAGAGTTACAAACCCTGACCTCCATGTTTGAGCTAGGTCATCTTCCCTATTGATACCCATTCCAAACTCTTGTCCTCAGGAATTGGGAGTTAATATTCAGCTTTCAGTAGCATTTCAGTTGGCCTTTCAGAGACATAGCGTTGACTGTTGGGGTGTGTCTTCTGCCCTTCCATTCTCTTGCCCCCCAGACCCGCACGATGCAGATGGAAGAGCTGAGGGCAAAAACTCCCATCAACTGGAAGGCAGGCGGTGGGTGGAGATAGCCACAAGGTCCTGAGGGTTTTCCAGGGCCTGGCCTGGCAGTTGTTCCTGAAAACCAGGCACATTCCTGCATTTGACACTCGTGTGTGTGTGTGTGTGTGTGTGTGTGTGTGTGTGTGTGTGTGTGTGTGTGTGTGTGTGTGTGTGGCCAACACTTAGCCCAAGACAGAAATGCATTGCTTCCCTAGCATCCCACAGACATTATTCTATTGTAAGAGGTGGGATGCTTCCACATTTTTTTCTCAATGAAATTTACTTGATCGTTTTGAACAATTCTGCTTAAATGTTTTGTTAAAGATTTTTTTTTTCCAAATTGGGAGAGCATTCGTCTGGGTAGTCTGGGTAGTTCCAACATTTTCAATTCTCATATAAGCCAACCCACATGCAACATAAACAGTAACAGAAAGATTTTACTCACAGGAAACCTTAGCCCACCTGTAATCCTGACCCATCCCACTCCAACCAGCCAGATGTCTTCCTCCTGCGTCCAGCCGCCACGCGCTGTCCTGATGCTGTCCTCCTAGGCTCTGGTTCCCGTGCTGCCCACTCACGAAGCATTCTTTGCTCAGACTGATAAATTTGTTTTGTCTTTCCACGTCGCCCTGGCGAGCTGGGAGACCGCTCTGCGGTGTCCCCTTTCTCAATCTCCTCAGAAGCATGATGCTTATGTTTCCTTGTATCCCCTGATTTCTAGAATTTTCATCGGTGTGGCTGCCTTTCCTCTTGAGTGAAGCAGGCGGATGGCGGCATGGCCGACAAGCCTTTGCCCTCGCTGTGCGCCATGGAACGGCGACCCTCTTGCTCCTTTCTCCCTCAGGGGGATGGTTTTTGGCTGTTTGGGCAGTCACAATGGGAGGCTCAAATGCCCAGCTTGTCCTACACCAGCCACCACCACTGCGCCACTTTCCACAGCCCGCATCTGGGTGACCCACCTCAACGTTAGAATCCATGTCCACGATCCTAGAACAATCCACTTGTCCAATTACTCTTCAGTGAAATTCTGCCAGGTAGCACATTCTTCAAACCTTCCCAGTCTGTGCTCTGCAAACCGGGTACACCTGCCTCAGTGTGGTCTAATGCATGGAAAGAAACAGTCAACAGGACACTAATAGTCAACAGGACACAGAGTAGCATGAGAGGAGTGATGGCAGAGATTCTCCTGGAACAGAGACAACGTCTTCATTCACTCCTAGAAAATGAGCTGGGTTCACAGTGCGGTGAGGACAGGCTGGAGGAAGTCTCATGTGACACTTCCCCCCTGGGGACCTGCAGAAGAAGGCACAGGAGGTGTGCTGGGCTGGGATAATCAGCAGCTGCGTTTCCTGAGGGTTTGCTTCTGCTCGTCAGGCCTAGCAGGGCTTGGGGCTTTGACACCTCTTTATTCGGTCCTTCCACTAGAGCACCAAGTTCTCTATAGGAGATGGAGGGGGGGATCAGTTTCCCTTCCTGTTGTTTATTCACTATGGGAGAGATGTTCCCTGGGAGCAGCAGGTGCAGGGCTGGGAAGGGAGGGGGCGGCCACCCATCCTGTGCTTTTCCCAGAAGGTCATGCCACACCGCAGCTGGCTGGCGCGTCAGTGTTGCTCTCTGCGGATGACCTTGGGAACCGCGCCCGCTAGGTGGCAGCCACGCGCCGGCTCTCCCCCAGCTCCGCACTGCGTCTTCTGCTGCAGAACTTGGAAGAGAAAATAAAAAGGGACGCTGCTGGCTTTCCAATGCAATTCTGGGTCTCCATCAGAAAGATGGACACCGCCCTATTTGTAAGGAAGTGGAAAGACTGGGGGCGGGGGGGGGGATTCATACTAAGTGAAGTAAGCCAGGGCCAAAGAAACAAAGGCTCCATGGTCTCCCTTAGGATATGTCTAGGATAATCTTAGCAGACAGCAGGACAGCTCCTCTCTGAGGACTGACACTGGATTCTCCTGCATCCAGTGACTCCACGGGTACACACCTGAGTACCACCCAGCGTACGTACGTGTACGTTGAGAACTAGACCAAGCATCCACATATAAAGGAAAACGTGCAGCCTGTGTCTCTCTTGGCCTGACTTCCTTCACAATTTTTTCCAGTTCTTTCTCCTTCCTTATGAATGGTACAATAGAATTCTTTCTAATGGATGAGTGAAATTCCATTGTGTATGAATGCCACATTTCCTTGATCCGTTCATCCACTGGAGACACGTACTTCTTCTCACATCCTTCATCTTCTGACGATAAAGGGTGCGTGAGTCAGCTCTCTCGCTGCTGTGAGAAAATAGAGGAGAGATTTATTAGTTCTTTTTGGCCAGTTCTGGGGCTTGAACTGGGCATGCTCCCTGAGCTTCTTTTGCTCAAGGCTAGCTAACTCTACCCCTTGAGCCACAGCACCACTTCTGGCTTTCTCTGTGTATGTGGTACTGAGGAATCAAACCCAGGGCTTCATGCATGTTAGGCTAACACTTTAACACTAAACCACACTCCCAGCCCACTACATTGCCTTTGATTTGCTTTGCTGTCGTGTGCATGCTTTCCCTGTAACTTGAGGGGAGATATTCCACCACTGGCTCAGTCTCTGTCTTCCAGGGAAGACAGGCACAGAGGTGACTGAAAATAGGCCACACAGAGTCAGAGGACAGCCAGGTCTGTCACCCTTCCTTTGCCCTGTGTCCAGACTGCTGCCTACAAGGACCTGGAGATTCCTCAAAAGAATGCAGCAATGAGATGTACAAGTCGTTATGTGGAAAAACGAACTTTACAACTTTGGTGGGGGGGGGAGGCTTGGGTGAGGGATGGGGAGAGGATGGAAAGGGGAAACAAAGGAGGAGGCTACAATGCTTGATAAGAAATGTACTCATTACTTTGCCCATTGTAACCCCTCTGTACAGTATTTTCACAATAAAAAAAATAAAAATAAATTAAAAAAAGAAAAACAAACAAAAAGCCAAAAAAAAAAAGTCTAAGCATACAATTGCCCTATGGTGCAGAAATGCCACTCCTGACCATTTATCTGAAAAATTACAACTTAGGATACAGACCTGGGCACCGGTGGCTCAGACCTGTAATCGTAGCAACTCAGGAGGCTGAGATCTGAGGATCGGGGTTCAAAGTCAGCTTGGGCAGGAAAATTTGTGAGACTCTTATCTCCAAATAACCACCAGGAAACTGGAAGTGGTGCTATGGCTCAAAGTGTTAGAGCTCTAGCCTTGAGCAAAAAGCTCAGGGACAGTGCCAGGCCCTGAGTTCAAGCCCCATGAACAACCAAAAACAAACAAACAACAAACAAAAAAGTCCCCCAAACAAATTAAGATAACAGTAAAAACCACCTGCACAACAATGTTCATTGCTATACTGTTCACCATAGCCAGTATGGATAGCCCAGGTACCTCTCAATGGACAAGTGGATCGAGAAGATGTGGGATAGACGGACAGACAGACAGATATACACACAATGGAATTTTAATCATCTGTTAAGAGATGATTTACATCATTTGCAAAGAAATGCATGGACCTGGAAAAATTATGTTAAATGAAGTAAGCCAGGACCAGAGAGACACATGTGGAAGCTAGTGCTAATTAATAAATGTATGGAAGTGAACACACAGGGGTTTACACGCAAGTGTACACACACATCTTCACGGAAGTATGACATTTTCAGGGGAGAATTCAAATGGCGAAATTCCTTAGAAAAAGAAAATAGCATACTGCACTGCTCCTTGACCTTGCCTTTCTCCTCCTCTTTCTCTTCCTCCTCCTCTACCTGTTCCTACTCCTTCTCTTCCTTCTCGTCCTCCTTTTCAATCCTTGACATTGATTGAAGACAGGAATATTTTAAAACCCAGCAAGTGAGAAAAAGCTCAGAGGAAATCTAGCAACAATGGTCCCAGGACCAAGATTTCAAAATCATGTAGAAGCCTGGAACAATAGGCTGAAACTAACAGGATGAAGTCACAATGTCCCAGGTTGGGGGAGGGGGAGAAGCAATCGGCTAAATACAGACCAAGAACTGTGCATGGGCAAAAGACCTGGGAATCATTAGCTACAACAGCTGGAGAGATCATAGAATTCCCAGGCCTGCGGGATCTAGACAGAGTGTGCAGACACTGGTGCCCAGCCTACGCTGGATCTGACGAGTCTAGGCCTGGGGTCCCCTGCGGCCTGTCATAGACCTGAGATTGAGGGGTGCCATCAGCTCAGGCCTCCAGGATGGGAAGGAGACCAGAAAACCAGGCAAGTAGAAAATGATGGCGAGCGTTACAAAACAGCAGAGAAGAGTAAAGTCCCTTTACTGCGTTACCCGCCGCGCTTGGGAGAGCCGTCCACGCGGCACCCGACTGACCGCCTCTCGCAGGCTCTCCACGCCAGAACCAGTTCTCCAGTCCACGCTTGAATTTCTTTAATAAAATAGCAACCTGTCACTGCTTTGCTGACTCTCTCTTGTGGTTTTCTTCGTTGCACAAGTTACGACTGAATCACTATGTTCCTGGACTCGCAGTTTTTGAGAGACGGTATAACATGGCGTGTGGTGCTGGGCTGTGGAGTCCAACTCCCTGGGTTCGAGTCCTGGTTCTGTTTCTTACGCACCATGCTTCTCAGCCTCTTTACATTCCATTTCCAAATCTATAATGATCATTGTACCGCTTTAAAGGGGGACTGAGAACGTAACACAATAGGAATGAATTCTTTCAAAGGCCTTGGAAGCACACCTGCATAGCTTCTTGATTATTTTCCGTTGCTTTTAACCGGCACGCAGCCTTCCTGAGGACAGGACTCGGCTTTGTGTCGATCCTAGGAGCAAGCAGGTGCTCGCTAAGAGTTTAATGAGAAAACAGGCTTCAAGAGGGGAGGCCACGCAGCTGGATGTTGTTTGGACGGAAATGGAAGCCTGCCTCCACTCAGAGCTTTTCAAGAGCCAAGACGCCAGCCTGGCAGCCCGCCTGGGCTGAGTGGTGGCATCGGGCTCGCCTCTCTTCGGGCTGCTGTGCGTGGGCAGCGACGCAGTTCAGGGACAAAGGTCATCATCCTATCCACTCCGTTGATCTTTGGAACCTTTCGGGCTCATCTGTCTAACCAAACCAACACAGTGTTTCAGGTATACTTGTCAAGTTCAGGCCCTGGGTGTATCTATCTCCTGCCCTCCCTCCTCCTTCGCCCCTGCCTGTCACCTCCAGAAGCACGTGTGCACACAGCCTTGAGGTTGGTGTCTCTTCTTCTCTGCTCCTACAGCATCCTGCGTTACCTACCTCACACCACGTCCATGCTGCGTTCTAATGGACTGTCGTGCCCAAGCTGCTTAGTAATGGGGATAAATGCACATTTCTACTGTTTAGGGGAAAGCAGCAGAGATGCCAGAGGAAATGGAAGAGGGTGAGCGAAGGTCACAATTACCCATGGCCCAGGCCAGGGCCTCCTAAGAGCTGCTGTGGAAAGAGCCGGAACGAGTCAGGGAGACAGGAAGCAGGAAGCGGGAGAGCAGAAAGGGGAAGGCACAGAGCCCGCTGGGGCCACCCTCACTAGGTCCCAGGGGAGAGCGCCCGGGGTCTGGGGCTGGGAAGAGAGTTTGCGTTTCGCAGCAAGGGTAAGTCAGGCTGGCTCCTGAGCCTGGGCTCGGCCTCCCTGCCAGGCTGACCCAGACCTTTGCATTCTCCAGGCGGGCACTGAGCGGCCGCCACAGCATGGCTTCGCCGCTGGACAGAGCTCCTGAGAGAGGAAGTTGGGAGGCAGAGGGTGGATAGAGACAGGAATTCTGGCAGGAGGGCTGATGCACCTTGCTCAGCCTTAACCTTTTTACCTGCAGGGCCTTCCTTGCTGTGTTGGGAAGGGAAAGGGGACCACTGACTGCCGGCTTCACCCAGATGGAGCTCGGGCTTCTGCATTCATAGCTGAAGTTCTCCCACATTGGCCCCTGGGCTTGTGCTCTGCAATTCATCATGCTCAGGAAGCCCTGGGCAGCAGGGTTTTGAGTGTCTGCACCAGCAAGGTCCTTCAGAGGCATCTTTTTAAATCCGGGCATCGCGGTCACAGGTCACTGCGGGATAGGAAGTCGTCGGAGGCATAGACAGAGTTCTGCCATTTGCAAACCTCCACTGGGAAAAGAATTGGGGAGCATCTGCTTTCACTGGAGGGGCCAGTTGCTTCTGTGACAGGGCATTTCTCTCCCGACTTGGAAGCCTCTGGGATTCTCCTCCTTTGGACACCAAGAGAAGTGGCCTGTTATTTGGGTTAAAAGCTCATCTTGCATAAACACCCTGGGATGCTGAGATCCTGCTGGAACACACGCGGCTGTGCTGGTCACCTTCCCTGCTGCAGGCTGACTCATTCGCCTTGGACCCAGACTGCGGCTTAAGCGCGTGGGAGCTGCCAGGCAGAGTTAAAGCTGTTCCTGACAGTTACAGGAATCGCGGCCCACCTGAGGGCGACGGTTCTATTTGTTCAATGAGACTTCATTTTTGCTTTATTACGATGATCATTCTGTTAATGGGTTCCTAAGAGAAAACAACAGACAGCATTGTCTTTAGAAAAAAAATCACCTGCTTTTGTCTGTTGGCTCTGAATTCTATGCCCAGCCGTCAGGTTATGCCAGACCTTCAGTGCTTCTGTGTCTGACATCACTCCCTCATGTGAAATCGCTCTGTATGGCTTCTGCCTTGGAATAGAGGCCCTGAACTCCCCTGGCAGATGGCATCCCCTGGGCTCTGATGCTTTGGTATGGTCCTGGACAGGAATTAGTGTTCACTATGGCCAGGAGATGTCAGAGCTGAGCTGAAGGCTGTCCAAGGCCCCAGGGCAGCGGGAGGGGCATCGATTAGAGGCATTACTTGTGGGGTGCTCAGAATGCAATCTCACCTCTCTGGCTTTACTGCTTGTGCCTGTCACCCCAGCCCTGAACAATTGCTTCTGGGTCTGCTCCGTGGGGAAGTGGCCAAAGCTCTTCTGTGTCTAGCCCTTTGTAGTTTGCAAAGCTCTGCAACTGTGCAGGGACTGCTGACCAAGCAGGAGGCATCCAAGTCAACTCCTGTTGTGTGGGTATGAGCAGGAAGCACCCCCAGAGCAGCAGAGCACCGCTGGGCGTCAGACACGGCCCGCACAGTGGCCCAACTGGCTCCTTATCCCATGCAGAGGAACAAGTGCACGCCAAGCACCTAGTGACAGTGAGGCAGACACGTGAAATCCTGGCTGCAGGGAGCTCCCAGCCTAGCGCATTCTCCTATGTCCTGAAGAGTTCAATAAACTGCTAAGAGCTCAAGAGGGGAAGGAAGGAAGGAAGGAAGGAAGGAAGGAAGGAAGGAAGGAAGGAAGGAAGGAAGGAAGGAAGGAAGGAAAGGAAAGGAAAGGAAAGGAAAGGAAAGGAAAGGAAAGGAAAGGAAAGGAAAGGAAAGGAAAGGAAAGGAGGGAGGGAGGGAGAGAAGGAGGGAAGGAGAGAAGGAAGGAGAGAGGGGAAGGAGGGAGAGAGGGAAAGGAGGGAGAGAGGGAAAGGAAGGAGAGAGAGAAAGGAGGGAGAGAGGGAAAGGAGGGGGGGAGAAAGAAAGCAGGGGGAAAGTACTAAGAGCTCAGTTTCCTCACATATAAACCAGAAGTAATCAAAACTTAATGATGCCCTCAGGAGAATTTTAAAAAAATCCTTCATGTAAAGAAAGTGGTTGGTACATTGCTAGGCACACTGTTTGTTGAAGAAATAAATTACGGATGGAGGTGAGTCAAGTATCTGTCATGGTGGTAGTTATAATGTCCAAGCTAGTATCTTAGCACTCTTCTGAGTCGAGAGGTAGAGGCTAGACTGGGCCAAGCTGACTTCTCACTCAATGGAAGATTTGGTGGTTTCTCTTTTCTCTCTCTTCCCATCAACTGGGAACGGTGGCCAGGAGGTAGGTTGGTCTGCAGAAACAGACTTTCATGTAAGTGATTCTGACATTTGTTCATTGTCCAAATGTGATAGACGATGTGTGTAATCAAAGATAACCCTTGATTATGCCTTCATTCAAAGGAAGAAAACTGGAGGCAACAGAGACTCATTTGCTTTATTTCTTTTCTTTATCCAGTGATGAAAGATACAGAACATAAAACAATTACTTTTGAGTTTCAATCAATGCTATGTTCTCAGAGAGGAAAATTCCCGTTTCTTCTACATAAATCTCATCAATGGAAAACAGTATATTGTGGAAATATTGAATCCACTCGCACAAAACCATTCCCTAAACTCTGCTGAGAAATAGTCTCCTTCCGTCTCTTTTCTAGTATTAATCAACCCCCGTCTTTTAGAAGAAGCAGTGTTCCCTGCTTGATTCTCTGAGATAGTGATGAGAGATGTTTGCTGTTTCTCAAAACTTGGTGGGAAATGAGGTAAATGAGTTAAGAAAGGTTATGATTCGGGAACTGACAGATCTTTTGAGAAAATCACGCACTGGTTAGATGTAAGGACCTCTGGGATAAAACAGGTGAGAAGAGAGAAAATTCCAGGCGCTTCTGTGTAGACGAGCCCCCATTATTTATCCTTCTACAGAAATACATTTCTCTCTCCTGTTTCTCATTCATTATTGGCAATCTTGAACCAGAGGAACAGCACCTGCACATAATTCTCCTCAATCCCCCGTCTCTAATGAATGCTGATTTATTGCAATATTCACTTGCTTAAAAACATTAATTGAGAAACAATTGGTTTTACATTATGACTTTGAATAATAGCAAAAATGTGTTAGCTTTACTAGGATTCCTGAGAGCAAGGGAATAGAGGTAAATAACTTAGGTTGTCAAGGGAGAGACTCTGGGCCTGGATGGATACAGAAGTGGAAGAGCGATGAAGGGTTCCATGCTGACTTCAGGATTCCAGGTTCTGCCAATGGAAGAAGGATCTCCCTTCAACAGACTTGGGTTGAGAGGTAGAGTGGGCCCAGTTGAAAGAATACAAGCATGAACCTTGGGCTTAATAATATGAGTATCTTACAGGACAAGCTAAGCAAGAGGCCAAGTTTAGAGGTAGAGATATGGACAACCAAGGCAAAATTCTCCATCAAAACTCTGAAAGTGCTCCTGTATTAGCCTCCTTAAGCCACGGAAGTTCAACTTTCAAGCTGCCTTTGGGACTTGCCCGCAGCTCTATTAGCCATCCTTTTGAAAATTGTCTTGACAAGTTTATAAAAGTACAGTGATTAGAAGACAATGACCCCGACACACCCCCTGCCCCAGTTTGGGATACACATGCCAGCATCAGCTCTCCACTTGGCTGTAGCTGTACACATTCACTCCTCTCCCAAGCCTTCTTCCCCAGCTGGGTTTGGTACCCTGGTTCTGAGCTGGGTTCTCATCTGAAGCCTTGCCTTTGCGTACTCGCTGCTCGGTGTCCCAACATGCTCCGTGGCGGCTGTAGCTCCTACCAAAGAGTGACCTACGTATGGCCCAAGGTCTCAGGAAGGAAGAGTCGGGGCAGCGGAAGGCTAGTGCTGCGATGCTAGGAACTGCCATCGTGAGGGGTAGAAGGCTTAGGAGACTAGAACTTGAACTTTGCCTTGCTCGAAAGGCCAATGTTTCTATTCACAGTCCAGCATTTGTTCCGCTTACCAACATCCTCCATTTTATAAGCCTGGTGCAGCAGCACTTCAGCTGAAAAATAGCCTTAATGTATTATAAAGGGGGCACGTCCAACATGTGTTTATTTATTCTGAACTAACTCTATTATATTACATATTTAACTAGTATAAAAATAAGTTGCAGTTTCTTAACTAGGTCTCCTTCCTCCCACGTTAGTGTTATTTCCACCATCCCATATCGAGATGGTGTGTGTGTGTGTGTGTGTGTGTGTGTGTGTGTGTGTGTGTGTAAGTGCTTTTCTCCCTGCTTGATTGGTAGGCATCTAGAGTACTGCACCTGATTAACTTGCCTTTATAGCACTTAGCATGATGGAGATAAGCGCCAATAAATGCCGTCGGTGATCCCATCACCTCTCTGTACAGAGGCTAAGATGGTGTTAAACACAGCTATTTGTTAATTTTTAGGTCAATGGAAGGACTGAGCTAGTGGGTATTGGGGCTATAAGAGGTGAAGGTGTCAGGAAGTTCTGTCTCTTGAAGTGCCACATTATTCACCCCTGTCTATTATAAAATGTTTGGAAGCACAATGATAGCTAATTGAACACTGGTGCATATTGTGGAATTTTTGTTTGGGAAAAATTTCTTTGTATCTAATATAATTTTAGTTCATTACAAAATGTTAGGAATATCAATGATAAAGGCAATCAAACTGGTTAAGGAACAAAACTTTAAAAGCAAATAATTTGAGGCTAAATAGATTGCTCTTTGATTTTAAAAAAATGATGGTGGTTGTGCTAGATGGGGAAAAGCTAATACTTTGGAGAGTTAGAAAACAGGTTGGTAGCATCTCTCCTTCATTTTCTCAGGGTAATGAAAATCTGTCACAATAAATCCATTGCCTTTGACCGCCTGCCTGCAAGTTCTGATTAATAATGTGTGATCGAGGTGAACGTTGTAGTGAAATATCCCATATTGTGTATTTTTAATAGATAATACTTCTAAATATTCAGTTTGCTCATTATTAGACCTATTTTCCTCTTAGCTTTCCAAAAACATTCTCATTTTCATATTCATATGTTTTTATTTTCAAGGTGAGGGCATACATGTTTGTGTAAGTTTATGACCCGTGTAGATAGTTCATAATGAACACTCTTTAAATGATAATGCTTTGAAATACCATATTAATGGATTAAAAACACACATTGGAACATAGTGAGCTAATTTATTTATGGAGTCATTGTAGGTCTATGACGATGCTGGCCTTCTCTCACTGGTTTTTCAACCGCCCTGGTGGATTACTCCATAGCAGAGGCTGAGCATTTCCATTTCGGAGTCAGGACTCCTTTGGGGCAGCTGTGGTGGTGCACATCTGTAATACTGGCCTGAAGAGGCTGAGGCGGGAAGATCACTAGTGTAAGACCAGCTTAGACTGAGTGGAGCGATCTTATCTCGCAAAACAAAACCAAAATCCTTTGACCCAGTGATTTTTTCATCTTTGTGTGTGTGATGAGCTTGACTTTTTTGAGAAGCTTATCAAATACATACATACTTTCTCCAGTAAAAGGGCTCCGTGGCGTAGTAGCAGGCTCAAAGCATGGTCAAGTTAAGATGACCAACTTTTTCATCTGGAGAATTTAATTTGCCAACCATAGCATTTTGTTTCTGTTTCCTTCTCCAGAATCTCTCCGTTTCCCCTGCGACGCTGGCAGCTGCCGGGGTCAGGAGTGAGGATGGGTGACAGAGCTGAGGGCAGTAGGTCCCTCCAGGGTCCAACAGCTTTTCACTGACCTTGCTTCTAGAATTTGGGGCTGAAGAAGACAAAAGCCTCAATTTCATCTCTGCCAGTGATCTCATCAATTCATCTTTGCACACAATATATTACAGATATTGTGACGGGTCTGAAAATGAATGGTGACTGAATTGTGGTCTCTGACCTCAAAGGACATGTGTCTAGTGGTACAGATCAGCCTAGAAACAATCTCCCCCCCCAAAAAAAAAAGTCTTTTCCCCTTAGGTGATAACATGTGTTGAATCCTAGGCAAGTCACCTCACAGACGCACGCGTGCTATTTCTCAAAGGGAATGATGGGCAAAATTCACAGGTGCAATGCCTCAGCCACCTCGAACATCTTGGTAATTCAAACGTCTCTTCCAAGAGCAGGAATGTTTCCATTAATAAAGTCCTTAGAAGAGTTTGCCAGATCGAAGGGTCTGAATATTTAAATTCAAAATGGAGAGATCCCAATTGCTTTCCAGAAAAAAAGGTTGTGCCAGTTTCCTGTATCAGGAAAATTCCTGTCATTTATGAATGATAATGGTTTGTCAGTGATTAATTTTGCAAGAAATATTGGTATTTTCCTTCCATGGACCTCTGTGTAGATTCTTACTTGGTTTCTTAGAGAATTACTTGCCTTTTCTGGGAGAATTGAATTGTAAGGACAACCTGACTCTGTCCCCTCTCCAATGTACTATTTCTGGAATCAACACTTGTCCTGTTTGCTTTTTATAATATGCCCCAAATGTCCACCCTCCAGATTATCTTCCCTGGCGGATCGGGCCTGGGTTCTTAGTGCCTGGTCTGCCTGTGCCAATTCTGTTCTGCAGCTGCACCAGAGATCCTCGGAGGGTGAAGCCCAAAGCGCCTTCTTCTGATTCCTTGTGACAGAGCACTTTCTTAGCTTTTCCTTTGTATGCAAGGGGGAGTGGAGACTGCATTTAGCTAAGCATAGATTAGCTTTGCAGTTGAACTGGGAGCTTGTAGCTCACACCTGTAACCCTAGCTACTCAGGAGGCTGAGCTAGGAGGACTGTGGTTCAAAGCCAGCTTGGACAAGCAAGTCTGTAAGACCCTTATTAACTAACCCCCCAAAAGAAAAGCCAGAAAGTAGAGCTGGGGCCCAAGCGGTGGAGTGCTAGCCTTGAGCTAAAATGCTCAAGGATAGTACTCAAGCCCTGTGTTCAAGCCCCAGGACCGTCATAAAAAAGAAAGAAAGAAAGACAGACTGAGTTGAGGAGAGGATAGCTAGAAAGGAAGGACAGAGCAAGTTTTCTCTTAGCTGTGGGAATAAGCTTTCCCGTTTATTTTGGTTATTAGACTTTTGCTCTTTGGGTGTGACTTCTCAAGGCTGGCCTCGACTTTGTGGTCTAGTTTTAGTCCACAGTCTTAGTGTGAGGCATGTACACGTGCTACTGCGTGTGCACCTCACACCTGGATGGTGTTTTTGCACTCAGTGATGGTAACGCTGAGTCTTTCCTCAGAGAACTCAACTCTGAGCCAGAAGGCATGGTTTAGTATGCGAAGAACAACTTTCTCCCTAGCTCACAGATGGCTTAGGACTCAGCGGAAGCTTCCATCTCCCCTGACCTGCTATCCCATGTGCCTGTTGTTTTGCTTCTTTTGCTTCTTTTGCTTTATCTCTCATATGTGCTGCAGACATACCGAAAGACCTGGGTATATCTTATTTTACCCCAGTTAGAGCATGTTTGGCTCTGAACACAGCTGTGGCTGGACCCTCAGAACCTAAAATCTATGGCAAAAAGCACAGTCTCATTGGCCTATCCTCGCTGGTCACAAGGCTGTGCTGTTTAGTACTAGCTGCTGTACCACAGTCACTTAACACAGAGGAGTTTATTTTTGGCTCAGAAAGCAGTTGAACATTGTGCTCAGTGTGATGATACAGGAATCTAAACTCGTGTTTCCTGCCCTATCATTCTAACCTTACACAGCATAGAGTGGAAAAGAGTGGAGATGGATTTATTTTGATTTGCCAATGGTCTACATCACTCTGCTCAGTTCTATTTTAGGAACTGGCTACCTGTGTCTCGATGCAAGGTGCTGCAGTTTGAATATGGATAGCATTGCTCCAGAGACCTGGACTTTAAAGGCCTGGTTTTTAGCATGGTGCGTTTGGAGGAGCTGTGCACTTGGAAGAGGAGGAGCCTAGGAAGAGGTCTTTAGATCATTGAGGGTAGGCTGACCAAAAGAATTGTGGAACACCGTCTGTTAATTTCCATCTCTAGCTTGGGGTGAGACCACTTTCTCTAACAAACACTGCACTCCTGCTATTGTATCTGGTGATGTCAGCAGAGGTTCATACCAATAGAACGTCATGATCATGGGCTTGAACCTCCCAAACAGTATGTTACGTGACCCTTTTCTCCTTAATAATCAGTTGCCTCAAGGCGTGTTGTTAGGGTAACAGAAAGTGAACACGCGGTGTTTTCTGGGAAATGCTGTCATTGTTGGGGAGCCACTCTTCTGCCACAGCTTGGCAGCGCTGACCTGTGGTAGGACATGGGCTGGAGCCACCACAGTGGCTGATATAAGAATGGCACCCCGGGCGTCCGGCTTCCTTTTCCCTGCCCAGCGGTCATCCCTTAATTCTGTGGAGAGAAGTCCTCATCCAGTTGCATACCACTTCACAAGAAAGGGGCTCCCTCAGGGAGATTCCTCCCCAGGCAATTTTGTGGCTGTGTGAATATTGGGAGGCACTTCGGTAAGATGGTCGCATGGTCACTGTGATGATCTCACAATCTGTGGGGATCGCCTGTCTCACGTGCGGTTCATGGGTGATCAAACCTTCTGTCTTGTGCCGTGAGGTCTGCACATTGCTGACCCACAGACTGTACCCAGCAATGGCATTACTTAGCGCTTCGGGTGGGAGTGGATGGGAGGGGTGAAAGGGGCTCTAGGTTTTCTGTGGTCAAATTTGCCTGCACTGGGGGCATAGACTCATCCCCCACTTCCCTCTCTGATCCACTGTCTCCTTCCTGGAATCTCAGATTAACTGACACCGAGACCTTTCAAGATACTCTTTCTACTTCCCCTTGAAGGGTTTTGTTTTGTTTGTGGGGTTTTTTGACCGGAGGGAGCAAAAGAGCGAATGAAGACAGCCTTCTTCATTCCTGTGTGGAGTAAGGAGGGTGTAGTAGGAGGTGGCCTCTTGAGAGTTCTGTAAATGCTCAGGGAATCAGTAAAACCTGAGAAGCCAGCCAGGCTCTGCGGGGATGGCAGGGATGGGATGGCAGGGATGGCGGCACCTGCGGGCGGCCAGGCCCACGTGGAGGTGTCCTCCCCGTGCGGTGACGCCAGTGCTGCCGTTGCCCCGGCAACGTCACCTGATCTGGATGCTGTGGGCACACACGCTGATTTCAGAGCGCTCGACTTTAATGACGGAACGCTAAAAATAAATCTCACTATCTCCCAGAAAAGCACCATAATCATAGGAAGCTGCTATCCAGCTCTCGGGGGTCTGTGGGCGGAGTCGGCTCAAGGGATGTGGGAATAACTTGAAGGACACGCTGGGGGAGAGAAGCCTTGCCTTTCACACAAAACCTTTATGTCAGAGAGAGAGGGAGGGTAGGCCGACCCTCCCATGCTGCGCTCCACTCACCAGAGTGTCCCATTGAATTACACAGCTCATTACCCAGGCGTTCTAATCCTAGAGAGGGTTCTGGAAGTGTCAAAGAGATTGAGTATCATGAGGTGTCAGGATGGTAAAGAGAACAGGCCCCATGTGCAGCCTAAAATGCCTCATGTCCCCCTTCTTTGTTCTTTCTGAGCTGCTCAGAAGTTTAAATGCACCAGTCCGCACTGTGTCTGAAATGAAAGCCATCGAAACTAGCGACTGAGGATGAGGCATTTGGGTTGGGGGACAAACCCACCGACATTCGCATGCATGCATGCCAGATGTGTACACGTGCACACACACACACACACACACACACACACACACACACACACACACACACTTCACACTCCCCTCCACCCCCTTCCTGGCTGGGTGCGCTTGACCCAATTCGTATTCATCTCTGAGCCTCACGATCTTCGTAAAATCATGGCGGCATCTTTTCCATGTGGCTTTAAGGAATAAACAACTCAAGCATGGAAAGTGCTTGCTTAGCACGGGATCTGATACAGACTAGGTACTCAGTAAGTGAAGATTATTTTTTCTGTTTTGAGCGGTTCTTAAAAACGTTCCTAGTGCGGGCGATTACCACACCTGGGGCCCCTCCAGAGCGCCTCTGGGGCAGGCAGACTTGTTTCTCCAGCCTCAGAGCCCAGGCCTTCCTGGCAGAGGCTGTAATCTTTTGGTCAGCAGACAGCAGTCCTGGATCTGACCCCTGCCCAGGGCTCGCTGTGGTCAGCTCTGTCCCTTGAACTAAAAGCAACCTGAGATGCAAAGCCCAGGGACATGTGCTGCACCCCTGTCTCTAACCTCTCTCTCCGGAAGCACAGACACAGATTTTCTCAGAAGCTCCCTTATCTAAGGGAGGTCTTTTCAGAAATGTACAATTGTCCTGAGTTCCCTGCCCATAAATTCCATTAAACAGGGAAGATTAAGGAAGGGACAGAAGGCCACACCCAGAGCTCCGGCAAACTTTGTCCTGAAATTTTCTTTCTTCAGCCTATTTATCTGACTTCAAACTCATTAAAATGGTCTACAGCCTCCGCTCCCCACCCTAAAAAGAGGGGTATCTAAGTGTCTAAATCTCATTGGATCATTCAGGTAAATGCCCAAAAGTGGGATTGCTGGGTCATAGGGGAGCTCTATGTGGAGTCTTTTGAGGAACCTCCATACTGCTTTCCAAAGTGGTTGAACAAGTTTACACTCCCACCAACAATGCAGTAAGGTTCCCTTCTGTCCACATCCCCTCCAGGATCTGTTGTTATTAGAGTTCTTGACTATAGCCATTCTAACTTGGGTGAGGTGGTATCTCACTGTTGTTTTGATTTGCATTTCTTTTATGGCTAGGGAGGTTGAGCATTTCTGCATGTGTCTATTGGCCATCCTTCTTTCCTCTTCAGAGAAGTTTCTCTTTAAGCCTTTAGCCCACTTATTTATTGGGCAGTTGTTTCTTTGAGGATTTGTTGTTGGGGGATTTAATTTTTTGAATTCCAAGTATATTTTAGATATGAGACCCTTGTCTGTTGTATGGCGAGTGAAGATCTTCTCCCAATCCGTGGGCTTTCTATTGATCTTGCTAGCTATGTCCTTTGCCATGCAGAAGCTCTGCAACTTCATGCAATCCTATTTGTCCAATGTTTCTTTGATTTGTTGTGTTTCTGGGTCTCTATTAAGAAAATTTCGGCCTGTGCCATGCCTTGGCTATCTTAAAGCCCTGATCTACTTCATCTTTACCTCCCAATAGCTTGGGCTGCCTGGTCGCCCTGAGCCTCAAATGTATGTCTCTCTGGTTTGACACTTAGCAGTTTCTCAGCATCAGCTCTCACACTGTCTATAAACCAGCAGATGTATATATGGCAATAAATAACGGGGTAAAAGAAGGCCAACGATGGGGTTGCTATTACCATTAATAGAGTTTAGAGCACCCTAGCTCAGCCCACTGGCACTAGGCAAGTCGTTGCCCATTTGTGGGCCTCCTTTTCCTGTAGCTGGATGTTCAGAGTTTCAGAGAATGTTGTAGCTCTCTTCTGGATCTCACCATTTCTAATTCTAGGGTCCCTCACTACTCAGGAGAATACCATGCTAGTTGGTTTGGGCAAGGGTCTGAGAGGTGGAATCGTTGTGTACAAGGTGCTTCTAGTGTCACCAAATTGGTGAATTAAGTCCTACTAATGTAGAAAATGATTAGAGAGTAGAGCAACGTATTACCAAATGACCAGACAGTTCAGAGCAGGCAGAGAGCACAGATTTTAGTTTGGATCTAATGAAATGACACAGTGAAATGTTAGCAGCTCTTGTCTCTTGAAAATAACAACCTTGGGCCTGAATACTTTTTTTTTGTCAGCAGTTTGGTCAATTAATCCATGATTGATCAGGAAAGTTAATTGCATAGAACTTAATGAACCAACATTAGGCTGGATTTAGGATCACAAGGGAGTTACAAGCTAACTCTGAGTATTTGCATAGGCTGTAATTTTGACCAGACAATTGTATTTGTTTGGTTTTCTTTTTTTTTTATTTTTGGGTTTTTTTTTTTGTAAGCAGTGTGGTAGTTAAATAGATAGCTGTTGTGTCTAGATTAAACAGGGTAAAATTACGTGGTATTTTGCAGGCTCTGCAGTTCAGTTTGTTTTCTGGGAGGGAAGGGAATAACAAGAAAAGAAAGGCAACAAAAGCTCTTGATTATATAAGCATTAGACCTCAAGCAGGAACTCCTCAGAGTGTTCTCTTATTCATCTTGGCTTTTCCAGCACATTAGCACTGTACCCGGCACATATCAGATGATTAATGACCTGAGTGATTAAATAAATAAATGCCTCCCCCACCTATCTGTGGAATGCACTGTCAATAACATATCCTGTTGCAGGGCCTGTGATTAAACACTGGAACTTACAGATGAACAGTAAGGCTGAAGGTGTAGCTCAGTGGTAGCACCTGCCTAGCAAGTATGAGGCCCTAAGCTCAAATCCCAGTCCACCAATGTTGAGGAAAGGTGGAAAAATAAGCCCCAGTTTCTGTCCCACGAAGTGGTTGGCAGAGTCATGCATCTGGCAGAGAGCTTGGAGGGGAGAAAGTTACGTCAGAGATATTGGTTCTCGGGGAGGAGGCTTTGGGGAGGATAGGAGGCAGAAGTTCTAGTCAAGTTTGTTTCTTTGAGCATCCTTTCATTTGCAAAATGGGGGAAAAAAATCTTTGCACCACCTTGGCTTATTTTGAGGATTTGCATGTCAAGCACTAAGCCTGCGTTGTCTAGCACGTGATAAACATGGAGTAAATAGTCGCTGTCCATTATTCCTCCCGGAGGGAGCTGCACCTTAGGAGCTGGGGAGGAGAGAGGCCCCCCGGGAGGCAGGACAGACCACGGCTGGGCATGTGGCTCTTCTTCCCTGGGAGCTGGGAGCAGTTTGATGCTGACATTTGTGACACCACAGGCAGCTCCGTTGGCCTCATTCTACATTTCCTATGGATCCTGGGGCTCTTTGACCTTGGGCCATCCTAGATTCTCATGTGGAGTCAGACAACCTAAAATTAGTTGCCAGTGAGAGAAGCACTGCTCGGCAGGACTCACCCCTGCGTCTGCCCGCTCTCTGCTCCTCCCCAGTGGGTTCATTATGATGGATTTCTTGCCCACGGGCAGCAGGCCCACGTGGGCCCCTGCCACAGAGCAGCAGACGTGATCCGCATCCGACAGGAGATCCAGATATGGAGCCAGGCTATGTGAGCCCCAACTGGTGTTAACTGCCAGAGAAGGATTTGAGGGACCTAGGAGGGACCCCTGCTTACTATTACTCTGTAGGTCTGAGGCCCGCCCTTAGGAATGTGATCACTGAGATTGAATCGCTGTGTGTCATTCATTGCATACAAATAACGCCAGAAAGGTAGACTCATGTAGGGCAGTGTGATGATTTGGGTATGGAGTGTACCCACTGGCTCATGGAGGCACTATTCTGGGAGGTCCTGGAAACTTTTGGAGGTAGAATGTAGATGGGGGAAGTAGAGAACTGGGGGAAGAGGGCAACCTTGGGGGCATCTCTCTACAACCCCTTCTCCCCTCTCTCTTTCTCTTTCTCTCTGACTCTCTCTTCCCTCCCCTTCCCCTTTTCTGCTTCCTGTCCACCATGAGGTAAAGAAGCTCCCCTGGCTCCTGTCCCCACCTCCTCCATGGTGTTCTCCTCAAGCGCATGGGGGACAGACTAACACCTCTGAAGCTGAGCCAGAACAAATTATTCTTCCTTCACGATTGGTCCCTCAAGTATTTTGGCCACAATGATGAAAAGTCTAATACAGGAAGGGATAGTAACCACAACAGAAATAATATTAGCAGTCACAACAACAACAAGGATGATGGAGACCTCCATAGTGGAGAGCTGTGATGGATGCTTTTACTCATTGCCTCATTGAATGCTCCAGTGGTCTTTTGAGGTGAATATTGCTCTGCCTGTGGTCGTAAGGACTCAGAGAAGCTAGTTATACACACAATATGCATCTTTGAAAGTGCCAGGAAAGGGAATGAGAAGAAGGATGAGAGCAAGAGCTAGAGACAAAGAGGGATGTTTGGTATGGGACGCTGAGTAGTTTTCCTGGGAGATGGGAAGAAATAAGGAGAAATGAACACATAGAGGAGATACCAAACCCTGGTCAGAAATGGCCCTTCTTGCTTGATAATCATCATTCAGTTTATCAGTCTATAACCCTGTCTACCCACACACATATCTATATAGATCTCTATATATCTATTTGTTTTGGTGTGTGTGTGCATGTGTGTGTGCGTGCGTGCGTGCGTGCGTGCGTGCGTGTGTGTGTGTGTGTGTGTGTGTGTGTGTGTGTGTGTTTGTGTGTGTGTTGCCAGTCCTGGGGCTTGAACTCAGGGCCTGGGCACTGTCCCTGAGCTTCTTTTGCTCAAGGCTAGTGCCGTATCTTTTGAGCCACAGTACCACTTCCAGCTTTTTCTGTTCATGTGGTACTGAGGAATCAAACCCAGGGCTTCATGCGTGCTAGGCAAGCACCCTACCACTAAACCACATTCCCAGTCCAACTTATTATATCTGTTTGTGGTGCAGGGGTGATAAAAGGATTTCTGAGATTATTTGGGCTGAAATTAATGACTCTAGATAGAACTGCCTAAGAGATTTTGCTCAATCCAGATTTATTCAGTCATAATCAGATGCTCAACAGATGCTTGCTGAAAGAATGTTATCTAGGAGTCCCCACTGAAGGGTGAGCTTGCTTATCTCAAAGCCTTGCAAACCCCTCTGCTCTCCCTGTTTCTGGTAATAAAGAAGCTACACTGTCTTTGCCTGAACATTCAGGAGGGACCAGATGAGAATCAAATGCAGTTCAACTTCATTGTTTATTCATGACTGCTCACCCAGCTCTTCTAGGCCACATAACATTTTAATCCTCAATTCTGTCTCCATTTGGGAAGTAGATAAGGAGAAGATACAGATAAAAGAGGCATCTGGATTGCTTCCCAGGATCACAATGGCACATGGACCTCAGACCGAGGCTCTAGATGGCTTGATGATCTCCAAGGGGTGTGTCATCTAAGCAGCTCTGACATAGCATTGGAGAAAGCACAGGACATTAAGAGGTCCTAGCTTTGTGCTAGCTGGGTGACCTTGGACACTCTTTGTACTCAGTGTACTCATCTGTAAAATAGGATGAGTATTTTTCTTTGGGCTTGAGACAGGAACTTAAACTCCATGCCTGGT
Organism: Dipodomys merriami; assembly: GCF_024711535.1. NCBI lineage: Eukaryota > Metazoa > Chordata > Mammalia > Rodentia > Heteromyidae > Dipodomys > Dipodomys merriami. The sequence continues at coordinate 2,592,847 of NW_027206313.1, read as the reverse complement.
GCTTTTGCTCATTGGCTATCTCTCTATTAACTGAGCCACACCTCCAACCCTTTAAGTGTATTCATAAGATCCAAAGATGTTTGAGGTCTCCCTCACTTGAAATATATTGTCTAAGACACCAAGTGACAAAAGAGCAATATAGCTGTAAAACTCAAGTGTCATCCACACTATTACTCCATGAATCTATGTATTTACTAAAAGCCCTATTAATAAAGAAATAAGTCCTCCCTTATTCTGGATACAGAAAGCTTTAAATATATGGAAAGAGAGGCTCACTGAAAAGCTACTACAAAACATTATTACTGTAGCACCATTACTTTTCAACATATGTACAACATGTACCTCAGGTTGGGGCTGCGTCTCTAGGGAACTCCTCCCAAAGTATGAATATTTCGGTGACTATCTTGCTAGACTTACAAGCAACCTGGATGATGACCTCGTAGCTCAAATTATGAAGTCTCTTACGTTTTCATTCATCCAAACTGCCACATCTAAAATTCCAGATAAAAGCAGGAGCACTGACACTACAAATGCACCCATCCATTCATCCTTCTTCTCGTCAGCCCTGGGAAACATTTAGGTGTTTGGTAGGTGTTTGGTTATCAGGAAAATCAGAGTTGGAGAGAGAGACGGCATGTCAGGGACAGTGAAACTTCCTTGACTCAGGCCATCCTGACGTCAGGTCAAGCTAGAACCTTGCCAGAGTCCAGCCTTCCAGTAAGCCCAGCTAGCTAGGTATGCTCTGTCAACTTGAGAAACTGGAAAATGCTTAGTATGGACAGTGGAGTAAAACAGAAGCTGCTCCTAGCAAGTTAACTGTGCAATGTGGAATATTTCCACTTCTACTTCACTTTTCAGGGCCCTGGATCCATACATTTTGGGAAAGACTAGAGATTTTGAGAACAGGGATGCCAAAGGGCTACACAGATGATTACTTTGGATTTAGACACATGAATAACACCAGCAACACAGGAGAAGTTTCTCTCTTCATCCTTTTGGAATTTCCAGTGTGAAAGTGATCATTTATTTCAGAGCCATTAATTCACCTACTCGTTTCCCCTTTGACTTTGAGACCTGTTACTTGTGATCATGCTGTTGCAAAATGTACTTTAAACTGGGACAGATATTTCAGGAAAGCTCTGGAGAGTTTTTCTTAAATATTTTGGGGAAGATAAAAGATTTTTTGAAGGTATTCACCTTAAGGTTCTTTAACTAATTAGTGACTGTGCTATGATGTCTAAATCATAGGTGAGTTTCTCACTTTTGCTTTAAAGGCTTTAGATAATATGCTCATATTGGTTTGTAATTTTAGAGGATCACTAAGATCAATTTTGCTAGAAAACAATGAGTCTGAAATGATCAGTGACTGCATTTGTAATCTTTATTCCAGCTTTTGAACTTGGTGCTACATGGTGGCCTTTTCCTTCCCTCTTGACTGCCTGAAATTGACTCACCAAAGCCCTGCAATACAAAGAGCATGTTTTCATCTCCGAAGTCTTTGTGCGAATCATTTGCTTAATGAAATTCTCATTCCCCTTGACTTCTGAGGCATTGTTATCTTCTAGTTCCTCTTTATCTCCTTCAATGAAGCCTCTCCTTTTGTTCACTTACATGCCAGTATTTTCTATTTTATCTATACCCTCATGATGAGTGAGCTCATCGAAAGCTAATTTCAACTTCCAGTGATGAGTATCAGTTGTCTCCAGTTAGGCCCTTTTCTTTCTGATGTGCTAGTTCTGCAGAGCTAGCCCTATTAATAGACAGTCCTTCTTGGATGTCCTTAGGGGCTTGAACTCAGGGACTGGGTGGGGCTCAAGGCTAGCACTCTACCACTTAGACAGCTCCATTTCCAGCTCTCGGTATTTTAGTGGAGATAAGAGTCTCATGGACTTTCTTGTTCAAGCTGGCTTTGAACTGTGATCCTCAGATTTCAGCCTTCTGAGGAGCTAGGATTAAGAGATGAGTCACTGGTGCCTGGCGGTCATAGGAATTTTAAATTCAGTATGTTGAATCTTGACTAAACATGCAGCATTGCTTATGTTTCTCATCCCTTTCACAGGCCCCTTGGTTGTCATTTTCACTGTCCTTCTAATCGTCCACACGTCCTCTTTTTGCCAGAGTAACTATTGCCAACTTCCACAGCTTTCTTTCCTTCCAGGTCCATGCCTGCATCTCCATCTTTGCTGGTGTTGCTCAGGATTAGTCTTGAAGTGGCTCTAGAAAAGAATGAAAATCATGCCGCAGACTCATTTTCCTGTCTGGCTCTGAAACCATTTGTCCTGCCTCTAATCCATCTTCCATACTGCTGAGTCATTTTCCTGAAATTCAATTTCAAAATGACTCATGCCGCTCTCTTCCGGTGATTTCTCTAGGCAGGCTCCTTGATGGAGGGTTTTGAGATCTGGCTTTTGCTCACCTTCCCAACCTTATTTCTCTGTCCTTTACCGTGTACATCTATTGTTCCAATAATACTCCCTAACCAAAGCCCAACTGTTAATAATTTTTTTTGGTTTCTTGTTGCTCTAACTTACCATTCTGTTTTTGAGCTTTCCCAGATCTTCTTGAGGTCACTGTTTAGACCCCTAACTTACATCTTGAGGCAGCAGAACTAGGCTTTGCACCCAGGGCCTCGCATTTACTAGGTGAGCTCTACTACTTGAACCACATCTCCAGCCCCATTTTCAAATAGGGCCTTATGCTTTTGTTCTGTAGCCAGACTTAAACCTTGATCCTTTTACCTATGGAATTTCTTAGCTAGAATCACAGTGCATTCCATGGGGCCTGGCTTTCTCGTTAAGCTGAGGTCTTGCTAACTTTTTGCCCAGACCGGCCTTGAACTTGATACTCTCCGCCTCTCAAGAAGGTGAGATCGGAGACGTGAGTCACTGCCGATTTCTAAAACTCGAATATTTTTCTGATTATAATTTTGGACTTTATATTTAATAAAAAATTTTAATTAATTAATTTAATTAATTTAGTTAATTTTAAGAAAAACACCTATATGGGTCAATCAAATAAATGAATGGGAATGCATACACACAAATGATATGCTACAAAAATGTGATTTATAAGCCAGGCGCTGGTGGCTTTCGCCAAGGTGTATGGCAGGTGCTTGCCATACATGATCTGAGGATCATGGTTCAAAGCCAGCCCAGGCAGGAAAGACTGTGAGACTCTTATCTCCAATAAACCACCAGAAAACTGGAAGTGGTGCTGTAGCTCAAGTGGTAGAGCACTCGCCTTGAGCTGAAGAGCTGAAGGACAGTGCCCAAGCTCAGAGTTCAAGCCCCATGACTGACAAAAAAAAACTATGATTTATAATTAACCTTCTAAGTGCAATTATAAGGTGAGGTAAAGAACATAGCTTTAAGGGAAGCAAACAAATTTACTAGTAAGTTTTAATATTGAAAAAGTATGGCAACTTGAGAATATTCATGGGAGACTACGGGTAGCCATTCTCATAATTTTCACAGACTAGACAGTGACGTGTATAATTAGTACAGGAGTCTAATGGAGAGCGTGTTGTTCAACTTACAGGTTGGAGATAAATTAAAGAAGACATCAGCAGGCAGATTTATTTGTGGGATGTCCCACTTGCCTTCAGATAACTGCTCATATGCAATGATCACTTAGAGCAGACTTGATTCTGAATTAAAACAGAGTTGTTATCCTTAAGCTCAGTTGAGAAATGGTACAATCATTAAAAAGTCAATTTCTCGTATATTTTAATGGATGATTAGAAGTAAAGCAGACTTATCTCTGGAAAAGTAACATGTAGCCATCATCCTATCCCTACAGTTGAGGGTATGGGTGGGTTAGAAAGTTCTAGAAGAAGGTGGCTCGTGCCTACAATGCTAGTTACTCAGGAGGCTGAGATCTGAGGATTGTGGATTTGGAGCCAGCCAGGGGAAGGAAAGTCCCTGAGATTCTTACCTCCAGTAAACTACTCAGAAAAAGCTGGAAGTGGTGCTGTGGCTCAAGTAGTAGAGAGCTAGCCTTGAACACAGAGAGGCTCAGGGATAGTGCTCAGGTCCTGAGTTCAAACCCCAAGACTGTTTGTAAATAATTTTGACCCACAGCATAATGATTATGAAGGGTTAGTCTTGTAAACCACATGTAAATACAGGGAATAAATTTTGGCTGAAACAAAATTAAGACGAACATCATCACAGTCTCCTAAGTGGGAAAAGGTAAAGTTAAGGATTCAACATAGTTTTCACTTTCTGTTTGCTTACCAAAATGTATGTAACGTGCTTGTCATGTCAGAGACCCAAAGTGCGTGTTGACAACGAAGGAGCGACATGACGGCTCTCCCACCTGTGGGTGATGGGCTGGCTGTGTGTACACGAGCGAGAGTCAGATTCCTGGTCGTGTTCTTTAAGCCCTGAGTGGTAGAGACAGGATAAGAACACACACACAAATTGTGGCAGTCTTTGTATTTGTTGTGCTGTGGGCATCACCGTGTCGACAGCATAGAACTGACTTCAGAGAAGGCGTCAGCTCGTTCAGGAGGAGGCCTTCCCATAACGATTGCATTTTTAGGGTGGCCTTAGAGGTGGCCAAAGAACATTGCCATTCATATGTTCATTCAACGAGCTTTTCTAGAGCACTTCATATGTGAAGGGTGATGAGGAAGCTAAGAAGGTAATAAGGACAGATAAATCCCCCCACAGAGAAGCATTAGCTTTATCAGAGACACAAGCTCCATATTCAATAGGCATGATCTGCATGGATTTGCATTGAGTGCAGTGTCAAGTGCGAGGGGGGAAAACCATGTAGTGACAGGGAAAATGTGGTCGCTGGGAGGAGGGAGGGTAGAGGGAGTGGCCGCCTGCCCCTGCCCTGCACACAGGAGCACGTTTTGTAGGGCGCTTGGCGAACCTTGAGGAGGTCTGGGCATCCATTTCTGAAGTGAGCAGAGGAGCACTATCTACTGTCTCCAGTGAAGACAGCCACGGGGGTGTTTATGGGGCTTGGGATCACAGCTAGGGGTAACAGTGGTGATGGTCTCTTCTTGCCTGTATACCATCTTGGCCCATTAAGCTCTCTTGTGGTATCTCTTGTTCTGTCTTTTGTTCTCCATCTGTCTCTGTCTGCCTGTCTGTCTCTCCTGAGGTTTTGGAACGGGCACGGGGGGATGGGAAGGAGATGGCTACATATGTCTCAGGGCCTAAGGTCTGGGTCAGCACACTTCAGATGCAGACCTCATTTGGTGGGGATTTCTGTGCCTCTGGTACATTATCTTCACAGCTCACCATTTCCAGGGGCATTTGTTCAGATGAAATTGATCAGTGGCAGGAGGAAAATAGCCGTTGCCTCGGCAACAAGCTGATGACTCATCCTCCTTTGCAGCAGCCAAAGCCCTGAGACTGCAGTAATTTTCCAGATGCTTAACCTTCCCTCCTCTCTCCCTCCCTCCCTCCCTCTTCCCATCTTCCGCCCTCCATCTTGTTATTGCTGCCTCTGTACCCGTTTTCCCAGGCCTGTCAATGCTGGATGCTGCCACCCAGCCCTGTGGCCCCTGGTGGCCGGTATCACGGGCCCCCTCCCTCCAGCGAATCTGTGACTTGATCTGACGCTCACAGATGGGCAGGTGGCACACGTGTCCTCCCAGAGACCCTCAGACCCTGCTGCTGGTTCATGGAGAGGAGCGCCCTGACCCAGGCCATTTCTCGTCAGCCGTGGGGCTCAGCGAACTGCAGTGTGCTCCTTGGAGGACCGGCAGCTACTCCCTGAGCCTCCCCAGGGAAATTCCGCTCATCAGTGTCCTTTTTTCCCCCTTCAGTTTTATTTTTTGGTGGTATTTGGATTTGAACTCGGGACCTCTCCCTTGCTAGATAAATGCACAACCGCTTGCACCAGAAATGGTGTTTCAAGGTCAAAAATGCCCCTTCGGCGGCCCCCATCCCCTTGCTGGCTTTTCACATCCTCTTTCCTGGTTTTGTTTTTTTTTTTTTCCTCACTCATAGTCCGGGGTCTGATTTTCCAGGCCCTTCTTCATTTTCTGTCATAATCCTGTCTAGAATGTGGAGTGATGGACGCTTCAGACGTTTCCTTTCCCAAGACCTTTGCGTTTCCATGAGGGGCTTGCAGAGCCCAAAGCATCTTTAATGAGCCTCCCACGCAGGGGCTTGGGCAGTGAAAGGGTGTTTTCCTCCACATCTGGTGGAGGAGCGAGGATGGGCGTCGTGTGTGGCATGCTGGTGCTGAGACCCGTGAGGGGCAGAGCAGCGTTTGCAGCATGAGCTCGAGGCCCCAGCGCCCAGGCCTGACCAATGGGGGCGTGGGCTGCGGTGTCGGTGCAGGGACCGGTGACCCTCAGGGGACTCTGGGAGTGGAGGGTGGCCAGCGGAGTGGGGGATGGCTTCCCCAGGAAGGGCTGCAGAGGCCCTGTGGAGTGAGCAGGCAGGAGCCACAGGGGGAGAGGAAGAGCATTCCCGCAGAGGGAATAACAAATGCTCTCCAGGGCCCACAGCAGATTGCAGGGAGGGGAAAGAGGCCCGTGGGGCTTGGGAATCCAGAGATAGAGTGACAGGCCGGAGATGCGGCTGGTGGGGCTGACACGCAGGTGGGCTTGGCCCTAGGATGCTGCAGTAGAACCGGAGGATCAGCTCGGACTGGGGAGCAAGGAAGGTCGTCTCCTCCTCCTCCTCCTCCTCCTCCTCCTCCTCCTCCTCCTCCTCCTCCCCCTCCTCCCCTTCTTCCTCCTCCCCTTCCTCCTCCCCCTCCTCCTCCTCCTTCTTTTCTATCTGAATGGGGTTTATGAACATATCTTTTTTTTTTCAGTAAGTGTCTTCTGAGGACTAAAGCTTTCCATTCCAAAGCTACCAAAGTCCCAAGTGTCAAGTGAAAATACAGGTAGTCTTAGTAAATAGAATTGGCTCTAGCTGTGCTTCCTACAGCCCTTCAGGATGACTTCTCTGAGCATTGGGTGGATTCTGACTGACTTGTCATTTGTGTCAGAAATGACAAAGGGCCTTGGAGTCACACGGTGACAGGGACGGTTTTCTGCCCGGTTTGACCTCTGTCGTGGTGCCCTTCGGCCTTCCTGGATAAGCCCTCTGCCGCTGCTGCTCGTCCTGGTCTGCTGCTTCTGTGCTCAGCAGCCAGGTTCTCTGCCTTTCCTCCTGGAGGGGTGAAGAACCTTGCAGCTTTCCCTGGAATCACCCGATCCTGGCTGCCGCTCCTGTCGGGTACACGGGCTGACCTGCACTTGAGTGCCCTCTGGGCCTGTAATGAAGGAAGAAGCTGGTGTCCCCGGCTCTGCTCCTACTCATCCCACAGCTCCTGGCTCTCCCTAGATAAGACTGTGCAGGTTCACAAGGATGGACTACATAGTCTGTCTTCTACCACAGAGCGCAGGAAGGGAGCCTGCCTACTGCGTTGGGAGTCTTGATTCTGCATTCATCCAAAAGGGAAGATAAAAATTCAAAAAGAAAAGAAATCCTCTCCTGCACGCCAGTAGCTTGCTGCAAAACTCCATTTTGGTAAAAGATCTGAATAGAAATGCTTCATCACAGCCTCATTCCATTTCCCCTTTACAATCCCATTTCTTTGAGCAGATGGCTGCCTCTGGCCACCTACGGAGAAAATGGCTTTTGGGGGAAGGCAGAAGAGAAAGCATATAGGGTGTGTGTATGCTCCAAAAGATGCCTGTTACTGTACTATAATAAGGACTTGGGGTGTTTTTCCCAAAGCACCGGGAAGTCATTGAAGTATTGCTAGCAAGGGAGTGATAGATGCAGATTTGCATGCTGATAAAGGCCACTCGCACTGCTGGTGAGAGCAGTTGGGTGGAGCAGGCTGCAGGTCCCGAGTTCTTCCAGCTGCTACTTAGGGTACAAAGGAGGCAAAGGAGGGCTGACAATACTGTGAGTGCAGCGGGATGGGATGGAAATACAAATTCCCAGGAACCCTAGAGCCGAGCCCATTGTGTTATTCCAGGACACACTACATTTCTTTCTATTTTTTAATTGTGAAAATACTGTACAGAGGGGTTACAATTACATGGGCAAGATCATGAGGGCATGTCTTATCAAGCCTTGTAGCCTCCTCCTTTGTTTCCCCTTCCCATCCCTTCCCATCCTCCCCCTCGCCCCCCCCCACCAAAGTTGTAAAGTGCAATTCTTGAGGCCATCCCAGAATCTCCTGACTCAAGTCTTGCCTGATGCTGTGCACAGAGGCGGTGACCAGTGCCTACCTCGGGAAGGATCTTCTAAACCACATTAATAGCAGTCTTCCAGAAGAGCAGCGCCCTTTCATCTTGAAGCAGTAGCTGGAGTGAATCTGTGCTGGACTCACTTTTAAAATAGGGTCTAACAGATCTCTGCAGGTCTCCGGAATACTCTCATCCAACTGCAGAAGAAAGCAGGACAGGGGACTACAGATCTGTAGAGTGTCAGTCTTCCCCTGTGAAAACCAGGCTGTTTTCTACAGCGCTTTCTCCTTCTGGGTAGCAGGGCGGTGTTAGGGCAGAGTTTTACTTTTGTCCAGGCGGTACCTCAAGCACCTTGCAGTTGGCTTTGGGGGGCTGCTGCTTTGACTATTATTATACTTTGTCTTAGGGTATCAGAGGTACTGCCGTCTATTTCAACAAGAAAAAAGAACAACAAAACCCAAATTTCTAAGCACTCAGTATCAATGGAGTCGAGCTCCACCAAGGCTCACTCATTGCAGTACATGCACTTTGGCAAAACGATGAGTGAAGAAACTGAAACAACTAAAAGTGTAAACGTGAGGCTCACAAGGTAGACTCCCAGTGTTGGATGCCCAGAGTATTACAGTTGCATACTACCATGCACCTGAGTGAGCATGTGTCAATTCCTTAACTGAGCCTCAGTTTCCTTTACAGGAAAACACTTCTTAGACAGGATGGTTTTATCATAAAAGGCATTATACATGAATAGCACTTAGCATAGCATCTACTATGCATTAAATATCCAGTAAAAGATGATAGATAATATTATTATTGAAGGCAATATTTAGGTATGTCATTAAGAAGATCGGGAGCTGATTTGATCAATAAACTCCTAAAAAGCCAGCAAGTCAGCACTCTTCTGCTTGGGCACTCTACCTTCCTCTCCATGGCATATGGTCTCCATGGCTGGGTACGATGTGGAGATTATCCACAATGAACCACATCTGCAGAAGGTCATCACCTTGGTTCTGCCTGCAAAAGGAGGAACAGAAAAACAAGCGACAGATCACGCTGAAGAAACACACATTCACTTTTACAATGCATTCACTTAGACAAACCTGGACTCTCTGATTCAAGACAGGTGTCAATCCATGGAGGGGTTTAGAGGTGCCAACAAAAACAACCACTTGTCTATCTGTCAGAAGTGTCATTCTGATTAAGTTTATTGTCATTGTTATTTTGTACTAAAAGGTTCCTCTGGAAGGAATGAAATTATATTATAGGATAAATGTTAAAACGCTACCGGCTTACCAATCTTCTTAATGCCATAATTAAATATTGCCTTCAATAATTATATTAGTTATTATCCTTTATTGGATATTTAAGGCATGTTAAATGTTATGCTATGTGCTATTCATATATGACCTATTTTCTATGTGTAAAACAATCTTATAAGAGAAGAAGTACTTACCCAGTTTTACTGTGAAGGAAACCGAGGGTCAGCTGAGAATCCTCACCCAGGTACATGGTAGTTTGCCACTGTAATACTCTGGATACCCAACACTGAGAGTCTACCTTGTGAGCCTCACATCTACACTTTTAGTTGTTTTGGTTGTTTCTTCACTCATCATTTTGTCCAAGTTTGAGGCTGGGTGGAGCTCTATTCCGTTGCTACTGAGTGTTTAGGAACTGGTTTTATGTGTGTGTGTTTTGTTTGTTCGGTTTGGCTTTGGTTTTGGTTGTTGTAGGCTGATGAAGATGCCAGGGCACTGAGTATCAGGCAAAAGCTATAAAACCACGTTATTTGGTAAAGTTGGTGGGACAGCACTATACAATCTTTGAGGCAATGTAAATTCAAGATATCGGTAGGATTTAAGAAGTATGTAGATAAATTTATCCATGAGGTTGGGCGATGCAGGCCAGGATTCTTATGGCTAGTGCCTTTTCTTTTGTCTTTCTTTTCCAAAGTTCACATCTTTCCAAGTCCTAAGAGGTATCATCATCAATTGCACTGAGCAATGTGGCACATGGTCCATCCTGCCATTCTGATACTTTTCTCTCCCAGTTTCCGAAGGGTTTGTGGAGGGGGAAAGAAGTAGTGTCTGCTGTTTATAGGCCTGGTGTCTCGCCCTGATTGGGCCATGAATTAGCCATGATATTTTGGAGAATTCAATTCATTTGTCTGGGCCTCAGTTCCTTGATCTGGAAACTGAAGGCATTTAATCCCTGGCTGTTGTAAGAGAACATTTTATAGGACGTGAAGACAGTCAGATGGAGAAAAGCATTAAGCTCTGGCAGTGAACATGCATGTAGAGTCAGGCTGTTGGATGAATGGAGTACAGTTATGAACCACTGCACTCATTCCTGTGTTCCTATCATTTGAATCTGCTGCCTTCTGTTCAGATGTCAAAAGCACAGGAGATGAGGGACTTGGGGCATGGATAGGCCATGGACTATTACTTATTGCTGATTGCTTCATCTGCAGGACAAGTGCATTGCCAATGACTTGAGGAGTGAGGGTCTCAAGTGGAAAGGTGCATCCGCTTTCCTTATTAAACTTTATCGCCGCTGCAGAGGCTGTGCACTTCCATTGATTTTCCCTTAAGTTTAGAGAAAGTTAGACTGTAGATTAATTGCAGCATGATTCTTCCCGACATCTCTCATTTAAAAGGTGCTAAAAGTCTAAAAGGAACAAAAACAAAAATGTCTGCTTTACTCAAGGGGAACATTGCCTCTTTCCAGAAATGCTTTGTAAAGAATATTGACTTTTAATTTGATTAAGATGTTTGTCTGGACTTGCTTTTTTCCCCTCCGGGTATTTCTTCATACACATCTTCATTCTTTTCTCCTGTCAAAGGAAAAGATGACTTCCTTCATTTCCAAGGACCACCTCCTTTGACTGCACTCTTTTAGAAGTGATATGTATGCATTATGGAAGAGTTGGAAAATGTGGAGATAGATATAATAGAAGGAGACAAATCACTCACAATCCCACTGCTTAGAGAAAGCTACTGATAACATTTAGAAGACTTTGTCTTGTGATTTTTTTCTGGTCATACATTTATGAAAGACAGAAATTGGGATCCATTATATGATAAAAAAATGAATGGTTCTTTAAAAACTAAGATTATATCAAGCACTATTTTTTCTCCCACTAAATATTATGTGAGAACTTTGTTTTAATGCCTGCACCACAGTTTTACCCGGAGATGGGTTAATCCTTTGCTGAATCATTCTTGTTTCAGTTGGTATTTAGGTTTGTCAGTTGCACTCTTATTCCTTTCAAGTCTTAGCATCCCAGATCTTTCCATGATACCTTCAGTCACCCATTATTGCACAGGTACATCTCTTTCCTTTTCTACAATGCTCTTCCATATTTTCATATTTTGGGGGTTATCTCCATTTCAGTCTTTTTTTCTCTTAGTACTACAGTGCTATGTACGGAATGTTTCATGCCCCTACCTCCCAAATCTTACATTGAGATCCTAACCTCCCATGTAACAGTATTTGGAGATGGAGATTCAGGAGGTAATTAGGTGTTGAAGGCTGCGCCACTCATTAATGGGATTATGCCCTTTTAAGAAGAGAGGGAGGAGAGTGTTATCTCAAATCTTAGAGGAAAAACTTTCACTTGTTGCTCATTTATTATATGAACTAAGGGTGTATCTTATATTGCCTTAATTATGTTGATCAAGATACTTTCTGTAATTAGTTGGTTGGGAATTGTTGTTGTTGTCCTTGTTGTTTTGGCCTGTCCTGGGGCTTGAATACAGGGCCTGGGCGCCGTCCCTGAGCTTATTTTGCTCAAGGCTAGCACTCTACCACTTGAGCCACAGCTCCACTTCTGGCTTTTTCTGTTTTATGTGGTACTGAGGACTCAAACCCAAGGCTTCATGTATGCTAGTCATACTCTACCACCAAGCCACATTCCCAGCTGGGAGTTTTTTGTGTTTTTTTGTTTTTTTTCTTTTTAATCATGAGTGATGTTGAATTTTGTCAAAATGGCAGGGAAAGTATGTTGATTTTGTGTCCTGTTCCTTTACTCAATTTGTTCATCAGGTCTAATAGTCTTACGGCAGAGTCTTTAGGCTTTTCTTTATGTAAGACTTTGCCAGCTAACTCTTAGAAAGAAACAATTTTACTTCTTCCTTTCCAATTTGGTGTGCTTTGTTTTTTATTTCTCTGGCTAGGATTAAAGTATTATGTTGAATAAGAATAGTGAAAATGAACCTTTTTAGCCAAGTGTGATGTGATGCACCTGTGTATGAGTTCTAGTTTACACTGGCTCATATAGTGAAACCTTGTGGCAAAGCTAAGCAAAATACTAAAAGAGGGGCTGGGAAGGTGGCTCAGTGGTGGAATCCTTGCCTTGCATGTACGAGGCCCTGGGTTCGATTCCTCAGCATCACATAAGAAGAAAAAGCTGCAAGTGGTGCTGTGGCTTAAGTGGTAGAATGCTTGCCTTGAGCTGAAGAGCTCAGGAACAGCACCCAGGCCCAGAGTTCAGGTCACATGACCAACAATAACAACAAAAAATACTAAAAGAAAGTAGACATTCTTATCTTATATTAGATCTTAGAGGAAAAACTTTCAACTTTATTCATTTACTATATTAACTGTGCCTTTGTCATAAATTACCTTAACTATGTTGATGAACATACTTTCTGTATGTACATGAGTGATGTGGAATTTTATCAAAATGACTTCTGCACCAATTGAAATAATCATATGTATTTTATCATTCATTCTCACAACTGACTTGAGTATGTCAAACCATCCTTGCATTTTTCAAATGAATCCCACTTCTAATCTTTTAAGTATATTAGTTATAAGGACTTTCCTTTTTAAAGATTTTTTTTTTATTTCAAATGCAATCATATCTGAGGTATTGATGGTTGTGACTTCAATATAAATTTTAGGTAGACACAATTCAGCCCTTAGCAAAATTCAATATTTTAAAATTGTGCTCCCTTTACCAAAAAGTTCCTTACTACTGGAAAAAATGAAAGTTATATTATTATTGTTACTGTTATTATTTCCAGTATTGGTGTGATTGAGCTCAGACACTAGTACTTAGGGGAGCATTCTACCAATTGAGCCATGCCCTTAGGTCAAACTATACATTTTTCATTCTTATTTTATGTCTGTGGGTAAAAGTATGAACTTAAGATCCTTGTTAAACAAGTCAAGGTATTTATCCCTGTTGCAAGCATGCTGAAGGATGCTATGTAACCTAGAGAAATCTCTAGAAAAGTTTCTTTAAGTGGATTTTTTTTTAGTGGTACTAGGTATTGAACTCAGGACCTCATACTTCTAGGTAAGCATTCTACCACTTGACTTGAGTCATACCCTCAGCCCTAGTAGATGTGTTACTCTTCCTCTCTTCCCCCAACCTTTGTCTCCCCACCCATCACACATATTGACATCTTATTGCTGTAACCCTTCTATCAAAACTTGTGCCAGTGTCTACAACTTATTCACACTGTAGTGTAAGATAAGCACATGAGTTATTTTCTTTTCTATATTTCATTTTGTTAGAGAACCAAACCCTCAGCCAAAGGAATCATGCTTTAAAGGAATTCAGGGACCAGTCAAAGGATGAAGAGAGTATTTTCTGAAGTCCCTTTTATGTGGCTGTGGGTATAGGCCTACCTAGACAATTATCAGTACATCTATTCACAATGTCAGTCAGTCCCGACAGGAAGTCAAGATGAAAGATATGCTTAATTAAAAATAAAATACAACTCCTGAGTCAGATATTTTGCAATTTTTTTCAAGCCCTAATTTTACTTATATCTGTTGTTACTGCCGATATATCTTGTTTATTTGTGATTTGCTTGACTGTGATTCACAGGTAATGTGTTTTTACAAACTGAAGGTCTATAGTTTTGGGGGGGGGGTTGCAAAAATTCAGATGGTCATTTGAATTTTTAGCAGTAAACTATTTTTTGATTTATTAAAGTTTATAGAGTTTTGAAGACACTGTGATATTTTATACTTACTAGACAACTGTATAGCAAAAACATGAATTTATGTGCACTTGGAATCCAAAATATTCATGACTTGTTTTCTTGTGATAGTGTCTCTATTGTGATGGTTTGGAACTAAACACACTCTCTCTAAGGCATGCCTATAAGCATGATGTAATCATTAATGTGACTGTATAAACTGGCTCCCATTTTCTGCTTTCCTAGATTTTTTTATCTCCTACTATATTTTCAAGACCATTTCCACCTCCACAAAAACCAAAACAGGAACAAAAACAAAAAAGAAAAAGAAACAGGCTTAAGATCACCTAAGTATTGGTTCTGTAAAACTGAGGATTATTTGGGGACATGGAAGGAGTGGGACCCAGAGTGGCCTTCATGTCGGTTTCCTGTCAGTGTCAATCATGTAATCTGCAAATTCCAACTTCAAAGATGCCTGAAAAGTCATTCACGTGAGTGGAGAGCACGCACACTGAGAGTCAATGCAAAAACTGTAGCCAAGGATGGGAGCATGGGTGTGTTTAATTCTATAGATTCCCTTTCTACTTGCTGAAAAGGTTACTAATGCCACAGGAAAGTCCCCCAAAATCCAGAATAAAATGATTTGTCAGAACTTCCTGATTGTATACAAAAGCCATCTTTAGTGTTACAACAAGAAAATCAGAATCTTCCTATTATAGTCTGGGAAACATTCTCAGAAATATAACAATTTAGAAGGGACAATGGATAAAATAGCTTCAGAACTTTCTAGTCTCAGGTAAATTAAATTTAGGCCCAGAAAGTGGAGTCTGGTAAAGGATAGGTTTATGATGAAATGATTTTCTTCCCCAGGTGTAGAGATGACTTAGAGTAAAAGGCTAAGAATCATTTAACCAGAGGTCTAAACCTCCATGGATTTTAGATTCAGAATCCTCATCCATAAAAGGAGGTCAATATCTCACTTGTTGTTGCAAGAAAAAATAATATGATAGAGAAAAGATCTGTTAAAAGCCTGAGACATAAATATTACATTGCTTTCCCATGCCTTGTTCCCCAGACTCTTAAAAACCTCTTTAGGAGGAACATTTTGAAAAGTAGAAAGAGAACAGTAAAATCAGCACTTGTTTATTTGTCATCTAAACTTAACAATTATTAACATTTTGCCATGTTTACCTAATTTCCTTTAGTTTTCCTTTTTGCTGAAGAATTTGAAGTTGCAAATATAACCTTATTTTAACTCTAAAATATTAAGCCCATGTCTTTACAAAAAAAGAACTTAAGGTTCTTTATGAATAGTATCATTTTAATCTAACAAGGTAATTAGTCATTTTTGAATCTCAGCTAACACTTTGTATGCAGATTTCCCAGTGGTTTGCAAAAGCCTTTCCAAGCTGGTTTATTCAAACAAGAGGCAAACATGTGTCTGCCATTGGGGAACCCTATTTTTCTCACTGCTACCCACGTTAGGGGCCAGCCGGGCTTTGCTGCCAGCCAGTCAGCAGATTTTTAATTCCCCTGAAAGTCCACATAGAATGCACTTTATGCTAACTCAGTGTGTAAACTAGAGAGATCAGTGATTCACAGCAGTTGATTCCTCTCATTTTTTTTGGGGGGGGGATTGGCTCAGGACTTGAAGTCTCCTTTTTGGTACATCTCAGCATGCGCTCACAGATGGTTAGTTACTGGAAGGAGGGGAAGATAATTAGTGATAGCTGATCTAGCTTGAAGCAAAGAAGATGAAAGCTCATTAGATGGTGGTTGCCAGGGGCCAGGGGAGGGCAAGGGTGGGGGGAAGATTCATCAATTGATACAAAGCTTTAGTTATGTGGAATAAATAATGACTAGAGATTGAATGCATAACATGACGATGATAATAATGAACAGAACTATATTTTATGCTTGCGTGCTGCTGGTGGCACTAGGGCTTAAAAGCAAGCCTCTCACTTGATATGCAGATACCTTTCCCCTCAAGTCATGCTCCAGCCCTTTCTGGCTTTAGCTATTTTTCAGAGTCTGTCTGTCTGTCTATCTGTCTGTCTGACTGTCTGGCTGTCTCTATCTCTTTGCCTGGGGCCAGCCTTGGATTCACCTGATTTCTATCTCCTGTGTAGCTGTGATTATAGGAATGGGTCACTAGGCCCGGCCTTCGTTTTATTTTTGATTGGCAGACAGTGAGAGTGATATTTTACATATGTACATTGTAAGGAATGATCAAATCAAAGTAACGAGCATATCCATCACTTCAAATATTTATTGTTTCTAAAAAAAAAAAACAAATATTTATTGTTTCTTTGGGATGAAAGCATTAAGAATCCTCTTTCTCAGCTATTCAGAAACAGCATAATATATTGTCATCGTGGTTAATCTGGATTGAGGGATGTGCACAGGATCATTTAAAGACCCCTTCTGGGTGTGTTTGTGAGGGAGGGTATTCCCAGAGGTGATTGACTTATAGCAGAACAACTGAGGGCGGAGAACCTACCCTGAATGTAGGCAGCACCAGCCAATCAGTGAGGGGCCCAGGTGGAACCAAGTGGAATGACTGAAGCGCTCGCAAGCCACCTGTTCCATGGTGAGGGGTAAGCAAGCCTGCCCTGCTGAGCAGCAACGCTGTTTGGGATACTCTCTTGTCTTTTATTTTTCGTGGTGTAGATCACCAGGCCTCACATTATAGACTTGCAAAGTGGAGCAAAGCAGACAGGGATAACTCGAGAGCCTGTAACTTATGAGAACCTACCAGAAGCCTTTAAGCAGAGAGCTGAGAGATGGGAGAAGGCGTTTGAGGAAGATGGATTTTGCGAGGCGGGGCAAAGGTGCTGTACCCAAAACAGAATCAGTCTCATATTGAAGCGGTCAGCTGAGAGTTTATTGGGCTGATTCGGGTACAATGGGAATAGAGATCAGGCTTTTTGAGAGAAGAGCTGTTGTAGTGACACCAATGGAAAATTTAATTGTACATTTCATTATTCTCCTTAATCTTCACTTTATTTATATTATTTGTGAGCATGTGTTATGGAGACCCTCCCTAGGCTTTGCATTCTTATTCATGAAATCCCTAAGTAGAATCTTGCACATGGTAAATGCCCAATATTTTTTATTTGTATTCACGATGCAGACAGGGCTTCTTTATAAAGGGAATGCTTCTTCAGTATTTCTTGGTGATGAATGTTAATGTTCCCATTGGTATACAATCTGAAAACAAGCTATATGGAGTATGAGAAACGACCAAGAATAAAAACAAAAAACTTCCACACGCATGCATTCAGGGGAGATTAGAACTTGGGACCCAGAGAGACTGTTCCAAAGGCTCTGAATCCTCATTATCTAGGAAAGCAAAGAAACAGAATTCTGTCTGGATCTTGGGCCAACTACGAAGGCAGAGGATCTCAAGTAGGAAGGAGAGAAGCTAGAATTGGGGAAGCCTCTTCGAGGAGGTGGTTTTTCAACGAGGATGTGATCCAGCTACGATTACCTTATTGCTCATTATGTAAGTCTGACTGACCACATATCACAGGTTGCTCGAAAGCTGCCTTCGCACCCCAGCTCCACCGCTCCAGCTGTATTGACTTCGGGACAATTACTAAACTTTACAAACTTTCCTTTTTTTCCTTATAAGTAATCGTAGGAATTCCATTTGATTTTCACGGATATTGAAGAGATTGTAGCTCCTGAACCCAGAATTCTAGGTGCATAGTAACAACACCAATTGCTTCCTATAGTGGACAGTCTTCCACCTCCCAGTGGAAGTGTGCTCCAGAGGCCAGGGTGCTAGAATACTGAAACAGGTATTGGACTCCTGGAGCTTTATTGAGGCATAGGGATTTAATGTCACTGCTACACACAGAATCTTGAGAGGCCCTTCCTCCTGGGGCCTCGCATCCCAACATCAACCCTGGCTCTACCCCATAGGCAGAGGGGCTCTAAGCAACCGCACTCTCAGTTCAGCTCTCATGAAAGAATGATTTCCCTCAGTTTCCTTGAGACCCACATGATCTCTTTCCAAAGGAAACGTATTCCTGCAGGATGTCTGTTTTCTTCCTTCCACTGAGAGGCTTTCGCCAAGGTGTATGGCAGGTGCTTACCTCTGCTCATGGGTTACCAGGAGACAGGTGAAGGTTGACCCAAGTGATATGCAAAGCATGGGTGTCTACTCTCGGAACCAAGTTCTGCGTTCCAATTTTAGCCGACATGCAGATCACTTGGGTGTTTGAATGTCAGGTTTCTTGCTTCCTAAATCTGGGACAATGTCTTAGATAAGCGTTCTGGATGATGGAAATGCAGGTGACTCAGGGACTTAGAGAAACATGAAAGCAAGCCAGATAATAAAAAAAAAATCAATCTGTGGATTTGACTTTCTAGGAATTGACCAGGATTTTCCATGACTTGACCAGGAGCTGAGAACCCTCTAAAGGAACCAGGGTTTCTGTTCAGCTCTGAGAACAAAGGTCTCCATAGCCACCATCGGTGCTAGATTATTCTCCCTCCCTTCCTTCTTCCCTTTTTAACTCTCTCCCTTCCTCCCTCCCTCCCTCCCTCCCTCCCTCCCTCCTTCCTTCCTTCCTTCCTCCCTCCCTCCCTCTTTTCTTTCTTTTGTTCTCTCTTCTTTCTTTCCTTCTTTCTTTCTTTCTTTTTTCCCTCTTTCTCTCCCTCCCTCCCTCCACGACTCCCTCCCTCCCTCCAAACACTCCTTTTGTATATTTATTCATTCACTAAATACTTGTATGAAAACTAGTTGTGTGACAGGAATTATAGCAGACATGTGTTATACTTTCTGCAGATTACAGTGCTTATAGAATTATTAAGTTTCTACAGAATCTTTCAGTATTAGTTGAAGCATTTATTAATCAGATCGCTATCAACAAGCAGGAAATTGGAAAGAAGATTGGGCCAATGGAAATTCAGAGAAACAGGAACATTTGATCACTGACTGAAAGGCCTGCCCACGGAGAGCAGAGGGGTCTGAGAGGGCACATTGATAAGGTTTGAGATTACCTTGGACAGAGGAGGTGAATTGATAAAGTTTGAGATTACCTTGGACAGAGGAGGCAGTAGAGAGAGGAGGAGGAGGAGGAGGTTAAGGTTTTGAAGTTTACCTTGGTGCTATATCTGTTATCATTCAGGAAGTAGGTCACACTAGAAAAAAGTCTTGTTCTTTTGTTTGTCTTGTTTGTTTGTGATTTTGTCTGAGAGATTGGGAAATGAGAAAGCAATTTGGTTCTGGTCCTAGCTAACCTGCGGCGCGTCTGAGCTTTTAAACAAAGGTTTTGGTAGCCGCTGAGCCGACGGGCACAGAGCCCAGCGGAATGTGGGCTCCAGAACAACAACAAAGAGAGTGGCGGCGTGGGCCTTGCGGGAAGTGGACGCGGTGGGTAAGCGTCTTCCAGGCGCAGGGTGGACAGAGACTCGTGAGAGTCTGGGAATGAGCCCAGAGGGGCCTCACAGTGACTGGGCAGGGTGGGAAAGGAGCCAGCAAAGCGAAGGAGGAGTCAAATTCATTTTTTCTCCACGTTTAGATATTAACCGGGAGAAAGCAGCTGTCAGAGGAGGTTGCTATCCAAGAAAGTGAAATGTGCCCAGCAAAGTAGGCAGGGATGGGATCCAACATCCAGTGTCCCCGAAATGGTCATGGTGAAGCTGTCACGAAGCACTCGACTGAGTCTGCGGCAGGTAGCAGGATCAGCAGGCTTCCCAGCGTGCCGGCTCTCTGCCTGGCCTTGGCTTCCCTCTTGATTGTACTTAGCGGAGGAGGAAGACGGTCTGTCCACACACAGAGCAGGCGGGGACGGAGGCGCGTTGCAAGATGAGGAAAGGTTTTATCCTGAGGAAGTTTCTCTCGAGTATTCCCTTCACGCCGATCCTTCAGTACAGTCTGTGTCCTGACGCAGCTTCAAAACGAAGGAGCTGAGAAGGCCGAGGTTTGCTTTTCCTTCTTGTTGTTCTGTTTTCCACAGCAGAACCATTCGGGCAGCCACATAGCATTTCTGCGTGGACTCTCCCGCGTCAGCCCTCCCTAGCATGGGATGCTGCGTGGGGAGCAGCTTTTGTGGACGCGTTCTGTGGCATGGGAAGTGGCAGCTGCGTCTCATCAGACCCCCGGATACCAGCTGCACGGGCAACGTGGGGCCCAGAAACTTACGAGACAGGACGGAGCCATGCTATAGGCAGCAAATGACCAGGAAGCCCAGTTCCACTCAAATCACATGTCGATCCGGTGATAATGCTAGAGAAATTAGACCTAATTTCAGCCGTGGTTATTGGGGGTGGGGTAACCTGTTTCCAGAGTTTTATTCTCCCACTTGTACTTTTTGGTGTTAATAACCAACTTAACAGCTGTCATCAAAGCACGTATGAGCTCTTACCCTCCTGCGAGAGGCAGAGATAAACAGGACAGGTCCATAGTATCAACACACTGGGGATGGATGGGTACCCAGAAATCCCATGATTAGTTCTACCATACTGGGAAAACAAAGCAGTAATAGGGAAGCAGAGAAGGTGAGGAAGGTGACAGTGTGTCTGTCTGTCTGTCTGTCTGTCTGTATGTATGTATGTATGTCTGTATGTCTTTGTTAGGATGAGATTGGGATTGTCTGGGCAAAGGCTGCGATTGGCAGGTAGCCATATGGTAGATGAATATCAGATCAGTTCTCGATGCATGGGTGGGGCTTCGCCCAGCAGAGATGGGGGTTGATGGGAAGGCAGAGGGAACAGCACAGGACATGTTTGGATGTCAGGCTATCTGTCAACTGGGCTAGGGTTGGGCAGTCCATGTGCAGAACTGGGCTTTATCACATAGGCCAGGGAAGCTGTGGGAGAGTTCAGACCGGAGCAGCCCAAGGTAACTGCTCTGTTCAGCCAGGTAACCCAGACTGCCTGGTGAGAGGAGAATCAGAAAGAAGAGAGGTGGGATGCTGTTCTCAAATCCCAAATCATATGCCGAAAGAGAAGAAGAAGAAGAAGAAGAAGAAGAAGAAGAAGAAGAAGAAGAAGAAGAAGAAGAAGAGGAGGAGGAGGAGGAAGAAGAGGAGGAAGAGGAGGAAGAGGAGGAAGAGGAAGAAGAGGAGGAGGAGGAGGAGGAGGAGGAGGAGGAGGAGGAGGGGGGAGGTGAGGAGGGGGGAGGAGGGGGGAGGAGGAGGCGGAAGAAAGGGCTGTTAGCGAGCAATGGCAGCTGTGCAGCTGTGGAGAGGGATGCTGAAAATAAGGGAGAAGTCCAAAGCGCAATTTAAGCCGCAGACACGAGGCAGGCGAGGACAGGGGTTGGCCCAGATGACCTCTGAGGTCATTCATCTCAGTTCCCACGCTGTCTCTGTGTCTCTCATCATCTAGCTCTAAAGCTCGGTAGAAATGATGGCCTCAGCCAAAGTTGGCTCTGCTGCCTCCCGCGCGCACTGACCCTCCAGGACAAGCCAGCCCGGAACACCAGCCCACAACAGCGCATTTCCAGTCACTTCTTCCCCAGTAGGCCAAGGGCTGCGCGCGCGGCACGGCCGGGCAGCCTGGACACAGCGCAGACACGGTGCCCTGGTCCGGAATTATGTTTGAAGCCCCTGGGCGGCCAAATACACTGCTGTACCATGTGAGGAAAGGGAAAAGTAGGGAGGGAACCACACAGATGGAGCCTAAAAATGGGTCGGCCTATAGAGGGGGAGACAGCCCCCCGGGCCCCCCTGGAATCCCGGTCCTGATGGGCCTTCAGGCTGCTCAGCCCCCTGGTCCCCCCTGGAATCCCGGTCCTGATGGGCCTTCAGGCCCCTCAGCTTCCTGGCAGGGGTGGAGCCAGCCGCAGCACACTGCTGAGAAGACAAATGCTTCTCTGCAGGTGGAAGGAAGGGCACTGCAGCAAGGAGAGCCCTGGAGCTCCGAGCAGAGGGGGAAAGGCTGAGGCTGCCCGCCCCACCTAGCAGAGGGGGAAAGGCTGAGGCTGCCCGCCCCACCAGAGCAGCCACACGTCCACACCGCGGCCCCTGGGGACGCTCTCAGTCCCCACTGGAGAGAACACGGCCCTGTCTCTCCCTTGGCCTCTCTCTGTCTCTTGGTCTCTGTCTCTCTGTTTCTTTGTCTCTGTCTTTCTCTGTCTCTCTTTCTCTGTCTGTCTGTCTGTGATTCTGTGTGTTAGAGTTGAGGCCTTCTGCCTTTATGAACTCATGAGGCGTGAGCACGATTTGGTACAACTTATTTTATTTTTAGCATGAAATTAATCCAACTCGAACTCTGGCTTTGCCTCTTACCTGTGTGAACCTAGCCCACATAGACCTCAATTGTCTTGCCTGAAAAATGAGGCTGACGCTATTAAAGCTAAATAAAACAGGTATGTGGCTGGGAAGGTGGCTCAGCGGTACAGCGCTTGCCTTGCATGCATGAGGCCCCGGATTCGATTCCTTACTACCACATATACAGAGAAAGCCAGAACTGGCACTGTAGCTCAAGTGGTAGAGTGCTAGTCTGGAGCCAAAGAAGCTCAGAGACAGTGCCTAGGCCCTGAGTTCAAGCCCCAGGACTGGCAACAACAAAATTGGTACCCATAGTGTCCTGGCTCTATGGAAGAGGCTCTGTGTCAGCCCCTT
The DNA here is from genome assembly GCF_024711535.1 of Dipodomys merriami. Lineage (NCBI taxonomy): Eukaryota > Metazoa > Chordata > Mammalia > Rodentia > Heteromyidae > Dipodomys > Dipodomys merriami. Next base: position 2,570,183 of record NW_027206313.1, on the reverse strand, counting down.
TCCCGGGGAAAGGGGTGCACACGGTTTGGTAGTGAAATGGCAGCAGCTCTAGCAACTTGCCTGAATACCTCTTTGCCAGGTGAATGTCACTGGGACGGTGGGAACCGGCCAGCTGGACACTCCCCACGGCCTGCATCAGAGCGAGGCACAGCCTGGCGGGCCTTTACCCCGTGAGAACCCACATCCCAACCACACCTGCTACTCGTGGGGCACGCAGGCACGCCCAGCACTGGGCGAGCACCCGGAAGGATGCAGTGTTGTTCAGCAAAAGTCCTCCTCAGGCCTGGTGCTCTGGCTGTGAACGCTAGCCCGACACTTGCCAGATGATCAATGCTGAAGACTGCTCCACGCACCGCTCGCTTCGCCAAGTTCCTGAAGGACTATGACATCCTGAGACTCAAATTTGCTTCTTTTCTCCATGCAGAAAAGATGGCAATGTCTCCATATGGCAGACACAGCTCATGCGGAGTTAAATGGGTTTAGGACAGAAAAGGACAAATCAAAGTTAGCGTTTTGTATTGCTGTTATGTAGCATTACTTGGTACCAGGTATGGTACCACACGCTGGACTGCAGTAACTTTCATTATGACCGGACAAGGCGCAAGTACCATTAGCCATTGTTTATGGGAGAGGAGAGGAATGACTTGGGAGAGAATCCAAGGTCACACGGGAAGGCCAGGTTCACATCCAAGGCCTTTCTGACAAAGCCCAATAAGCTTTGGGCCATGCTCTGCCTTTTATGAAGGCTCTAAGCATGGAATGTTGTCTCTAAGAACTCCTTGACAGATGTCAGAGTAAGGAGGGCTAGTACCCTGGTAGAAATTGGTGCCTGGCAAACCACAGCATCGCAGAGTGGAGAGAGATGAACATCATAGCCATCTGAGAAGCCCCTCGGCCAGGCCAGTTTGCTGGTTCCAGCTGCAGACGGGCCATGTCTTCACATGTGATGCAGTAAGCCAGCAAACGCTCTCGTCCTTAGCTACCCTCCTGGCTTGCTCCTCGCCCTGAGGGCAGGGGCTGTCTGCTGCCCTCTGCTACCTCTTTTCTCCTGCGGTCCCTGGACCGATGCTATCAAGAAAGGACAGGTGCAGGATGGACCAGAGAAAGGATTCAGGCAGCATTTTAGACCCTGGGTGCATGTGCCAATTTTTGCCTTCCCTGTACCTCCTAGGTCTGAAAGTGATTGGTTTTGACCCTCCACCTTTCAGGGGTTTGAGAGCGTGAACTAGAATTGCAGAGTGCTGCGTGCATGCCAGGCAGCGTTTGGCACAACCCGCTATCTGGGGTGATGTATAGTTCTTCGTTCTTTTTCAGATCCATAGCCTTAAAAATTCCCTTAAGAAAACAAGCCCAATACTGCAGTGTTGGCCGAATATCAAAGGACTGACTGTAGTCTCCATAAAACAGCACCCAGAGGGCCGCTGGCTGCAAGGAGAGCCCCAAACTGAGGGGGAGGGCTGAGGGAATGTCCTCATCACCTTGTGGATGATTTGGGAGGGAGGGAGGGAGACCCCCGGGCCCCCCACACCCCCCTCATCCTGGCTCAGAGCAGCGGCTCTTGTTTGTTCTTTGCTCTCCCTGCTGCTGTCCTCATTGCCAGCTCAGCAAGGGGCTGCTCTAGTCATGTGCCCATCTCCCCAGTGAGGGTCACGGGGCTGCACCCACGCCCGAAGATTGACTGCCTGGAGTAGCAAAGGGGAACAGCAAGGAGAGTGCGAAGAAGGGGAAAAGAAATCCAGCTGAGGGCTATCCTACCGTGGAATGGCGGACCCTCCCCCTAGGTCCCCGATTCACTGTCCCCTGTTCTCACGCGAGACAATGGATGTTTTCGATCCTGTCACTGGCAGAAGCACGTGATCTGCCAACCTGGATAAAGCAGCTGCTACCTCTCCCCCATCTACTCGGATGGGTGGTGCGGAGGGTACCCACAGGACACCCATTGGGCTGACCCAGTTTGGAGCTGGTTGGCCCTGGTTGGGCTTAGGACTCGGCAGCCTTATCAGTCTTTCTGTTCTGTGGGGATCGGAGCCTCTTGTCTTGATCTCCTCAGTGGCTCACAGATGAGAAGATGCTGTGGCTTCAGAGCTTCACATCCCGCTGGTCAGAAGAGCTCCAGCTAACACCACAAGAACTTGGCTAGATATGGTATTTTCATCCCAACCCTTAGCCAACTAAACAGAGTCTGGCCCTCTCTGAGAGAATCTGATTCTGGAACATGGAGGGCAAAGGAGAGGTACTCCTGCGACTCCTCTCAATCATGCGACTGTGCTAGCTATTGCTGGACAGTTGTGACACTTTCCCAAATCCAACCCAGAGACTCAGCATTAGGGATTTTTTTTTTCAGCGAAGAGATTTATGAAAGTGCTGCATTCATCAGGAGCAGTCACCTGAAAATTTATGTGTTCATACAACAAATAGTTATTGAGCACAGGCTTTATGTCAGCCATTGTAGTAGGTACCTGGATTAAAAAGCTGAGAAAAATCAAAAACCCTGTCTGTTCCCCAGAGCTTAACGTGTAGTAGGAGAGCTAGAGTTTACTCAAATAGCCATGCTAGGAAACGGAAAATGACAATGGCCACCAAGTAAGTGTCAATGGAAGTAACGGTTAGTGCTGGAACAGGATGAGCCGGCTGGAGGTATCAGCAGGGAGGAGGAAGCTGGCTGAGATTTGAAGGATGAGTAGAAAGGAGTTAACCAGGCTGGGGCAGGGGAGGAAGAGCATCTTCAGCAGAGGGAAGACCTGTGCCAGCTTCTGGGGTCCAGGGAGGGGGGCTGGGCCAGGCGAGGACAGAAAGGCAGGTGTGAGTGCACAGAACACGTTAGAGGAACTTACCAGGAAGGCACGTAGACCAGGGTCATGGTGTTCCTTGTATCTCATATTGTAGATGATGGTCAGAAAAGCATGCAAATGACCCTTCCAGAGACTTCCAAGCAAGCAGGTTTGTACTAGTGTTCTGAGCCCCTGTGAAGGGACTCGGTACCGAATGGGAAGGGCATGACGATTTTACTCTATCCTTGGGATCTTGGCCAGGGATGGCCAAGAATGTTCTAGGTTTCACATCCCTGACCTCAAGACCAGGAAGCTTCTGATGGTATCTAATCCGATGTCGGAGCCAGGATTGAAATCAATCCCAAATCCTATCCCTACTATTTGCTGCAAGGGAGGGGATAACAAGAAGACATGTTTGTTTTTGACAGCTCCTGACAGCTATGGTGGTTCATAAGTACAGAGCACGTCTGCATCCAAAGGCATAATGGGTTAACAATGGCTGCATGGAGCTAAGGCTTTCTTTTGCCTCTCTCTGTAAAACATTTCTCTTAAGTCCTCCCAGGCCAGTGAAGATCTAACCAATTTCTAAAGATTTCGATGAATAAAGCCCTTCAGAATTGTGCCTTTCCTACCCTTCCTGTGAGTAGAAGCAGATCAAGCTGGGAATCCAGGGCCCTGAAACATGAGAGCTCAGGCATTTGGGATGCTGAATGAGTTGCAGGCACCCTGTACTTAGAGGTCTGACGAGGACTGATGAGCAGAGCTGTGGAGAGCTGGTTCCTTCAGTTGCCACAGAAACGAAACTGAGCTGGATTTAGCGTTAAATTACAGGGTACACACAGAGATGGAGTTAAACATTTGTCTACCGCAACTCTTTTTTTCTCTCTTTTCTTTTCAAATTGAACCTGCCAAACAAGTGGCAGCAACACCTGTGAGTCTGAATAGGACGGCAGAATGCGTGTGCCACAGGCAGCGGGGTTCGGAGGGCTGGATTCCCACCATAGGCAGGGTTATCGCCTAGGCCTCTCCCTCCCAGGCTCCAACTCCTGCCAATCAGAGGAGGAAGATGGAGAGAATGGGGCAGAATTTAGAGCTGTGGTTGCCAGAGAGATGCTCCTAAGCTGCATGCGGCCATTGAACACTTGCAGTATGGCGTGCTCAACTTGAGATGATGTGTTGTACACAAAAAACCATGCCAGATTACAGACGTACAAAGATGTGACCCATGTAAGAGATCTCATTAGTTATATATGAAATGGGTAATAGTTTGGCTATATTGGGTCAAGTAAGATATAGCATTAAAATGGATTTTAACTACTTCTTTTGATTATTTTTAATATTGTTACGAGAAAACTTGAAGTTACCTATGTGGCCCACTTTCTATTTTATTGGCCAGTTCTGGTTCAGAGACTGTTGTTCTCAGGTAGGATGGAGCTTTCATCAACCAGAGAAATGGTTTAACCTTGAGATACTTACAATTCTTGATCTGCAAGATGGAGGTATTAACACGTTTGGTGGGTTCTTCAAGGACTTTCCAGATTCTTCTTTTGAAGTCAAATATTTCTCCAGCTGCCAAGGTGTGTTGACTGCTGATAACCCACAGCTGGATTGCTTTTCAGACATTGCCATGTCTGCAGGAAGCTGCGGGTCTGAGCTGAATTCTTTCAGATAAATCTGTAAAATGGTTTATTCAGTGTCAGACACACTCAGGGCCAGAGAACACAAGGCAGCCACGTGAGCAAGTGGCTCACACCTGCATTCTACCACTGTTGTTTGTTCTCCTATAGCAGGCGCCAGTGTCTGTGAACAGGTTATGGAGGAAGATAAGGTCAGGTTTGAGTCACAGATGGGTTTGTCCATGTTCCATTGCTGTAACAAAATACCTGGAGACTTTATAGAGGGAAGAGGTTTATGTCACGTACAGTCCAAACTTGGATGCTTGATGTCCAAACAGTATGGGGCTAGCTCTTTGTTAAGGATCCCCAGCTATCTGGCTTCATGGTGGACAGCTTCATGACAGGTGCATGAGCAAGAAGGAGAGATCACTTGGGAAGACAGGAACTCAAGAGATCGAGGAGGGGCCAATACCGCTCTTTCAAAAATAACCCTTGTCATTTGAAAAGGTGGAGTCTCAGGAGAACAACATTCATTCCTTCTGGGAGGCGGAGGGACTCACGTTCAGGGTTAAGCTGAGCTGGAGGAAGAGGCACAGTGGCCTGAGTAGATGCAGGATGAATTCAGCACGGGCCAGAGGCCAGGCTCACACAGCCATGGGGAGAATGCCTGGGGCCTTACCAAGAGGTTGTGAGTGGACCAAACAATCCCAAGGTAGAGTGAGATAGGTAGTTTCTTGTGCATTTCCAAAGTAGTTCTAATTCTCCTCGTGACCAAGGAGCCTTGTGCCTCTCTCAATGTGAGGGACGCCCACAGCCGCTTGTGATTCACACAGGAAACCACATGGTGGTAAGCCTGAGGTGGAAAGGGTGGACTCAGGTGCCGAGGGTCTTGAGTCAAAGCCTTGTTTGATTCCCTGGCTTCATTTCAGAGCTTGTGTGAGCTGCCAGCCCAGGGGTCTTCAGCATTGTGCTACATGGCTACCTTAGCCTATTTAGAGTGGACTCCTCTGAGATGAAGTTCAGGGAAAAACAGACTGAGCTCCCCTAACCTTCTCTAGTTGACTCATTTGCTACCCCCCTTCTCCCTTCTGCTTAGTACCAGCCACCTGGCTAAGAGCCATCCCGGCTGCCTGGCGCCGCAGGTTCTGATGCCCTGTGTGTAAGGTGGGCCAGGCATGAGGCCCAGGGATGGACTGTCTCCACGCAGTTACCATCCCTGGCACACGGGCCCTCTGGCCACCTTTGCTGCCTCATCAGAAGAAAATAGGATGAACCACCCACCGGGACCACAGGGCTGTCACCACAGTTACCAGGGCCGGTAGCCAGGGTGGCAGGTGCCTCCTCCTATAGTGATTCTCTGTGCCAGGGGCTTCCTACTGCAGGCAGAGGGGGAAAAGATCTAAAATGCATTAATTTTTTTACTCAGCCTTAACTTGGTCGGGGAAGTGTCTGTTTCAGAATGAAGTGTCACCTCTGTGTGACCTTGGTCATTTCTCTGCACATGAAGCGGAGGAGCCTCCGAAGGCCTCTTTCCTTTCTGATGATCACACACGGTGAGGAGGGAGAAAAGACATGTATTGGGCAGGCTGGGCCAGGGCTTTCTTGGGAGGGTCTCTGGTTTGCAGTTGACTTGGGACTCAGTACTGATTTTACTGGCACCATCTTGGGGCACAGAGCAGCCTGGTCCTGCAGGCTGTCAATGTCTGTCTACGGACAGCAGGTGGCGCTCCTTCTCCTGAGACGCTGGGGTCTGTGGGGCACAGACACAGCAGAATCAGATCTCTGCAGTGTGTGGCATCCGAGGAGACCAGGTTAAACCAGCTGGTTGGCACGCGCTTCCACCTAAACTGCCTTTCACCTGGCCATGCCTTGGGGGCTCCTGCTGGGCTGGGGCTGCAGCACTGATGGAGGTGAATAGGCAGAGACCTTAGCATAAAGTAATGCATTGGTAAAGGAAAATTCCTCATGGTGCAAACATGGACGGTACCTCTCAAAGCTTTGGCTTGTGACAGAGTAGAGTCACACCACCTCCAGGCACAATAAGCGCACTTACCAGTGATCAGAGGACAGAGGGGCGGGGTCCTAAGATAGTGTCCCCCAAAGGGAGGGGGAGCAGAAGGAAGGTAGGAGCTGGGATCAGCTCTGACTTGGAGGAGCTGGGTTGATTAGGAGACGTGCAACGTCTCAGACAGGAAGCCTCTGACATGGGGTCTGCTTGGAGGGAATGTGAAAGAGAAGGAAGCATCCCCTAAGAGACCAAGACCCCCAACACTTTCGTAATGAGGTAAAAAGATCACCTGGCCCAGGAAGGATCGAGGAGTACAACGTTGAACTCCCCTGCAGAGGGCATAGTCCTGTAGGGGCCACGTCATCCGTTATGACAGTGTGTTAGGCAAGTGTGCTCCCAGAGAGGCTCCTGGGGGTCCCTGATCCACAGCCCAGCCCCAGCCCTGCAACCCAGTTCTTCAGGCTTGGCGGGGCGCAGTCACGAGCAGGCCTCCCTGAGTTCCAGAGGGTAGGCAAGCTGCTCTGTGGAGCGCTCTGCGTGGCAGGAACGTGCTCTGATTCCATAGCGGAAGGCTTTGGGGACCAGCCATGGCTAACAGCTTGAAGGCAGTTGAAGGCAAGCGGCCTGTCCACCCACCCATCAGCATCAGGGGAGGACCTCAAGCTGCAGTGAAGCTGGTACCCGCGATGGATGCAGGGCTCTGGTGGATGCTGCTGAGGACACTGTGCAGAGCCAGGGCCCCTCCCTCTCTCCCCCTCCCTTCTCTCATACACACACACACATACACACACACACACACACACACACACACACACACACACACACACACACTGAGCACAGTGGGTCTGGGCTAGACTGAGGCTGCAGCGGCAGGGAGAGCTGCTGACTCACAGCTGCAGCCATGTTGCCTTTGGTAGCCGAAACAGCACAGAGAAGGCTCTCTTGTTTTTAAGGATGCAGAGAGAGGTTTCCAAAGGAGATCGTAAGGAACAGCCATGAGGAGGCATTTTCCATCACCGTTCTCAGGCAGCAATCCTCTTCAGCCCTGGAGGAGACAGCCACCCTGGCGGAGACAATCAGTCAGTGTGTGCGCATATAAATGTCTATCTCAGACCCTTTCCTGGGCCGGGCACCTACGTGTGCTCAGATAGGAAGGAGGAAGGACAGATGGAAGGGCTGCTACACAGCACACAGTGTCTTCCTTGTCTGCCAGGCACAGTCAGTCATGGCACTGGTTTATCTCACAGGGACATTGAAACACAGAGCTATTATTTTATTCTGCTTTAAGCAAAGGGGAGGGCTGGGATTTGAACCCATGCCTGGTCAGTGTCAGAGCTCTTCCACCCCTCCCCCCCTCTCCTCCCCCCCCCCCATATCCCGTAGCTTGGGAAGCAGAACTGATAGAGAATAATCCAGGATGACGATGGTCAGGAGCAAAGCCATGCTGTTAAAGTAAGCCTTTCTGACAGGGTCAGATTAAATCTACAGTTCTTCGTCAGGTGATGTGTGTAGATATGCTTATGTATTTATTTATGCCTGTCCTGGGGTTTGAACTCAGGGCCTGGGCCCTGTCTCTGAACGTTTTTACTCAAGGCTAGCACTCCACTACTTGAATCACAGCTCCACTTCCAGCTTTTGGGTGATTAAGTGGAGATAGGAGTCTCAAGGACCTTTCTGTCTGGGCTAGCTTCAAGCTGTGAGCCTCAGATCTCAGTCTCGTGTGTAGCTAGGATTGTAGAGATGAGCCAACAGCACTTATATTTAAGTGCTGGGGATCAATTGTCAGAAAAGGCTAAAGGTCAAGCTGAGGGTGGCTCACAGGAGCAAGGCCTAGGAAATCCTTCTGTCTCAGGCCACAATGTGCCTAGAATGGCACCGGAGAAAAGACAATGAGTTAAACATATTTATGTTTGTTCTTTGGATATTTGATCTGGCTGTAGCACAGAACCAATTAACCACATTAGGGACTACTGGTAAATGGGAGGGGGAAGAGAGTCCCTCCTGCTCAGCTTCTCATGGCTGGATATACGGGTTCTCAAGGAGACCCTGGGCCTTGTCACTAAATGATACTGACAAGACCCCTCCATAGCTGGGATTCCCATCCAGAGGCGGGCTGTTGGCCTGTGGCGGGGCGGGGGAGGATTACGGAGCCCCTCGGGTCTCAAGGATGGTGGACAGCCTTGGGCAGCTGTGAGGACAACGTCTCCTGTGAAGCTGGCGCCGTGTCTTTGCCCCAGTGGATGCTGGACTTGATGCTTCCTGGGCTATTGGTGCCTAGAGCTCGCACCCAGTTCCCGACGCTTCATATGCTCTGGGGTGGCGCCTATGGGCTTTCGCGTATACAGTGTCTCCTTTGCTCTACATATTTTTCTAGGTAAGGATTGATATTATTTATTGCATTCCACCTCTGTTTTGCCCAAGGTTATGAATTGCTTTTAAATATCTCCATCAGGGACCCTATCACCTTCATCCAGGTGGCTGAGAGATAATGAAGGTTTTAGAAGCTTAAATATGGAAAGGAAGAGGTGAATGAGAGCTGGTGAAGATGCCTTTTTGGGTAAAATTCCTTGGCCTGAGTACCAGAAAGGGGCCCAGGAGCCCAGGAAGATGTCAGCGGCAGGCCAAGTCTGGGTTGAGAGCAGTGTAAACTGCAGCCAGGAAGAAAGACATCTCCTGCCTCATACCTGGAAGATACAGCTCTGGTGGAGTTTCATGGAGATAGAGTAATCAGCGGGTTAACGGGGGATGAGGAAGAGGGGCTCTAGGACTGCACTGGGGCCAAGACTGTACTGGGACCAGGACTCGGGGTTGTGTGCTCTCCTTTTTTTCTCAAGGCTGGTGTTCTATCACTTGAGCCACACCTCCACTTCTAGCTTTTTGCTGGTTAATTGGAGATAAGAGTCTCAGATTACCTGCCCCAGTGGGTTTCAAACCTGGGTCCTCAGCCCTCAGTCTCCTGACTAGTAGGATTACAAGCATGTGTGCCACCAGCGCTTGACTCCACGCTATAGCTCTGAAACTCAGGAAAAGCTGGTTTTGAATTCTGCACACCTGGCTGCTTTTCTCCATGGAGGCAGTCTGCCACAGACTGGCAAGGGGGAGGCAGGAGGCTCAACAGCCCGCAACTTCCAGGAGAAGCCGGCTCCGCTTACGCATTAGAGATGCGGATGTGGAATTCTCTCCTCTCCACCCCATTAGATTTGCTGAGAAGCCGTCTCTTTCCAGGTGTGTTGAGCCTATCTCTGGGTGCAGCCAGAGACAGAGTGAGATCAGTTCAGCTAAGAACTGACCTGGGCTGCAAATGGAGACCTTACAAAACTGTAATTTCTCCACAGCAGGATTGTGCCTCATTTCCAAACAGCCCACCACATCCTATATAGTATGTCAATAATAGATAGTAACTGAGCCACTAAAAAAAAAAAACTTGGGGAATGGAAGTGTGCAAGATGTAAGATCTAAGAGCAGTGCTTGTTTTAGTTCTCTTGCTCTATTCCAATGCCCAAATATCAACAGATTTGTGGTGATTCTCAAGGAACTTAAGCTGGAAAATACAAGTGGTGAGCCAGTCCAGAAATAGGAGAGAAAGTCCCTTTGGAAGAACATATAAAGGTCTTGCTTTCTCCAAGAACCGCAAGGCGTGACGAGGAGAATCCTTGGGACAAGGTTTGCAGCTGTCTCAAGGGTGGGGCGGAGGTCAGGCAGATAAAGACCACGTGTGCAGGGCAGAGCTGGTGAGATGAGGTCCCCCCAGGGCCTGCAGAGGGCAGGGAGTGGAGGTTGGCATAGCAGGGCTCAGGTGGAAGGTGGAGAGGAGGCTATGGAGTGGTATGACTCCTTGTTTCTTCCCATCCCCCCGCCACATTTCTTTTAGGACAACCATCTCATATAGAGTGTGGGAGAAAAGCAGGACTAGCCAGCGATGGACTGCTAGAGTAAGATACTATAAGAACTGAGCAGGGACAATGTTCAGGAGCTGCAAGAGGAACATGGTTTCACTCGGGGTGGGCAGCAAGGGAGAAAGAGGAGTCTAAAGGCAGTAACTCTTCAGGGGTTGAAGTCTTGTTGCAAGTCACAACACTCTCTGAAGTATTTGTTTCCCCTGTATTTGTTGTAAAGGTGACTTACGTAGGGGTCAGGTAGTGCATCACTTTTTGAACAGTATCACCCTCTCTCTCATTTTCTCCCTGTTTTTCCCCCTCCTTTTCCCTCCCCCCACAAGTTGTATAGTGTCTAGTAAGTAGCACGGCTGAATTGGTTCACCCTTTGTCCCATTGTTTCTGTGCTTTGAAGTATTTTTATCTTCAAAATTCATACACTATGTATCTTTTACATGACAAAATACCAACATTTCTATTTGTGTGAAATAATCTACAAAACTGGTGAAAAGGCTGAACCCTCCTTCCTGAGGCACCAGAGAAATGTGTTGCTGGACTGTGGAGAAGAAATGCCCACTGGCTGGGTGTTAGGTGGGACCTGATGTTCCCAGCCCGTCCAGCTGTCTAGGAGCTCGGGTGTCACCCACGATCCAGCTGTGCCCTCGCCATCACTGTGGCCACACTGGTCTCTGCCAGCCTCCCATCCTTGCAATAAGCCTTCTGCTTCTCTGTCTCCTGTGTGCTGAAGGTTCTCTCCCACTGCGTTTCTCCTTCTTCGTGCTCCACCATCCCCCTCCTCTTCCATCCTTCCATGACTGTCTCTCCTTCATCTCTGAACTTCTACAAACTGATTGAAGTTGTATTGAAATGGGGAGGCTGGGTCTAGCTGGTGACATCTTGGCCACTGGGTGGAAAGGGGATTGGGTTTAACTGGAGCCGTCTTGTCTGCATGGTGGAGGAGGTGAAGTCCCACCTCCCACCTGATGGGTGTGCTTGCATTCCTAGAGGTAGGGGCGGGGACTCGGATGATAGGTTACTGGACCTGTCAGTCTTGTGCCTTGAACTTGGGAGACTCTCAAGTTTCCTGCCCCCTGCCCCCTGCCACTATTTAGGCCCAGATCCGCTCAGGTGCCATTACACCATGCCTCGTGTCTACTGTGTCTCCTGTGTCTCCCGGGGCTCCATGGTGTCCCACTTCAGCTCTCCATTGGGGTTGATCTGCTTTGTTGGAATTGTTTTTCTGCTCTGTCTTTGCTTTACTACTGTCATGGCTCAGTTTTCCAACAGTGTTAAGAGTATTCAAGGGCTGCAGGTCTTTGTGACAACAGTCCACCTGTAGTCTTCCAATGAAGACTCCCATTTTGACCTCTCAGAATGTGGCTGCTCTGTTTCTCACAACTGAGTTACCGTGTAACAGTATGCTTTGGTTTTTACCATGCAGATTATAAATCCGAAGTGTTCAAGTGTCATGTTATTGTTTCCACCCATTCAGTATTTAGATCCACAAATGCCTTGGGAAAGATGCGTTCTTGTATAGAAAACAAACTTGGAGCCAAATGAAAGAAACGGGTGGTAACTTTTTTTTTCTCTCTCCAGAATATGTTTGTGACTTTAAACTGAACATCTGTTTCCATTCGGTGAATTCTTTTATGTCATCCATAAAGCAGATTTAAATATCAGAATGCCAGCATTTTACTCATCTGCTCCCGTGTGTCAGCTCCTTTCTGGCTGTAAGAGGTAACTGAAAAAACGTTTTCCTTGCTGAGTTCTGTAAAGACCCCAAATCTGTATCTAAACTATGTCTGCTGCAGCCACCTTGGGCTCCAGGAAAGAGAAGATTCACAGATAAATGTGTGGAGGGCAATGCTTTATTTTTCTTACCATCTTAAAGAAAATAATCCAGAATTCAGGAGATCACCTGTTCTGGTTCTGTTCCGGCAATAAAATGTTAAAGATGATCTGGAACTCCTCGAAAGGCAAAGACAGATAATGGCCAACCAGGCCGCACGCACCTGTGAGCAACTTAGGACTGTTTAACTACACATACCTTCCTACTCCCTCCCCCACCCCCCGACTCTCCATGTACACGGAAGCCAACGTCTGTACCTCAGAAGATGACTGAAGATGTACTGCAGTGCTGTCTTCCCATCAGATCCATCTCCCTTCTCTGCCCTTCACCAGGCCCCTTAGTTTGGCAGATGGTTGTACTGGCTGGGCCTTGCTTGGGACTCCTGGCCGGGACTTTGGGCCTGGGCCTAAAGACCCAGCTTCATGCCAGGGTCCGTCATGGGCTGTGATGGTGTCAGCAGTGTTTTAGTCAGGCCTACGTGAGCCCAGGCAAGTCTTTTACTCAGACATGTGACCACCTGCAGAATCATAAAGGTAGCAAGTTAGAAGCATGATGAGGATGCTCTCCAAACAGAGAAGCATAGAGGTGTGCTTCCCTGAAGGCCTCCTCCCTCCCTTCCTCAGGAGGTGAGGTGATGTCAGTGCTTCTCGCCTGTGCTCTTCAGAAAGATCTGCAGATCCCGAGGAACACCCCATCTCGGTGCACACAGAAGAAGAGAACTGGGAGCATGGCACAGGGCGGGAGGAGACAGGACCACGTGATATTTATTTGTTCACGAATGTACTGATCACCAGATCATGGAATAAGAAAAAGAATAAAGGGGAAAAGGGTGCTGAGAATTTCTGGTGAGGATGTCGGTGGAAGTCCAGTAAGAAAAGACAGAAACGTTGGAGAAAATGGGTGGAGCCCATCTGGTTACATGACCTTAGGATCAGAGTATGAAATGAGGATTTTCTTTGCATTCTTTTTGATTCCTCTCACATCATCCTGGAACGATTCCAGCTCCAGTTGGTAGAGTACTGCTAGTTGTTCAGTACATCTCTAAGTCCTGTGAATTTTCCCTCCAAAGTGAGCTTTACATTGATGGTTTTTCTATTGCTGCCACTCGATTTCTTACAGGTCTAGTAGCTTACAATAGGACAACTCTAGTCTCATCTAGATCTATAGTTGAGAAGTCTGAGGTAGTTCACTGAGCTAAAAGTTCAAGGACTTGGCAGGGCTACATATTTCTTTCTGGAGGTTTTTTTGGAAAGAATATGCTTCTTCGTCTTTTCCAGCTCAAGGCCCCTTGTGTTCCTTGGCTAATGGTCCCTTCCTAATCAAAGCCAGAAATGTTACTCTTCTCAGCTCTGCTATTACATCATCACATTTCTTATATGTCTTGTATTTGCTTATATGGAGATGATAAATGTTTTTATACAACCTCTGCATACCCTCCCATGAACTTGAAACCATCTCTAAATTGCTGTTCATGCCTAATGCAATGCAAACACGATGTAAAAAGCTAGTGCCCTGGATTATTCCAGTGAGCAATGGTCTGTGCATCTCCAATACAGACACATTCATTTCTGACTGTTTTCCACTTGGTGGGTACAAAACCCATGAGGACAAAGGACCAGCTGTGGTTTTTCCCATACTGCTTTCACATCTATGTATTTACTCAAGGAAGGGACAAAAATGCCTTGCTCGCTCCTCCACCCATCTCTTACCGTTACCTCCTTCTGTGCCCGATTCTGCCACGGTTCTCTTGGAATTACTCAGAATTACGCACACAGAAAAATCAGCCTCCTCCCCATGGTCCGTCCCCCAGATTCCACATTGCACACACAGCGTCCACCTTGCTCATCTGTACTCACCGCCAGCCTTCGGTGCTCCTTGAGCAGCCTCGATGGCTGAGCCCTTCCTTCCCCACCTCCACACGGCTGCTCCCTTCCTTCTTCAGTTGCCTTACCTGTTGTATCTGAACTCGAATCTCTTACCCTAATTATTCCTGTCAAAGCATTCATCCACTTGGCAGTTTATTATATAGAAGTCTGAAGACTTCTATATAAAAGAGAATTTATCAAAGGCAAGAACTTTGTGGGGGTTTTTTTGTTTTTTGTTTTTATTTTTTGTTGGTTGTGGGGCTTGAACTCTGGGCCTGGGCGCTGTCCCTCAGCTTGTCAGCTCAAGGATAGCGCTCTACCACTTGAGCCACAGCGCCACTTCCAGTTTTCTGGTGGTTTATTGGAGATAAGAGTTTCACGGACTTTCCAGCCCGGGCTGGCTTTGAACTGCGATCCTCAGATCTCAGTCTCCTGAGTAGCTAGGATTACAGGCGTGAGCCACTGGCATCTGGCAAGAACTTTGTTTTGACCCCTGACATATTCTAAGTAGATGAGCCCAGGTCAGACATCTAACAAGAATTCTTTGCGGTCTCGTCCTCCCCTAAAACTACAAAATCTATTTTCAAGCCAATGTGCATGAGATCAAAACCTGTGAGACAGTAATAACAAGAAAAAGGAAATTTGTACATTTTTTAGGTAAAGATCAACTTTACAGTGAGCCGATAACCCCCTGAAAATTGCTGAGAAATCTTCTTCAAAAATCTTAATATACCTTTTATCCCTTTTTAATTAAACATGTTTTCCCTCAAAGACTAACATTCAAAATGAACATGGCTAAATTTAATTTTTTGCTTAATCTGTGTGGCATTCCACCAGAATGATATTCAGGTACCTACTTCAAATGTACTCTGCTTCAGCTGCAGTTTGAGTTATACTCAAGCTAAGACCTTGATTGCTGATAAATATGCTATTTATAGTTTTTGTAGTCCTGGGGATTGGATCTAGGGCCTCTACTACTTGACTCATGCCCCCAGAAAAGTACATGTAAATATCCCTTCTGAGTTCCAAACAACCAACCTGCAAAACATCTCTTTAATTTCAATGCTTCTGTGAACCAGGAGCATGTTTAGATGCTTGTAAATATTCAGAAACCCAATTAATCTTGCTGCAAACGTTTCCCTTATTCAGCAAAAGGAAACCTGAAATAAAAATATCAGATACAACAAGAAGGAATATACATGCCCCCACATAAGCTGTTCATTCCTAGCAAAATGAGTTTCAGAAGTGACCTTAGTAGTTATAGCTTCTTCACTTGTAGACAAATGGAAGGAAGCCAGCCACTCTTCCGTTGGAGACTTAGGATGACAATAAGATGCCTCAGATGTATACAAGGAGACCTTCTGCAAGGCTATATCTAATATCATATGGGGAATTTCTACCCTCCGGGGAATTTCTCCTAGCCCAGTCAACATAACACTGTGGAAGCAGACCACTAAACTTGCCTGTTACTCAGCCACCAATTGCATTTATAATGGAAAGGAGACTACTGTATCTGCTTGCATTGTATATGTTTATGCTGGTATATGTTCGGTCTTTCTAACACTTCTCCTCGTAGATCTAAGATGTTGTCTGAATCCATGCGCATCCCTCTGGTCGCATGGAAGAGGAGAGCCGTGAGGGAAAGAAACGATGAGGGAGACAATGAAAAGCATTTCAGAAACGCTATTCCCATCACAATGTTGTGACTACCCATGGATAGAGCTCCAGGAAGTGCAATGCCATAGTAATGCCCCCAGGGGGCGCTGTCAGGCTGAAGGGACATGTAGCCCAGAAGAGTGGAGCTGGTGATCAGTTCTGCTCTGGCTGCTGCAGACTTGGGCCTGAAGGAGGACTGGAGTTGGGCAGACAGTCTAAAGGGAGCTGGGGGAGTCCAAGGAGAGGGAAGACCAGGCAAAGACACACAGAGAGGCAGGGCCTGTCTGTCATGCACAACGCTCTCAATAGTTCTCAGGATAGGTGATGGGATGTGAGAAAAATGGAACACAAGGGCAGAGGGCAAGACCCAGAGCCTAAAGGACTTCCTGCCACGGCTGGACAGAGGAGGACATGGTTAGCATGCGTGTAAGTTTGTGTGTAGTGCACAGAGAGGGTTGAAGGTAGAGGCTGTGCGACCAGAGAGTGATTTTAACAATAAGGACAGTAGCTAACGTTTACAGAGTCTGCTCTGTTCCAGATGCGTGTTTAATCCTCACCACAGCACAACAGAGAGAGGCACCAGCCATGTCTCCCGATGACACATGGATCTTAAGATCCACCGCAAGCTTAGCTGCTTTATGTATTTTCAGGGATGTGCTGAATGCTGTCCATCTTTGCAGCCCCACAAACCAAATTCCGACCATTCCCCGCCGCTGCCTCTCCAGGACGGCTGCTGTGGGTCTGGTGAGCTTGGTGGACGAGGGCAGTTTGAGTAGGACATCAGCTTCCGTCAGCAGGCCCGGCTGCGGCTCTTACCCTGCTCCGTTCACTTGTTTGTCTGATGCACTGCACTTGAGCAGTGTTCAGTGACAACAGCTGCGTGGCTCTTTCTAGAACACTTTTTACTGAATACTTGCTGGTGACTGGCGGGGAGAACACTTCTAAAAAGCTCACAGGGAACTTGTGATGGGCCCTCAGCCTCTGTAGCCTACAGAAAGCAGCTCAATTTTAGTGACTCTTTTCTTTCTCCGTTTCTGATCTACAGATGCCCCCCACGCCCATCCCACCTCCCTCCCTCCCATCCCCACAGGAATGGGGCTTGAACACGGGTCTTCTCTTGCCAGCTGGTACTCTACCGCTTGGGCCATGCCCATAGTCCTTTACATGAGCTATTTTCCAGGTAGGCCTTGCTCTCTGCTAGGCTGGCCGGGGTGGGGACCGCCTCCTGTGCTTTCCTGTGTTGCAGAGGACGACAGGCAGGTCTCTGTGCACACAGCCATCATGCGTGCCCTGTAGCTGAGCCATGCCCAGACATTGTTTCAGCTTGACTTTCCTTTTGCCTTGGCTACCTTTTTTTTCTTAAGTTTTTTTTTTTTGTGTGAAAATACCGTACAGAGGGGTTACAAGTACATGGGCAAGGTAATGAGTACATTTCTTATCAAGCATTGTAGCCTCCTCCTTTGTTTCCCCTCCCCATCCCTTCCCATCTCCCCTACCCCCCTTGCATCTCCCCCCCACCAGACAAAGTTGTAAAGTTCATTTTTGGACATAATGTCTTGTACATCTCATTGTTGCAATGGGTCCACCTGTATCCCCATTTAAACAATTGGTTTTTTCCCCTTCCCCTCCACAAATTATACCAACATCAAATACAGTGAAAACAGGGGTTATACTGTTGGGGAGGGACATACAAAACAACAAAGAAATCATCTTATAAATATGTTAGAAAGAATAGCAAGAAAGAAAAACCACTTGAGTCCTTATCTTGGGGTTCATTTCACCTAACATCAACTTATCTGACCATTTCTGCTTGACTCAGACATATACTAGTTATTGCAAATAAGGGAAACCATGGGACCTATGTTTCTTTGGGCCTGGCTTACTTCACTTCATGTAATTTTTTCCAAGCCTTTCCATTTCCTAACAAATGGGGCAATGTCATTCTTTCTGATGGAGGTATAGAATTCCATTGTGTATATATACCACATTTTCTTAATCCATTCATCTACTGAGGTCGGTATCTGGGTTGGTTCAATATCTTAGCTATGGTAAATAATGCTGCAGTAAACATAGTTGTGCTGGTAGCTTTAGTGTGGTCTTGTTTGTGATAATTTGGGTAAATGCCCAAAAGTGGGATTGCTGGGTCATAGGGGAGCTCTATGTGGAGTCTTTTGAGAAACCTCCATACTACTTTCCAAAGTGGTTGAACAAGTTTACATTCCCACCAACAATGCAGTAAGGTTCCCTTCTGTCCACATCCCCTCCAGCATCTGTTGTTATTAGAGTTCTTGATTATAGCCATTCTAACTTGGGTGAGGTGGTATCTCACTGTTGTTTTGATTTGCATTTCTTTTATGGCTAGGGAGGTTGAGCATTTCTGCATGTGTCTATTGGCCATCCTTCTTTCCTCTTCAGAGAAGTTGCTCTTTAAGCCTTTAGCCCACTTATTTATTGGGCAGTTGTTTCTTTGAAGATTTGTTGTTGGGGGATTTAATTTTTTGAATTCCAAGTATATTTTAGATATGAGACCCTTGTCTGTTGTATGGCTAGTGAAGATCTTCTCCCAATCCGTGGGCTTTCTATTGATCTTGCTAGCTATGTCCTTTGCCATGCAGAAGCTCTGCAACTTCATGCAATCCTATTTGTCCAATGTTTCTTTGATTTGTTGTGTTTCTGGGTCTCTATTAAGAAAATTTCGGCCTGTGCCATGCCTTGGCTATCTTAAAGCCCTGATCTACTTCATCTTTACCTCCCAGGAGCTAGGGTTATAGGCTTAAGTTACCGAGCCTGGATTACTATATCTTTTTGGGTGTGTGACTAGGCAGACCTGTGAACAACATAAATGGGCAGGGGCTCAGAGTGGTGGCGTTCTAACGCACAAGGGTTCCACAGACCTTGGTGATGATTCAACCACCACCATCCAGTTGATGGGCATCCTCATGTCATGAATTCCACCATCTCACTGCTCCTTGGCTTTCCCATAGGAATAAGCCAAAGTAGGGACCTGGATGGCACATAAGTCAAGTTTGCTACAGCTCAGCCATTCAACAAAGCAGATGCTTGAAAAAGAAGAGGCTGAAATCGACGATGGGGATATTGACTTCGCGTTATTACGGGCATTCCCCATTCCTTGGGCTGTAGAATTCTGTGATGTTACCTCGTGGACTGTGCATATACGCATTCAGTCGGAGCCGAGGTGTGGGCAGAGGAGAGCCGCTATGTCACTGCGGGAGTAGTCGCACACATCACCTAATTTTTATTTTTATGTTGGCAACTTCCTTGTCTTTGCAAGGTCATGAGAATGGCAAGGTCTGAAAAGCCTGAAAACACAGCTCTGGCCTCATGCCTGGTTTTCTCCCTCCGCCTCCTCCCTTCCCATCTATGGGATGTGTGTGATGACTCCGCAATACAGGATGCAAACGCAAATTGACGGCTTTGTTTAGTGAGGGCTTGGCTGTAACTGTAGCTTTGCACTAGCGACGGTTTGCGTTAGGGCGGCGACGCTGGCGGTGCGTGTCCTGCTTAGCTCCATCCAATCACTGTCTACCACCAGCTCCTTCCCCGTTAGCTTTGGAAATGGAAAAGCTCCTCTCTCCAAGGCAGTTTTTGAACACATCAGAAAACTCACAGAAGTTGGAGCTATACTTCCTGCCCTCACGATGCTGCCCATTGGGGAAATGAGACCTTTTCATAGCGGAAGAATATTCCCTAACTTTGCAGAGTGATTTTGAGATGCGAAAATCCTAGCAGCAAATTCTCCCTGTCTACTAGGCATTGCCACCACCAGCCAGGACCTGGCTGCGTAAAGGTGTGGATCAATGGCACAAAGGAAAATCCGAGGCAGAGAGAGCCTGAGCATCATCAGGAGAGGCTCCCAGAAGGAAAGTGATTGTGGCTGTGGTTGTGTTGCGGCCGCAGTGAAAAGGAAGGAGGCTTCCTTCATTCCTCTGTCTCACACAGCATTAACCTGCCTGGTCCCGGAAGCCTCAGCTGCTCTTGCTAATGGGGAACTTGATTCTTGCTGCTTCTAAGAAATGGACCATGGCCAAGATTCCACATCCTACTCCTGCTGGGGCTTATGAGGAGGTCCATTAGCTCCGGTACACTTGTCACAGGCGTTAGGTTTGGTAGAGAAAAGAAGAGATGCAAAGAAGAAGGCAAAAGACCGCAGAGGATTCTGGGAGGAGAGGGGCCACGGTAGGGTGCTGCCCTTGGCTACCTGCTTGCCACACCTCTGTCTTTGCTGTGCTTCTGGGACAGTGTTTGCCTTGACCTTCTTCCTGCCCTGAACCTGGGAGGAGGCAGCCTTTCTCCTGAGGAGCATTTTAGGCAAGCACTCAGCATGCGGTGCCCAGACAGGCCTTACCCTGGGATGGCTTGTTTATCTGCATCCTTTCCTGTATCTCCTCTCTACTCATTTTTTTTCTTTCTCCTCTGTGCTGGGCATCAAGGATAAGAGAGGAGACAGACGATAAAGAAGGCAATGCACAGAAGGCAGCCTGTGCATACTTATGCCAAGTTTTCCTCTTGGGTGTTTGTTGTTCTACTGAGAAAAATGGCTCCTCCTGTGAACAGCTTCAAGGTCGTGGCCGCTAAGCATTATGGTAGGAGACTGACATTTACTTTCTACCTTTTTGGTACTCCTGGGGTTGAACTCAAAGCCTCATGCCCACGAAGGCAGCCCCTCTACCATTTTAGTCATATCCCCATCTCTTCTCTGCTTTCCTTATTTTTCAGATGCTATTCTTGGGCCAGTCTTCCTGCCTATGTCTCTCCAAGGACAGGCATGTCCCCTGTGCCTGGCTTGTTTGTTAAGATAGAATCTCCTACTAACTTTTTTTTTCTCCTGGGCTAGCACTGAAGTGTGATCTTCTCCATCTCTTCCTGTGGAGTAGCTGGGATTATACACATGCACTACCACATCTGGCTGAGTCTGCCTTTTATTTAAAAGAGTCCCCGGCTTTTGTTTCATTTTTCTGAGGTGTTTAGAGTTTACTTACTTGGCATACAAACCTGATGGGAAGAGATAAATCAAAAGAAAGAGGAAGGCAGAGACCAAGAGCTTGGTGTCCTTGCTGATAGGTCAACTGTGTCCCGATGACTTTCCCTGGAGGTTTCTACCCTGCCCATCCCCAGTGTGGTGACGGGAGAGTCGAGGAGAGTTCAGCTAGCCTTCCCTAAATTGAGAATGAGAACTGAACCCCTTCTCAGAGCAAGGACATAGTTTGGCCATGATGAACCAATGCCTTATCGTTGTAACCACAAGAAACCGGACACTCAAAGTAGGCATGTGGAGGGGTTTTATGGAGGGCAAGGGGAGGCTGAGCGCAGAGCATGTGAAACTCAAGGTGCGGGCAGCGGAGCTGCGTCTCGGGCCACAGACTAGGGCCGGGCAGGGAGGGGTGCACCTGGCATCCGCAGTCCCCGTGTGGCTGTCAGCCTGCCGGCTCCCGGGGCCTTGCCGACTCCCAGGACAAAAGAGAACTCGTATTCCCACTGGATCTGGGGTCTCTTGGAAAGTATGAATCTGGATCTCTTGGAAAGTATGAAGGGAGGGGAAATGTAACGGGAAGGAAGGCAACACGGAGCAGAAGGACTGAAAGTGCTTTCCACCGTGGTCAGAATGGGCAGGAAGCGCACAAGGTGTCAACCGTCTCTGAAAGGATTGCTCTGGCTGTAACGGTGCTGACCTAGCGCCTGGGTGCTGCCTGCAGTCCCAGCCGCTCCACAGCAGGGGCCTCTCAGAGCCCCTGTCTCCTGGGCCTGCTTCCCCAGACCACAGTGCACGCATCCCACGGCCTGACTGCAGCTGTGGGTGCATCCCAGTTTTTCCTTCAGAACAAACACATTCGAGTTCCCTGCTCATACTCATGTTTTCAGACAGCTTTCCCCTTGAGAGAGCGCCATTAAATATTTCCACTTCCTTAAAGTTGTCCCTTTGGCTAGGGTTGGAGGGAGGTCGCCGCCTCCTAGAGCCTTTTGGGTTTCCCGAAGGGAAGGAGTGACTTTGTAAGAGACTCCAGCGAGGGCTTCCCAGCCCACGGAGCCACGGATCTTTTCCAGGTCCTTCACCTCCCCAGTTATCCGTGCTCTTGGGCCATCATGATGATCCTGGAGCCTCAACTGGCTTTCCCGTTTCACTCCATCCCTTGCTTCTCTTCGTATTTACAAAAGACCAGGCTCAGAGCAAGTGTCTGTTCCCCCCGCCCCTCCGGCTTCCCTGCTTTCTCCCAGGGAAGTGGCAAGGTCTCTTGCCGATTTGTATGGGAGAAAGAGAATGGGACAAAACCAAATGAGAGGCCTTACCAAGCTTTGTTTATTGTTTGCTTACAGCTGGCACGCTATCACCTGATCCAGGCCTCCAGTTCTGGCTTTTTGCTGCTTAACTGGAGGCAAAAGACTTTTGGAGTTGTTTGCCTTGGCTGGCTTTGAACTGAGATCCTCAGATCTCAACCTCCCAAGTAGCTAGGTTACAGGTGTGAGCTACAACCAAGTCAACGCTGACCTTTGATTTCGGACTCAATTTTAGGTGCTCTGCCCTTATTCATGATGGTGAGGCTTGAGGCAAGCCTTTCTAAAGTACAAACTAGAGGGGAAAAGTGAGGTAGGGAAGTTTGCAAGGAACCTGTGAATTCTCAAGAACTACATTAAATTCTTTCCTACTATTTAAATTGATATTTCAACTAACCATATGGCGTAAGTGTTGTTATAGTACCATTTTCTCAATGTGGAGACGGTTTTAGAGAGATCAACTCATATGTTTAAGATTATTCAGCCATACAGCAATGGATCAGAGTTCAAATCTTGCTCTGTAAACAATCCTATGTCCCTCATCTTTCCACAAATGCCTTTGTAGGGTAAGTATATGTCCATTTCATAGCTTCTTAAAGAAATGAACTCTTAGAGTCTTTTTTTTTTTACTGTTAGTCTAATCTAACAGGAAATAGTCCATTTTGTACCTGAAAACCAGTTCTTGCGAATAAGACCATAGGCCTTGACTTGGTGCAGGAAATATTGTGGTTGTGCATTCTCAGGAAACTGACCAGAAGTTTGAAAGATGTCACACTCTGATCAAATGATAGTTGAAAATAAAGGTTCTGGGGAAATACCCAAACACCTTTGCATGCAACTAAATATTTTCCTAATTTCTTTTAAATGCCTGTATAATATTCCATGGCAGAGTGGTTATGTCTTGGGTCACATGAATTCGGGGCAGTAGGAAAGTCAGAAGGAGCAAATTTTTTTCTAAAAAGAGGAGCTGCTTTGTCGTGGGTTGACGCAGACTTTCCCTGACTGTGAGGGGAGAGAGCCACGGCCCTTGGCCACCTTTACCCAGTAGCCTCTGTAACAGCCATCTGCCTCAATCGTGTCGTCTGAGAGAAGGTCAGAGCCTCAGATTCTAGTTCTCTGAAGCCACCCGCAGAAAATATAAACCTCTTGGCCCCGTGAGGTCATGCCTATTTGTAACTTAGACCTGCTGAAGCTTCTAGTAAGTGAAGAAATTGAAAACCTAACCCCATTCCTGAATGCCAGGCATGAGAAGAATGGCCACAATGTGATCCTTTCCCTTGGCAAAGTTTGAAAGAACAGCATGTTCCGACAGGAAACATGATGTTGATTCATCTGATTTTACCTACTTAAGAGAGGCACAGGGGTCATCTTTCCCAAGTTGGAGAAGCTATTGGTCGGAATCATGTTCTAGAACTTGGCCTGTGCGTCTCGTCAAACGATTTCTTATTCTGTTTCAGGTCCAAGATTATCACTGTGCAGAGACCATTAACAATGTTTAATCTGTGACCCTTTATTTACACTTGATGGTAGTGGTGGTGCATCTTTCAGGCTGAAGCAGAATAGTGGACTTGGAGAAGGCAAAGGAACCATGTAACTCTTAACTCCATGACCAGCTCAGAGACCAGAACTTCTTACCACCAAATCCTTAGCACAGCACCTGTTACACCATAGGGGATGCTTGATACATATGTTGCGAATTGAAAACCAGATGAGCAGGGCTTATGCACGAACAGTACTTAGTGTATAGTGGAAAGTATGGCGGAGGAGGGAGTGAGGTTGGGGCCTGGGCCCTCCTCTGATTTTTCAGCTTTCCACATTAGCCATTTCCCAAGAGATCATTTTACTATGGTTCTCCCAGAAAGAGGAGTGACTAAAGAAGAGACAGTGGGCAGATGGAACATGAAGAGAAAGCAGAGGGAAGGGATATCACTACACTCTGTGGGGATAATGGAACCTGACAATCGGCAGCGCTCTGAGCTCTGGCTGGAAGCCCCAGGAGGCTGAGTAACAGATGACCTGGTTGACCTTGATTATTGACCAGGCTATTACAATGGAATGGCCGAGGCCCCATAACTTAGCCACAGAGAGTCTCTGTGTAGTAAGGGAGTGGAACACTATACAGGTGGGTTCGTTTTGTTTTGTTTCGTTTTTGTTTTTTCCCCTGAGAATATAGAAAGCTCTTTGTCAAAATGAAGACATCTTAGTGGTACATTTGCCTAAAAGAAACTAGATTCATGAATTCTGCTTTCTGCTTTTTAGTGGAACAAGTCAAATAAGCCAGGGAAAAGAGAGTCTCCATTTCCCTTCTATAAAACCAAGTTGGCCAATTCATATTTCTCCTTTCTCTGGCCTCTTCTGTGATAAACGATCACCAGAAAGTCTCCTTAGGCTGAGAAGAAGGAGAATCCTTTGCAAATGAAGGTACTTGAACCATATTTTCTGGGAAACTAAATAGGAGATGACTCAGGATTTTGTCAGGGTATTTCTGTACTAGTTTGCCATTAAGCTGCGGAGCTCCCTTCTGAAGCTATTAATAATCCAAATTACACTTACTGCTTCTAAATTAGGGAACCCGGGGATGAATCCCCAGACAGACAAATGTCAAAATTGCCTTTGGATCCAGCAAGAGCCGGTCCTCAGAGGTTGCTCTTGGCTAGAAGGTGTGAGGAGGAAGCAGCGGCCTCCTTGCAACTTGACCTGCAGAGACCATCTGGGTGACATGAGTCATCCCGGGCCCTATCTGAGCCCTCATCTCAGCACCTTGTTTGTGGACAGGCAGAGTTGGGCAATTGTTCCGGGCAGAGACTCTGGAGCCAGACTCCCCGGATGAGCTAATTAACTATTCTGTTCCTTTGTTTTCTCATCTGGCAAGGGGGCGGGCACCTGCTTCATGGCATTGTGCTACAGATGAAATGTGTTCATGTATGTTAAGCATGTAGAACCATGGTTGGAATATTTGGTAAGTGTTCAGTATTATTATGTGGCTTGAGTTTATGCCTTTAGTACAGTATGAATCTGTGATCTGAGAAACTTGGTGCTAAGGCAAATATTTTCCAGAGTGGCAAGCAATTTGAAAATGAAACGAGGATAATCACTTCAGTTACTACTTTTACCTAATATTTGGTTCCTTGCATACACATTTTCCTCTCCTCTTCCTCCTCCTCCTTATAATAATAATAATAATAATAATAATAATAATAATAATAATAATAATAATAGGTAGTTGGGCACTGGTGGCTCACACCTGTAATCCTAGCTAGATAGGAAGCTGAGATCTGAGGATCACACTTTGAAGCCAGTCCAGGGAGAAAAGTCTGTCAGACTCTTATCTCCAATTAACCATCAAAAAGCAGGAAGTGGCTCCAGTGGAAGTGCACTAGCCTTGAGCAAAACAGCTCAGAGACAGCACCTAGGCCCTGAGTTCAAGCCTTAGGACCAGCAGAAAACACCAACAAGGTTAATACAGAGATTGAACATACAGAGAAATGATCACTCTTTAATGTTGCCAGATAATCCACTATCTTTCCATAGTATATTTTTTTCTGAGAAGAAAATAAAAATAATTAGAGCTCTTTCTATTGCGGATCCTACGTACCTTCTACTCTAGGTACCAACTGTCATCTAATAAAAGTTCTGCAGAGAAAGGGAAAACAGACATCCTTAATGATCCACTTACACTGACCTCATACAGCCTAACACAAGGTGCAGAATAGCATTGTGCTGTAATGCAGATGCCTTAGCAATACTGACATACCATTGTATTTGCTGGTTTCCCACTTCAAGAATTGTCTCTGTTTTAGCCCATCTCAAAGGATATTCTTCCATGTGCCTGACTTAAATAAGCTAATGTCCCTTCCAAAGGAGGATAGGGTGTGTGTGGGGTGTGTGTGTGTGTGTGTGTATGTGTGTGTGCGTGTGTGTGCGTGCACATGCATAAATGAAAATATTAGGTAAAAATGTAACTGCAATAGTGATTTGGTGCTTTGGAATAAATGTTGATGTCCTTTAACAGTGCATGTTGATGCCACCATCAACCATTTTTAAAAAAGTGTTCATCTATTTTAACCAGAAAATATCTCAAGGGCCTGAGTGCTAAAATGACCCCAAAACCAATTCTAATTTCAAGGCTCCAAGAAAGTCTCATGTAGAATAACTCAAAAAGAAATGTAGGGCCAGCTGGGGAGGCTTGGGGGATGGGTGAGCGTGATTTGAATGAGAATGAAAGGAAAACTTTGCAAGGCTGACACAGGGCCCTCAACCAATTTAACAGCAGAATTGACTTCAGGCTCCATATGTTGCCTTGCTTTAAAGTAAATGATGCAGTGCTCCTCATCACTGAACGACCTTCTGCTGATGAATTATCTTCCACAATTTGATCCAGCCTATCCTTTTCCTCCAGAATACTTTCTTTCTTTCTTTCTTTCCTTCCTTCCTTCTTTCTTTCTTTCTTTTTCTTGCTTGCTTGCTTTCTCTTTCTTTTTTTCTTTCCTTCTTTCTTTCCTTCCTTTCCTTCCTCCCTCCTTTCCTTCCTTCCCTCCCTCCCTCCCTCCTTCTTTCCTTCCCTCCCTCCCTCCCTCCTTCCTTCTTTCCTTCCTTCCTTCCCTTCCCTCCCTCCTTCCCTCCCTCCCTCCTTTCTTCCCTCCCTCTCTTCCTTCCTTCCTTCCTTCCTTCCTTCCTTCCTTCCTTCCTTCCTTCCTTCCTTCCTTCCTTCGTTCCTTCCTTCTTTTCTGGTCTCATGGAGTTCCAGGCTACTGACCCACATAACAAAGCAAAACTAGAACTAGTTGGAATTCTCACTGGTGACACAGAGCCCAGGGACAGTTTGAAGTGCTCCTTCAGGGGTTTTCGACAGTGCTAGTTCGTGTTCTACTTTCCAGGTCTAAAACCCAAGTTCCAAATTGTCTCTGAACCTTGAAGCGTATTTATTACACTGCTTGAGACTTCCTCCCAAAGCACTCATCCTCAGCCTTGGTTCCTGTGTTTACCCCTAGCCTACAGCCCTTCCTGTGTGATGGATGGCAGGAGTGATGCCAGTCCTCATGCAGTCCCAGGGCTGCTTCATGTGGGTGGTCCCGGCTGCCTCCCTCCTCATCCTCTGACAAGTCACCTCAGCCTGCATTCTGTCCCAGACTCTTCAGACCAAGGGACTGTGAATCTGAAAGTCTGGGAGGGGGAGGAGTATTGGCAAAGGCTATGGTGTGGGGGGAGGGGAGATAATCTCTTAATCCTGGATCTGTCGCTCCAATCTTGCTTTCTCACCCAGATTAGTTTTAATCTTGTCTTCCTCCACAAATTGGTGTTTGAGTAGTATGCATTTTCTTTTCTAAAAAGAAACAGCTTGACAAATAAAGGTTATGTACACTCAAGGCACACAGTGTGACGATTTAAATTATGCATACCTTGTAGAATGATTACAACAATCAAATTAAGTACCACATCCATCACCACCTGTGCTGTGC
Organism: Dipodomys merriami; assembly: GCF_024711535.1. Taxonomy (NCBI): domain Eukaryota; kingdom Metazoa; phylum Chordata; class Mammalia; order Rodentia; family Heteromyidae; genus Dipodomys; species Dipodomys merriami. The sequence continues at coordinate 2,542,793 of NW_027206313.1, read as the reverse complement.
TTTAGGCTGCAGGATTTGCTCATCTTATAAAAGAAAGTTTATGCCTGGTACGATTTGGGTAAATGTCTCCCAAAGGCCTATGTGTTAAAAGCTGTATTGTCAAACCATGGCTACTCAGGAGGCTGAGATCTGAGGATTGAGATTTGAAGCCAGCCAGGGCAGGAAAGTACATGAGACATCTCCAATTAACCAGCAAAGAGCTGTAGCTCAAGTGGCAGAGCACCAGCCTTGAGCAAAAAAGCTAAGAGACAGCACCCAAGCTCTGAATTCAAACCCCAGTACTGGCAAGAAAAAAATCCATGACAGCCTGTGACTATTTTAAGTTTCTTTACTAACTTTTTTTCCAGTTCTGTGGCTTAAACTCAGAGCCTCGGTGCCTGTCTCTGAGCCTCTTTTTCTTCAAGGCTAATGCTCTACCATTTGAGCCACAGCGTCACGTCTGGCTTTTTGTGAGTAGGTTTATTGGAGATAAGAGTCTCATGGACTTTCCTGCCCAGACTGGCTTTGAACTGCGATCCTCAGATGACAGGCATGAGCCAGCAGCTCCAGTTCAAGTTTCTTTTTTATTGTGTGAACTTCACATTGCTATATTAGTATGTGTGCAGAACAATTCCTTCCGCCTCTTTCAGGATGATCCCTTTCTCCTTGCGCTTTATTAGACCTCCTTGGTCCAGGTCTAAGCAGAGCTGATGCCTGCCCACTGCTTCTCTGAAGGAGACTCACACTCCGAGACCCCAGGGAAAGCAGCAAGCAAGCAAGCTGTGAACCAGGGGAAGGATGCGGCCTTCCCTAGCGCCTCTGCCCTGCCCTCCTTTGTCCCCTCAGGGGCGGCTGGCCTCTCCGTGTGCTCACTCCCAGCCGGGCCAGGCTGCTGTCACCCTGGCTCCTCTGCTGGCTTTCCCCAGTTCCCCCACCTGGCACATGTCTTCTTCCTCTCGATTCTCAGCCTACACCAGCCCTAGATCCCCGTCTAGTTGCACAGACGGCTGGCAGGCCTGCGTGTTCTAACTTTGCAGCTGGCTGTCTATTGAAAAGCTGTCTCTGCGGCTGTCACACCCTCCAGGTATTTTTAAGCTGTGGGTATAACCCACTGGGTAACGTCAAGTTTCAGTTTGTTTGTTTTTAACTGGTAGCAATACTGGGGCTTGAAGTGAGGGTTTCCTGCTTTCTAGGAAGGTGTTCTACCTGTGGGGACCGTGTCGCCAGCCCTTTGGCCCTGATGGTTTTTGAGATAGGGTGGCACATTTTTTGTCCAGGACAGGCTGGAGCGTGACCTTCCCATTGATAACTGCAGCGCCGTGGGATGAGAGGCAGGACCGTCACATTCATCTCTTCCTGTTGAGATCTGAGTCTCACCAGCTTCTTGTGAGTGCGGGCCTGGCAGTATGATCCTTCTCGTCTCCACCTTCGGAGTAGCTAGGGTAGCATATGTGAGCAACCAGTGCCAGGCCAAATTTCAGGAATCTAGAGGAAATTTCTCCATTGAATCAGTTCTGTATGGTTTGGGGAGAACTTTGGATTTAAATTTTTTTGCAACTAGGGTAAGAGAAAAATATTTTTAAATAAACCTCTCCCCTCTCCACAAAACTAGACAGAGTAGATTTTGTTGTTTATTGTTCAGAATTGTAGATGATAGTGCTATGTAAATTTCAAGGAAGTCGAGGCTGGTCTCCTGGCCTGTGTCTCTTGTCTGAAATCCTAACAGCAGTGAATATCTCTGACACGGCTATAGTAACCCTGGGTAGCAGGTTTCGTGCATAAAGCTTTTGCTCATGGCTGTGCAAGGTGCATTATGGGAAGCCGGAGGACTGGCTGGATCCCTTCCCAAATGCCTTGGGTCTAGCAGCAGCCCTGTTTTGCTTGCAGTCTCTCCTGCCTTGTTCTCCAAGACCGGGGAACATGCCATTGTTTTGTCATCTCACATTTCCAGAGGTTCCTGATAGGGACCAGAACTTGTTTGTGTCTTGAAATGTTTTACACTCCTTCCCTGGGAAGGAGATTTATATAACATTCGTATTTGTCTGATCCCGTGAAGCCAAACAGGCCAGCACGTCCAAGCGCTGTCTTCCATGACACGATGGGAGGTATACGGAGCCCATCTGGAGCTTTTCTGTAGACATGGGTGGGTATTGTCAAAAGAGGCCAGGAGCCAAAAAGGAAGTGTGAATACTTCTGGGTTGGAGGTGGAGCTTGAGGAGCAAGTTAAGTCTAACCCTGGTTATGACCACAGGGCCGGGTAGGAGAACCGAGCCGAGGGCTTGGGAGAGGCTCTGACACACTGGAAGGGAGGAGAAACACTTCTTCCCGCGTGGATGGCGATGCGTACACTGGACTCTGTACACCGAGGAATGCCTGTAAGCCATGTAGAAAGACACTGTCCATTCTCACGCTGCTTCACAAATCATGGCATCGGTATAACTTTGCCAGAGTCAGCAGAGCAAAATATCCTCATCTTGATAGTGTCGCAGATACTTTCGAGGGGCTTGTGATTCCAGTCACAGTGGTCAGGGTTGGGGAGGTGACTTCACCAGGTTTTCTCCAGGTGCTGGCTGTGTGCAAGATGGAGCTGGTCCTCTGGATGGTTCCAGAAAGATCCCTGGGTGAGATGGACATGGAGGAGGCATGGGGAGGGAACAAGGGGGGCAGGCTGAAGGACAGCAAACGAAACACCCCAAATAACAGGAGGACATGCCCGTGATTTGCCTTGAACTGTGCTAGAAATTCATTTGACATTTCAGTGAGATGCTCCTGCTCCGAAATTATAGAGTTCCCCGTGGCTTTTCTGTCTTTTTCTCATTGCATATATCTAAAGAATTCTGATTTAGAGTGAAGACAGAACCTGAAAATCACAATTCCTTCCTTCCTTCCTTCCTTCCTTCCTTCCTTCCTTCCTTCCTTCCTTCCTTCCTTCCTTCCTTCCTTCCTTCCCTCCTTCCTTCCTTCCCTCCTTCCTTCCTTCCTTCCTTTCTTTTTTATTATCTGTGTATCTTCTAGCCTATTTGTTTACATCTAAAAAAGTCACCTGTACAAATAGGAAAGTAGTACTCATCTTACTGGTGGGGGGGGGCGTATGAGATGGTATTGGAGAATTCTTAATTGTTGGGTATAATAAGGGTAAATTATGTATTGCTCGCTGTTGATTATGTTGCTTCAGTTACAGAAGGACACAGATGTACAGACTATGTTTGTTTTGTAAAATCCAGGAGAGAACCACTCTACTTCTTTGTCTGTTTGGAAGCTTCTATAATGAAAGACTTAGAGCAAACCTGTTCCTTATTTATCTCCCAGGACTGCTATGAGGATCAGGTGAGGAGCTAGGTAGAAAGTGGTTCCTGAGTGACAAAGCACTTCATGACTGTGGGCTGTTGTCCTTTTCTCTGTTCCCAAGCAAAGCAAAAAGATAAGCCAGCCCTGCTCTGGTCTAGCCGGGCACTGTGACCTCTCCCTGTTCTAAGTTGTTAGGGATATATGGGGGAAACTGGACAGAGTAGGAGAGTCAGAAGCCCAGAGAAGTTGAAGTTTTAAATACAGTGGATGCTGAAAAGGTGATACTTGAGGGAAAAATGAAGGTGGTAAGAGTCTAGGAATGAAACTTCTGGGGTAAAGGTCCTTGTGTTTGAGAGCTCTAACCTAGAGTAATGCTAGGAAGTGGCCTGGAAGATGGGGATGGAGATGTGTGGGGACAAAAAGGACTTGGTGACTATTCAGGGACTTGGGCTTTTAACTGAAGAAGAGAACGCTTGAGGTTAGAGGAATGATGGTCTAACACATGATTAGGAAGAGCATGAGGTTTATCATTGGCTAGTGCGGTCAAGGGAAGAAGCCAAGAGCTGTTTCAACAACCTGCAATCAGATGGTGGCGGCTGGGACCAATCTAGGAACGAATGGCAGTGAGAGGTGTGGTCAGATTCTGGGGGATGTGGAGATAGAACCTGCTGGGAATTCCTCGTGGGTTGAACATGCCTTTCAACAGAGCAAGAAGTGACCCTAACATCGCTTGCTCTGCTCTAGAAGGAGAGAGCAGCCAGCGACAGAGAGGACCATTCGAAGGAGGACAAGGAGAAGGCATCATATGGAGACCGAGAGAGGCAGGGTCACTGCTGGATCATTGCTATGCAGAAGGTGGAGCCTTAGCACCCTTCGGAGTTGAGCCTGGGGGAGTGGGAAACGAGGGATCTAGAATGACCCGTGAGGTTTCTAGGATCAGCTTCTGCTGAGCAAAAGTCAGATGTTTAAAGAATTAACTTGTGGCTATTAGATTTTACTGACATCTACAATTGTTGCCAAAGATTGCAAGGATTAGAAAGTAAGAAGTAGAACCGGGCACCGGTGGCTCACACCTGTAATCCTAGCTTCTCAGTAGGCTGATATCTGAGGATCATTGTTTGAAGCCAGCCTGGACACAGATAAATTTGAGAGACTCTCTAATTAAGCGACAAAAAACCAGAAGTAGATCTGTGGCTCAAGTGATCGAGCATCAACCTTGAGTAAAAAAGTGCCTGGGCCCTGAGTTCAAGGCCATGACCAGAACAACAACCCTGGCTGGAGTTGATATTCAGTGGTTCCACCTGCAGCTAGTAGCATTTCCTCAAATACATGTTTGTTCTGAAAATGTATACCTCCTGGATTATTTCTTATGTCAGACACATTAGATTAATTGGTGCAAAACAGGAAGCAACTGTTAGTTACATCTCAAACGACTTCATTTCTAGCTAATAATCCAATTTCCCCACATTCCATCCATCATTGCTTCAACATTTTACATATGTGATGATGAAAGAATGTTATTAATTTATTACTGTTGGGATAGTTGTTGTAGTCATGATTTGAAGCTGTATTAACCTCCATTATCAGAATCTTTGGAGAATACGGTCTCTCAGCTCATAGAGCTTTCTGATAGAATGGAAAATCCCCAACATATTTTCCAGTTTCCTAAATGGTATCCTAGAGAATATGAGCAATCTGTGAGATGTAAACAAATACCTTGTCAAAAGAGAAGAAAGAGGAAAATGAGAAAGAAGCAAAGAACGCTGAGTTGAGAGAGATTTTCCACGCTCAAATTAATTTGAGGAGTATATTTAATTGCCATACCGGGCAGTAGTAGAACACTAGCCTTGAGCAGAAGAGCTCTGGGACAGTGCCAATCAAGCCCCATGTTCGATTTTTTTTAAAGTTTTCTGATATTTACTAAAAAAAAAAGACTTCAAGCCATTTTACCAATCTTGTCATTAGTATAGTATATTGAGTTTGTTGTTCTAAAAGAACCAGTTCGGCTAAGGAAAGCCAATCACCTGTTTCTCTCTGCGCTAACATCCCAAGCAACACAAAACTTCGGTGCCCCCGAAAGGTGTAAGCATGTCTCTCCACCGGCTAGCCAGCCAGCAATTCTGCAGTGGACACCAGCAGGTGTCCTCTAAGTCAATCTGATTCTGGTACCGTCTACGTGAAGTTAGCATCTGACCCCGCCGACCTCAGCCCCAGAGCTGCTTCTTGCCTTTCCCGTGCCAGTCAAATGCTCCAGATTGTTTTAAACTTACGACCAACTACAAATCAGAGTTCCCACCATCCTCTCCCCTACGATCAATTTGTTCAAGCAACCCACAGAAGTCTTGGGAGTACTGACACTTGTCTATAATAAAGGATCTTCTAGTAGTATAACAAAGGATAGACAAGAAGCCAAGTGTTGAGTGGGTGTGTTGAGCTGAGGTGTGCTGGGTTCTGATGCTCTCTCCAGGCACCTGTCCCCTAGCACCTTCTGCTGCCCAGAAGTTCTGCCAACCCCGCCCTTTGGGTTTTTATGGAGAGCTCACTGCATAGACATGATTGCTAATAGACTGGTGGAGAAACCCAGCAAGGCCCATGTATTCAGAACCTTCCAGACATCACTCTGATCTCCGGGGGGTAGGGTCAGAACCCGTCTGGAGCCAGGAGGGTCTTAGGATCTACTCTCAGACAAGAGCGATCAGAGAGCTTCTTTATGGTCAAATTCAAGGTAGAAAGGAGAAGGAAGGTGTGAATTTTGATGACCACACTGGGGAGGAAAACACAAACCAAAACATATATACATATAGATAGATACATAATAGATCATACATATCACAGGATGGGAAAATGCCTATGCAACTTAATACCAATTATGCTAGGTACCTAATTTGCAAAGGACAAAACAGAAATGTGAATATTATGTACCTGCACAATATATCACCCAGAAGTCTTCTGATTGAAAAGATTTCCTATTATTACTTTTCATAGGATATCTCCTCTCAATGGCCAAGGTGCTTTGTAAACATCCTTCCCATTAATCATATCTCCCAAGGAAAGAAATAGGTTGCAACACATCATTGCCCTCATTTCACAAAGACAGAGAAATAAGTTGCAGAAGCAAAGCCATTTGTTCAAGGTTACCTAGGGTCCCACGGTGCTCGTAGTTTGGAAAGAGAGAGGCTTGGCTTCCAGCCAGCCTAGAGAATCTGTTCCCTCCAATTTAAGGTTTTACTCAAAGTACAAGAGAGCAAGCAATTTAATATCTGGGGTCACCAACATATCAAGCATGGGATGGATGGTAGAGAAGTATTAATATGCAAATAGATGAATATAAAATAGCTTGTCTCCCACGCAGTGCCTACCACTCAGAAAAATTTATGTCTATGAAAAGAGATACAATTGTAAAGGATAGCGTGTTGCTTGGTGAGTTATTTCCATTAACATACCAACGAGCACATGTAGCTAACTTACACTTTTAGGAATGATCCTTGGGGTTTGGGGAGAAGGCAGGAGAGGCCGAATGCCTCTTGAGGTATATTACTAAAACACTTTCCCCAAGTACTATGTTTCTAAAAGGACTTACATTTCTAAGGAAATATAAATGGCTAATGGCGAAAAGAGAATCCCACACCACCTCAGTAATGAACTCTGCCTTGTGTTTTTCTTTCTCTTGCATTGAAAGCGTTATTAGAACTGACCCCGTGTCTCTCTGGAACCCTGGGAGGGACTGGAGAGGGGAATGGACCTGGGGTGCCAATTACTTGAAATCACGGGCAGCTGGAGGCCACTTCCGAGGTACGGATGGAAATGGAGGCCTGCCTTGTTTTCCCCGGTGCTCCATGTGCCCTTTGCTGCCTCTTTCCTGCTCAGTGAAAGATCATGAGCAAACACCCATGTGCTCACAGGAAGCTTCTTTAGGGCTCCACTCATCCTGCCATCAAAGTCCAACTGGCTGGCGGGACTTTGGCCACATGAGATACACACTGCACAACATCCGGGATCCGTGTCTGGTGTTTCTTGGATCCACTGGCTTTTGTTGGATTGTAACTGATGGTCAGCACGATTAACTTATAAACAGAGTTTGATTCATGTCTCTTCTTGTTGGCTGTTTTCCTTTGTGCTTTTTTTTTCTCTCTGTGCAGAGACACACAAAGAACATCTGCAGTTTCTCTCCACAGCTTAACGTTTTTCGTGAAAATCATCTAGTGCCCTTGGCAATGAGGAGACTTCAGTGTGGACTTCCCATCCATGATACGTAGAGCCATGGTGAGTACCATGCACCAGCCCCAGCCCCAAACAGCACTTTGAGAAAGACTCACATTTCTCTGCTAATTGCTTCCCATTCCTAAGCTGGCTTCTTATACCCAGCCTCATTAAAACCATCTTTAGAGTTACAATACTGAAAGTCCTTTAGAGTCTAAATCAGGTGTGTTTCCACATTCCCACCTAAGTCTTCTATCTTTTCCAATAGATCTGGTAGAATATAGGCATGAAATGATGATGATGATGGTGATGGTGATGATGATGATGATGATGATGATGATGATGATGATGATGATGACAATGATGATAAATTACTACATTGGAGGAACATAGTTTATAATATTTAGTGGAAAGATACGGGCTTTGTAGCAAACAGATCAAGATGTGAACTCTTCTCAATATTTACAAGCCGTGCCCAGCGTCGCCTCTCATAGTCTACTTTCTGTCATTCTCCAAAGGGTGGCTGGACCAGCTCCCAGCTTACTGATCTGTAGGAGGAGGAACTAGTGTCAGGGGAGCAATCATCATGGAGAGCTCAGGACGGTGCCCTGCTCCTGTGGGTTCTTTTTCCTCTCATGTTTTCCTTAGACTCTCTTTCTGTGATCTCCATCACCTCTTTGCACTTATTCTAGGGACTAGAATTCACTGTGGAAAAGAAAATTCTTGCCCTTATTTTAGAGATGGCGACAAAAAGTAAGTTCAAGGAAAGAAACACAAATAAATGTGCAATACCAGATAATGGTATGCACTAAGAATAGCCAACAGGACGCACTGAGGAGAGGGGGGAGGGAGCTGGGACGGGAGAGGGGAAGCTGCTAACAGTGAGAAGGTAGAAAAGGAGCGACATCCATCCATGTATTGTGTCTCTGGACGACTGTTGTCTTTGACGATGCTTAGTGTAGCCAGCCTTCCTGTTTCTCCAGCTATGGGATGTGGATGGGAGGCACACAGGTCCGGAGAGGCCCGGTTCTTTAGAGTTGATCTCCTGTGAAAGGAGCCTTGTATCGTCCAAACCACAGTGGCTATTTGTATGAATAAGCACCTCTGGGCTTTTATGATTGAATTTAGCTCATAATTTTCATCTCCGACAAACATCCTTTCATACCTCTGCCCTCATCCTCCAGATGCGATCACCTTGAATCTCCTGAGTCACTGCGGAAGCCTGCCTGGTCTGTGTATATTGATTCTCCCCACCCCACCTCACCTCCGTCCTTCTATCTTAAAGGTTTTTCTATAGCATCATTTTCTGTGCTCAGACTCCTTAGACTGTTCAGGTAGAAACAGCTGCGAAATCTGACCTGGTTGTCAGCTTTAAGAGTGTGAAGGGCAATTGTTTAGACAGCTTCCAGAGGCTTGGCATCCTGACTTGTAGCTAGGAGCTCCTGAGTACCACACTTCCAGGGTCTTAAGGGAGTTGGTACCCTAGAGAATCTCTTCCGGGCCCCTCTGGGCCTCCCTGGGCCAGGATACAGCCTCTTCATTACTTGTTGTGGAATACAGTGTTCCTACCCAGAACACCAACAAGTGAAACTTGTCTCCTCATGTCAGCGCTGTTTTTTTTCTCTTGAAGGAGGTTTATTTCTTCTTTACCATTCTCCTCTTTTACAAAACACAAGACAAATAACCCCTTTTAATTCATAAATTACACAAAACCCACCTCCATGGGTTGTCCTCAACTTCTTTTCTGCTTTTCTATGAACCCAACAGATTCCCAAATTTACCTTCTGAGAACATCTTTTATTATTACCTCACTTACCTTTCAGAGTGTCAGTGATCCTACTGTGTGCTGACTAATGAAGATGTTTTTGAAAATGAAGGACAAAGGGGCTTTGCAGAGACGATTTTTCTCTTCCTTGGTCTTTCTCCATCCCCTTGGTAGCGCAATTATCCTGAAAATGAATGATCAGTGAGAAACACATGGAAGCAGATCCATCTAAAACAATACTCAAAATGGCTATTTGGAAGAGCATTCTTGGTAAACTTCGCTAGAATAGTTCTGAAATATAGGTCAGGGCTGCTATATAGTACCTAGGAGGACACTGTCAGGCATTAAATGCTGCTCATAAAACATTAAGAGGGATTTGGAGTGGTTTTTAAAATTTAGTACAAATGACAAAGTGGAAAACAAGCCAAATGGCAATATAAATTTAATTTCTATATTTAACATTGGGAAAAAAATCACAGAAATCAGCACTGAGGGTGTGGCTCAAGTGGTAGCGTCCCTGCCTAGCCAACATGAAGCTGGTGTTCCAATACCTTTATCCCCCAAAGAAAAAGAATTTACAGAAATCCCTTGGTCAGTGATTGTGGAAAATTTAGGTTTAGGGACATAAATGTTGAAGTTCCAATAGTATTCACTTACTCAAATGAAGTAAAGAATTGCCTAAAATCATCGTATGCATAATGCTATTACCTGATTTTAATACAGTATTAGAATGGATGATTTCAGGTATTTAATCTGTTAATTATTTTCTTTCCTTGATATAACTTCATAAGTTAGAAAGTTTTTCATTTGACCAACTTGTCTTGTTAGAATGAAGTCAACGAGGTTGTATAATGCAATGCTTTATCTTTTATCTTCTCAGTGTGTATAAGATCAGGAGGAAGGGATTTAAAATGTTAGTGATGATAAACTGAGATTCTTTGGAGCAGGAATTGCTTTTTTTAAAAACGCTACTGCATTATTTGCAGAATTAGCATGGAAAATTAGATTGGGAGTAATGACTATTTTAAGAGAAAATACATTTTCAGTGTCTTAGTATGTAAATAGTGATTTGCTAATTGCAAAATTATCCATGTTTATTCAATTTCTCTAAAGAAATTGTATTACATTTTATCAACCTCATTTGTTCTTTTATATGTATGTGAAAATAGTAAAACTCTATTCTGTTCAAAGAATATTTCATCCTTCAGGTTATTTCCGAATCTTGGGTCTTCTCCTGGTTTAGCGTAATTTGAAGATTAGGTCCTGGAAAATATCCATGTTTATGACAGTCACACTCTAACCCAATTCAGTGTCTGTGGCTTCTAGAAGAAAAGGAAGCTAACACCCCTGATGGAGCCGACACGGATTTCAGCTCCACAGGCTTGGGAGGGAGGCAGCGTGAGTGTGTCACAGGGAAGGAGGCAGCGTGAGTGTACACAGGGAGGGAGGCAGTGTGAGTGTTTCACAGGGAAGGAGGCAGTGTGAGTGTGTCACAGGGTTCGGAGGGAGGCAGTGTGAGTGTGTCACAGGCTTGGGAAGGAGGCAGTGTGTGTCACAGGGAAGGAGGCAGTGTGAGTGTGTCACAGGGAAGGAGGCAGTATGAGTGTGTCACAGGGAAGGAGGCAGCGTGAGTGTTTCACAGGGAGGGAGGCAGTGTGAGTGTGTCACAGGGAAGGAGGCAGTGTGAGTGTGTCACAGGGAAGAAGGCAGTGTGAGTGTGTCACAGGGAAAGAGGCAGTGTGAGTGTGTCACAGGGAAGGAGGCAGTGTGAGTGTGTCACAGGGAAGGAGGCAGCGTGAGTGTGTCACAGGGAAGGAGGCAGTGTGAGTGTGTCACAGGGAAGGAGGCATCGTGAGTGTGTCACAGGGAAGGAGGCAGTGTGAGTGTGTCACAGGAGGGAGGCAGCGTGAGTGTGTCACAGGGAGGGAGGCAGTGTGAGTGTGTCACAGGGAGGGAGGCAGCGTGAGTGTGTCACAGGGAAGGAGGCAGTGTGAGTGTGTCACAGGAGGGAGGCAGCGTGAGTGTGTCACAGGGAAGGAGGCAGCGTGAGTGTGTCACAGGGAAGGAGGCAGCGTGAGTGTGTCACAGGGAAGGAGGCAGCGTGAGTGTGTCACAGGGAAGGAGGCAGCGTGAGTGTGTCACAGGGAAGGAGGCAATGTGAGTGTGTCACAGGGAGGGAGGCAGCGTGAGTGTGTCACAGGGAGGGAGGCAGCATGAGTGTGTTACTGGGAAGGAGGCAGTGTGAGTGTGTCACAGGCTTGGGAAGGAGGCAGTGTGAGTGTGTCACAGGCGTGGGAAGGAGGCAGTGTGAGTGTGTCACAGGCGTGGGAAGGAGGCAGTGTGAGTGTGTCACAGGGAGGGAGGCAGCGTGAGTGTGTCACAGGGAGGGAGGCAGTGTGGGTGTGTCACAGGGAGGGAGGCAGTGTGAGTGTGTCACAGGGAAGGAGGCAGTGTGAGTGTGTCACAGGAGGGAGGCAGTGTGAGTGTGTCACAGGGAGGGAGGCAGTGTGGGTGTGTCACAGGGAGGGAGGCAATGTGAGTGTATCACAGGGAAGGAGGCAGTGTGAGTGTGTCACAGGGAGGGAGGCAATGTGAGTGTATCACAGGGAAGGAGGCAGTGTGAGTGTGTCACAGGCGTGGGAAGGAGGCAGTGTGAGTGTGTCACAGGGAGGGAGGCAGTGTGGGTGTGTCACAGGGAAGGAGGCAGTGTGGGTGTGTCACAGGGAAAGAGGCAGTGTGGGTGTGTCACAGGGAGGGAGGCAATGTGAGTGTATCACAGGGAAGGAGGCAGTGTGAGTGTGTCACAGGGAGGGAGGCAATGTGAGTGTATCACAGGGAAGGAGGCAGTGTGAGTGTGTCACAGGCGTGGGAAGGAGGCAGTGTGAGTGTGTCACAGGTGTGGGAAGGAGGCAGTGTGAGTGTGTCACAGGGAAGGAGGCAGCGTGAGTGTGTCACAGGGAGGGAGGCAGAGGCAGTATGAGTGTGTCACAGGGAAGGAGGCAGCGTGAGTGTTTCACAGGGAGGGAGGCAGCGTGAGTGTGTCACAGGGAGGGAGGCAGTGTGAGTGTGTCACAGGTGTGGGAAGGAGGCAGTGTGAGTGTGTCACAGGGAAGGAGGCAGCGTGAGTGTGTCACAGGGAGGGAGGCAGCGTGAGTGTGTCACAGGGAGGGAGGCAGCGTGAGTGTGTCACAGGGAAGGAGGCAGCGTGAGTGTGTCACAGGGAGTGAGGCAGCGTGAGTGTGTCACAGGGAGGGAGGCAGTGTGAGTGTGTCACAGGGAGGGAGGCAGCGTGAGTGTGTCACAGGGAGGGAGGCAGTGTGGGTGTGTCACAGGCTCCTGTCATTTTCTATCAAATGCCACCTGTGTGGAGATTATTTTCTTCTTGAATGTGTCTTTCAACCAAAGAAAGGAAAATGACATGTAACCTGCTTTTAAAAGTCTATAGGCCAACACCAAATATAGTGAAAGCAGGGGTTATACCGTGGGGAAGGGACATACGAAGCAAGATAGAAATCATCTTGTAAATATGTTAGAAACAATTGCATGAAAGGAAAAAAAATTGAACACTTATCTTGGGGTTCATTCCCCTAACATCACCTTATCTGACCTTTTCTGCTTGTCTCAGACATATATGAGTTATTGCAAATAAGGGAAACCATGGGACCTATGTTTCTTTGGGCTTGGCTTACTTCACTTAATATAATTTTTTCCAAGTCTTCCCATTTCCTAACAAATGGGTTGGTATAATTTGTGGAGGGGAATGGAAAAAAAAATTGTTCAACTAGGGATACAGGTGGACCCATTGCAACAATGAGATGTACAAGTCATTATATCAAAAAATGAACTTTAAAACTTTGGTTGGGGGGGAGAATCGGGTGGGGGAGGGGGCATTATGGGAAGGGATAGGAAGGGGAAACAAAGAGGAGGCAACAATGCTTGATAAGAAATGTACTTGTTATCTTGCCATGTAATTGTAACCCCTCTGTATGGTATTCTCACAATAAAAATAAATGAATAATAAAAAATTGTAAATATGTGAATAAAAAATCTATACTGCTCCTTTTATTGCTGTGTCCTCTTCAAAAACAGAGCCCATAATTTAATGCCTCAGCAAAGACCAAGTTGTTTGAATCTGACTTTCTGTTCTTTATGTTTCTGAGAAAGGCAGGCATTGGAGAAATTACAGTGATTACAGATCCAGATCCTGCCCGGAGAAAGGATGAGGTTGGAGGTGTAGCTCAGCAGGTGTCTAGCATCTGTACGGTTAGCTTTGCTCTTCAACCCACAAGGGCTACAGTTAGTAAGAGATGGGAGGGGGGTATTAGAGAGTGAGAGAGGAAGTTGGTAGGGTCATCTGAGCATCTCTTAGTAAAACAATCAAGCTTTTCTTCCTCCACCACAGAGGAATGTGGTGCTTGAAATCACCTGTCGTCTAACGCAGCTGCTTTAGGACGACGTTGCTTGCGTTTTCCATTGACTGGTCCTGCTGCTATTTTGAGTTAATGTTGTGCAGAAACCGGATCTCCTTTGGGATCCCACTGGCTGGCATTAAGGAGGCCAGATCTTGGGCTCGGTGCTGGTGAGTTGCTTTTGCCTCAAGAATTTGACTGCTTCCCATGGGCAACACACGCCAGCCCTCTCGGAGCCCTCACCCTGTGCCTTGTCTCTGTGCGATGGCTGCGGGAGTCCCTGAACCCAGAGGAAAAGCCAGGGGTATTCTCTGTAATAGGAAGGGCAGGTCACCGTGTTCTTACTGACTTCCTGATTCAAGTGAGGAAGAAGGCTTCCGTAGGAGAAGTGTGGATCCTGCCCACTCTGGACTAAGCTCACATTATTCGATGATATCACGTTTATTCTCTTACATGAGCAAACTGGTCATCGGTGTTTCTCTGTCTTCTCGTCCAAACGACCCTTCATAGAAGAATAAACACCTATACCTTAAATGGCCACATCAGAAGGGGATAAATTGGTCACAAGTTCCCTTGGGCTTAGGATGCTGTGAACGCTTGTTCTCCACAGTCAGGGCCGAATGATCGCTTGGCTCTCGAGGTCTTTCTGCTTTTCTGGGACATCACCTGCCTGTGCGCTCTGCTTCCTTCACATGCGTTCAAGCTCTGCGGCCCCTGCGCTCTGCTTCCTCCTCCTCTCAGGCCTCCTCCTCCTAGTCCTGCGCACGCCCTCAGGCCTGCTTCAGAGCCGGTTCCCTAGCAAGTTTTGTTATCTCAGAAACAATCCCCTCTTTAGTTTAACCGTGTCTCTTGTTGCACAAACTTACTAGCTTTGTTTCTGTATTTATAACCTGTTCTCTCCTTCTGGTATCAGTACTGGCATTTGAACTAAGGGTCTTGTGCCTGCTAGGAGGCTCTCGACGGCTAAAACCAAACCAAACCGATACTTCACAGAAAGCCCAGCAACTCAAATTATCCGGGTGAGCTGACGTCATCACAAGCTTCTCTGATTACATAGGTAATCTTTTAAGCTTTGATAATTCCTAAGGTCCTTTTTCGTATATGATTTCCTTTCATTCCTACAACAGCCTTTGTGGGTAGATAAACTGCAGTGTTTTCTGGTATTAACCACCTAAAGGGAATCTGTGCAAACTCCAAAAGTTAAAGGTACAGTCCTGGGCAAGACTGCCCTCATTTTACTATGCCAGGTAAACTTCTGGAGACTCCCATAATCACTGGAGGCAGTAATCTTGGTTCTCAGGAATGTGTATAACTCATAATCTAGCTTCTAAGAAGTGTGAAGGTTACAGTGGCAATGACTATGTGAAATGACCCTGCCTTTCGGGAATCCATCACAGTTCCATAAAAAGAGACTTGAGTCAGAGATTTCCTAAGAAAGGTGTCCTCTGATATTGAAAGCGATGGATTATCAGCCTTGAGTCCAAGAATCTATTGTCTGAAGGGTACACATGCTTCAGACTTGGAAGTGGAGGCACAAGCTAGGCCACTGTCCTGTTTGCTCACCTCTGGAGCAAAGGACAGCACTATGGAATGATGAAACCAGCAATACATGGACATCCTAGTTCGGGATCATTAATATCATGATCAGAGCATTTGTTATTGAAAGGTATTTATCTGTATATCAACTATGTGTCTAATCTATCGGCCTCATCTATACACTTGCTTACTTACATACATATCATCTGAGAAGCTTCCAGAATCCTTGGAAGACTAGGGTAAGGAGAAGTAAGGTTGAAGACTCTAGGCATGTCTTATATATAACTAGATTATTTTTATAGCTTTGCTTCTTGTTTTGTTTCTCTGTGTTGGTATTGGGGCTTGAACTCAGAGCCTGGGTACTGTTGCTTAGTTTTTACTCAAGGCTGGCACCCTACCACTTGAGCCACAGAGTCTCTTCTGGATTGTTGGTGGTTAATTGAAGAAAAGAGTCTCATGGACCTTCTTGGCCAGGGTGACCTAAAACCATGATCCTCAGATCTTAGCTTCCTGAGTAGCTAGGATTATAGATATGAGCCACCAACACCTAGGTTAGTTAGCATTGCTTCGTATCCCTCTTCCCTAATTTCCACCTCCCCTATTTCTTTCTATTCCTTTTCAGTTTATAGAGTGCTTTTCTAACATTTCTTTCCCTGCATGATGATAACACCCTGGTAATAAACACTTGGTAGGCGCTGGGCACAATCTTATGTGCATTATATCTATTAACACAGTTAATCCTTATCAGTCTCGTTTTACACGTGAGGAAATGATGTTCAATGAACCTTCCAGAGTCTCTCCATTGGTTAGTAGCAGGCCTGTGCTCTGCTGTTTACCATGTCACTAAGCTGCCTTTTAAGCGCAAATAACTTCATCTCTGTAAACGAAGTCAAATTTCTGGCACTGTTCTTTAAAGCTTGTGTCTCAGTCAAGTTGTATAATCTGCCAAGCCTCAGTGTGTTATCTTTTAAACAAGGGAAAACCACAATAGCAACAGAACCCCAACACAACAACAATAACAACAACCTTCCCCTCCCGCCCCCCTCCCTCCTGCCATTTTCTCCATGTGGTCTCTTAAGGACGGAATAAGAACACAAGTCTACTGTCATCTGCTCTTACACATGCTCTTTCTCCCCCAGGACAGGGCAGGGACTTGCTCCATGCTGCCTGAGGAGCTGGCTCACCCTGCTGTGGGAGCGCAGCCAGACTGCACAGAGAGAGACACCCGCAGAAATGACCTTCTGCAAGCCCCAGGGAGGCGCTGACTGCCGCTCCTTATCACCACAGTGCAGCTGTGCCCAAGTCCCTTTAAAGGGGGGATTGCCTTGTTCTGCCTCCAAGAGGAAAGGATGCTGCAGCGCCTGGAAAAATCCATGATGTCAAATCACAGTACGAGAGTCTGCTTTTCTCCCCGGGGCCATTTTTCTTTCTGTCTGTTCCGTGACACTGTCAGTGTCTGCAGCGGAGAGATTTGTGGGCTGAGGCCTGTGATGTGGCCTTCTTCAGCTAGACGTGGAGACAGAAATGAGGCTCAGTGCTTTCCACCCTGGCTTTAACTGAACTGCTCGGCTGGGCAACTGGAGCATCTGGGGCCATGGTGCCACTGGCAGAGACGCAGAATGCTCACACTCTAGTTGGAAGTTCAGTCGACTCTGTGCCCCTTCCCACACAAGCAATCCTCAGTCTCTTCGGTTAACTCCCCTTTGTTCTGGTTGTAGTTTTTCATGAAGCATTGTGAAGCAGTCGCCGTCAGCTGTGAGGGCAGGGCTCTTGCCTTCTCCTTTTCTTTGTTGGGTGCCTAGATCTTTGCTTGATACTTGGCCAATAAGTGTCTAATAGATGACTATTGGAAGGAACATGTGTTTTTCAGCCTTCTTGTGATTAGTACTGTTCTGGAACATTCTACTGTCCATCTCAGCTATTCTTCATTCAGCATTTACATTACAGTTGTTCACTTCATTGGTCCTACGGGGTTTCCGTGAACACATCCTTTCCCTCTCAGCCCACCCAACCCCAAGACAGCGTGGTAGGATGGGACGAAAGTGGAGTGGGGGCAGCCAGACCTGGTTTGTCTCCAGGACACTTCCTGTGGGGACCCCAGGCACGTGTTTCTCAGTCTCCAGTATTAGCTTTCTGGATGTAGAAGGGGGCAGGAGCATCCAGAGATGGTTTTTTTCCTAGCCCCTATTGTGAATCAGAAAAGTCAAACCCTATTGGCCAAATGACCTTAGCTTAAGAAGGTAGAGTGTGGGCTGGACTTACGTTTCTCCAGCTCCATTGGCTAACATACCTTCTTACAGGACCACTCAAGGCAGCTCTTAAGACATCTTTACAAAGCTGGCATGAAGCCATATGGGATTGTGTATGTGAAGAGCCCAGCAGGAAGCAGAGCATAAAAGTAAGAACACAACAGCATGTTACTTCGCTGTATACCCACTTCCCATCCTACCAGGCCCCTCTCCTGCCAGCCGCAAGTCCTCTCTCTGTCCCATAGTCTGAGAACATTGGGCACTGCACTGAATCACCAGTAAAGCTTGTCTCTAGAGTCTCTCCTTCGTCTTCTCTTTGGCTTTATGTCCCTGCCGGTACACCCATTTCAAGAATCCTTGCTCCTTTCCCTCCCCAAACACATTTATTTCTGGAAAGAAGTTGATCTCAGGATTTGGAGCCTTAGCTCTGTAATTTTGGATGAATAAACTTTGTTATTGAAGATAGCTCCAACAGCACTAGATCCAAGTGGGAGCTCTTGGGGAAATTCAGACTTGTTCCTGGGTCACACAGTGTTGATCCTTCTGGAAAACGCATTAGAATTGATGGAGGAAGGTTCTTAGAAAGGCTGCTATCTTATTGATTGAACCAGATCCTCTGAGCGAACTTATCAAAACAGCACATTTTGATAATCCAATCTACAACAGACGCTAAAATGAACACATAAACTTTAAACCAAACCATGTACACAGCAACTGCCCCCATTTCCCTGACACCGTCCCAGCACTACACCTTACACAAGCCTCGTTGGCGCTCCTAGCCTCCTGCGTTGCTTTATTATTATTTTTCATCTCCCTTCCCCCAGTTTACTCTAAGAAAGTACTTAGGATGGCCCCATCTTTGTCCTTACAGCTGTCATTTGTAGGATATGGGGGACAGCGGGAGGACAGTAGATGCTAACTTCATCCTGGCCCTTCGTGCGTCCTGAATTTCCAACGAGAACCACCACAAGGACAAGAGTCCCTGCGCCGCACTGGACTCTAGAGCTGGAGGCTGCGAGGGCTGCGCATGGTCGGAAAGCCTGCAGCACTTCCCGTTCTGGGGACTGACGCAGAGGAGAAGACCAGAATTTCCAAGACTGAGCATCCCAGGGGAAATGAAGATGCACGGGCCGTAGTCACTTTCAGATTCAGCTTGGACTCGATTTTTTTGTCAGCTTGACGGAGTAACTAAGTCCTGGGCCAGGAAGATGGATGACCGGGATTTGAATCTTGTCTCCTTCAGCTCTGTAGCTGCAAGGACAAGAGCTAATTACATTTCGGTGTCTCAGATTTCTAGTCAGCAAAGTGTGGGTGGCAGTAATGCACAATCAGATTATTAGGCAATCGTGCAGATAAAATGTGTAGCTGGATGCTGAGCCGGGCTACCTAGGAGGCTGAGATCTGAGGATCTTGGTTTGAAGCCAGGCCAGGCAGGACAGTTTGTAAGATTACCTCCAATTAACTACCAAAAAAAAAAAAAAAACCCAAAAAAAAACCCTCTACAACCAAACCAGGAACAGAGCTGGGGCTCAAGTGGTAGAATGCTGACCTTGAGCAGAGAAGCACAGGGACAGCACCCAGACCCCCAGTTCAAGCTCCAGGACTGACACCCCTGAAAAAGAAATATCAAGGACCAAGACAAAAATGTCAAGGATATATTGCAAAGGTGCTAATGGCTGTTAGCTGGCCATTCCTACTGGAAATGATAGTGACCTCCAAAAGGATTCTCCTTTAGCCTGAGGAATGCTCATTTAAAATACAATTTCCTGTGACTTGTGTCACTTGGAATCCTGGAAACCTGTTCTGCATTCTGTTACACTGTGCAGCGTTCTGTGTGCAATGAACATGAGACTTGGATGCAGGGACTTCGATATTCGTTGTGATTCTGTTAGATTATAACTTGGGGCACTTCATCTAAGAGAAGTTTGCCTCAGTTCCCTAAACAAAAGGCTTCGAGGCAATTAACTTTATGATTCTTTTGGGCTACCAAGCTCTGGGACTCCTTGTTACTACCGGGATCTCTGGGTAGACTGGGGTCCAGATGAAGGTGTGGCTGTTGCTCAGCGGCTGGATGCTGCTGCGCTCACTTTTGATGGCACACCTTCGTTTCAGCAAGTGGAGCTAGTGAGGTCAGAGTTCTGCCAGCGTGTGCTCCTACATCCTGGCCTGGGAGAATGGCTTTGCAATGGGCTTTTCAGGCAGACCGCCCACTGTTGGCAACTTATTCAGGCAGAGAAGCCAGAGGCACGGGTGGTTTTCTTTACTGCTGAGTAGCCTCTCTTATTTCCTAGCTCTTGGGGAGTCCGACATGTTAGAAAGTCAAATCCAGACATCCAGTCTTATTCTAAAGCTGCAATCTTCACTTAATATAATTTTTTCCAAGTCTGGACTACAGAATCAGTAGTATTTGATCTCCATTCTAAAGGCTCTGAGAATTTGTCTGTTGGGATAAAGTAGTCTACGGGCCAGTAGTCTATGTGACAATTAGGCTATGTACAATAACTTCCTGTAAAACACAAATAAGATAGTGTATGAGTGAGCAGGGAAAATAGTCTATGAGGCCCAAGGGTAATTTATTGTTAGAAATCTCTCTGGTCTGTGAAGAATGGATGGCTACACTTGGACATGTGGTATGGGGATCAGCAGCTTGGGGGCTTGTTTTAGTGCACATAGGCCATTAGGAAGGAAGATTATGCACGTGGCACCGATCTGTGTCACTCCAAACTCCTTCCCCAGGCAATTCCTGTTGATTTCCTCTGTTTGTTTCTTCCAAGAAGAAACTGAGGCGATTAGGCTGCTCTGGCATTGTTACAATGGTCAGACCAGAAAGGACAGAGTAGACTGTGAAGCACGGCAAGGATCGCTTATCTCAGGCTCCTTACCACTAGATATTTTCATAACCCCAGCACTGTGGATCTTGGCTTTGAAGATCATGAAGTCTGACAATCACAGTTCAAAGCCAGCCTGGGCAGGAAAGTCCATGAGACTTTTATCTCCAGTTAACCGCCAGAAAATAAGAAGTGGTGCTATGGCTCAGGCTCAAAGTGGTAGAGTGCTAGCCTTGAGCATAAGTGCTTAGGGACAGCTCCCAGGCCTAGAGTCCAAGCCCATGATCCCCCCCCAAAAAGATGTGGTTGCTGGCCGGCCGCTGGTGGCTCACACCTGAAATCCTAGCTATTCAGGAGGCTGAGATCTGAGGATCGTGGTTCAAAGCCAGCCAGGGCAGAAAAGACCGTGAGATTCCTATCTCTAATAAACCACCAGAAAACCGGAAGTGGCGCTGTAACTCAAGTGGTAGAGCGCTTGCTTTGAGCTGAAGAGCTGAGGGACAGCGCCCAGGCCCAGAGTTGCAAGCCCCATGACTGAGGGGGGAAAAAAAAAAGATGTGGTTGCTTCTAGAAAACATGAAACATGAATATATGCTTTCTCATGTGTTCATAGTGTCCTTCCTGGAATTAGAAATCATAATGGCACTGTTCAGTGTTGTATCTCCAAACCTGGCACGACTTAATAATGATTTATTTATTGAATGAGTGTATACATTAAATTTAAAAAGCCACTGAGTTCCTGCTGTACACCAGAGCTGAACTAACTGAGGCACATAATGAGTTGGTCTCAGATGACCCTCCAAGTGGCCTGCAGGAGCAAGGAAAAACCCCAGAATAGAATGAGCCTTGAGGGGAACAAAGGCAGATTACAGAAGAATGGCAGTAATGTCCCGTGCACAGCTAACAAATTAGCACAGAAGACAATTCCTCACGCTTAACAAGGCTTCAGAGTAAGCGTACCTGTGGAGATGAGCACTTCCTTTATGCAGAGGAGAAACAGAGCCAGAGGTGATCTGAGGTTTGTCTACAGTGTGGTTTTCAAGTGTCCCCTAGCATATTGGTTTCTAAATGCTTTTGAGATAGAGCTTGAAGAATGAGATTCTTATTTTGATCTTAAAATATGAGAGAATATCAACCGTCGGACATTGGTGGAAAGAGAACATTCAGGGAGAAGAGAAGAATGTTCCTAAGATCACAGACACTTAAGATTCTTATATCCGGGGATCACAGAACCAAGGATGCCCGAGCTGGAGGGGAATGTGGATCATCTATGACAAGACCTTTATTTTATACAGGAGGATATTGGGGCACTGAGAAAACTGGGTCTGCTAATCGAGGAATTAGCTAAACCAGGACTTTAGGCTTTTAGAGCATTATATCTCCTCTAGAGCATTCTGGGAAGTGAGTTCTATTACTATCTCCAAAGGTTTTTGTGTTTCATCTGAGAACATTTAAATATAGTTCTAAGTAAAAGCAATTTTTGTCTTAGTTGTGAATTTATCAGGTCTAATTACAAAGCCTGTTTGAGTCTTTCACATGCTGAGTTTGAGGTCGATGTGTGGAATAAGGCTTAGGACATGATAAAACATAATAGTAACAATAGTGCCCACTTGCACATACAGCACCCCTTGTATCCTGGGCTGCAGGGGTGGTGGAGATTATGTGGATGCCATATGACCATCTTCTGCTCCGTGAGCCAGTGGACTATTCCTTCCCCTACCTCACACTAGCTTACTTACTTTTCATTACAACCAAGCATTCACTCTATCTTCTGCTCTTTTCTAATTAGAAAGGTGTTTCAGGCTATTGTTTCAGGCTCCATTTTTTCTCATCAGTTCATTGTCTCGATACATACAGCGGCAGAGCTGATCTGTACCCCAAACCTTCAGACTGTAAATGGCCACACAGGAACTGATCTTGAAGTTGTAACTTCCTGTGGCTGCCCACTTTCATTTTCTGCTTCTTAGACAAAGCAAGTTTTGTGATTACACCCGGGAGGCTTTGGAGAAGAGAGCAATTCAGAAAGAAATACCTGGAAAGAGAGGGATGAAGGGTTGGGGACAGAAATAAGTCACACAGCAGGACGTCCTGCATCTTCCCTCCTGCCTTTGCCCTTTCTTCCTCTATAGCTCCTCCCCTCCGACCCCCCTGGGACTGTCTGGGGGCCCCCTTATCACAGCTTCACCCACTCTTTGCTCACTTGAGTAGGCAGCTGTGGGTGTGGCTGATGCCTGTGTGTACTGTACATCATCTCTGGGGGGAAAGAACATTAATACTCCGCCGCAACTGTGGTGGGTTTCCCTCTGGCCCCACCCAAGCTTTTCTATTTTAATTTGCATTGTCCTAGCCTTGGGGCCCGTGACAAATGTCATCATTTCCTCCCTCCCCGCTGGTTGCCTTTGGTGACCTTTTGGGGTGCCCTTTGTATAGGGCTTTTATGGAAGGGCCCCGGGGGATGCTGCAGGACACCTTCCCATTGCATGGTCACAGGTGCCGAGAACTATGCTGAATATTTGCTGAAGAAATTCATTTTTTTCTTTGTTGGTTGTGGGGCTTGGAACTCTGGGCCTGGGCACTGTCCCCAAGCTCTTCAGCTCCAGACTAGCCTCTACCACTTGAGCCACAGCATCACTTCCTGTTTTCTGGTGGTTCATTGGAGATAAGAATCTCAAGGGCTTTCTGGCCCAAGGCTGGCTTGGAACTGTGATCCTCAGATCTCAGCCTCCAGAGTAGCTAGGATTACAGGCGTGAGCCATAGCACCCAGCAAGAAATTCATTTCTTCATAAATCATTTGACTTCCTAATTTCCCATGCAAATAGCTCAGAAAAAAAAATCTTCTTTTGTGTTCTGTTACTATCTGGAAAGGAGAAGCCGATGGAAGTAAATACTCAGCTTGGAGCTGAGTATTCATGGTTGAGTCCATACACTTCTACTGAGAACTCTTCCACTATACATGGAGAATTTGTCCCCAAGTCAGTCCCAAATACCAGTGCAACGAGTTGAAGAGAAATGTTCACCAATGCTGCTTTTAGAGTGTTGGGAAGAAATACTTAGATAAAGCGCCTGAGTTGAACGGGGAGACTTTAGGTCATGCTCAGGTGATAAAACTTGCTTTCTAACTTCTAGGCCTGAGATAAAGAGTTGAATTTATTTTGCTTTAATGGGGAGGATGCTCAGAAAGAAAAGGGACAAGAACGTCTTGTGGGTGACCAGGGCTGTGTGATGGGACACTAGCCCTTCATTCCCCCTGTTCTTAGCTGCTGACCTCTTCAGGTCTATCCTCCCTGCAGTCAGAGGACGGAGGGCCTTGTCCACAGGGGCATGGAGGTGGCACAGGATCAGTATTCTGCACAGAGGCTCCCCTTTCTAGTTTGTCTGGCAAGAGAGGACGCTTTCTTTGTCTTATAATTTGCATAAAGGTGGTTGATATAGAGCTGAGCTTGCGGCCCAGCCATTCACAACCATTGTTCAGTTCAGCGCAGTCCTCAGCGCTCACGTTGACTGCAGAGGTGCCACTCGGGATCAGAAACAAAAGACAACTTTTACTGAGATCCTACTTCAAAGGAGTATAATTTTTATGGATTCTAGCAAGTATTCATCATTTCTTTCCTTTATTCATATCAAAAACCAATTTAACTTGTAGATTTATAGACATATTCTCGTTATTACAAATGAGGGAAACCATGGAGCTGATGTTTCTTTGGGTCTGGTTTACTTCACTTCAAATGATTTTTTTCCCCACATTCTTCCATTTCCTTACAAATGGGGTGATATCATTCTTTCTGATAGAAGCATGGAGCTTCACTGTGTACTATACCACATTTTCTTGATCCATTCATCCACTGAAGGGCATCTGGGTTGATTCCACACCTTAGCTATGGTAAATGATGCTGCGATAAACATGGTTGTGCTGGTGGCTGTAGTGAGGGCTGGTGTGTGGTCAGTTGGGTAAATGCCTAGGAGTGGAATTGCTGGGTATTAGGGGAGCTCTATGTTCAGTCTTTTGAGGAAAGTTTGTATTCCACCACAGTGTAGTAGTGTTCTCTTTTGGTCACATCCCTGCCAGTAACTGTTATTATTAATTTATTTGATAAGGGCTTTTCTAACTAGGATGAGGTGAAATCTCAATGCTGTTTTGATTTGTATTTCTTTTTGGCCAGAATTGTTGACCATTTCTTCATGTGTCTATTGGCCATTCTTAGTTCATCTTTAGAGAAGTCTCTATAACTATACAAGTTAACCCAATGAATAGTGAAAGACAAATAATTACACTTGGACATGATTAATTAAACAGCACTCTAAGCATTCATACAGTGAGAACAAAGAGGCTATTCTTAGGAGAGGATCATAAGGGCTCAATAGCTGTTTCATATGACCATATAAAATGCTTATTGAAATGAATTCCAAGAAATGGAAACAGGAGGTTTCTTTTATTGTACTGATTTCAGTTGTTTTTTTTCCTTCTTTTTCCCCCTCTGGTGTATTCCCTGTTGTCATTTTTAAAAATTTCTTTACCCTTTGACTTGCATATAAGTTTATCTGATTTGAGGAAGGCAAGGGGAATCGCAGAAAGGGTGGGACAAAGGATGAACCAATTCAACAGAGATACTCACTAAATACTACGTTGGAAATGAACTTTACAACTTGGAGTGCAGGAAGGTTGGGAAAGGAAAAAGTGGGAGAAAATGAGGGAGGGGTAACACTTCAAAAAGAAATGTACTCATTACCTGGCTAATGTAATTGTAACCCCTCTATCTATCACCTTTACAATAAAAGTTAAATTAAAAATGAGCCAATTTAATCACAGACCACTTGCTAATATGATTAGTTTCTGGTGGAAGTAATATGTTTGAAAGTATAAGGAATCAGAGTGTATAGTGTTTCATTTTTCTGTTTATATACATTAGTTGTAAAAAAGCGGTTTCATCATGACATTTCCACACATGTGTATTAATCTGCTCTGTCACTCATTCTTTTCTCTACGCATCCCTTAAAACTATTTCAACTGGTTTCTATTTCCATACATGCAAATCTGCAACTTTGACCAATCGTAGTGATTCCCATTCACTCTTTCATTTCCTTGCCCCTGATGGTACTGACCCCACCCCAAAAGAGTCCATTACTTAGCTAGGCGCTGGTGGCTCGTGCCTGTAATTCTAGCTACTCAGGAGGCTGAGAGCTGAGGATCAGGGTTCAAAGACAGCCAAAGTAGGAAAGTCTGTGAGACTCTTACCAATAAACCACTCAGAAAATTGGAAGTGGCACTGTGGCTCAAGAGGTAGAGTGCTAGCCTTGAGCTGAAGAGCTAAGGGATAACATCCAGGCCCAGAGTCCAAGCCCCACCACTGACAAAAAAAAATAGAGTCCATTGTTTTCCTATTATTCATTTTTAAGTGTGTGTTACTTGAACCAATGGGTTTTACATAACTTGTTTTTCCAAAGGACATGCATTTATGAATTCAAATTGTTATAAGACTACCAAATAGATATGGTTGATGCCCTGGGTATTAACAGCTAAACATTCACCTGAATCATGCGTCTGTGTAGACAAACCTGCTGTTATTTCTCCTGCCTAAAAATAACAATGAATATACAAAACAGTCTCTTATAACCCTCTTTTCATTTTCAGCTACACTCCTTTTGCTTCTACTATGATACATATAAGACAGGTGTGATCTAGATCTATTCCTTTTCAAGAAGGATCTATATTGACTGTCTCCAACTCTTCTCCCTGGGAACCCTCTTTATTAAGGTTTTTACTTTTAGAAATTCTCTGAAACTTCCCCCGTCATGATCATATGTGATTGCCATGTTGGTAAATCCAACAGTCATTTCCAAGTCTTGCTTGGGGATATATTTACATCATTTGACTAAGTTCATCACTCTGTTCCAATGCTTTTCCCTCTTGGTTTTGAGGCCACCATTGGAATCTGATTCTCCTCTTATCTTTCTGACTACTTCTTAATTTCTTCTTATCTCCCAACATGTAGACTTAGAGAATCCTAAGGCTCAATCCTTATACTTCTTCTTTTGTAACATTTCTTATTACTCTAAGTATTTTTTGCCCATTCTCATGGTTTTAAATGCCATGTGAATTCCAATGACTCTAAAAATGTTATTTCCAGCTTCGGCATTCCCTCTGGGCTCCTGATTTATACACCCAGCTACTTTACATTTACATTTGGATGTCCCTTAGGCTTCTCAAAATTAACATGCTCAAAACTAAACTGATATTCTTTCTGAGCCAGCAACTCCCACATTTCCACACCTCTATTAACAGTAACATTCTTCTCCCAGGGTCTCATAGGAAATGCTTCGAAGTCATCCTTTACTCTCTGCATGATCTGCCATTCCACACTCTGTTTGTCAGCAAATTGTGCCATCTTAACCTTCAGAATTGAAATATAACTTGATCCTTCTCATCATGCTGGCGTAATCCACCCACATCACCCATCTAGCATTCCCACAGCAACTCCTAACTGGTCTCCCCGTGTAGACGCTAGTCCCCTCCCTGCCACAATCTATGAGCAGCCAGCAGCCCAGAGATCTGTTGAAGCCTAGATCCGATTAGGCTACACTTCCTCACACATACTTCCACTGATCTCAATTCCCACGCAAAGCAAACTCCCAAGTCTGGCCAATCATCTAATAAGGTCCACAACAGTCTTGCTTTGTCACTTCTCTGGCTTTATCCTCTACTGCTGTCTCATTCTGACTTCATTATTGCTTTAATTAAAAATTTTCACAGTGATCACAAACAGTTTGAAGCGAAACTCTCCATGTGTTTGGTTTACACGTTCTTTGCCATACAACCTCTCCCTGCCTCTGTTATCCTGTATTTTCCTCCGAACTGACCCATACCATCAACATTCAGACCTTCATTGTCTATATCCTTGCGTTTTCC
Source organism: Dipodomys merriami (assembly GCF_024711535.1). NCBI lineage: Eukaryota > Metazoa > Chordata > Mammalia > Rodentia > Heteromyidae > Dipodomys > Dipodomys merriami. The sequence continues at coordinate 2,515,634 of NW_027206313.1, read as the reverse complement.
CTTTACTTAGAATGTTCAAGCTTTCTTTCTTCCTTCTTTATCTGATCAATTCCTCCTCAATGTTTGCAACTAGACAGAGTAATCAATCCTCTAAGATTCTATCTTCTTTGTGTGTGCCAGTCCTGGGCTTGAACACAAGACTTAGATCTGTCCCTGGGATTTTTTTCTCAAGGTTATCACTCTACTGCTTGAGACACAGCTCCACTTTCAGTGTTTTTGGCACTTCCTCCCTGGAGAAAATTCCCCATGTCTATGCTACCGCAAGCCCCTTAATTTTTGCAGTTACTACAGAAATATCACTGGACTTGGAATTGTTAGATGCTCAACACATGATCCATTGTATGAATGAGTGAACAATAAGTGAATGGTTGCCAACCATAAGATGATGGTCAGCCCAGCAACATCAGTGTCTATACAGTCTATGATTTTCTTTTTTCTTTTGGTTGGTTGTGGGGTTTGAACTCTGGGCCTAGGTGCTGTCCCTCAGCTTTTCAGCTCAAGACTAGTGTTCTACCATTTGAACACAGCAACACTTCCAGTTTTCTGGTGGTTCATTGGAGATATGAGTCTCACAGATTTTCCTTGCCAGGGCTGGCTTTGAACCACAATCCTCAGATCTCAGCCTCCTGAGTAGCTAGGATTACAGGCATGAGCCCCCCTTCCCAGGCTTCAGTCTATGATTTCTAAGATAAACTTGACCTATTCTAAATAGATATGTCACCTGGTTGGCCTTCCCGCCCCTTGTGATCTGCAAATGCATAGGATCTCTTGATGTGCTCAGGGAGCGTCCCAGCTAGCCTGACTTGGAGCAGGGATGTCCTGAGGAAAGTAACAGCTGCCCAGAGGACATGAAGGCACCACCAGGTAAGAGTTTGTCTTTGCCACACACACCACCCCAAACACAGTACACAGAAGACATGTTGAACAAGGAGGCTGTAAGCTAGCATCAATGATGAACCTTCACGACCAAAGGTTCACAGTGTGATCCTGGGAGGTGGTGAATGGGTCAAAGCTCAGCTTTTCCACTGGTACAGGAGAGACCCCCAGCGAACAGCCCACTCTGTGTGGATGCCCCTCCCCTGACTGCTGGCTATGAACTGTAATGTCCCCATGGAAAGTCTCATGAGTAAGGCTTTAAGTCAGTGAGCTGCAAAGGCTGAGAAACTTGGGGGCTGAGGACAGGTCAGAGTTTTCCCCCCCATCTGCGTTTAGCTCTCCTTTCCTCAACACATCCAAAATAGAAACCATTTCCTCTCCACTCCTCACCTCCTCCCAACCTCAGCCTTACAGTGGTCTACCACAAACATGCTTGTACTGAGCGCAGAGAAGTCGCCACATCTGTCAGGCAATACACCAAGCTGAGGAACAGTCTACCCCATGTCACACCAACGAAAAGAGTTACTTGGCTCTCTGGCTGGTCAAAAGAGTGAAATGAAAAGGAAACAGAAGTAATGAGGGAGCCGGCGAAATAAGTATTGCCACCTATGAACCTAAATGTAAGCAAGGGAAACACTTGGCTTGTAGGTCCTTGAGTGGGGAAATCAATCGTTTTCTGTGCCTCTGAACCTGCTACTAACACAACATCTGACTCCTGATGTTCACTAAGAAACACAACGTCCATCTGTGGATAAGGGAAAGGGGGGGTTAGAGCAACAAAGTTTCCAGCATGAGAAAATACACTCTTCTCTGTGTGTCCCATTGAATATCAGGGAGGAGATGGTTTAGGTCACTACTAAGACCTAACTAGGAGAGAGGACAACTTATTCAAGGTACTGGGTAGTAGTTTATTTTACTATCCATGGACATAGGGCAAGCATCCTCATAAGTGGAAAAACACACATTGTAAACACCTCTGATATGATATAATATGAGATGATGCAGCAATGAAATCTAGGCAATGGCATTAGAAGTACCAAATAAATTGAAGAGTATAGTCATTAGCTCTATTCTCCCTAGTTTGAGGAAATCATGGATTCAACTCTTGGGAAGAGGTACCTGAAAAAAATCAGAGCTAAGGTTTAAAACTTTCCTACCATTCTTATTCTGTCTCTGGGCTATCGTCTCTCTCCCCTCTTTAATAACTTCTCAGAAAGTTACTAACTTTTCTGGGACAAATTAATATCCAGATGGTGCCTGTCAGTTCCTCGCTGGATTTGTACATCGCTATCTGAGCTCCAGTGTGCCTTCGTGTCCCTCCTGCTTCTGCTTGTTGATTCGTTTGCTCTTTGATAAATTTGTTTCCCTGGACATTTGTTATTTGCTTGCTTGGTTCTTCTTTTGATTTGGGGGAAACACCTTGACCCACCACTTTCTATAAATGCTTCCATGAGAGCAGCCACGTTCCCATCACCAGAGTCTCTAGACAATTGATCCATGAATGTGCATTTGATTCAGGACGTGGTCCCCGGGGACTTTGGAGTAGGGCTAAAGGATTTGATTGTAGTCTGTCTAGGACTTCAAACAGAGACCGTGGAAGCCAGGGTGGCCGTGGCCTTCCAGGCCTGTCCTGGTGCCGAGGATGCAGCAGTTTGGCTGTGACAGGATGCAAGTCTTTTCGATTGTTCCCTGGGTCTGGGTGCGGGTCCCCGTGGTGTCCATGAGCTCTGTTATATCCTTGTAGCATTCTCTTCTCTAAACTAGTTCCACAGGAGCTGTTTCACTTCCTGCGGCCTCCACCATGCTCATTATTAGCCCATCTTGGCTTCAGGAATGGGACCTCTTGTCTCTGTTCTTAGCCTGATTCCTTTGCAACGTTCACTGTAGCTCAGGCTTGTGTTGGCATTACTGAGCAATTTAAAGAATGGCAGGCAATCATTGAAACTCTGGCTGATTGGGTGATCACAAAGGAGAGTCGCAGCGCCCTTCTGTGCTTCAACATGCACAAGTTAAACATGCACTCGTTAAAAATGTCTCAATGGACAATTTGCCCCATGAAAGTTGGAATGTGTTTGTGACTTTAACTAAGCATCACTATCCCACAATACTGTGAAATTATGTAACCACTTAATCACAATAAAGAATTTGCAAAAAAAAACTGTCATCTTTGTTTTACTCCACGGTGAAACCATTGACAAGACATTGAAATTGTTTCTTGTAAGACTAGGATTTGAATGCAGGCCTTCAAGCCTACTCAGCTTGCTAGGTTTTTGTTTCTTGTTTTTTTGCTATCTTTAATACAAATATTTTAAGGGGAAAAGAGGATGATGCCATATTCAATGCAAATATTCTAAGATGGATCTCAATTTGAAGAAATGTTAAAAGTAGGAGAAAGGGTTATCTTAGAATGCTTTCTTTACATAGCACAAACGTCTCATTTTTTCCATCATGTTTCCATAGAGCAAAGCTATCCAGCATAGGATCCTTAAGCCACTAGTCCAGAGATGTGCAATGAAATCGACTTAGAATTAACTGTCCCGTGTCTTTTTGCCTCCTCCTCATTTTTCCTTACAAAGATTTTTGAGGCCATGCTCCAGAAAAATGAAGGACACAAACTAAAGAAGGAGCTGTGGTCCACACCACACCATTACCAGCAGGAATGGGAGGAGGACCTAAAACAGCACCTAGGAGACAGGGGGTGGCAGAAAAGGCATCAGCGAATAAGGACATTCGAGACATGATCTGCCTCGTGTGGGACCTGGTGGGGAAAGTTAGGGCTAATGGTTTGTCCGAGACAAAAGAAGTTTAAAGGAAAAGTCTAGGAACTCCAAAACGCTGGTCAAGAGGTTCATGCTTAGAATCCCAGCACTTGGGAGGCTGAGGCAAGAGTATCTGAGGCCAACAAATGCTGCATGAGAAGAACTTGTGTGGAAAAGTAGAATGAAAAGAAGGAGCATGTGGAAGAGGATTTGAAGGAGAAATAGGAAGGGGAGGAAGAAGGAGGAGGAGAGGAGGAGACGAAGACGAAGACGAAGACGAAGACGAAGACGAAGACGAAGACGAAGACGAAGACGAAGACGAAGACGAAGAAGAAGAAGAAGAAGAAGAAGAAGAAGAAGAAGAAGAAGAAGAAGAAGAAGAAGAAGAAGAAGAAGAAGAAGATGAAGAAGAGGAGGAGGAGGAGGAGGAGGAGGAAACAACAACAATATCAGCTTCAAGAAAAACAAAGCAAAACCTTACACAAAGAAAGTTATGTAATACTTGAGTATTGTTTGGCTTTCCATTAGCAATGCTCACTTATGCATGATCACACACAAGAATTAAGCCTGTGTCTCTCTTGGGAGCAAGCTGTGAGCCCAAATTCAAGACTTTATTTTCATTATAAATTTTGTCTTTAAAAGCTATTTGACATTTTTAAAACCATGTTCATTTGTTACAGTGAAATCTTTCAAGGGTATGTAATTAGGTTGATGTGACATTTTTAGCGAATGTAATCTGATTTCTGTTAATCATGTTTACTTTTCCTAAATACCAACAAATAATTTTTTGCTAATCTATTCTAGAAGATGGTCAAACTGAACACTGTTGCCTTCTGAATCCATAGAATCTTCGCCTTCAAAAGATGGAGCTCATATTCCATTACTTTCTGTAGCCGGAAAACAACTCATTTTGCATGATTGTTTCGATGGTGTTCAGATTTATCCAACAGTATGACCGGGAACAGTTCATGTATTGGTAGCTGGCATACAGAGGGGAACCCAAGAGCATACAGATAGCAAGGAGAAAGACACAAGCTGCAGCTCAGTTCAGATTCTGCTATGAGACCCAGTCTGGCAAATCCAAGCATCGTGGAACCTGAGCAGATACGCCTTTGGGAATCAGTAATTTCACATCTCTGTATGTAGGAGAGGAGCTGGACTGCATGTGTGTGTGTCTGTCTGTGTCTGTGTCTGTGTGTGTGTGTGTCTGTGTGTGTGTGTCTGTGTCTGTGTCTATGTCTGTGTGTCGTGTGTGTGTGTGTGTCTGTGTGTGTGTCTGTGTGTGTGTGTGTGTGTGTGTGTGTGTGTGTGTGTGTGTGTGTGTGTGTGTGTGACAAGACCTATGGAGAATGTAAGCACAGAGAAGCAGCTACGCCCTGGACACTGGGCTTGTGAGCTCTGGCGGGACAATGGCTTCGGAGCTATTCTCGTTAGAGTCTAGGATTTTAAAAAAAAAAGTGAATTCTAGATCATGTGAGAAAACATAGCTACTGAGTAGTTCACAGAACAGTCAGAGTTTCCAGAGAAGGAAGCTCAGAGCCAACATGGCAGGGATGACCAAGAGGGCGCCAGGGGCGGCGTGTCCTTAGGCCTCCACGTCCGGCACCATCACCTCAACCGGCTCTCCCCCAGCGTCTGACTGGCACACGCATCACACGTAAGCCAGGAGCAAATGGTCTCAGATCACTCTGTTTAGATACAGCATTCTAGGGAGAATCGCCAATGGACTGCATTTGTTTTGTAGCTGGGGGACTCGGTATTGGCCTCATTAGTGGGTAGTCGGGGTTCTCATCTGCGTTGGGTTTGCCTCAGCATGACAGGTGTGTGACTGTGGATAACTAAGTTCTACATCCAGACATTTTTTTAGTGGTCAAGTGTGAGACTGACGGGAAAATTAATGGTTCCTGCCGTAGTGACAGAGAAAACAAGCAGGGATTAGGCTGCTGAAACTTGGTTGACCTAATTCATCTTGCTCGACAATGAATCCTTAATAATGTCTAACTTCTCTCTTGCTATATACCATCCAGCTTCAATTTCAACTCGTTTTTAAGCAGTGTTTCTGTCTTCTTCAGTTTGGAAATCATTCCCTGTACAAGAGAAAATAGAAGAAAATAGAAGCTAATTTACTCTGCTTTTTTTTTTCATTCACTGGTTTTTATTAAATCAACTAGGAAACACTGCTGTGCTTATGTGTGTGGTTTTAAAAAGCCATTCACAAATAAGATTGCAATTACTTGTCATAGAACAGTAATGAGAGTAGATTTTGATTGTAAAACAAAATTTAACAGGAAGGGGCTAGTTTCTTTGTCTCTTGCATCTGAGACTATGTCCAAGTAAATCACAGCTTCATGGTCTGAATTGGAAGTCAGGCTGCAAGTTGGCAAATAAAAAGACACAAGATATCCAGTTCCTTTGGATTTTAGATGAACAACAAATGATCTTAAGTAAGAATGACCCCATGCATCTATAGAATACATTACATGGTTTATTGTTTCTCTGAAATTTAAATGTATGTATATATATATGCATATGTATGTATGTATGTATATATATATGTATATACATATATATACACATATATGTGTATGTGTGTGTGAAGCCTGGAAAGTCTTGTTGGAACAGACTACAACATCATGAATACAATATGACTTTGATTCAGAAGTCTGCTCTACAGAGCAGCCAGTATGGTTTCTGACTTACAATTCAGGAATCCATTTCTCAATGTTAAAAACATCAAGTTCTGTACATCATCTTGACAGTAAAAAAAAAAAAAAACAGCAAGTCATGTAGGAACAGAGCATTTCTGCTTAGGGTTTTGTGTTCAAATGTTAAATCGGAAACACACAAACTGGAAAGGAAGGTAGGGATAGAGTAAGTCAGAAAAAAAAAAACTCCTAATCATTCAGTTAGTTGAAAAATAGCAATATTTTGTTCTCCTTTTACTGAAATAGCTGGCAATTTTCACCACATAACATAGTTCTAAAATATTCTTCTAACAGCTTTCACTCGCAGGTGCGTTAAGATTTTGTGTCATATTAACACTGTATTAACATTAACTAAATACAATGTGGAAACAATACAAGCTATGAACAAGCTAATTACCTTGTATATGATCATTCATTTAATTCTTGCAATAGCCCATCAGGTACTTAGCGTATTTTTTCCATTTAATGTAAATTGAGAAACTGAAGCACGGAGAAATTAAATGCATCAAGTAACTTACAGATGGCCACATTGTCGTTATTAAATCACCAAACTAGATGTAAGGAGGGCAGTCTCTTTGTGAGACCTGGCTTCTTAACCATGATTGTAGATAAGTTTTTGGAGGTAGGTATTCCACAAATAAAAACAGTGTAACCTGGAGTCTCTGAAGTTTGAAACTAAATGCTTATTTCTACAACTGAAGTACACTTTCCATCTTACCCGTGAATAAACGGCTGCATATTATGTCATCTTCTAGAAAGCCTGTCAGTTTCAACTCCAGTTTCAGCTTTCAGACCTTTAAATCAGATTGCCAAATTGTTCATCTTTGGTAGTTTTCTCCCACTTGTCCTAGATTGGTCCAGTGAAGCATGTACGTTACATATAATAACTTTGCTGCAGGACTTAAAGATGGTCTCCCTCCTGAGGTTCTCTTCTTTGTTTGGTCCCAAATATTTCTCACTTTTCAACTGTTCCTTTGAGCTATCACGAATATTTTTTTAAGTCATGTCTTAGTTTGTAATTGTGCATGATACTATCTCCTTAGACATAAACCTGTCTGTAGAAAATTTCCTATCACAAAACGGTAGTGGAATTTCAAATGAAAAAATTGTGGGCTTTTGGAGGCTAGCAGTAAGAAATCTTTCTTCCAAGGGCTTTAGGATGGATTCTTGAGCTTTCCCATTCTATGGAAATTCTAGAAGTTCCTGACAGTGAGGAGGAGGAATGAGGAAAATACAGAAATTGTTTTAAAGAGTTATGTATAGAACTTTCACAATGCAAGTACATCATTAAGTCATTACTTTTACTTTTACATACTCCTATTTTAATAAAGGCATGTCCCCTACTCATTTCTCCCTTAGTCTTGCCAAATTCCCCCTTTCAAAAACTGAGCTTTGCTTTGTTTTAAGTTCTACTTTCATGGTCTGGGTGTCCAAACTTAGAAAACATGGAGGAAGCAGATCAAAGGAGACAAGAATCCTGGCTTAACTGATCACTGAGCCTCGAGAGCCAGAAGTGGCTAGAGAAAGTTGGATAATGTCTGACGGTGGTTTGAGCTTAAGGGCTAACTGGGTTTGAAAAGCACTCATCATCACTGGTGACAAAATTTTACTGTAGCTTTGGTTACTTTCAGTAAACCACAGACTCGCGATAAATTCCACTAATGTGATGTCATTAGCTTTCAATGCTATGCTTATAAGCAAGACTGGGCAATAAGGAGTGTGTGTGTGTGTGTGTGTGTGTGTGTGTGTGTGTGTGTGTGTGTGTGTGTGTGTGTGTGTGTGTGTGTGCTTGCTTGCTTGCTTGCTTTTGTGTTTTGTGTGTGCATACCTGTCCCTGTGCATAGTGGGGGGAGAAGGAGGAGGAGGAGAAAGAGGAGGGACAGGAGGGGAGGAGGGAGAGGAGAAAGAGAAGGAGGAAACTGAAAAGTGTGAGGGTTGCCTCCATACTGTCTGCACAATCCTAACTGCTCTCTTTGAATGGAGCAAGTTTTTAACAATACTGCTAGGACTTTTAATATAAACACTTGCCATGGCTTTGTGCTACTTTAACCAAACAATCACAGGCTTGTTTTTATTTCTTTGCACACTGGTGAATTCTACTTATAACATGGCTCTCACTCGTGGAAACTAGTGGGTTTAATCCAGCAGTTGTTCTTCTGGGAGTTTGCCTAGAAATGATTGGATAAATTCACAGAAATACAAAGGCTTGGTAATGACCACCTCCATGTACATTACCCAAATGTCTATCAAAAGAATAATATATGTACATAATAAAATAAATAAAAAATATGTACATAATAAAAGTACATAAAATATATGTACTTTTAGCAGAATTCTGTGTTGCCATTAAAATGCTATAGACCTAGAGTATACCTACAAATGATTTTAGAAGAAAAAAAAAAGCAGTATAAGTAGTTCATTCTAATTTTTGACATTTATTTATACCTCAATGTATATGGAAATGCACACACACACTGTAGTGCTGGGAAATTGAAACCAGGGCTCCAAGCACGCTAGATAAGTTCTCTACCACTGAGCAAAACCCACACCTAGAATTTCCTTCCTTCCTTCCTTCCTTCCTTCCTTCCTTCCTTCCTTCCTTCCTTCCTTCCTTCCTTTCTTCCTTCCTTCTCTCCCTCCCTCCCTCCTTCCCTCCTTTTTTCCTTATTTTCTTGAGATAACCTTGTGACTACTTCGGGCAGACTGGCCTGGTCCCCGCACTTTGAACTTGACATCCTTTTCCTGTATGTTTGTCTCTGCCTCATGAATGCTGAAATTGCAAACACGCCCCCCGTGCCTGGCTTTGCCCAGAAATAGTCTTGAAAGATGAACAGAGAAATGTTGGGATGGTTATTGCTGGCTACTAGCATTATCGATGATTTTAGTTATACTTTTTTTTCAAATAAATTTCTTTACTTGTCATGAGCTACCCATATAAAAATTGAAAATCAAATTGTTTTTCAGTAGAAACAAGTAGACCATATCACTTTGGTTTTGACTCTGGAAATACGACTTCTATTGAAAACCCATTCTGAACCAAGTAGAATTTGCATAGTAAACTTTTCCCAACAATACTTAGACTAAATATACAACTTATACCTCAGTCATACCTTAGTCACGTGATACACTGATACATACAATGACATACATAAGCATAATCTCATGATATTCGATTGGATGTGGTCCTAATATGTAATTATTATTTTTAAAATCGTAACTTTATTACTCAAATATTCAGTTTATTATGCAAAATTTCTTGTACTGTTTTAACATATTGAATGATTTTCTCTTTTGCTGCTATTGATCCTAAGCTGATGAAGACATCGGCCATAAGCCTTACCTTTCCTTTAGGCTGTGTAGAATAAAATATTCATGTTAGGTAAAGAGTCAGTGTAAAAACAATCATTAAGCAAGGGCTTACTGTTCATTGTTAACATTATTAAAATAATGTCACTTTGTTCCTATGAAACAGTTTTAGTGTTTCACAGTTTGTCTTTAGCAGAGCCCAGACTTCGGAGCAGGTTTGTTGATTTTGAATCCCATTTCTTCCCGCATTACCTTTTTGTCTTAAGAGAAATAATGAAGATTGAACTAACCACAGCTGGCAACTTCTTACCAGAGGTGTGTGGTGCAGTGGAGCTCCTTGTCTCTGGCTGAGTTCTTAGTCGCAAGCAACACCCATGCTTTAATCAGAAATACTTTTCCAGTCTCCCTGTGGGGACAGTCGGCAGCAGATCCTCCCAGAGCCCACCAGAGGTGGGAGCTCAAAGCGTGCTCAGTCCTGCTTACGGTCCCTCGCATGGCTACACTGCGCAAGTGAACACTCCACAAGTACAGCAACAGCCAGAAGTGCACGGCCGGGACAAGACAGGTATATCTGAGGAACAGAAGAGACCGCATAGAAACAGACCCACACGGATGGAGTGAACCCACCCTTAACAAACAAAGTTATTGGAGGAAAGATCGTAAGTCTTTAAATTTTAAAATTATCTTTAAGTGATTGTATGAAGAGCTTCCGTTCACCAATCAGCTTAGGCGTGAAATGCATCTTGATCAACACTGCTTTCAAAATTCTCCCTCCTCTCCCCAGCCCCACCCTCCCCCAATTTCTAACAAATGTTCAGAAACAACTGGAAAATTCATATGCAAGAGACAAGAACCTACATACAAGCCGACACCACTGACAAAAATTAACCCATCATAGACCTAAATGTAAATTACAAAACAAACTCCTAGAAGATAACAGGTAATAAATAAATAATAAAATGCACTGTCTATAGAAAAATTTGGTTAGTTTGACTTGATAAAAAGTTAAACCTTTTTAGTTTTTATGAGAACAATGGAACTGTTTTAAGAAGGGAATGTGGGAGAGAAAAGGGTGTAGAGGATGAAGTTTGTGCAGATGCATTGAATACCTGTGGGAGAATGTCAGTGAATTCCTGTGTATAACTAATGTGCAGTAATGAAAAAATTAAAACTACTGTTCTGAGAAACACATTGAAGAGAATAAGAAGAGAAGCAACATATAGGAAGACTATTTTTTCAAAAGATATATCTAATAAAAGACTGCAATCCAAGCTAGGTACCATTGATTCATGCCTGTAATCCTAGCTACTCAAGAGGCTGAGATCTGATGATCACGGTTCAAAGCCAGCCAGGACAGAAAACTCTGTGAGACTCCTCTCACCAATAAACTACTCAGAAAAGGCCAGAAGTGGCACTGTGGCTCAAGTGGTAGAGTGCTAACTAGCCTTGAGCACAAACAGACTCAGGGACAGTGCTCAGGCCCTGAGTTCAAGCCCCAAGACAGGAAGGAAGGAAGGAAGGAAGGAAGGAAGGAAGGAAGGAAGGAAGGAAGGAAGGAAGGGAGGAAGGGAGGGAGGAAGGGAGGGAGGGAGGGAGGGAGGAAGGGAAGGAGGGAGGGAGGGAAGGAGGGAGGGAAGAAGACTGCTATTTAAAACACACAAAGAGCTCTTAAAGCTCACCAATAAGAAAATAAACAATCCAATTAAATAAACTGGGCAAAAGATCTGTAAGAAAAAAAACTGTTCAGCAAAAAGATGTACAAATGACAACTATATATGAAGATGTTTGTTGGAATGGCTAAAATCCAAAGCACTGACAATACCAAATGTTGATAAGGTTGAAAAGCAAGATGAATGCTCATTTATTTTTGGTGGAAATGTAAAATATTTCAAAAAACATGCTAGCAGTTCCTTACAAAACTAAGCACAGTCTTACCATATGGTCCACAGTGTTCTGATATTTACCCAAATGAGTTGAATACCTATGTCCATTCAAAAAATTTACATAAGGATATTGATGGAAGTTTTAATGACTGACAAACTCCATTACAGCTAGACAATGAAATATTATTTTGTGCCTGAAACAAAACCATCAATCTATGAAAATAATAAAGGTATACAAGCAAATAAAAGAAGACAAGTAGAAGAGATAAAATGTTGTTGAAATCATTAGAAATCAGGAGTAGGTGGAGACTTTCAGGGAGGAGAGAATTCATCAGTAGAGCACAGGATATTTTTTTAGAGTAGTGAACTATTCCATATGATATGAAAAGGATAGTTGGCATTCACCAACTATATAACATATAGTTGCCCAAACCTATGGACTTAGGGTTGTAATAATAGGTTAATGTAGGTTTACTAGCTATAGCAAAAAGCACTGGGGAGGTTATGCTGTGCTTAAAATAGTCAGCCTTTCCCATGTGGTTCTCTCAGGCTATTAGAAACGACATCGGTCAAGCTAGAAACCACCTGGCTTCCTGTGTCACTTTGGTTTTGGAGGAAAACATCCAAGATAGACAACTAGTTCAGAATATCCGCATTTAGTTTTTAATTGATCCAATCTGAATGAAATGATTGTGTATAATTCATCATCTTGGCCTACATATGACCTAATACGTTCAATTAATTAAATTGCATAATAGACTACCATCTGCTCTCAAGCTGAGCAGTAGGACATGCGAAATCATGTACACGTGTGTCCTCCTCCTTGCGATTCTGTAAGTCTCCATCTAGAAGCAGAATTTCTGGATTTTCATAGTATGCAAAGGATATATTGTCATTTGTGACAGTTCCATGAAATCACGGTTCCTATTGCCATGAGTAACATTTGCTCCAGGTGTATGCTATCTGCTACTAATATCATAATTAACTTGGCCATTTGAAGAATCAAACCTGAGGGTTTCATTGTCAACTTAATTTCAAATGTTCATGCTCACTAGTGAGTTTCAGATAAGATATTTCTGAGGAAAAAGAATGAAAAAGGGGCTTGCTGGGGTAGTGATAAACGAGTACAGCATTACGCATATGGTAACTGATACAGAATGAGGCTAAGGAGAAAAACAAGTAAGCAATCAACCACAAGAAAGCACCTGAAATGGGTGTTTATCCATGGGGATGTTAACAGTCAGTGTGGGGAGAGGCAGAACCATTCAAAACAGAGTTAGAAAAGATGGCTCTATAAAGAAAATTTCCTTGAAGTTCTCTACCTCACCCTACACTCAGAAATTAATTCTAGAAAGGCTGAAAATATAAACATCAAATCTAAGACTGTAAAGCTCTTAGTAGAGAAGAAATGCAATATATTTCTGACTGGATGAAAAGAAGAATTTGATAAGGCTCCAAAAGCACCACCCATAAGAGGAAACAGAAACATCTTGGATTTTTGGTTTGTTTGTTTTTTTATTATTATGAAAATACCATACAGAGGGGTTACAATTACATGATCAAGGTAATGAGTACATTTCTTATCAAGCATTGTTGCCTCCTCCTTTGTTTCCCCTTCCCATCCCTTCCCATCTCCCCCCCACACCCCATCCCCGCCTGTCCCCCACTCCCCCACCTCCCTCCCCAGTGCCAGGATTTCTCCTTTCTGTGGCTATAGCATGACATTCTGTAGCTACAGCATGGCTTTGCATACATGCATCAATTTTCTATATCCATCCACCCACTGATTTGACACGTGGGTTGACTCCATATCTCTTGCCGGATCACACAGTCATTCTATTCTTTTAGGTTCTCTGAGGAACCTTCATATTGCTCTCCATAATGACTGTACTAATTTCTACCCTCACCAACAGTGTGTGAGACTTTCTTCAATGAGTCTAAGATGACTCCCACTCACCTGTACTTGGGAACTGGAAGAGAGCACATTACTCCACAGCACGGAGTGATGTGGGAGAAGCAACTGGAATGGAAAATATGTTCAGAGTCTAAAGATCAAAGACAGAGGTAGACCATAATTAAAAATGGTTCAGACGTTCAGAGTGAAGTCGGAAAAATTAAATGTCACTTATAAAACATTTCTTAGAGATTAACCTACAATTTTCATGGAAACAGGAAGTTATTTTCATATTCCTAGAACAATGCCAAACTTTAAACTACGCACAGGAGGCTGAGATCTGAGGAAGCCAGCCCAGGCAGAAAAATCCCCATGAGACGCTGATATCCAATTAACCTCTCAAAAACCCGGAAGTGGAGCCATGGCTCAAAAGTGGTAGAGCGCTAGCCTTGAGCAAAAGAGCTCAGGGACAGCACCCTGGCCCTGAATTTAACCCCTACAAAAGACTTAAAAAAATACCATATAGATATACTCTAATAACAGTAATGTAAGGGATTGGCTCAATGTGTGTCTATATATATTGTCAAAGTTGGACTATGAAGAACAAGGAAACATAAAAGACATTTAACTTTATGTTAAACAGTATTTATAATGGTCACAATGATACAAGCATAGGTATATCAATAGATGGCCACTGGAAAAACATTAAAAATGGCAATCATCACAATAATAAGATGGATAGTTTTCTCTCATTTTTTTCCTTAAAACAAGGTTATTGTAGGACAACTTTTCAAAACTTTTTTTTTTTCTGCTGTGGGGCTTGAACTCAGGGTCTGGGCACTGCTTGAGCCTCTTTGTCTCTTTGTGTCCAAGGCTAGATCTCTACCACTTGTGCTACACCACCACTTCCAGTGTTTGAGTGGTTGATTGGCGGTAAGAGTCTCATGGGGACTGTCTGCCCAGGGCTGGATTCAAACCTCCATCCTCAGATCTCAGCCTCCTGAATAGCTAGGAGGACAGGCATGAGCCACTGGTGCCGGGCTCAACACCTTTTTAATAAACCCATGGAATTCTAGCAGAGCCAAGGTGCACGTAGACATGCAGGGCCCGTGAAATGTTTCTTGGGCAGTGGGGAAAGGGGTGTAATGAAATGGGGGTAACTTCACTGAGTGTAGAGAGGAGAAATGAGAAGGAAAGGAAAACCAAAGATTGAAAATCTCTGAGGCAACCGTGTCCCTCTTTTCCTAGAGAGTCAGTCGGGGGCAGCACCAGGAGCTCCTGGTGTATGGTGGGGAAGCCCTGCGTCGCTGGAGGCCAGCAGGACTGACAGAGTGACCACTCCTCTCCATTTCCTGACCCCTGACCCCACCACGGAGTCAAGACATTAGCATGGGCTTGGGGGCTGATCGACAGTGGAAGATCTGACTGACAAGTCTCAGGGCTGCAATGAGACAATGCATGGTGTCTGATGCACAAGTTGGTTTCATTGCCACATTAACCACAGCAGAAGAGGAAAAAGCCACAAGGTGTGGGGTTCGTATGCACTAGGTAAGGGAATTTGTGTTTAAGGGGGGGCATTGGTATTGCAAAGTCTTTCCACGGTACCACGCCTACCCCCCAAATCTCCCTGTCACCCCAGGAAGTGAGGACGAGTGGCAGATAAAAGGGGCTCTGGGCAAGGCCATGCTCACACGCTGCCTGCAAAGCTCAGCTGGGGCTCAGCCATGAGACTTCTCGCCCTGACCCTCCTGGCCATCTGCTGTCTCTCCGCAGGCCTGGTGGAAGGTAAGCGAGGGATGCGTGAGAGTTAGGGCATCACTCAGCTTGGACTGCAGTAAACGGCTTTTCCCAGGACAAGCCCCAGAATGCCTGGCATGCAAAATGGGAGATGATCATTTTGACTCTTGGGGATTTTGTAGGCTTCCAAGATGGAATCTGGTTAGGATCTGGTCCCCAAATCTTCCTCATTGGGTGATTTGGAATAAATTTTTTAACCAGACTGGCTCTGAACATTTTAATCTATAAACCCACTCAATAGTCTCGCTATACTTTGGGCACTCTCAGCTGGTATTTAAATGAAATTGATGTGATTTATTTAAGGGTTATTTATGTGGTCACCTCCAATCCAGTCAATGACTATGAAATAGTAATTTTTGGTCATGTTAGCTATAGAAATGGTGGTGATGTTTATGATTGCATTTGTAGTTTAAGCCTCAAAACCTCTGGGAGTTCTGTCACCATGTGGGGATGAGAATGTATGCTGGGAGGCATATAAATGTTTTCAATTGAACAATAAAAATTCAAACTCAGTTTGACTGGAAATTCATTCTGTCATTTCCAGGAAAAAAGTACCTTTAAGTAAGTGGAGGGATCTATTGTTACTGCTATGAATGTTGAAATTTATGACAGATTTCTTGAATTTGTAAAGGATTATATAACAATATGTGTTAACAGATAGTCCAATACCTTGTACACAATCAAATGAACCCTCAAAACATACAGGTGAGGGTCAGCGGTACTAAGCCTTACTTGAGCA
Source organism: Dipodomys merriami (assembly GCF_024711535.1). Lineage (NCBI taxonomy): Eukaryota > Metazoa > Chordata > Mammalia > Rodentia > Heteromyidae > Dipodomys > Dipodomys merriami. Next base: position 2,499,675 of record NW_027206313.1, on the reverse strand, counting down.
TTCAACAAATACTCTTTTCTCCTTCTCTCCATCCTTTCTTTCCTTCCTTTTCTCCTCCTTCCTCACTTCCTCCCTTCTTCTCTCCTTCCTTTCTTTTCTTTCTTCCCTCCATTCTTTTTCCTTTTTAAAATTAAACAGCTATTGGTTTTTCTCTCTCCAAGAAGGCTCAGCAGACATTTCTTAAGGGACCATTTTTCCTACTGGCTGGATTAAATTTATAGAGTTAACTGCATCCTATTTTGTAGATTTAAACTATAATACCATAACTTGATAAGTACTCCCCAATGGGTAATCTGACTAAAGGTAGCAAAGCCTGGAACTCATTGAAGTCGGGGAAAATTAAAAATACTGGTGGACCCACAAGATTTAAGACCACTAAATCAGGCCATGTGGGCTACACGGCTCGCATTTGGCTGGGATGACAAATGCATTTTTTGGCAGGAGAATGACATCCTGGACGATATTATGAACTCTGAGACGCTCTCAGTTTTCTTTTCTTTCTTGCTTTCTTTTTTCTTTCTTTCTTTCTTTCCTTCTTCTTTCCTTCCTTCCTTCCTTTCACCTTTTCTTCTTTTAAATTTAATCTTATTGTCAAGGTGATGTACAGAGGAGTTAGTTACATACCTCAGGTAGTGAGTACATTTCTTGTCCACCTTGGTACCCTCTTCCTCATTTTTTCTCCCACTTTCCCTCCTCTCAGAGGATCAGGTTTTCTACTTGAAGGACTCTGTAAGTCTAGCTCATGCCTAGCTGATGAACAGAAATGGGGGAAAACCATCATTGCTTTGACTCAACTGCACCTAAGTGAAAGCAAGATTTACCAACTAACACAGACACCCAGCATTGCTGAGCAGAGCAAGTTTTGTGGTTTATAGTAGCATAGGGTTCTCTGGGACTTCGGGCTGCATATTATGTGCTTTGCAGGGGAAAGAAAACATACTGCTTCATAAGTAGTGAGAGAAAGTAAAACTACATTTTTTTCTCTTATTACTGAGTTCAGCCACAGTTCAGCATTAAAAATAAATTGGCAAAGGCGGAGGGGAAAGAATATGCAATGTTCTTGGCACTGAGAACAATGGAAAGGAACAATGAATTAGAAAAAATGTCAGTGGGGACAACTTTTGCTTAGTTACCTATGTGTAAAAAAATGGCTTCCCCCTGCTTCAGCTGCCTGGTATTTGTCTTGTTAAACTCAAGTTTAGCTCTTCAGACGAGGAAGATGTGTTGTCGGGAGAAGGGAGGACAAGGGGAGAGAGCACAGACAAACGGTGGGTGGGTGAATACAGAAAATATTCAGCACACCTCTGTGAAAATGGAAACAGGTAACCCAAGGGGGGGGAGGGATGGAGAGACAGAATGACGGAGGGTGAGATGGATTCAAGTGAAGTCTGTTCATCAACTGGCATGTTGAACTGCAGCTCCTTTATACAACTGCGTAAAGACAATTTTGAAAACTTAAATGCCTTCCAATACCAGCACCACTGCCGCTCAAACGCGATCATTCTGAGAGGTTCTTTGAGCCTGTTCAACTAGCTTATTTTTCTTCTATGACGAATATACCTCTATCCATCTAAAAACTCAGATTCAATTTTTACCAGACGCGTAGTACGATGAACTCTTCCAAGTTAGTGTCCCTTCGGCGATGTCAGATATTTCTCTAAGCTTAGCTGTTTGATCCTCCTTGGGTGTGACTACACTCTGGATTTTGCAGTTTACCATTAAAACACATCTTTAGTCAGAACCAGCTGCCCCATCACTGCACACTGCCTTATCCAAATTACTCTTGGTTATATTTCTCCTTTACTGCATTTATAGCATAGATATAGCTACAAATACCTGAAATCATCTCTTCTGATAACACAAAAGTAGTGTCCATCTGAACTAGTGCTTTCAACACTTGCGCCACAAAATACTCAGTGAACCAGTGAATCAAACACTTATTAATAAGCTATGATGTACAAGAGATTGGGAGCGACGGCAGAAGTCATTCCTTAGAGTAAGTGAACAGTGTTATCTTGATCTTGTAAATCAGACTTACAGGTTTTTATTTATCCTCTCCCCCCCCCACAACTCTCTACCAGGTGTGGGAAGCGAAGTCCCAGAAAAGAGTTTCTGTATGAGTTTCACAACCCAGAAACTGAAAATCAACAGAATCAAGACCTACGTTATCAAAGAGAGCGGCATGAAAGCTGTCATGTGAGTGTTTCCAAATTCCCAAAGCCAAGCACGGTGGAGTTTCTAGAATTACAGAAATGCAGTAGTAACAAGTACTTCCTTCTTTAGGAAAAGTAGATTGACATGGATGAAAGCTACAATGTAACCAATAGTACTTTTACTTGTCCATATGAATCTTGCCTCATGAAACCCCATCAAATCATAATTTTTGTCAACATGTAATATATAAATAAAGAACATATTTTGGTTTGGTTTGGCTGAACAGAAGAGTCTGGCTGGAAACCAGATGAATACCTTATCCAGTCCTTCGGGATGGCCTTAGAGATGGCTGACCAAAGCCACACCAGTGTAGGATGCTTGTGGTGGCATCTAAACAGAGTGCTGTGACTTATCAATTGACCTACAGCAAAGGAACGAGTCAAGAACTAGACTCCACTTCTCCACCCTTTCAAGATCTCAGCTTTTATAAGTATCAGCTCTACAAAATGTGACTATGAGCTCTAGAAGGCTTTAGAACCATCACTTATAATTTAAAAAAATGAGTGTGTTTAGATTTGAAAGGAAGAGTAATAATTCAACATGGTGGTCTTCCGTGCCAGGTTTCGTTAGAATTTGGTAGCCTGGTGAGAAAAGTGGCCTGGGAATGAATAACCATGAACACAGGAGTCAGCTGCACCTGCAGACACTTCTCTGTCACGGCAGATCAACCCAGTTGTTTGTGTTCTCATGGTTTTGAAAGGTCTTTTCAGGTCTGTTCCAATCTTCACCCTTGACCCCAAGGCTTGGAGAAGGCAGCTAACTTTGTCTATCTTTTCCTTGTATCACAGATTTATTACCAGACGTGGCCTAAAAATATGTGCAGATCCGCAAGCCTCATGGGTGAAAGATGCCATCAAAAGTGTGGACAACAGGTCCAGAAAGAACATCATCCAAACCAAGCCTACAGAAACCCAGCAGCCCACTCGGACAGCGGTGACCCTGACTGGGCAATGACCTAGACTAGGTTCCCTCCACAGCCAGCCCGCTCTTTGCACATTATAAGCTGATATATGCAGAAGATTATAAGTTATGTTTTCTGAAAGTGCTGCATGAATAAAAGTATTTTCTTACGTTTTTATTTGAAATGTCTTTTGTACACCTTTCGGTGTGATAATTAATAAATATTTATCGCCAAGGGTTCTATAGTTTATCCATTAAAAAGAGAAACAGCAATATATCATTTATGATATATTTATCTATTTTTCGACAGTATTGGAGTTTGAACTTAGGGCCGTGTGTTGTTAGGAAGATGTTCTACTGCCGATCTATGCTGCCCATCTTTTTGTCCCTGGTTATTGTTGAAATAGGATCTCACTTGGTACCTGGATGCGTACCTGGTACCCGTACACTTCTGCCTGAAGCTGGGATGACAGATATGTACCACCATATCCAGCTCCATTGTAATAGAGTTGTATGATTTTATTGTCCAGCCTGGCTTGGAACTGTGATCTTCTCAATCTTCACTATAAGTGCATACTACTGTGCTTTGCTATTAGTTGAGATGAAGTCCTGAACTTTTTTTTTTTTGAGGCCTAAACTGGCCTCAAACCAAGACTGTCCTAATCTTAGCCTCTAAAATAGCCTCTCAAGGTGTAGGATTATAGGTGAGAGGCACTAGTGCCCAGTTTTCTATTTCTGTCCTAATGGTATCTTTCTTTCTCTTAAATCTCTGGTATCTGTGATAGAAGAGATACTGGGTAGTGGTTAACAGAGATGAAGGCGAAATTCATTATTCATATATTTAAGCTTCTAATGATTCTCCAAATGGGAGACATGGGTTACAACTCTGACAATGAAAACAACTCACAACCTATTACAGAAGAGTATTATTTATAAAAGAAGTGAGGAAAATCATGTCATCACATTCCCATTCTGTGAGGCCCTTGCTCAAAATATGGCTTCACTCAAGTCTGATCTCAGACAAATTCCCTTACTTCTCTGTGTCTCTTTTTAATGTCTATTATAATAATAAAAGACAAGACTTACCATTTATTTCACTTGTCTAGTTAGATTTTTTAATGTACAGAAACTTCACATAAAAATCAGTCATTTTCCCTCCCCCACAGTATAACCCCTGCTTTCACTGTATTTGATGTCGGTATAATTTGTGGAGGGGAAGGGGAAAAACAAGTCGTTTAAATAAGGATATAGGTGGACCCGTTGCAACAATGAGAAGTACAAGTTGTCATGTCAAAACGAACTTTACCACTTTGGTGGGGGGGGAGGATTGGATGGGGAGCAGGGGGAAAGGATGGGAAGGGGAAACAAAGGAGGAGGCTACAATGCTTGATAAGAAAATGTACTCATTATCTTGCCCATGTAATCCATGTAATTGTAATCCCTCTGTACAGTATTTTCACAATAAAAAATAAATAAAAATTTTAAAAAATCAGTCATTTTGAATTAAGCTACAATCTCACCAGCTAATGTAAATGTTTCTACTCTGAGTTTATGTCTTACTACCAATAAGCTTTAAATACCCCTCAACACTGTCATACAATTAAAATGTGCAATAATTTTTTTTATAGTACTAGTGTTTGAACTCAGGGCCTGGTGCTTGCTAGGCAGGTACTTTTGTTTTTTGGCTTTAGTTATCTTTCAGGTAAGGTCTTCTCCTGATCTTGTCTGAGGCTACCCTTGTATTATGATTTTCCTTACACATAGCTGGGATTATTCTCTGACCTTGTTGGTTGAGAAGGGGGCCTTACTAACTTTTTTTCCCCAGGCTGTCTTGGAACCATGATTCTTCTGGTCTCCATTTCCTAAGTAGCTGAGATTATAGGTATGAGCCCCTGTGCTGGGCCTATAGTACATGTTTAATTGCATGTTCATCTATAGTACATGTTTAATTGCATCTTCATCTATAGTACATGTTTAATTGCATGTTCATCTAGTTGCTCAACATCCCTTACACATAGTTCTCTCAGGAAATTACTGATTTGTTTTTCATTTATGGTTCTACTCACCAATGTGTACCCTATGCTATCTGACTCTAAAAAGGAAGACGAGATATTCGCTTGATAGTTTCAATGGAGAAGGAAATACAAACTCTCCTCAATAATTAGTGCCTTTGGAGGGTAGCTGAGCTCAGCTGGTTGGGATTAGGCCACTTTGAGTCCTGCAACTAGTTAAACCAGCTGGAAATCACTTAAGACATTGCCTTCTAACTGAATATGTGGTCCCCAGCCTTTCCCTGGGCCATTTGTCCACAGTGATTTCCAGATATTTTAAGGTGAACAAGCCCTTGGTGAGGAAGTATAACACTTTCTACTTGTGAGAGGCAAAAAACAGCAAAGCCATTCAAGATGAATTAAGTACTTTGCTGAGGGAGTCCAATATTGGTGTTTCCCAAATGTTTCCTAGACCCTAAGAGTTCCCAGGTGATAATAATATGGTAGTTGAGTTTTTTTTTTCTTTTTCTTCAAATTTTTGGTAATAAGTGCTTAGGTTTTTTTTTTAATATGCAAACAGAACTACTTCCTTGTTTAACTAATGCTAACTCATTTAATCACATAACAGACCTGAATTAAAGACAAAGCAACAGATATAAAAAAATTCACGTCCTTCCCTCAGATCTTTTAGTGAGTGAGAGGCAGAGTTCCGATGGAGCCCAAGAAAACAGGATTCCAGGTTGAAAGTGTTTACAGCTGTGTGGCACTGCCTTCCTCTCTTCACAAACAAGTTCCCAAACAACCAATGAAGAGACCATTCCGGAAGACATGATAACCTTACCTGACCTTCCTGTTTATTTAACTCATTCCTCCAGTAAATATCTACTGAGGCTCCACAATATGCCAGCAGTTAGCCGATAAACTCCATTTTCATGATGCGGAAATTCCTCCTTTCTCTTTTCCCAGGAACTGCAGCACCTTGCATGAGCTTATTCAGAGAGGACGGGTACTTATTAGGTGCTTGGGATTCTGGGTGCTGTGCTGAGTGCTGGAATGCAAACATGAAACAGACAGCGTGCCCGCAGACCCTGAACCTTTATGAAGCTTATGAGAACCCAACATAAAGTAGGAAGCAGACAATGTTGATGTTTAATCTGTGAAATGATATGGGATCCAGAGCTTTGGATGTACAGGAGCAACCAAGTTCAGGTCTTGATGTACAGGAAAGGTCAGGAAAGGCTTCCCCTGAAAAATGCCTCTACCGAACACGGAATGAGATGCCAGCTCTCCACTTCTGTTGCATTCCAAGCAAAGGGAAGGTGCAGTGCACACCAAGGCCCGAGGCTGACAGAAACGATGCAGCCACAAAAAACAAGCCATTTAATGGGACTAAGGGGCAAAGTGAAGATAAGACAGAAAAGGGAACAGGGCCAAAGGTGACCTTGGAGATACCCGAGATGCCATCTTGTCTGCTGGACCAAGAGATAGATACTTCAGAGTGTTTTTTGAATTACCCTTAAGTAGTACTACAAAGGGGTTTCAATTCAACATTTCAGTGGATGAGGACAATGCTTCTTACTCCATGTGGACTCTGTTTTAAAGCCTTTGGGGAATACCAGTGGCTGCCTGATGAAAGACTGAGAGTAGAGAACAAGATGGAAGCCAGGAAGCCGATTAGAAGGTGATGCTGGACTTGGTAAATGTTGACCCTGACCTGGAAGGGTGCAACACATGCTTCCTTTTTCTGCTGAGCAAGGAACGTGGTGGTTATGGAGGCCTGCCTGCCTGATGGGCTAGCTCAGCAGGAAATGTCAAAAGCTCTAGGTCAACAACTCCATCCCCAACATCCTTGGTTGCAGGAGCCAGGGCTGGGTTAGAAAGAAAACCATGGGATTGGCCTTCCAACCCTCATTACTTCTGGTGTGGCTAAGATCAGAACTGTGGGAACAGAATTTGAGGCAATGATCCAGAGGAGACAGGAAGTAGGATGAGGAAACAGGAAGTAGGATGAGGAAACAGGAAGTAGGATGAGGAAACAGGAAGTAGGATGAGGAAACAGGAAGTAGGATGAGGAAACAGGAAGTAGGATGAGGAAACAGGAAGTAACTTGGAATCAGTGAAGTTTCAGAAATTCACAAACCAAAGCTTTTCCAATTTACCCAATAGTGTAAATATTTGCTGCGTGTCTGCAGTGTACAAAGACACGGGATACAGTGTCCTTCCTTCAGAATTGCCGACATGAAGCCTATGACAGTCATCAAAGCCATTTTCATCTGATGCTTCGAACAGCCCAGCTCAGTGCTCACTTCCTCTTGGAGGCATGGCCGCTTCCATGTGTTTATTCAGCTCCTGGGATTATCTCTATTATTGCTCATATCACCCTGAAATAATAGTCTAGTTGGCTTTTATTTTCTGCCTTATCTAGTAATTCAGAAAGGACTGAATTTGGTGTCTGGGATACCATCTACTGATTGGCATAGAGATTAAGACCTCACAGGTTTCTCCCACCTTTTTTGTAAATATATACTACCTTGTATGTATCTCTAGCCCAGCAGTTATCATAAAATGCTATGGTGATGCAGGAGAGAACACTCTAAATCCTCTGGAGAAACTGGGAAACGTTATAAAGAAGTGATGTATGAATTGTGCCTTTAAACCCATGGAGGAACTTTCCAGTAAGAGAGGGTAGTGCTAATGGAGGCTCTCTTGCCAGAATGAACAGCACGAATCAAAGAAGAGAGGCTCATTTCAGGGATATATGGGTTCAAAAGCTCATCGAGCAAGGTTGTTTGAGGTTAGACTGGAAAGGCTTAGTATGACAAAGGCTAAGACTTTAAACAGAGGGGCCCAGGGAAGAACGTGATAGATCTGAGGTTTAAATGAGCAACTCAGCTAGTGGTTAAGAAACTGAGTCAGGAGGCTTACAAGTTCAAGACTTAATTACGCTGAATTTAAAGTTAATGTCAGGTACATGGACCCTATTTCAAAAATAATTAAAAACACAAAACAAAAATGATGAGGAATAGAGAAAAGCTTTGAGGGTAATGGGGTTTCATTTGGGGTGATTTGCTTAGAAACAGCATTATTGATGAGTAATAGCTGGTCTAGTTTATGCTGTATACCAACGAGAGGGAGAGGAGGAGAAGGAAGAGGCATAGGAGAGAGAAAAAAAATGGTTATCAGCCTGAATATTCAAGTAATTCAGACAAAGGCCTCAAATACATTTATATTCCCTTTTGACAGACCATCCTTTTATAAGAGTGAAGTAAAAATAAGACTATCTGCGAAACTTTTTTATGCCTCTTGGGTGGAAAAAAAAAGGTACATATAAATGTAATACAGTATCCACTGGTGAATCATCAGTGTTATTTTTAAAGGATTTGTCACAAGGCCGTGGGTGGCAAAGAGGAGCAGAGAGACGAATCCATAATGAGAGAAAAGAGAAATGAGGTACAAGGAAAGGTTCTGAGTGGGCACCAGCAGAATCCAAGCTGGACTGAAACACAGAGTGTGGCCACGGGGAAGGAGGAGACCGCAGGACTTTTACTTTCCTTTCCTTGGGAGAGATTACTATACATTGGAACAGATTTCTGAAGGTGGAAGGCCCAGGGAAGATCCCAGAACTGACTGTAATTTTGAAGGCAAGGAATGAAATGTAGAAGAATCTCAGCTGAGAGAAAAATGGGCCAAACACAGGAGAAGTGGGTTCATTTCTTGTCATACTGTGCTGCCCAGAGTAATGGCGAAGGCTGTATACTCACCTCCCTCCTTGGGATGGTTTGCATCTAAGATGGCTTCCAGAGGCTCTGTCTTGGGGTCTTGGAAAACAAATGACTGGCTTGAGGGCTATGATCAAATTAATAGACTAATTCTTGATATAGTCATAATACTGTGATGTTGCTGGGAAGGGTTGGAAAGCAGAAGATGGCACCAGCTGAGAAAGTAGTTCACTGGGGGGTCTGCTCTGAAGAACATCTCTATCTCTCTTTCTCCCCTCCCCTCCCCTGCTGCTTCCTGGCCACCATGAGGTGAGCAGCTTTGCTTCACCGAATTCTTCCCTCCAGGGTGTTCTGTCTTACCTCCAGCCTCAGGGGGCCAGCCAATCATGGGCTCACGTTTCTGAAACCATAAGCCAAAATAAATCCATCCTTTTAAGGATGATTCTTCTCAACTGTTTGGTCACATGATGGAAAAACTAAGCAGTACACTCTTGAAGTTTATGGCATCTCCCTTCAAGGTAAAACTGTTAAATGAGATGGTGGAAAGAATTTTCAAGTTCTAATGCGCTCAAACATAAACCGTATGGCAGACTGGGTGAGGTTCTTGAGTCTTCCGAAGCTGTGGGAGAGAAGAGTCGAGTCTCCTTTCTTTGTACACTGGATGGAGGGGAGCATGGAATGACATAGAGGAAGAGAATTTTAATGAACTAACCTAGTCAGAGGTCAGAAGCAATGCCTTTTCTAAACCTCCAGGACTTTCTTACAGTGTTCATTATATTCTGCCCTGAATTATAGATACTTAGGAATTTTTTGTTGTCAAAAAGACTGGAAGTTCTTGGCAATAATGTCTTGCTAATCCATACCTACAGCAAGGCCTTTCCACATGTCCACTCAGATACAGTTGCTGAATTCTACCATTAAAAAGATCATACCCAGACCTTGACCCTTGAAGCATTTAGAGAATGGCTGTAAGGGTATTTCCACAATGAGGATTTTTTTAACAATGAAGTCAGGAGGCATTGGTAATTGAGAAGTCAGGAGTCATTGGTAATTGACTAATAAATAGATGCAGGATGGCAGCATGTTTCTTTAAAGATCTGCTCCACATGATTGGCAGTGATTTTCTGACTTTCTATGTTCCTTGAGCTCTTGAAGTTACTTCCTGGTGTGGTGGGAATAGAGCTGTGACCAGTTACTGATGTGTCTGCCTTGGGCTAGAAGCTGTGTATAGTGGTCTGCTCCTAGACTACTCAGCAACATTTGTGTGGCTTGTGGGGTGTAAGTCCTTATGGGCTCATAGGGTTGGCCAATGTAAGGTTGGGCCATGGATAATGAAATTTTGACTGGAACAAGAGAATGAAGAGAATTTAAAAGTCAAAGTAAGTGGGAGAAGGGGTATGAGGGGAAAAAAAGGATTGGAAATAGAAAAAGACCAATATATTTTTGTAGATTATTTGATTAATGTGCCAGTCATAGAAGACTCTACCCTGCATTCAGGCAAGATCCGTTTGTGTTCCACTCCTGGCGGGTTTCCAATGCCTGGCAGAGCGAAAGTCAACACGTACATGAAAACTGCATATAAATGAAGAGAGTTCAATACTCCCTGCTGCCACATCTATCTTGAGTCCCAAAAACTGGGAACACCAAACGCCCCTGTTTACAAATGACCTTTGGTAGAACATTCATTCTTGCATAATTCACTAAAGCTTTACAGCAAAAGGCAAGGGAAGGCTGTGGGAAGAGCAGAAATTGTTACAATTCAGACAAAGCAGAAGGAGCATGGACAGCTGGACCAGACCACTGAGCCAAGAGTGAAAATTCAGCCAGGGCCCTTGAGTTGGGTCCAATTCTTCCCTTTTGTTTTATTCACGTATTCTGTTTATACCTTGCAAACACATGACAAGATTTCCCAAGAAAATAGGATCATTAACGTTTGTTGAGTATCTGAGACAACACAGAGTGGAGGATTCCACAGACAGTGGAGAGGATTAACAAACCCCTTCAACTGACTCGCGACTTCATTTTCCCCCTCCAGTCAGGTTCTTATCTTTCTTAGGCTATGGCTGAGGCAGGTTTTCCTAATTACAAACAAAACCACTAATAACTCTCACATTCTGTTTTCTCTAGAGATACTGGCAAACATTTCTGGGAAACTCTGATGACAAAATATGGCCCAGGAGCCAATGTGTGAGTACGTTTCCATCAGCACAGCCCAACAGGAGCCTGTGAACAGTCTGAAGATACTACATGTGGATAAACGATACGAGTCCTAACTGCAGCCATTACCAAATAAATGGAATTTTAAATATGTAAATATAGAATTGCTTTTACTCACTTATTAGAGAAGAATGCATGACATCAGGGCTGTTTTCATTAGCAGACAGACTGAGATGTCTTGGCAAAGAAACTTGAGAGGCCTTATATGCATTTTCTGTAAGGAATTTAAAACCGTTGTGTAAAGATAGCTGGAGATTAAAAACAGAAATGATCATCTCCTTCCCGCAGCTACCCTAGCAAGGCTGAAATATTTAATTAGCTTCTCTCCCCATCAGGCATGATTATTCATGGTACATTTAGCATCCTGTGATCTTGGTCCTGAGCTTCTTCATGGGGATGGGATTGGTTGGCTGTGAGATACTTAGCATCATCTCTCCTGAGGTAACCATAGCAATGACTTTTAAGTTGTAGGTCCATCACCTTGCCCCTCACTTCCTGGAACTCTGAAGACTGGAGGCGAGAATCTTCCCGAGTAACTGGCCAGGCCCTTTGAGGCAGCAGCGATTTTTATATAGCACCATCTTGGAACTTGAAAGAATAAGGCTTCTTCAGGAGCCTAATACTTGTTTCCTGAACGTGTTTGGAGAGAGGGACTGTGCTGTGTCACCGTTCTGGGAGCTATCTTTCCATTTTGTTCCTTTATGTCTCCCTGGTATTAATATACATAGAATATCTTGGGATCACAATTGTGCCCATAAATACATCTGTGTATTGAGAAGATATCTAACATATAAAGGATGAAATAAGGAAAAAAGGAAGCTGTAAAAACAGAATGCCTTGACATTGTGATGCACTTAAATGTAAATGAGCAACTAATACTTTACTCGATTGCGTTTTGTGTGTATGAACTTGAAGCAAAAACAATTTTAAAATGTAGTTATCTTCTGATGGTGCAAATAAATCACATGCATTGCTATCAAGAGGTATAATATATTAGGCACTGGAGGAAGGAGATTGTAATGAATTGATGCCAGTTATGTTATATAGTCTTCACCTTCTAAGCTTGATATTAACTTGGGTTTACGGAAGTGTGTGGAATTTTTAATCTTGCTGATATGTGCTTATTGCAGGATAACGGGACTTGGTTTTTTCTTAAAGGATAGAGCGGATGTGAGAAAGTCAGATGAGTTCAGCAAAAGCTTTTCTTTAGTCCTACACAGATCTTGCTGTTGTCATACGAAAAAAGAATCAAGGCATTCAAAATCATCAAGGGTGTTAACTATGATTAAAAAGAAACAGAACAACAAAACTTTGTCTAGTGGGAATCCAGCTTACTTGCTCTAGATCCTGTGAGATTTGGTGAGTATGGGACTCGATAGGTAAGTATGCCTTATGGAGTCAGATGGGTCGGGCCTCAGACTCTAGCCTGGATAACTACTGGCTGTGTCACTATTAATAAAGTATGGAATCTCCCTGAGCCTCCTTGTCTCCCTCGGTGAATAAAATGACCTCACTTACATGAGCAGGGAGTGAGGTGTGGTGATGAGCAAAACAGATAAAAGGCAGGATCTTTGTGTGAGGCAGGAGATGATGACTACTAGGAAGAAAAATAAAAGAGAGTGATCAGGTATGGTAGGGGCGCGATGAGGGCCTGGGGCAGGGGTGAGGGGTGGGGTTCCATTTTAAAATAGAAGGGGGTCGGGTTGTGTTCTCTGATATATCTAGGAGACTTGAATGAATAAGGAGCGGGGCTGTAAAAGTCTCTCAAGGAGATGCATCCTAGACAGGGGGAAGAGCGGAGGAGGGTTTGCGTTAGCAGCCTCTCGGAACAGAGCATGCATGCAGGGTTGACCGAGGAGGGGTTTGGGGTTTTTATCTAGAGTAGAACAAGAAGCCATTACAGATGTCAGAACAAAGTCATGATGCGACTTGCAGCCTCCTTCTGCTAACTGTATGAAGGAAACATAGAATACTCACAAAGCAGCTTTGAAAATGTCCTTTTCCTCCAGAGTTACCCCGTAGGGTGCGAGGCTGGGCTGAAGCTGGCTCTTCCTGTGGCTGTGAACTTTCCCCTTCTCTGTGCGCTGGGCACATGGCTCATTGGGGAGCCCCTGGCTGAATGGTTCCTTCCGTCTGGCATGGCATCCCCTGGTCTTCCTGCAGCACCCCTTTTTAGCTCTGTGTTGTTCAAGTCCATGGGGGCTGCACTTGAGCCTCTCACAAGATCCTTTTGCTAAGGATCCTGGTGGCTCTCCGAGATATCCGAGAGCTGCTGGCAGCGCCCTGGCTGGTCAGGCTTTGGCCTGGGTTCTGCAGGTGTGTGCCCATCCTGGGCTCTGTGGACTGCCAGCCGCGCCTGCTCTGCGCAGGGCTCCGTGCTGAGGCCGGAGGTTCTGCTGCTGGCCCTGCCACTCCGAGGGGTCGATCCCCAGCCATGGGGGCCAGAGCCGGCTCTGCACGTGTGCTCCTCCTGGTCAGGGCCTCATGGAGGGCGACCGCTGGGCCGGAGTCTCCAGGCAAGGCTCAGGGCCTCTGCTGTCCGGCCTCACACATGTGGACCAGGGATGTGGAGGTAATCAGGGATGTCCAGGCATCTGTTGTGACAGGGCGTGACACCGGAGCCCCAACTCTGAGACCTGATGTCGACGGAGGTAGCTAGCAATCAACTTGTCTGTCTGTCTGTCTGTCTTTCTTTCTTTCCTTTGTTCTTTCTTCCCTTTCTTTTCCTTTCCTTCCTCCCTCCATCCCTTTCTTCCTTTTTTCTTTCTTTGTCTTTCTTTCTTTCTCTCTTTCTTTCTTTCTTTTTTCTCTTTCTCTTTCTTTCTTTTTTCTCTTTCTCATTCTTGCTTTCTTGTTTGCTTTATCTGTCTTGTTCAATTTCAGATTCTGTCTGTCCGTCCTCTTACTGTACTTCAGGGTCAGCCTTCACTCAATGGCCCCCAAAGCAAAGGAATCCCTCAGTACACGCCACATGTAGACACGGTGTGAGCTTCCTCTCAGATTTTCTGCACCCCCCCGCCCCACTTCCCCCGCACCCCTCAGCTGTGTGGCGCTGCTGGGACTGGCCAGGCACCAGCACCAGGGGCCGCCCTGGTCAGATGTCTCCTCCTGCCTTGGCTTCACCAGAACCTGGTCTGCGCACAAACCCACGAGCTGACTTAAATAGATGGGCCCAGGATGCTCCATTTGCTACTGTTGTTGTCTGAACTGGGGGAGGGTGAGCTGATCCGTGTGATACAACTGCAGACAGTGTCATCTCGGTTCTCATGTACATATTCCCAGTCACTCTGTGCTTCCCAACATGCCACAACAAGCAGAACATACATAGATTGGAAGAGTATGTACTTTTTGGCACAGATACTTAATGTTTTCTTTATCTCCCTCTAAAAATAAAAGGTGAAATTATGGTGGTGCTGATAAACCTATAGACCACACAAAATTTTTAAAAATAACCTACAATCTTATCACTCATAGATATCATACGGCTGTTTTCATTTCTCTCTTGCCTTCTTCTAGGCCTCAATGACTTCTTTGTGTTAAATTTTATTTTCTTGTAGAGATGCTGTACAGAGAGATTACAGTTACATCCGTAAGGTAATGAATACATTTCTAGTCAAACATTGTTACCCCCTCCTTTGTTTTCCTCCCACTATTCCTTCCCTCCCCCAGTTCCCCACTTCTATGGCTTCTTAAAAAGAGAATTGGGATCATAGTACAGCAGTGATCATCCAACACCCTCTTTATCTGCAAGGAGAGATTCCAAGACCCTAAAGTGGCCCCCCAACCTCAGATAGTACCTAACCCTACATATAAGCACTGGAATTCTGCCATAATAGGTTGATAAGCAGATAGCTACAGTGTCTAAGGGGCGGTGCTATGTCCAGGGTAGATACACTGGAGAAAGGGACGCCATATCCCAGTGGGATGGAACAGAATGGTACAAGATTTCAACATAATGCCTGGAAGAGTGCACAATGAAAACTGTGGACCATGACTCAGGTAAGTCGTGGCCACAATGGCAGATATGATGGATGACTGTCCCTGGAGACAGGGCCCCAGCTTGCTTCCCAGGCCAGCGGCACAGATCATTGGTGAGTTTGTTGGGTTCTGATTGTCACAGACATACTTAGAACAGCATGTTTTCTAATTCTCTGTTTAATGTTCATTTCAAGCTCATTTAAATCAGATGGGACAATCCAGTCCATTTGGAATTCTTCTCCCCCTGCCATTCCTGCCTGAAGTCAAGTCTACACTCCAGAAAACCGGAGTCAAATAACTGGAAGAACCCTCCAGACCTTGGTTTGGATGAGCATCTTTGTTTCACACAAGTCACTGTGGCGGTTAATCTTGATTGTCCTCGTGATGTACTGGGAAGCATCTAGATTAGTGAAGCACATGTCTAGGCTTCTCTGTGACAGCTTTTCTAGAGACAACGAATAAAGGGTGTAAGACGCTTACCCTGAATGTGATTAGCACGATACCATAGGTTGGATAGAATAAAGGAAGAAGGAGAAACCGAGTAGCACAGTGGTTTTCTCCGCTCTCGTTTCCTGGCTGCATGGGTGAGCAGCCTCTGCCACATGTTCCAGCTCAGACCAAAGCAGCGTCTACAGCCGTACACGGATGGGGAAACCCCTGAAATCAAGCAGGATCTACAGCCGTACACGGAAGGGGAAACCCCTGAAATCGTCATCCAA
The DNA here is from genome assembly GCF_024711535.1 of Dipodomys merriami. Lineage (NCBI taxonomy): Eukaryota > Metazoa > Chordata > Mammalia > Rodentia > Heteromyidae > Dipodomys > Dipodomys merriami. The sequence continues at coordinate 2,483,937 of NW_027206313.1, read as the reverse complement.
AATCCATGTATGTATGTACGTATGTGTGTATGTATGTGTATGTATACGTGCATGTATGTGTTTATCTATCTATCTATCTATCTATCTATCTATCTATCTATCTATCATCTATCTATCTATTATCATCTATCTATCTATCTATCCCCCTATTATCTGTCTATCATCTACTTGTTTTTGTGATACTGTGGTCTGAATGCAGGACTTCCTGTTTGCTGAACAGTAATTCTGCCACTTATGCAATATCCCTAGTCCTTTTTAGCTTTAGTTATTTTTTTTAAGATTTTATGTTTTTGCTTGACCTAGCCTTCAACGGTGATCCTCTTGTCTACACTTAACACTTAGCTAGGATTATGTCTGACATATTTTATCGAGATAGGTCTTACTTTTTGCCCAGGCTGACCTCCGATTGTGAGCCTCCACCTTTGCTTTCTGAGAGGCTGAGATTACTGATGTGAGCCAACGCACCTGCTTTCCTCTGAGGTAGTTTCTTGTGGTATTTGTCACAGTGCTGTAAAGTCTAACTCACGCAGTTACCACTGGGGTGCCCGTGAGTCATGTCTGTGAATTATTTTCCCTATTTCTGAGCCATGAGTTTATCCTGACTGATTTTGTAGCCCATTGGGGGTTCTAGAGCTTTTAGAGACCTAAAGCTCAGCCTGTTTTCTGTGATCTACTCAGAAGAGCACTCCTCCAGCTCAACTCAACACCGAAAGCCTCGTTCACATCTCACAGCCTCCACAGGGCCTTCTTTGTAACTCTAAGGCCAGTGTGCTGTCTTTTCCCTTTAAGAAGATAGCATTTATTTCATTGTCTTGTTTGGTTTCTCATGAATCATTGCAGAGATTTGTGTGTGTGTGTGTGTGTGTGTGTGTGTGTGTGTGTGTGTGTGTGTGTGTGTGTGTGTGTGTGTGTGTATGAGAGAGAGAGAGAGAGAGAGAGAGAGAGAGATCCATCACTTTTCTTCAGAGCTGCATTCATTTGCATTCCTCATATAAACTAATGATGTTTGTTTGTTTGCTTTGTCATGGTGCTTGAACTCTGGGCCTGGGCGCGGTCCCTCAGCTCTTCAGCTCAAGGCGAGCGCTCTACCACTTGAGCCACAGCACCACTTCCAGTTTCCTGGTGGTTAATTGGAGATAAGAGTCTCACAGACTTTCCTGCCTTGGCTGGCTTTGAACCTGGATCCTCAGATCTCAGCCTCCTGAGTAGCGAGAATTACAGGCACGAGCCACCAATGCCTGGCTTCTAGTGATCTATTTTGAAATGAAGGAGTCCACATATTTAGGGAGAGAGGTGAAGAATTAGGTACAAACACTAAGTAAAACAAAGAAGATGATTGTTAGAGGTCATGCCAAAAAATAAATATACCATGCATGGATAGTTTCTTTTCACTGCTACACTGTAAGCTCAGAGCAATATCTCTGTCAGAATAACTGGTTTATTTCTCCCAGCTACAGACTGGTGGTGAGTCATGTGATGGATGGACTCTGCTGTCTACTGACACAACTCCAGGTGCATCGAAGACACGAAGGGGAAATTAGAGTATCAACAAAGTTCCTTCCAAAACATTTCTTCTCAGATGTCGATTGGGAAGCAGCATCCATGAAAATGATTCATGGACAAGCCCAAACAGGGGATTCGTCGCTCCTCTGTTTGCTGGTTAACAGAAGGCTCAGCTCAGTTAGGCAGTGAAGTTTGTTGCATGTCTAAAACATGGTGCTGGGGACACAGAGAGGACTGAGCTGTGGTTATTAGGAGCGGCTGGAAATGAGTGCTGGCTGTTCAGAGCAGGCGGGGACACGACGGAGCTGTGGATGAGTAGATACGCAGAGACTCCCGCTTCTCACAGTACTCACTTCGGAAGGGGATGGTTGGGCAGGTGCCCGGGCTGGAGGAAGAAAGAATGGATGTATGGTGGCTGTAGTTGGACTGAAATCATTTTTTTTTCAGCAAGGAAGCACAACAAAAAACAAGTGAATTTCTGTTCTTAGCAAGTCAATTAGAGAACAAAGATAGGCATATAAGCGACCTTTATTAAAATCCAAGACTCACTGCTATTTGGATAAGTCTTAGATAAGGCACACTGTCTGAACTGAGACCCTTTTGAAATCAAATGAGGTGTGGGGGGTGATTACACTGGGACAGAAGGCTCAAGCCTAGAAGTGTGGCTATCTCAGAAAGAACGAAGATCATTGACGGGCTAAGTAAAACAGATACCTTTGAAAGCGTTCTTGAATGGAATATTCAACTTCTGCTGCCCCCGAAGTCCGTGTTTCCTCCAGCATTAGTGAATAATGTAGCCCACCAGAAAAGCCCACAAACTCATCTGCTCCCTCCAGAAGTCACCGTTTTTTTGTTTTTGTTTTTGTTTGTCTGTTGTCGGGCCTGAACTCTGGGCCTGGGCGCTGTCCCTCAGCTCTTCAGCTCAAAGCTAGCGCTCTACCACTTGAGCCACACCACCACTTCTGGCTTTTTCTGCTTATGTGATGCTGAGGAATTGAACCCAGGGCCTCATGCATGTGAGGCAAGCACTCTACCACTGAGCCACCTTCCCAGCCCCAGAAGTCACCTTTTGCAAACTCCTTTAACTAGGGCCTTATTTTGGTTCCTGGACCTAGAATTATCGTTTTGTTGATATGTTCTTGGGTTGGCGAAGAAAGAACTTTAATAAGATGATGAAAATTAGATGACAAGGACAAAATAGGAGTTCAATGCATTTCTTTGCATGAGGCATTGAATTTGTTACTGAATTCTGAGGACTGAATGTATACTTAGGAGATTTCTCATAGGCCAATGGAACATATTATATGTGATTTATTTGTAAAGTAGCATTTATATTTGTAGATAATTTTAAAAATATAAACATACACAGAAAATGAAATCATCTAGAAACCCATCACCTGGAAGAAAGAATGTTGCTAAACATGCTGGGTATAATCTCAGAAATTACATATATTTCCATTTGTGCTTTTTAGACAGTTGAGATTATATGGTATATGCATTTTCTTTTCTTTTTTTTCTGGTACCAAACATCAATGCCGCTTTCATTGGATAATATTCAGTAATGGTGTTGGCAAGTGTTTATAGGTTCATAGATATGATATATATTTTAACCTTTTTATGAATCCATTTTGCAGATGATGAGAGTGTGCAAAAAAATAGAAAAGATTTCTGAAGGAAGGTATTCAAGGTTTCACCACAGTTATAAGCAGGTCTTGATACCAAACCAAGTCTGACTAACAGCAGAGCAAATGCGTCAGTGTTGGGTTCTGCTGTATTGGTTTGACTTCCGTAACAAAAACCAGAAGCCACGCTGTTTACCCATTGAGAATAAGGGCACTATAGGGAATGTAAGACTTATGCAACCTTTGTACGGCCTCTTGGACAGCACCAATGGTCCATCAGAACAGCTCTAGACCCGGATATCCAAGTGGCCAACTGCTAGCAAAACCCCCCATCAGCCTTATGCGGATTCCCACATGGCTGAGAGAATCTTCCACCAAGAACAAGAATGGCCTATCCTTTTCTTCTGTCTTCTGAGCACCACAAATAATATCCAAACAGACATGTAGGCCAAGGAAATCTGAGCAATAAGGTTTCCCAACTTTCCTCTGTGATACAGGGCGGTGCAGAGCACTCACAGAGACTCACAGGCGAGGGCAGGAATCATAACCCACCCGGCTTCTCCTGTCAGTACTCCTTGGCCTGTTGGTTCAAATGGAATTGGCTCATGTCTCCGTCTGCGTCCATCATGGCCATTCAGCCACTTCAGTGATTCCTGAAAGCCCAGGTAAGCTCCCAGGCTTCTCTGCCTGGGGGTCTGCTCTATGCACAGCCACGCGAGGGCAGCACCCGTCCATCACTGCTGCGGCTGGCGCCCACTGCGGCCCGGCCTTCCTCCTGGCCTTCCTCCTCACCCTCTCAACGCTGCTCAGATCCTCCAGGTCTGCTCAAGTATCGCTTCCTCCATTGTGTTAACCCCACGGAGGCTCCCTTCCCCCCACGTGAAGGGTGCTGTGGCTGTGCTCTGCAGCTTCTCTGCTTACTGGACAGTTTTCAGGCTGAGGAATCCTCTTTCCTTCGTGGGCGGGTGGACCTCTGCCTCTGAGCCTCTGTCCACGCATCTCCATCCTTGGTCCAACTTCACAATGAAAACCAACCCTTGTCAAAGTCTCCAGCGGGCTGCTGGCCTGACGCGCCAGGCCGTCTCCCCACGAGCAACCTTCCACAGACCCAGGGCCGTGACGGACGGGCTGCTCGTCATTCTGCACACACGCTTTCCCCAGTGTGGATGCAGAAAACTTAACTGACTGCAGAGCAAAGACACACTGGCAGACTGCTTCCAAGAGATTGTTCCAGTTTATACCTCCGCCATCCACGTGACAGTGCCTCTGTGTGTACCTGCTTCAGGGAATACAACATACATGCATATACATGCATACACATACGTACATACATACATACATACATACATATATGCATACTTGTTATAATCACCATCTCAAAGCTCATATCTATCCACCTTGTGTAACCCAACTAAGGTTCTTTCCCCAAGGGAAAAATACTCTATTGTTTCACATTCCTTCCTTGTATACTGGACAGTTTTCAGGACACACACACACACACACACACACACACACCTGCTTTGCTACCCATACTAAAACAAATCATTCCCCAATTTCTCTTCCTCGTCTATATCCTCAAGAATCCAAAGCACTGAACCTTCTGTACATGTGAGGAAGGGCAATTCCTCAGCATTCATTTAGTCAACTGTAATTGTGATAACTGCATTTGTCAACCGCATGCTGGATATTCTTCCAGAATTGAGAGGCGTAGATCCCTATGTAGTAGATTTAGCTTTAAATGACCAAAAATTCATAATAATCATGACCTAACCCGACAGATTATTTTTTTTTCTTGGCTTTTCCTACAAGCAACAAAGTCAGGAGCTGATCACACAGTGCAGGCCTGAGCGCCATGAACTGTGGTTCCTTTCCTTTTCCATTCCCAAGGACATGTCTCCAAAACTCACATGGAGCCCCTGAACATTGTTTCCTTGGTGAGCTGAGCTGTACACAGGGTAGGAAATATAGTCTTTCCTCCAAATGATAAAAATGGAAGTGTCTTCTCTGGAGGTATAAAAGAATAAGAAGATTGTGATCTGTTCTTAAATGCTCATAATCTGCCTTATTTCCCAGAGTGCTTGCGTTCCTCCTTCACAGAGTAAACACAACATTGTGGATAATAGACTATTTTTTCCTTTTCATGTAGTCTGCTTTCCCTTTGACATAGATTATAGTTTCAAGATGCTTTGAATTCACCACGGCTGTAACTTCTCACTCTTTGCTTTTGTTTCTAGCTCCACTTTTCTGTCTGGCCATCGGTTACTCAGAATAAACACTCAACTGGAGCTGCTGAATTGTGAGCCTGGATGTTCATGTCCCATCCTCTCCTTGATGAAGGAAAAAAATGCACAAAACCCATAATGAATTAAAGAAGAAATGTGGACAAAGAAAAAAGAAAAAGAACAGATTTCCATGATAAATATCTCAGTCACAATGACTATGTCCTCCATCATCCAAATTGTAAACGTTAATTTGGACATTACAGAGAACTTTGTGTGTGTGTGTGTGTGAGAGAGAGAGAGAGAGAGAGAGAGAGAGAGAGAGAGAGAGAGAGAGAGAGAGAGAGAGAGAGAGAGAGAGAGAGAGAGAGAGAGAGAGAAAGAGAAAGAGAAAGAGAAAGAGAAAGAGAAAGAGAAAGAGAAAGAGGGTGTCCTAGGGCTTGAACTGAGGATCTGTGCACTGTCCCTGATTTTTTTTGCTCAAGGATAGAACTCTACCACTTGATCTCTGCTTCCATGTCCAGCTTTTTAGTAGTTAACAGACTTTTCTGACTGAGCTGACTTTGAGCTGAGGTCTCAGATCTCAGCCTCCTGAGTAGCTAGGATTATAGGCATGAGCCACCAACACCAGACTTCCCAGAAAGCTTTATGGGAAAATATTTATCAGTAGATACACTAAAGGTTTTTATCATGGCCTTGAATATATCTTGGGAATCTCAAGAGAATACCAAGGAAGAAACTAGGTAAATACTGTGGTATGAGCTTCATAGATTAACACCATGAGCAAAGAATAGGCATTAGATCCCAGGAGTGTCTAGTCTTGGTTCACCATCCATAGTTACTTGCAAATGTTTTTTTCTATTGTTTAATTGGTTGTCTCAACCTTCCCTATTTAATTTTACATCCATCTATAGTTCTACCTTCCTCACCTTTCATCTGAGCTACGTAGATAAACACACAGTACACTTTACTGAAAGATCATTTGCCACATGAAGCAATCTGTTGATGGATATCCAATCCATGTGTTTATTGATGGAGCTGATGAAAATATATATTACATTATCTTTAAAATATCATCCACAAGGATGGGTTTTTCTTAAAGCAACAATAGAAAATAAAAAAATGTTGGTGAGGATATGGAGAAACTGGAATTCTCTTACATGGCTATTGGGAATGTAAAATGGTGTATTCCCTTCGGAAGCCAACCCAGAATCATCGTATCACCCAGCATTTCCTGTCTGAAAAAGAATTGAAAATAAGATTCAAATTAATGAGTGCAGATCCATGTTCACCACAGTCACAGGAACAATCCAGCAATTGATAAGAAGCATTGTTAACATGATGTCACGTGTCATAGCCATGTACAATGGGAAAAGATATTATGTGTTTCCACTCTCATAAAGTACCTAAAATAAGAAATATCTAGAAACAAAAAGTAGATTAGAGGTTACCTGGTGTTGAGGGGAGGAGTAATTGGAGACCTATTACGGAATGGGTAGAGCTTCTGTTTGTAAGGAAAAAGTGGTAATGGTAGCGTATTTTGAATGTAATTAGTGCTATTGAATTGCACATATAAACTAAAATTATACATTTTATGATGTATAATGTATAATTTTAGTTTATGTATAATTTTAGTTTATGTATAATATTTTATGACAGTAAACTACTTCTACTTTTCACATGTAAACAATATGTATTTTAGTTTACAAAGTCTTATCACGATGTCTCACTCAACTGTCATAATACCATGAGGTGGGCAGAATATTTACAACTTGTTGCTTTGAGTACCTGCTCCTTGCCCTCCTCTGTTTCAGTGGGGAGAGACAGAGATTAAACAATGCACAGGGAGAGATGTCCAGTTTGTAGACTCCTTGCTGAAGGTCTGAATGCTAATCCTTCCAGGTCATCAAACCCCGGGAATTCTTCTAATCTCAGATGATGCACAGGTGTCCTGGCCCTGGGTGGCTACTGTAACCTTTCAGCCTGTAGCTATGACTGGCCTTTAACCCTCCTCTTCTCTGAGTCACTGTCAAGGGTATGAATTTGGTCAAAAGGTCCAAAGGAGAGAGCTGGAACCACAGAATTCAAGGTACTTTGCTCAAGAAGATGAGCATGCATAAGAAGCAAATGCTCAGTGAAGCCAACTATTTACTTAGAATGAATCAACTCCAAAAGCTGAGGTAAAAAGTGACTCAGACAAGGAATGTAGGCCTTAAGACACCGTTGGAACCACCGACCAGGGTCTAAACCATTGGCACCTCTTTCTACTTCACTTAATCCTCACAAAAAATAGAGGAAGAGAGGGAGGTGGCACTGCGTACCACATTTTGTGCTTGAAGGACAGTTCTGCACTTGACTACTGTCATACAGGCCGAAGGGACGAACTTGAAAATCGAGCTCAGGCCTCTGACTTCTGGGCCCAGGCTCTTTCTTCCATGATGTAGCAGCTGGCTGGTTCTGGGACAAGGGCCTCTGCCCAGTGCACAGCAGACAGAAGGTGGTTGCTCTTATTCTAAGCATCAGGCGGGCTGAGGACAGCTCCGGCTGAGTCAGGACGCCATCCTGGATGTGGAGTTCTCTTTTATGGCTTAGGCCACGCCAATTGGCATAAACAAGACATAGCTGAAGATTAAATGTCCTGAACACTGTTAGTCCAGTAGAATGCTGCCCTATTTACAGTTCTGTCAATCAAGTTTCGAAAAGGCTCGTGGAGTCCTGTGGTCTTTCTTACCACTCTTCATGAAGCTTCTGGAATGACATGCTTTGTGATGCTAGCGAAGAGGCTTCTCTCCCCATCAGTTTTCTCACCCAGGAAAAATAGTGGGGTTTTTTTTTTCCTCCTCTTTTGACACTTTTCTTTTGAGAAAATGGAATGAAAGTGGTTATCGTAATGATTAGCACGCTATAATAGCTGCCAATATGAAGTGGAAATTTCATGTTAAAGTATAATTTTAACAAGGTAAAATCATAGTTCACATACAAAAAGTTACACGACTAAATGTCAAAAAATTTTACCTAACCCATTCATTAATTAGGGAGTTGGTTGCAGAAAAAGAGTTCAAAGGAGAATTCTGAAGAACACATACACACATAGATACATGTGATATGCAATGTCATATGGAGCAGTAAAATAACATGTTTAGAGTTATCTCTTTTTTAAAAAAACAACAGATTGGAAATGAACCAGTTCTCTACCAGGCAGAATTTACTTGCATTTGTATAGACAAGAATCACTTGCTTTACTATCAGTGTTTTGAAATTTACATTCTATTGCTTCAGAGCTGTAAAGTTAACAGGTGAATGATAACCGCCAAGGCTATTCACCCCACAGAATCCATAATCACAGAGAGTTGGTTAGCTCAGGCCTACTTCTTCATTGAAAGGGCCCCCCAGTATAAAGTATCTCATAATGAAAGAACAGGAAGGTCAAAGCATCTTTGGGGACCTAGTGTAGCAGTGCATGCCTGTGATCCCAGCTCAGGAGGCAGAGATCAGAAGAATCACAGATCAAGTCCATCCTGGGCAAAAAGTTATTGAAACTCCAATCAAAGTAAGCTGAGCATGGTGATCCATTTCCATGATCCTGGTTATGAGGCTCATGTAGGAAGAACTCGGTCCAGGCAAGCTCAGGAAAACTCACAGGTCCCTATGTGACAAAGAACTAAAGCAAAACAAAAAGTGTGAGGAGGTGTGACTCAAGTGTTAGAATACCTATCCAGCAAGTGCCAAGCCCTGAGTTCAATCCCTACTACGGGGTGGGGGGATGGGGAAGGGTGACCTTGTATAACAAACACATCAGATTCCTGCGATTGACAGAGGGAGACTGGGTCCAGCCGGCGGCGCCATTTGGCCCCTGTAGATGGCAGGGTCTGGCCTCTTTGTCTACAGGGTTGGGAGGGTGATATTCCTACCTGAAAAGTGATGGGTGTGCCTGAATCCCTAGAGGCAGGGCTGGCGATTGGTTACTGAAGCTGTCAGTCCAGTACCTGGGACTGGGAGTTTCCTGTGACCCTATTTAGGCCCAGACCAGCTCAGGCGCCATTATACCAAGCCACATGACTCCATGTTGGTCCTGTTTGCCAGCGTCCGGCTCTTCTCTGACGCCAGGGCCTCCCACTTCAGCTCCCCACTGGAGCTGACTTGGTTTGCTGGTATTGTTTTCATTCTTTCTTTCCTCTCTGGCCTTCATGGCTCAGTTTTCTGTGTTAAATGTATTTGTGAGCTGCAAGTCTTTGTAGCATTTGGCCACCTGCCGAACACTAGCATTCCAATAAAGACTCCGAGATTCAGCCTCTCAAAATGTGGCTTCTCTGTTTACTCACCTTACAACAGGATCAAGGCCATTCAGAACCAAGACCACCATTCTACTAAGATATGAGACATTTGTAGAGGTCACCAGGTTCATATCTGGTACCAGAAGCTTCTTCTGCCTACCTGGCTGCCCAGATAGGTTCTATGGCTGGATAACTCCTGTAGAGAGCACTGACCTTTGAAAGCCTGCTGCAGTCTTGCCAGGGTAGCATCCCAGGCGTGTGGGAAGAGCCAGGGCGCAGGTAGGTTGATCGGACGGTAGCTCTCTCCTCTCAGGTCTTGCCCACTCCAAGGCTCCCCATCATAACATTCTGGAGCTACTTTTACATAAGCACATTCAGTCTCCATCATGAAATAGCAGGAACCTGCTACAGCAACGTTAGTCTAGCAAGCTTGTGGCCTAAATTTGAATGCCAGTACAAACACAGTAAAACACACACACACACACACACACACACACACACACACACACACACACAGAGTCAACCAGGTGAAGAAAGATGAGGGAGAAAAAAATGAACTAGCCATTTCCAATGCTGGTGGCTCATACCTGTAATCCTAACTACTCAGGAGGCTGAGATCTGAGGATCACGGTTCCAAGCCACCCTGGGCAGGAAAGTCTGTGAGACTCTTATCTCCACTAAACAACCCCCCAAAAGCCAGAAGTGGAGCTGTGGCCTTGAACAAAAGAAGCTCTAAGACAGCACCCAGACCCTGAGTTCAAGTCTCAGGACCAGCTCCTCCCCACACCACACCAGACCTCCCCCCTGACCCCCAGAAAAAAGAGACAACATACTGGCTGTCAGTTGGCAGTTTTGCTAAGGTTTGAGTTTAGGGTAGCCAGGGAGAGTGAGTCAAATATGATTTATTCATGAACAGGCAAGGAGATCTTCTTCCCTTGCTTAGGCCACATAATTAAGTCTAATTAATGGAAAGTGATTGGAGAGGGATTCCACAGTTGTCATTAGCCAAAGATAGCAATCAGCATGCAGATGAGCTATCTCTGTCTTGCCCCAGGAGATCCACAGCTTCTTGCTTGAAGAAAAGAGCTGCTGGGCCTGTAGTGTAGTGTCCACCGAGGAGGTATGGGAGGAGGTTAGAGGATTCACACACACTTTGCCTTCCAGAAGGGAAATGTCCTCCCTGTATTGACTGTTTTCTGCCAGGAGAGGCTAAGTGCTCCTTTAATGTCGTCTTCCCACACTGCTGGCTGGGAAGGCCCAGGGCCGAGGCATCTTATTTCTTCCTCCCTTGGCCCCAACCTGACTGAAGAAGAGGAGCAGCTCAGTGGCTCTCCCCAAGCACACCGAGATATGGAGGGGGGGCAAAGGGGAAGATTGGCTCAGACCAGAAAGTTTGCTCCAAGGCATTACAGTTTGGCCGCATTAGAGATCTACTTTCCTTCTAACCTTCAGTCTCAATAATGACAGCCGCTCATCTCAGTAAACAAAGGAAATCTGGGGCAGCAGGAGACAGAATTAGAATGAATCCACCAGGAGATGTGAAATGAGCCGGGGGAGGGCACCATGCAGTGAACCCCGAGCGGACACTGAAGGAATGCGGGCATCGCAGATGGGAAGGTTTGATTTTTTTGCCCCCCAACAAACTCCTCTAACACACACACACACACACACACACACACACACACACACACACACACACACACACACACACACACACACACACCAACCTAGGAGGAAATTGCCCGAGCAACCCTGCTCTGACAGGAGTAAGAAATGAACCCTCTGGCTCAGCGAGCTGCCTGGACAGCACACTGGCTCTTTCCAGTCTGAGACCACACAGCCTCTCCCTCCCTCCCGTGCCAGTTTGGATAAATTTAGCCTTTCCAGTGTGTGCATGGTCTATATTTAGTGCCCCAAAGTCAGAGTTCCGTGTACAATTCATCCAGCCATCAGTCATCCCTCTGTTGCCGCAACACTTCCAGAAACATCCTAAGAGACTGGTTTGCTGTCTATCAGGGGTGAACATGGGGAATTCACCAGGCTGGAGCCATGATCCACCGTGGAGAGAGGAAGGGTGGGTGGAAGGGCTCAGGAGTGTATGCCAGTCCTGTGTGCATTTATTTTGTCCCTGTTGACACTCGAGGTGACTGGACGTGGCTCCTACTTAGATGCTGCTTCAGGATGGGGGCTTGCCTAGAGACCCCTTAATTACACCAGGAGCTCTTCTGCCCACCGGTGTTTTCTCCAGTACTCTCTTTAGTGTACCACAAATGACCTGGCATATGATTAAAATGCAGAACCCCGTCTGGCCTGCCTGGGGAAGGCTTAAGTTGTGTACTTCTACCAAGCTACTGGGTGATTTCCATAATGGCAATGGCTCCACTGTTCTTCTGGCCCTGTTCCATCTTTCCTCTTAGACAATAAGGATGCTAAAGATGTCGGCTAGCCTGACATTCCATCTGATTCATGATGTAGTATGTGAAGAAAAGAAAGTGATCTGACTCCCTGGTAAGGACTTCTACATTCATCTTCTATTTGGGTTCCTTATCAACAATGAAATGGGTAAGACTAGATCATTTATAAAGCATCGGAAGCGTGTTTAAACCTGACAACTACTTCATGAAGTATTTATTACTATTTTTGTGTTTAATCAAAAAGTAAACCTGTAAGTGTTTTAAAGAAACTTACATGCTCCAAAGGAGAGCCAAGTCTTAGATTCAGATCTTCTGATAGACAAGGTCAGAAAGGGAGTTGTCTCTTTGTTACGCTTCCACGCTCCCTCCCATCCTCTTTTGGTCCCTCTGAGGCTAGACAATATCGATATTATATCTTCATCCCCTCCCCCTTTTGGTGACTACTCTTAGCTTGAAGGATTCTTGCAACTTTTCCATTTTGTTGGAAAAATTCCCTCTTAGACCTAAGCTACTGTCATGCAGAATGCTGTATGAAATTCTTGTCTAGGAGAAAGGAAGATTGAAGAACCAAGGATCTGTAACAAGATGGCAAGGAGACACGCAGAGGGGCCCACTGCCCACTGGAGGTAGTCACTCATCCACAGTGACTCCTGTTAGTCTAGCCTGCATTTTGCTTTCCCCCCAGGACAGGAGGCTCTGTGGGGGAAGGGTGCTGTATCAGCTCCATTCCCTTTTCATTTGTTTTTTTTTTCCCTTATTAATTTCTTCATGCAACACACAAAGCCCTTCAAGCTCTTGGATGTTTTCTCAGAGGCTGATGTTGGACGAGCACTGGGGATTGGAAACTGAGAGAACTTTCTTCGGAATGTCTGTCCTTCCTGTCGGTCAGCTTTCTTCTGCCAGGCTGGCCTATGACTGCACTGGTATTTTAAGCATTTGAATGTGTCCGAGGCCAAACTGGAGGTGCTCCGTGCCAGCTCGCCACTGACCTCGTGACCAGAAGGGACTTGAAGACCCTCAGAGTGCTCAGCCAGTGGAGCCTGGGCTGAACTGCGTTGGAATCGATGTGCCGGGGACTTGGATGGATGCTGTTCAGAGGACAGATTTGGAGCTTCCACTAAAGGGAAGAGCGTTGTTATTAAAGGAAGCTTCTGAGGAAAGAACAAAGTTTAGAGATGACAAATAGAATAGGCCTGAGATGAAATGTTCCATCTCCCTCCAGAAAAATCTCATAAAGCAGATAAGATAAATCAGCTTAAATCTATAACCTGGGTTTGTATTGATGCTCTTTTCTTCATAAGCTAGGGATAGCAATAATAATTCTTTGCAGACAGCTTTACCTTAATACCAGGAAAATGTTTGGAGTAGTATGTAAAAGTTCAGTGTACACAAGAAACAATGACAATATGGTGAATTATTATTTTTTGTCACTATGCTTTGACTAAGGGGGAGCTACTTCTAGGTTCTCTATTCAGACAACGAAGAAACTCTTCAGTCAAGGACGAAGGTTAATGAGCTGATAGACATGGTTCTTGCACAGAGACTGCAGCTCAGCCACAGAGCTCAGCACTGCTGTGAGGCGCAGACCTACTCAGCGAGGGGGAGGACATTTGAGCACAGAGTCCTCTGCCAGCCCCACTACCTGGCTAACAGACTTCATTTCAGTGACTTCAATTTTTTTTTAACTGAGACAGTATCTTTCTGCGTAGCCAAGTGGGTCTTAAACTTGAAATCCTCTTGCCTTAACCTTGGAAACACTAGGCTATTAGGCATGAACTACTAGCATCCAGTTTAAGTTTTTGAAAATAAAATTATATCTATGATTGGGCACTGGTGGCTCACACCTGCAATCCTAAGTACTCAGGAGGCTGAGATCTGAGGATTGTGATTCAAAGTCAGCCTAGGCATGAAAGTCATGAGATTCTTACCTCCAGTTAACCATAAAAAGCATGCAGTGGTGCTCGAGGGTACAAGAGTGCTACCTTGAGCACAAAAGCTCAGGGACAGTGCCCAGGCCCAGAGTTCAGGGCCCAAGACCAACAATTAATAAATAAATAAGATTCTATATCCGTACAACTTAGTCTAAAGGCTAGAATATAGTGGGTATCCACCAAGTCATTTATGGAATTGAGCATTCTCTCTTATTTTCAAAGCTGGGGAATGGATGAACATTTATTTATTTATTTCTCCCTTTTCTCCATGAGATTTTTTGAAAACACCGTAAGTGGGTAGTTCTGAAATCAGTAGACCTCTGCCACATTCTCATCTCAGCAACGGATGGCAAGCTGGTACGGCCTAAGCAGCTGCGATGACGTTGTCCATTATTATTGTCACCATAGGCGTCAGTGTCATCATTGACTCAGAGACCATGTCCATCCTGCTTCCAATCTAGGCCGAGAAGGAGTACAGATGCAACATGTTACCATGCAAGGGTGAAATTTACCAGGCCTCACTTCACCTAACCCCAATCAACTTGAGACCCCTGCCCAGGCACCACGCAAGGTACACACTGTGCCTATGGCATTTTACTTATTCCTGTACCAGGCAGTTGAAGTAATAAGAGCATGTAAGTGCCCAGTAAAGACAGGCCAAACATGGACCCTACTTCCTTGCCAGGAGTAAAGTAGTGTGTTGTAAAAGTGTACACTTAGCTCTGAGGACAGGTGTTAGTCATCAGATCTCCAGTGACAAAGCACCTCCGACTCGGGCCCGGAAAAGGCCTGTGAAAGGGGAAGTCAGCCAGAGAGGACTTCTCTGCCACTTACGCTGCTACTGAGTTCTTCTGTGCTACCAGCCCAGCCTCACTTTATCAGCACCCAAGAAGGGAGAACCGGAAGCAGGAAGACGTGGCACTGTGGTATAATGTGCATTTACGTCCTGGCCGTAGCACTGATTAGGCCCAGGGCCTTTTCAAGTTGTTTCCTTTCCATGGGTATCAGTTTCCTAAGGATGGTTCAGAGGATTCAAGATACAGATGGTATACTTACTGTGTCCTTGCTGACTGGTAGCTTCTCCACCAAGAACTCTAATGCCTTGTACCTCATTGGTTCAAATCGCAATCAAATACGAGTAAAGCAATTTCGGTTACTGAGTTCCAGTGACCCCTAGTTTGGAATATGGGTTTCCTAAGCCTCCTCTGGCTCAGTAGGAAATAGCACATTGGTTTTCTTCTATTCTAAGTCTCCTTGCTGCACCCCCAATCTCAGTCTAGAACGTTCTTGGAATCGTTTTTGGGGAAGTGAGCTATGGCACAGGCGGCCTGGGATGTCCACTCGTCCTGCTGTGAGGGAAACTGCCCAGGGCACGCGTTCCCCGCAGACCAGTGATGGCATCATCCACATAAAGGGCGGCTTATTAATATCTCGGTGACTCACACCATGTGAGTCTTGGGGAACTTGCTGAAGGATAACGCGTGGGGATAGATGTTTGAGAATACGGCGGGGGCGGGGGTGGAGAAGGGCTGAGGTGAAATCATGCTGCACTGACCATTCTGGGACTGCGTCCACGCAAGTTAGTCTCTGTGACCAGAAGCCAGCAGTCCTCAGAGCACAGCCGCTTCTTCCTCAGCGCCATGTCCATTAGACTTGATTGGCTCATGGAACCGGGCTCTCACCCAAGTCCTATCTTTTTATATTCACTCCTACCCGATACATAAGGCAATGGAGAGGCACAGAAGTTGAGGGGAGACTCCCAAAAGTCATTCCATGTCATTTAGATGGAAGAGCACATCGAGTGAATCCGGCTGTGCGGATTCTCTAGTTTTGCATATGTCAGCTTAGAGGAAATGAGGTGGGGACAGGACAGGAGGGAGCGTGAGAAGTGATTCCGAGCTGACATCACTGGTTTGGAAGATGAGAACGTCCGTGTGTGCGCACAGGTGTGTGTGTGTGTGTGTGTGTGTGTGTGTGTGTGTGTGTGTGTGTGTGTGTGTGTGTGTGTGTGTGTTCACAATTCTGATTAGGCCCAGACCTGGGGAATTCGATACACAAAGGGAAGAGGAGAGAGAATGGTACAGTTCATTCTTCGGTTACATAGGTGGCCAGAGCACCTGCTCTTTCACTCATTGATCAGTGACAGCAGACAAGACATGACAGAGTATTCAGAAAGCACAGGCAGGATTCTCGGCACCGCACGACTTCCCTTTGCCACAAGCCTTTTCAGAACGTGCTGTGTGCAAAAATACGCACTGCCTACTTTGGCTTAGTAGTGAGGGAGAGCGTCTGCCGTCTTCAAGATCATGTGTGGACGGTGCGTGCTGCATGCTCCATCCTCCTGACTCCGATCTTTTCCTGTCTTCTGCAGACTCGTGGCCAGGATGCCCTCATCTGGCTCAGATGCGGAGAGTGCAGCATTCTCTCTTGACTTGCTCCATTCCCATTAAAAAAAGGGCCCCCGGGGCTCCTGCAGAGTGCTCATTCCCACAGCCCGATGGATGAGACAGTCTCTCAGCTGAATGGGTAGTGCAGGGAGTTCGTTGACTTGTGAATTCTCAGGACTCATCCTTCAACTATTCTGAATCAGAATTTTAATAAAGGGCTCGGGAAGATAGATGCTGTAATGAAGCATCTCAGGATGTATTGATGCAAATGATCTGCGGATTATGCAAGGGAAATACTGTGATTCAGTATTTTCACTAAGTAGAATAATGTGATTTACTTTGTTAGTTTGAATGTAGAGACCATATGTCTATATGCAACCCTGTTTCTTAGTACAGAGAAGGTTAAACTCAGTTATCTGCATTTCTCGATTCTTCTTGACTAGTATGGGCTATGACACTGAAAGCCAAGCTTGGCTCTGAATCTCTTGGACAGGAAAAGAGATTGTGGTATGTGGCATGGAGAGTTCTACCTTATTCACCTACAGGTGTAGCAAGGAAGTAATGTTGGTTATCAGAACATCTGTTGTTACATTTTTATACGAACGTTTAACCTCTCTCCCTTCTGTTGGTGCTGGGGTTTGAATTCAGGGTCTCACATTTGCAAGGCAAGTAGGAAGCCTGAAGACTGGAGTCATGGCTCCAGCCCATGAACCTCTCATCTCTTTTTTTTTAAATTGCACTTTATTGTCAAGGAGATGCCCAGAGGGGTTACAGTCACGTAAGTAAGGGAACGAGTTCATTTCTTATTCAACTTCTCCTATGATACCTAAGATTGCATAAACTCTAGAATACTGAATGAGCCCTTCCCTGACACCAACTCCATTTTCCAGTGGTTTTAGCAAGGACTTTAGAAAGATCCTAGAGTAGCAGAAGAGAACATCTTTGCTGCGTCTGGCCCCCAGGGAGAAATGGCAATGGTGGCTGGTAGATGACGTGACAGTGGAGAGTGATGATCAGTGTCATGTTCAATGCATAGTCAGGACTGCCCAAAGCACCATGGGAAAACCAAAGCTTCAGCATCTACGCCAGGCATTATTCATGGTTTATTGATGTGTGCCCAGGAAAGAGAGCTGGGTCACCACAGATGCTGTCCTCACAGCGGCTCTGTTGGGAAGGAGGTAAATTTAGTCCCGTTTCTAAGGTAACCACAGAGGTGATGGCTTCACAGAACCTGGCACAGGGACACAGGTGGGCAGGCCTTTTCTTCCAGAAGACAGATTAAATTGGGAAACCATTAGTTGAAAGTAAAATTTTATCTATGACAAAATGTCCCACCATATGACATTATATACAATGTTAGTGATATGAATCCCTGAGAGGCAATTATTCTCTCTATGTAGAAGCAAATATTGTAAGGTCCCACTGGAGTCCCTGGCGTTCAAAAGGATTTGGTGAACACGTGTGGAGAGGAAGTTCTGCCAAAAGCCACTTCTCTTTGTATGTCCGTATCTATTCAGTTCCGTTGCAAAGAAGCAGGATGCTTCTTGCTTGAAATTTCAGCAGTCCCTGCCAGACCTTAATTTTCTCAGTTAGGAAATTTGGACTCTGACCCACTCTAGCTCAGTGATGCTTTGGTTGAACTTCATGTTCTGTATGGAACGTGAGTGACCCATTGGTTGCTCTGTGCTACTGGACATCAAACCCAGAGACAAGCACTCTACCACTGAGCTGAGACAGCTCAAGAGATTAAGGTAATAGACTTACAAATAAAACTAAAAATGACGTCTCTTATCACCTATAATCTTGCTCTGAGAGCTCACTTACTTATGCTTAGAGAAATCATCTTTCAACCATCATTGTATCTAACTTAAAGGCAATGGTTTTGTTTTTTTTTTTAATGATTAATGCTCGGATGTTTGCCTCCTTGATGCTTACTCTGAACCATCCGTGTGTAGACTGGCGTGGGTAATGGAGGGAGGGAGGTAGGACTTGAATCCTGCCACACTTCTTTCCATGCTTTGGTCTCTTCCATCCTTGCATTTATGATGTCTTTAAGCCAAATCTCACACCTCATCCTTCCCAGAAAGATTTCCAGGGATCCTTATTAGGATTTTGCTCTAGTTTTTGTGTTTAAGAGTCCAAAAAGTCTATTCTGTATGTGTATCTGAAAGGCCCTTCTTCCAATGGGATGTTTTGAGACATGCGTGTTTGTATCCACCTAGACAGGAGTTCAGGAGACAGTCTAACATGGCAATGAACGTTCCAAAGGGGAGACCTGGGCGCTTTACACATACCCAACGTTAGGACCCTTCCCTCACTGAGGGGATGCCTCACCTCGCCTTGCCTCTCTTGGATCATCTTCTTGATTTCCCTGGAAGAATTCGCTTCCTCCGTTAGCTCCTGGAGGAATCATTCTACTCTCCTCACTCCTTCTAGGTGCTCATCCATACCTTCCATCACCCTTTTAATGTGCCACTGTGTGACACCCGATTCATTCGCTCGCCTATGTCTCTTATCAACTTAACAGCAACCTCTTTGCAGACTGGATCTATACTTAGAACCCCAGTACCTAGCATCACACCAAGATCTTGCAGGAATCAGGAGAAGGGTGACACTGGAGAGGAACCAACAGGTATCTTCCCATGATCTATCATTATAAATGATGATTGCTTACTCCAGCTACTTTATGAGGCCTATTTTACTCAAAATAGAGCACTAATAACGTTATTACAACATGATATTATGTGCCTAACTCAATGACCATGAGAAATTGCACTCAAGGATTTTAAGCACTCAACTTAGACACTTTGCGATAGTATTTTTTATTAAGTAGTAGGTGCTCTATTTTAACTCAACTACATTATCATTCTTTGATTTAGGAACTTTATCCCTAATCCACATAAGTTACTTGGTCATAGGTCATCTGTAAGGACACTCTGACAAATGTAGAAAGATAACATGACCAAAAGCATGAGAGTCAATGTCCAAATGAAACCTCAACAGAACCACTGACAAGGAATGAGGGCAGTAGAAGAGAAGTTGCTAGAAGTAGATCCATATGCTTTCTGGGCAAGCAGTCTATCACTTGAGCCATGGCTTCTACTTGCTCTATATGTTCTCTAAACCATCACGGGAAAGCCCAGAGACAGGGCATGGCTCGGAATATGGGAGAACTGGGTGAACAAAAGCTGATGATAAACGTGAACGCAGCTGTTAAGTATTGTTATTATTGCATAGAAGTGGGCATTCTATCGTTTGGGGGATGTTTTTTAGTATAAAGCAACTCTCAGAAAATCATTTACTTTATTTAGCTTCTGAAGTAAATTACATGAACTTTCTTTTCAGCTGAACCTAGAAAACTAGCCGAAGTGTGATCTACCCTTTCTCGGAGGAGCCCTCCTTGCTTCCGTTGTGAAATAATGTGAATTTCTCAGACGCTTCCCTCTCTGGGTCAGGGGCCTTCGAGGGAGACCGGCTCCTTCATGTGAGCGCTTCCTAGTCCAGCTCTTGGGTATTCTCAGACGCAACATTTTAGTATTAGTATGATGAGGGAGAGAGAGAACAAAGGGACAGAGAGGGAGAGATGGTGAAGCTGACAGGTAGAGTCTTCCTTCCCTCCACTCCCCCAAGTATCCAGGAACAAGAAGTACAGGAAATATCTGCTCCTGAACTTGGCAGGAAAGTGCTAAGTTCTCTGACATTTGTCTGTCCGCAGTAACCTAAGGCCACTTCCATGTGGATTGGCCAAGAAAGCGCAAGTGGTTCCTTTTTCTGTTTTCCACGTAGAGTTGTTGTTGTTTTCAATTACTCTTACAGATTACACTGCTCGGTGGTGGTGTTTCCCATCGTCTAGCTCTGACAAGGGAGTTCGGGCCTGTTGTTTGTCTGAGGCAAGATGGCTGGAGGTTCCTTTCTACCTCAGAGCAGGTGCTGAGCTGCCCAGGATAGTCAGCTGACAATTTGTTGCAAGAGAAGGATAGCTAGATGGCGTTACGATGCATTAAATCAGAGTTCGCTGTAATACCCAAATACTTAAAGGGTCATGAAAAGGAGAGCAAGAATACAGTTATTGTGTATTTTTCCAGGAAGAGAACTATGGAGGTTGCAAGGGGCAGATGTTGGTCCTGTGAGGAAAATCGTCTTTTGCCCAGACCCTGCGGGTTTCCTGCGGGAGAAAACTCCTGTTCACCTCTGCATCTCAGCACAGGCAGGGCGAACGGGGTCAGAGGATTCCTGCACTGGCAGGAGGAAGCCTGAGCTTTCTTCTTCTGGTCCGGCTTGCCTGCATTTTCCTGGCATGCTGTGACTTCAATGCCCCCTAACCTTGTAGGCCTTGGGGCGTCATCAGAGCAACCTTTCTATGTCTTAAACTCTGGTGGTGAAAGTTTCTTTGTAAACTTAAGAGTTCTGCAATCTGGGAACGCTCCCCGGCACCTTGTTTTCAGCTTGAGAAGTATTATTTGTGTATCACCGTGTCATCTCCTAGCATCGTTCCTTCCCAGAACACTTCATTTTCCAGTGGTCTCTGAAGGTGACCTGTGGTGACATGGTTTTGTGTTCTTAGTTCCTTGCGCCGGCTCTGTTTTGGGCGCTCCTGCCCTGTTTTCCCAGAGTCTTCCTCTGTCGGGGAAGTGGACAGGAAGATGTGTGGAGCACGCATTCTACAAAGCAGCAGGGCCAAGTTCGCAATGAAAGTCTCCCATTTGTGTAGACTGTAACGTGTGGCTTGGGGAGGGAATCTGCTCTATTCTTAGCAGTCTCCTGGGTCCTTTTGTGTGTCCTGTGCGCAGTGAACCCCAGCCTGGCCCGCAGCACCTGCTCCCTGCCCGAAGGCTGAGGACGGGCAGAGCTTAAGCAGCTACTCGCCTACCAGGGCCCCGAAGCACCATTTTCAAACATTCCCTTTCTCCTGGGGTTTAGGTGAGTCTACTCTCCTGAACGTGGCGGTTTCCTAGTGTTTCCTAGAAACAGCCATGGCTTTTCTCAACGCTTCTGAGGTTTACCATACTAGGGGAGGTCCCTCCGATTTGAGTCTTTCAAATGTTGCAGGTCACTGTAAATCACTCGAGAGAGGGACAGAGAGGTGGGCGCTGTTCCCATGCCACTTGGCTGCTTTCCTGCTGGCTGGCTTACCTGTCCCCAGCACAGGTCAAAGGCGCTGGTCAAACAATGCACACATTTATCCCGCCACCCTCTTGATGCATTGTGCCACTTCCGGGTCAGCCCTAGCCAAACAGACACAGACAGGCTTCGGTCTGTGATCCTGCCCGCAAGAAACAGTGCTCTCAATAACTTCCGTAATCACAGCCACTGTCAATACAGCTAAACTCCTTTCTCAAATGCCTCCTCTTTCTTCTCTTCTCCCCTACTCTCCTCTCGATTGTCTTGCCCTCCTTTCCCCCTTTCCCTCTCATTCTCTCTCTCTCTCTCTCTCTCCACACACACACACACACACACACACACACACACATGCATGCACACACACACTACAAAGGAGCAGATTCACACACAGCGTGAATGATACCCTCAGTCCTCTCTGCCCCAGCTCTTCCTCCCCTTTCCCCAGTTTTCTCTGAATTCTAGTAAGTAGTAGCACGATGGCCGGTGCGGCTCAATGGGGGTGGGTGGACAGTCCCTGGGCGTTTGGGGAGCGGCGGTGATGGCAGAGGCTCGTCTCTGGGAAGATGGCGTGCTGGCCACGCTGCTCCTTGCCTGGCAGCTTCACTCCAGACGAAGCAACGTCGTTACTCAGGGCGGCCGTGTCCGATCTTCCCAAGGTTTTCCATTATGTCTTTTGTGTGCTCTCTTCACTTTCCTCCAGCTTTCAATTGGCTCTGAAGAGATCCCAGATCAGCTTCCGGAAGTTTTAATTACCTAAATGATAATTATATTTAGAATAATATCCACCAATCACTTATTATACGGTAGGCAGTATCATAAGTGTGTGTGTGTGTGTGTGTGTGTGTGTGTGTGTGTGTGTGTGAACACATAGGAACATGCAACTCCATCAAAATATAATGCATACTTGGAGCCGTTAAGTGGCTTTCCCCAAGTTTTTACTGTTAGTGGCAAAGCAGAATTAGACACCATGTATTGTCTATTCTCAATATTTCTAGGCACAGAGGAGGGAGTGGTGACGTTGAAAATCCTTCCAGTCTATGAAAACACCATAAAAGCGTAGTCAAACCCTGAATCCTCAATAGCAAGGAGGAGAGTTTATACACAAGAGAGATTGTCAGGAGAAAAACAACATCTAAACCAATGAGCTCATGTATTCAACAAGCATTCACTGAAAGGCATTATACGAGGAGCCCCAGGTACATAGAGATGAAGGACACAGATCATGGTGGCCTCATGAAGCCAGAGTTCCAGTGGGAGCACAGGTGATCATCACAAATCACATCGCTGCTGCTCAGGCAATTCAAGTCAGCTCACGGGACGGGAAGTGGGTGGGGTATAAAAAATTCAAGTAGAAATCGATAAGATGATTTGAATCAAAATATAAAGGAAAACATTTTGGAAAAGAGTAAAATTTAAGGACTAAAGAGTTCAGGATTTATTACAAGGCTTCAGTAATTTAGGTGTATATGTATGTGTGTGTGTAGCTATAGATCTATTTCTATCTATCTAGCTATCTATCATCTATCTGTATGAATAAACACAATGGAGTCCATATTGAATACATTATATGTTCAATTATTTTTGGCAAAGGTAACAAAGAAATTCAGCAGAGAAAGGATAATCTTTACAAACAATGTAAACACAACTGGAATGCATATGCAAAAACTTCCCAAACCTTCACTTATGCTACATATGAGAAATCAATTTAATGTGGATCATCATAGATTTAAATATATGAGATAGATGACAAAACTTTACAAAGAAAACCTTGTCCTTGGGATGGCCAGGGGTCAGAGTGGGGGGGGGGAATGGAGGGGGGAGAGGGAGGGAAGGCTCTGCTGTGGTGGGAAGTGAGCAGATCTGCTCTTGTTTGGATTTAATCTGTTTGTGAAGAGGATTACTAAAATCATTGCTTACTCACACAGAGAAGGCTTTTGATGACTTTTGATGACATCCTGATTTATGTTTAGAGAACTGCATTCTGGCTATTTGGAGAATGAATTTTAGTGAGTTCAAAGTACACAAAGGAAGCTAGGTTAGGAGTCATTATTTATTATTTTTTGTCAGTTCTGGGCCTGGGCGCTGTCCCTCTGCTCTTCAGCTCAAGGCTAGCGCTCTACCACTTGAGCCATAGCACCACTTCCGGCTTTTTCTGCTTATGTGGTGCTGAGGAATCGAACCCAGGGCCTCAGGCATGCAAGGCAAGCGCTCTACCACTGAGCCACCTTCCCAGCCCTGGGAGTCACTATTATGATTATTATTAGAAAGTCTGAATGAGAGCTTTGGTATCGGGGGCCACCAGGAGAGACGGAAAGAAGAGGACAGATGCAGGCTGTATTTAGGGAGTACAGGTGTGTGGGCTTGCTGACTGACAAGATGAGGGAGGTAATCAGGAAAGAGAAAGGACTCAGAGACGCTGCTGGCTTTTCCATTGAGCTGGCATTCCATGGGGCAAGATGGAACCTTGAGATGGAGCACAGCCATCACCTAAACCTTCACGATTTGCCAAGGGTTCTTAGATACATCGTCTCTTTGGTTTTTACAAGAATCCTACTGCCCGCAAGGATTATCATAAAAATGCAATTACTATTTCAGGATTATAAGAAAATTCAGCCTCTGAGAGAAAGAGAATTTGTGTCTAGCCACACAGCGTATAAATGCTATCTCTCTGAAGAACCCAACCTGTGATCACCTGTCCACCACAGGCACAGGCCAGCTGTACCTCCTTCGCCCTTCACCACAGCTCTATTTGCAGTTCAAGCACTGACAGTTTTGACACTGAGAGTCTAACAGCTGTTTCAGACACCTAGTTCAGCACACAGAATCGGTGTGTCTATTCTTGGAAGCCTGATGACGCAGAGGGTAGGTAATGTGATAGGGAACTTTTGGCCCCTCATAAATCATAAGTCAGATCCTAACCAGATTACCAGGGATCCAAATATGCACTGCTTAATGACATCTATAAAGACGATAGCCCTCAATTATGTCCCTCTTTGATGTTTTATGAGTATTTACACAGAAATAAAGATCATCTAAAAAAAGGTACAATATCACAGGGTCTCTTCACTACTTTTTATAATGACACTGAAAGGCTGGAAGGTGGTTAATTTTCCCAAACATCTAGAAAGTGCCTTGTTTAAATATTTGAACTCATGTAATCAAGACTAAAGGCCAAGTTCTTTCCTATTCTTTGGGGGATAGAAAACACCAACTCTGGGATCCTGTCTACATTTAGTGTTACCACCCAGTTATCACTAGTAGTGGGAAACAGGTCCAATTCCCATCATTCATAATCTGGAAACACCACAAGCGATGGTTTTCTGACACAAATGTATCCAGCCATCGTATTTATTCATTCTGCTGCTTCAGTTCAACCCTACCCAGACCTAGGAAGATTTCAGTCTCTCAAGTTTCTGCTGTAATCACAGCCACTGTCAACACAACAAACTTCCTTTCTCATGCCTCTCCTCTCCCCTGCTTCTCTTCATGCCTAAGACAAGAATTTTGTTTTACACGCATACCTCCCGTTTTTTATTTTATTTTCTATGACCCCTGTATTCCTCCCTAAATTACTGTTTGAACAACTCTGTTATTGTATGTAAGTGAATTAAAGTGAATGTTTATCATCCGTCCTTGTCCAGATATTTGTCCTTATTAGCCATTTGGGGATGAGGTAGAAATAAGGCTCTGGGGCAGCTCAGAAGAGCCAGCTACTCCTAGAACGCCTGTAAGTAAAGCTGAGCAAGGGATCTCGGCGTGGTGTCAGCACATGGACCTCGATGACCTGTCTCCGACGATGGCAATGTTTATGGCCTCTGAGTCCTGTCCAGATTTCGTGGCTGATTCTCTCCTATCATTTTACTGCATGCTGGTCTGCGCTAGGTGTTCTTCCAGGTTCTTGGCAACTTGAGCAAAGGATTGAGGCAGAAGCACATGAGCAATGGCAGAACTGCGTTGGTAAAGCGAAAGTAAAGGAATGTGCTTCGTGTCTGTGAAGGCCTGAGCAAGAGTGCTCCAAGGCCCTGAGGAAGGGTGGCTGGGACCACTGACGGTTTATTTTGGCGAAGGCAGGAGTTTTGAGTGATGAGCGTTGGTTGTATCGGTTTTTCAATCGCGCATGTCCGTTCCTTGCAACACGTTCTGTTAACATGATATTCATGGTATGAACTGTATAAACATGAGACCTTAGTGATCTGTCCTGAACGTTCACTTGACAGCTCAGTATGGTACTACGCTTGTGTTGTTAAGATTGTGCTGATCAAGAGTCCTTGGTATCAAGATATGATGCCCATTTTGCCAATTTCCCTGGGACACGTGTCAGGGCTTGTTGACGGCCATGAGGGGATCTGGGAGGCTCGTAGGGGTGTTCCCTAGGCAGGATGGATCTATGGCTGAATCAAAAGGCTTCAGCAAGCATGGACCTTGTTTGATCTGCCTGCGTCACTATTTTGGATTCAGATAAGGTTGGCTTAACCGGCGTATACAGTCTTAAAAAAAGTAACTTTAGTAGCTCATTTGATGTCTCCTTATATCACACACTTGCCTGCTTTTTAATGCTATCAAATATATATATATATATATATATATATATATATACATATATTCAGTTAGGAATTAATTCTGAGAAACAGATATGCTCCATTATTTCTAGTCTAGCACCTAGACTAGAAACAAAGAGAGTTATGTCAACTAGAAATTAATTCCACCACTCATCAGCAACCTCCGGATGAGTTTGAACAGCTTTGGTATAAAACTTTGTAACTTTCCATGTACTGTGTCTGCTTCAATGAGCATTTTTTAACCCCCTGAATGTAGAGAGTCCATGCTTGAATGGGGCCTGCATTTGGAAAACCCAGTTTCTGGCATCAGGCCTAAGTATAAGTCTGTAAATGCTGAACCTTGTCTTGGATAAGGTAGAAAAATCCTTGGCAGGAAGTACAACCCTCACTGGATTGATCAGTCAACAAGACTGGTCCACTTCCTCCGTGTTCCCCGGCCTTCAGATTCTCACTGGGATCTCTAACTGAGCACTACCTCTTATACCTAGCCCCCATCTTTCCTTCTAAATCTTCCTTCATCTCAGTGAACTCAAAGGTTCTTTCAGGACACCCTGTTTGGGGCTCCTTCCTCTAGAGAAGAGATAGTTGTTACATTGGACTTTGCAGATCAAGGAACCCTGAATGTAAACACAATTTCTCAGTTGCTCAATGAGCTGAGCCTGCAGCCAGATGTTTCTACACATAATTTCTCATTTTATCTTTACAACAAATCTCTAGAGTAGAAATTAATGTATTCTCTCTACAGATTAGGTTCCTAAAATTCAGCATTAAATAACCCCTCCAAGGTCATTCATCAAGAAATAACAGAAAGCTAAGGCTCTAGCCTGTTCCTTATAAAAATCTCCCTGTCTTCCTCTCTTCGGGTAGTAATTGAAGTCTCCAACACTGTATTTATTCCTTTTGCTAAGCAGTCTTTTCCCCCCAATGGAGGACTTGTTAAAATGCAAATCTATTCTAGAGCAGTAACTCATTTAAAAAACATAAGAATCTTGTTTTTCTTTTCAGAAGACAAGTTATAACACATGTGGAATCTGCATGCACAGATCATTAATACAAAGACATGTTTTTAACATGATTTGACATGTATTTCTGAACTTCCAGAGCCCTCTTATAAATAGACCAGTATTAATCCTTACGGCAAATCTGTGGAGTCATTATACCTTTACTCTAGTTTATGCATGATGAAATAGAGTATAAGACAGGCTCAATAATTCATGAGTAAGTGACCAATGGGGTTGAGCCCAGCTGTTCTCACTCTAGATCCTACTCTCTCTGTTGTGTCCAATAGTCCTAACTTTCATTTGATTCAGTGTGGGCGTTGTCTAAGTTAGCACTGCTTTTGAATTGAGTTTGAGTTAGCATCTGATGATTCTAGTGAGAAGAGAAACAATTCGATGCTTAAATTCTCAACAGGAACCATTGCTCTTGATTGAAACTTCACAATGTTCAGCGTCACTCCTGAAATTTTTCAAAGGTTTTTTTTCAAACATTTGTTGGCAAGTGTATGGAAGAAGAAGCGGATGGAGAGAGAGAGGCTTTGGGCATTAACTTTCATCCTTCAGTCATTTAATAGTGATCATTCATTTCATCATTCTTCCCTCCAATCAGCAAACATTTTATTAAGGATCCTTGTTGCAGGTGTTAGCTATGTACCAATAAACGAAACAAACCCTTTTCTCTCATCGAGTTTGCAGACATGGGGAAGACTTTGCAGTGGAAAGCTATTTCAGGCAACTGTGAGTGCTCCGGGCACAGTGGCCAGGCTGAAGGGTCTCAGGGGCTCAGGCAGGGTGAAGCGCAGGGGAACGGTTCTGGTGGGCAGGCCAAAAAAGACTTCTTCGAGGTGTTAATACTGGTAGAAACAATGACCAGAACCCGGTCAAAAGTTCAAACAGAATGAATGACTTGGGAAGCGGAAAGCCAGGGGTGAGCACTGAGTGTTGCCAAAGCCAGATCCACACTGGTTCTAAGTATAATAATAAAAAAAACCACCATGGGGGCTGGGAAGGTGGCTCAGTGGTCGAGCGCTTGCCTTGCATGGCTGAGGCCTTGGGTTCGATTCCTCAGCACCACATAAGCAAAAAGAAAAAAGCCAGAAGTGGCGCTGTGGCTCATGTGGTAGAGCGCTAGCCTTGAGCTGAAGAGCTGAGGGACAGCGCCCAGGCCCAGAGTTCAGGCCCCACTACTGGACCAAAACAAAAAAACCACCATGGGATTGTAAACAACATAATTTAATTTTTGTTTTAAAGTGTGATAACCAAAAGAACAGAGGAGAACAAGGGCACAAACAGGGAGACTGAGTGAGTAATAATGAGGATGAAGGAAGAAAACTAATAAAGAAAACTAATAAAGATGAAAAATGATAAGGCTTGAACTGGGATCGGGCGTGGCAAATTAGTGCCCAGAGTTCAAGTGAAAAAAATGGCCAATGGTTGCACCAGGAAATGGTGAAAAAGAGACTGGATTCAGGAGGGATTTTCATGATGACAAGCCTGGCTGACGGCTGGCCGAGGAGCAGAGAGAGTGAGGAAGAGTCGTGAAGGAGAAATGTTCTGAGTGACAGATCTGGCCGAGCAAACAGGTAAATGTTGACACGATGAACTGAGAAGGTGGCAAAGATCGGCGAATTAAGAAAATGAAAATGCTTCCTCCAAATCTGTGCAGAAAAGTCCCTAGAAAAAAAGCTCTCAGATGTGAGTTTTTAATCACTTTGAAGCATTAGACTAGCAATAATAGTGAACAAAATAAGTCTTGCTATTGACACTATTTTGTTCCTTTTATAAATGTATAATTTTGCCTGTTCTTAACTCTGACCAAGCTAGACCACCCTTTGGCATTCAGTAAGTTTATTGCTGCTGCTGCCTCCTCCTCCTCCTCCTCCTCCTCCTCCTCCTCCTCTTCCTCCTCCTCCTCCTCCTCCTCCTCCTCCTCCTCTTCCTCCTCCTCCTCCTCCTCCTCCTCTTCCTCCTCCTCCTCCTCCTCCTCCTCCTCCTCCTCCTCCTCCTCCTCCTCCTCCTCCTCCTCCTCCTCCTCCTCCTCCTCCTCCTCCTTCCTCTTCCTCTTCTTCTTCTTCATCTTGCATTCCTCTCCAGTCTGCCTACTCCATTCATGAAGCACAGCTGACCCACACTCTTTGCTTCTCAGGTTGTGAAGTTTGCTGTTGGGGCAGTTCACAGGCTCCGTGGTTTGTAGCCTGCACGTTCATTGGTTGCAACCCCTTTCAACCCTTGGGCTCACTTGACTTGTGTCTCAGTTGAACTCCCTTGGGGCAGATGAACAAATTCACTTTTGTCCTAACAGCTTGGACACCGACGACACTCCGTGAGCATCCATTCGGTGCTCCCAGGATGCACTTGGCCCCGGGCACATTCTCGTCACCTTCAGCGTCTGTCTCACACCGGCTCACTCACGGTGCGTCTCCCTCACCAGCCTCTCACTCACCCTACTGAGTTCTGCTCCTGTCTCAGAAGACACAAAAATAACAGCCAAACAAAAACAAACAATAAGAGTATAAAATCGATGGCCACCTAGCCTTCATCTCTTTTACTTGACTCTTTCATGTTCAGGTAAAGCATGTGAAACAGTCATTTATTCACTCTCTCCATATAAATATCCATGCCTGGGCTGTCCTCCACCTTTGCTAGCATCAGATCCTGAGCTGTCAGATACTCCTGGCTGTATAGAAAGATTTTACATATACTAACACCACTGAATTCTGATAACACCGTCAGAAGAGATTTTGACATCCTATATAATATTATATATTATGTATAGTACTATATGTTACATATTATATGTAATATATAATCTAATGTATAATGTATGTATAATATATAGTACATACTTACACACTGTCTAATGTAATAATAAATATTATATATGGTATATAATATAATGTGTAACATGGTATTATATAGTTTATAAATATACAATATAACATGTTGTATATTTACATAGACTATATAATATTATACTATATAATATATACTATACTATAAAATATACTATATAATATTATAGTATAATAATTATGATTACATAACTATGTCTTAAACTATAAATGATATAATTTTAAAAGAATAGAATATATTATGGATTATATATTATATAATTTACATGTATAATATAAAGAAACTGAATCTGAGAAATTTAAATTTTCCCCCTTGTTATCCTTAGTACATAAAAGAGCCAGGTTCATAGCAGAACTCTTCTCTCTCTCTCCCACAAAACAGCTAATGCCTCCCATCAGGAAGCAAATAGAAGCCTTGGAATTCAAGCTTACATTTTTATCTGGCTTTCAATCATCAGAAGCCTTTTTTTCTGCAGTTTGCTTTTACTATTGCAAGCTGCATTTTTATACTACCTAGGGATAGGCTTATAGAATTTAAAATCTTATATTTTAAGAAAATAATGTCTTCTGCGTGGTGATATTTGTGGAGTTCCCACAAGCTTTCTTTTCATACTGATGTTTCGCTTTTCTCCCAGTGGAACGGGAGCACAGGTCTGAAATGGATAGATTGGTGAGCCTGTGGCAGGGAAGACCTACTGGAAGCGGCGGATAAATATGCAGTTGCCAGCGCGTAGTGCAGCTTGCAAATAGCCACAAGGCAGAGGATTGTGCGTCAGTGTACCCTGAGGGATAGGCAGGACAGGCACCCTGGGCCTGAGGGATGCAGTCAGGACACAGATGTGTGCCTCTCTCTGTGGGTCTTGGTCCTGATTACGTTCCTTGCCTAGTTGCAGAATCACAGGTGTCAGAATTGGAAAGAATTTTAGACACGTGTGGCTGGGAGTGGTCCAGAGAGAGGAGGGAAGGCGAATGGAGATGAAGGCTGGACCACTACAATTATACTATTCAATGCACTTACGTGAAGATAGAACCGGGAACTTGAGGGGCTGGGGGATGGGCAGAATGATGGAAGAGGTGGTATTGATCAAGACGCCTGGAACTCACTCACTGACGTGTTGGATTGAAACCCCTGTATAACTACTTGAAGATATTTATACAACATTTCACATGGAAAGGCTCTCATTTTTCTTTGTTAGAGGTAAGAAAAAAATCGTACAACTATGTGAAGATAATTTTTTTTTAAGTTGTAGGCCAAAAGCATGAAAAAAAAGGCCAGATTTTAACCGTCAGGGCTTAAGCCAGACCCTCTGACAAGGAGTGCGGGCTGCTCCCTCCAGCTAGCCTCCTGGCGTGGCTGAGTCCTTGGCCGAGGGAGACATGGAGATTGGAGAGCCCCCAGGTTCATGCAGCATCTTTGTAGCGTGAGGTGGCCCATGTGAGTCCGGAGCCTACCCAGTGAGTTCCTGGAGACATCCTGGAGACCGGAAGCTATGAATCCCTGAGACGTTTCTTTGGTTCTGGGCTCTGTAATGGGATGTGTCCTATTATCCTTGTGAACTGGAAAGAGCAAGGACACTATGCTCTGGATTGGCTCAGGAGTGGTTGACGTGGTGGCCATCCCTGACAGGACTGCTCAGTGAGCCTCTGCGCAGCGCCTTGCACCTCTCAGCCACATTCGTCATGCCAGTCAATTAACGAGGTGCCCCTTTAAAACGGTCATTCATCGCTATAGAGGTTTTTGCCTGCCAAACTCCAGAATCTTCCTTTGGTTGAAAAATATGCTGATCCCCCTGCAAACTCAGAACAGAGCAAAAGAAAAGCGCTAAGCAGCTGGCTCATCACGCAGACTTGGCCTGCCACGCTCCCTGCAGCGGGCTGACTCATGGCTTTGGCTGGAGATGTTGGGGGGATGCCAGCCAGGGCCCTAAAATTCTTGCTTTTCTCCTGTAAATCTCGGGCCCTGGAAGCTGCCAAATGTTTATGCCAGAGTGCCTGGAAACGCTAGAATAAAGCTTTCTAATGTGCTCGTCTTCTGTCTTTCGCCCTTCAGTGGGGAGGTCTCTGCAAAGAGGTAGGCATTGGCTTTTTCAATCCCTTCACTGGCAAAATGACTGAACCTCTTGGGGTCCTGGACTCGCTTTCGTTGGCTGCCGACACGAATTACAAGTTCAACATCTCAAAAGGACATGAACTTAGGCGTTCACGGTAATGGGAGCCAGAAGTCTGAGACCAGCCCCAGCTGACCTCTGAGGGATTGTGGATGCAGCGCCCTTCCTGCGTCACCGGCTTTGATGGCTGCTGACGCTCCCTGGCTGGCGGCTGTATCCCTCACACCTGCATCTTCGGGGCCAGATCCTCCAGCTCTCTCAGCTTCTCCTTTGTGGATCTCTGTGCAAAGACTCCCCCTGCCTTCCCCTGTAAGATCAATAATGGAGCTTTGGGGCTGGCTCAGAGAAATTAGGATGATCTCCTATCCCAAGATCCTTCACAGTCCCATTGACAAAGTCGTCTTTATTTCGTGACTTGTTTGGCCTTGTAAGGAAACGCACATGGGTTAGGATGTAGTATTTTTTGAGGAAAGCATCTTTAATCCTGAGACCAGCTTGGCACTCTGTATCTTTACCTTTGCCTCAAAACGGTCCCATTGCACACAGCCATAGTTTGGCACATACTCTCCCTCCACAGATGTCTGTGAAGGCCATGACTACTACTGGAGGTCCAAAGTACCTACCAGTACATAGTTTTTCTAGGGAGCAGTTCCCTAAAGATAGGGCTATGTTTCTCAGCACCCCCCACCTACCCCGCACCTGGGCAGGGCCAGGTGTGGCATCTGAGAGGAAATAGCTACCACTTGCCGAGCTGGCCCTTCCAAAGTAACCCCCAGACCATTCTTCTCGCTCTTTCTTTGGTGGTCCATTTCCTGGATGCAGGCTCCTGGGACAGCCTTCAGAAACCACGTTTGAAGATGGCAGCAGGTTTCCCAGCACCAGTTCATGAATGGAGGCCACCTTCCCGGCACCGGACTCTTTAGAAACACATTCGTGCTGTGTTAAACCACTAACACTCTGCCTCCTATAAGACCTGCCAATCACCTTCAATACCCTGACTGCTAATTAATTCCCCCTCACATTAATAAGTGATTAAATCAGTGCCCGAAAAGAATTGGCCACCCTTCTCAAAGTGTAAGGGGTAGATCATACAAACAAGAAGCCTTTGGGTTTGTCAGATTCCCATATCAATGCACGAAATTAGAATTATGGGAAGGGTGACCAGGAAAATGGTGGTGAAGGCAGTGGTGTGTGTTGATCCATGGGAAAGCATCTTCCTAGGTAAGTCTTTTTTTTTTTTTTAATTGTGAAAATACCCTTCAGAGGGGTTACAATTACATGGGCAAGGTAATGAGTACATTTCTTATCAAGCATTGTTGCCTCCTCCTTTGTTTCCTCTTCCCATGCCTTCCCATCCCCCCCACCTCCTCACCTACCCCCCCCCAAAGTTGTAGATAAGAATCTTATGAGCTTTCCTGCCTCAGCTGGCTTCAAACTGTGACCCTCAGATCTGTCTCCTGAGTAGCGAGGATTGTAGATGTGCCCGCTCACCTCACCTCTCTTATATAACTGATGTGAGAACTCATGAGTCATGTACATGAGAACGTAAATGGATACATTTATATTTTACTTAATAGAGTCCTCGATGGTTTCAAACTTCTTTGGCTGTTGGACATCTGGTTATGAAAGATTGTAAATATAGGAAGGTAGGGGAGACCAGGAGGAGACAGTGCCTGTTGCGTGCAATGTAAGACTGCACTCAAACATACCTCAAAAATGAGGGGCCGTCCTATTTTGATGCTATAGTCACCCTTTCTTCTTTCTTTGTCACCATTTTGTGATTTCCCTTCCTTTCCCCAAATCAGATAATCATACATACAAAAGACAGGGTACCAAAATAAAAAAAACAAACAGTGACAACAGGGGATAAGCCAAAGGAAAAAGAAAAATGAAAGAAAAAAAGAAATAACTTCACACAGTATATTTAAAAATAAAATGAAAACAAAACAAAAAACCCTCGTGTCTATATCTTCTGTTTCTGTAAAAGACTTCTTTATATTCCAGATATAAGTGAGGTCATACAGTATTTATCCCCCTGTGTCTGGCTTTTATCACTGAACCTAAACAAGCAAATATTGCTTTATACTAACAAGATTTATATATCTCTCCTACGTAGTCTGGGAGTTCTGTTTCTTGTCTTCTCAGGCTGGGATTTAGACTGGTAGAGCAGCCATCACCCCAAAGGTGAGTTGTCACTATAAATAAAGACATGAAGAGAAAGGTTCTACTGTCCCACCCTTCAGTGACAATGGCCCTTCTGCTCCCAACTGACTGGCTCAATTTATAAGACCCAACAGATGCTCCCAATGTATGTGGCCTAATTGAAATCAAAGGGAGCCAACAAATGAAAATCGTCCGTGGGCCTACCTACTGGAGCACAAGAAACACTTGGTGAGTAGCGAATATAACCAAGACAGAGAACTATTCTGGTCAGTACACGTTTGAATACAGAAGAAAAAGAGGGAGAGACCTTCAGGTTAGCTAAAACACATTTGGTCTTCATGAAGTGCTTATTCGGCAGCTCTCATGTTTTACAGAAAGCATTTGTGCCTTCTAAAAGAGCACCGAAATTGGACAGTTGGTTTCAACTATTAAATAACCAGAAAAGTTGGCAATGGTTTGGATAAGGCCTCCTTGCCTTTGCCCATAGCGATTGGGAAATGATATAGGTAGATCAAGAGGTAAAGCCTAGTAGCTGCAGAACTTCAAGTCAACATAGATTTTTCTGGGGAACCTCACCCGTCCCCATCCTCCTGCTGGCCCCAGACCCAACCAGAGTCTGTTTACACTCCTGTCCATTCAAGGACAGATTGTTCATATGTGATAAGATGCTACATTGGACTCCACAGTTCAGTATGATGATCTCTAATTCCCTTCATTCTCCTGAAAATGGTATAATCTCATTTTTCTTTATGGCTAAATGGCGTATATGTATAGTGACTTTTGTTTTCCATTCATTGGCTGATGGACACTTAGGTGGGTCCCTTGGTGGTCTTTTCTTTTTCTCCTGATCAAAGACACGTTTGACAGAGTCTCATTTATGTCAGCCTCCAACTTGAGAATCTTGTAATGTTACTTGTTAGGAGTCATGTAAAGCAGGCTTTATGACTGTAATCTTGGGGAAGTAGTATAGTTACTTACATTATTTTCCTCTTCTTTCTCATCTCCAAAGCGCTGAGACTTACTTTTCTCATGGGATTTTGGTGAGGATACATTCTCTGGTTCGTAATGATCAATGAATAAGTGACAGTCACAAGATATTCAAGAGTGTTTAAAGCATCTGATTGCTTTTGTCTGTCACTGGTCAGAGACACTGAGGAGCTGACATCTGGCCGGCTCAGAGACAGTCTCTTTATGATTTTAAGTTTGACTTGAACTGAACATTTCCAGGGCCCTGGTCCTTCCCAACTTCAGTGTGTCATGAAGCCGTGACTCAGCAGTGTTCAGTGTGCACATTACTGGCAGAAGGTTGACATCATCCTTGACTCCTAGTTCGCGGCCGCCGCGAGGGGAGCGAGGGGCTCTTCCTCCAGCGTGCTGCTCTTCTTGGCAGGACGCCAGAGACACCGAGGTGCAGGCTTGGCGGCGCTGCAGCAGCCTCCAGGCTCGAGCCCAGCAGCCCGCGCCACCGCGGTGACGGCTATTTATAGCTCCAGTTCCCAAAGCTTCTGAGTAAGTCACCTCAAAGGAACTTAGCAAGGAAAACTGAAAAGCCCGGGAGAAGCCATTTTCTCTTATGTAATTGTGACTTTGACGGCACACATCGGAGACAATGTGGATCTCCATTATATTTCCAAGTTATGGGATGCTGATTCCTAAGGAAAAATAAAAGGAGAATGAACACTCTTATGGGATATCCAGCCTGCCAGTGCTTTATCCAAAACACTGGCATGTTTTACCCTTGTATGCCTATCGATCAAAGTTTTCTTTTAAGATAGAGTCAGGGAAGCTGGGTGCTGATGGCTCATGCCTATAATCCTAGCTAAACTCAAGGCACTGAGATCTGAAGATCGCAGTTCAAAGCCAGCCCAGGCAGGAAAGTCTATGAGACTCATCTCCAGTTAATCACCAAAATTCCAGAAGGGGTGCTGTGGCTCAAGTGGCAGAGCACTAGCCTTGAGCACAAACGCTCAAGGACAGTGCCCTGGCCCTGAGTTCAAGCCCCAGGACCAGCAAAAACAAAGCAAAGCAAAGCAAAGCAAAACAGAACAATGCATCAATGTCATCTCAGGTCTTTACACAACACAGAAAATGCCCCACGATTATTTTTCCAGTGCCTCCACCATAATTTGAGAACTACATAAGTGCCTATCTCTAGCACGCATCTAAACTGAAGCAATGCGTCAACCGTGGTATTTTGGGTCACCGTGCAGGGGATATAACATTCTACCTTTGGGGACATTTCAAGGAAGTGAAGGGACAAACAGAAGTCATTTCGATTGACTTTGGGGCGAGCACTGCAAAATGATAATAAGTAATAATTGAATAGGATTCACTGTGTTCTTCTAGGAACAAAATCATAAATGTACCTTCCTATACCCAATAGTGTGTAAGTATGTTTTCTGTCAGATTTGATATCATATAAATTAATTGGTGAGGCACTATCTTTTTGTTCTCATATAAAGACTAAATAAGCCAAGAGAATTGATCTATTGATTTTAAGTGATGATCCTGATGCACTTTTCTTTCCTTTGGCTGAGTGTAAGCTGTTCCCTCTTTCTCTCTCATTCTGTTGTACATATCGCCTGATTTGGAAGAAATCGTTGTATTGTCAAAGTTCATAGAGTTCCTAAGCTTTATAGACCAAGATAATGACAATTTGCCTGGTGAGGGTTAAAATGTGTTTGTGACTTTAGCTAAGTATCACCATCCCACAAGACTGTGAAATTTATGTAATCACTTGATCTCAATAAAGAAATGAAAAAGAAGAAAGAAAAAAGATTATCCTTGATAATATGGGTGGGCCTCTCATCTAATTCATTGAAATGCCTTAAAAGCAAAGCACATTTTCCTGAATTCTGCCTGTAAAATGCAGTGTCAATTCCTTCCTGGGCCACAATACATCTTGATTAATGTCACCCCTTCCAGTTTCAAGTTTGAAACTAGAGGAAAGATAAGTTATTGTTATAAAGTACCAGAAAATCTGTGTTCTACAAATTGTGTTCTACATTTGGGTAGAAGACAGAACTTGTAAAGGATACAGATGAATATTTAGCTAAGGAATTTTCCAGCAAAATATTGAGGGTGAAGCCTGGTTTTCCTTTGCTCTTTATAGTAAATGTGAGAAGAAAGAGATACATTACCGAAGAAAACAGTGAGCCAAGAAGAACCATCTTTGGTTTTTTGAGAGGTTCCCACCTGACCTAGATTTGAAAGGATGCTAAAACTAGGAAATGCAATGTTGAACAGATATGCTCTGGAGAGACGGTCAGGGGAGAGCAGGAAATCTCAGACATGTGACTCATGGATACACTTACCCAGTGTAGACGCAGCCAGGGGTAGAGAGCGGTTAGCCAGGATGGTTCTGTGGAGTACAAGCTCATCTAACGGCTCTCATTCTCTTGGTAGACGTCGAGGCCCATGATACCTTAAGGAAGGTGAGGTGCCAACGTGGACTGAAAAGGGACAAGAGACTGAACAAAATCAATGATTTTCACCCTCCCAAGACACTGTAGGTAGGAGATGAGTCAATAACACTGCTCAGCTGCAGTCATGTGCGGCCCTCCCAACAGAGGAAAGATGATTCCCTCGAAGGGCCGGCCGCAGAACCACAGGTGGTAGGTGACCAAGCAAGTGGCCAGACCCAGGGCGATGGGCTGCGGCTGAGGGCTCAGAAACAGTGGTGATGGAGCTTCGGGCCACAACGCTGGCCTTGGACGACTTTCAGTTTGATGGGGAGAACAGGGGCAGAAAGACCCCAAGCTGCCACTGGAACTCAGGATAATGTTTACAAAATGCTGGGCTAGTCGAAACCACCTCTCACCCAGCTGCCTTTCATGGTGACTTGACTTCCCAAAGCCCAACGGTGCTTTTCTTGGGCTGTCTTGGATCTCAGCCTTGGGCATCGCCAAGTGTTAGAGAAAGCCAGGAGCATTCTCGGGACCAGGCAAGGCTCCGTGCCTCTGCCTTTCTCCAAGCTTTTCATTTGTTTAGCAGTGGTTTGCAAACCAAGTTCAGGTCAGCGACATTCCCTGCTCAGCAGCTAAAATGGTTAGTGCCGAAGTGTGTGCGCCTCAAAGAGACTCTGAAAACAGATTCACAAAGAACACAGCATTACACAACGGATTCATTTGAGCTGCTTTCTTATTAATGCTTGTGATCCTTCAAAACCTGAATGGACAGTACAAATAGCAGTATTTGCAAAGGTAATTGAAAATACGCCTTTTGGAAATCTAACTCTGCTATGGTGTGGGCAATTTAACTAAGATTCAGGTTGGGTTTGTGTTTGTGTGTGTGTGTGTGTGTGTGTGCGTGTGCGTGTGTGTGTGTGTGTGTGTGTGTGTGTGTGTGTGTGTCTGTGTGTCTGTGTTGTTTTGGGTCTTTTTTGGTCTTTTTCTTTTTTGGTATGGAGGTCGAACCCAGGATGTTGCAGTTGCTAAGCAAGTGCTTTGACACGGAACTATTTCTCAGCATAAGACTCAGTTTGATCACTTAAAAAATGGTCATCTAAAATGCCTTGGCTCATTGAGTAGTCGTATTTAATTAGATACTATAGGTAAAGACCTTAGTAGATTAACTTGCACATTACACACTCAAAACTTCCCAACTTTCTTTAGAAGGATGGATATGCTTGAAAACATGAAATGTTAGCCTCTGTAAAATAGTCCAGATCAACTGGACAATTTTCCCTCGGATGTATTCAGTGGAAGAATTTGCCCCCTTTCAACTGAAGAATCAATTAGACAATTTGACCTGTGCAAACAGATAGTTCAATTGATCTGAAATTCCTTGATAGTGAAAGTTTTTTCTGTTCTAGAGCAACTATGATGTTTCATACCATGGATCAGGTGAATACCAATAGAAAGAAAGATTTAATTAAGTTGCAATAGTTTTGTTGTTGTTGTTGTTTTTAATAGATAGTGGGCCTTGAACTCAGGGCCTGGGCTCTGT
Organism: Dipodomys merriami; assembly: GCF_024711535.1. Lineage (NCBI taxonomy): Eukaryota > Metazoa > Chordata > Mammalia > Rodentia > Heteromyidae > Dipodomys > Dipodomys merriami. The sequence goes on along the minus strand of NW_027206313.1, from coordinate 2,444,839 downwards.
CCCTGAAACTCTTTGTGCTCAAAGCTAGAGCTCTACTACTTGAGCCACAATACCACTTTTGACTTTTTCTGAGTACTTTATTGGAAATAAGAGTCTCACGGAGACTATTCTGCCTGGGCTATCTTTGAACCACAATCCTCAGATCTCAGATTCCTTAGTAGCTAGGATTATAGGCATGCGCCACTGGCCCTGGTACTTTTTTCTTTTCTTTTCTATTCTTTTTTTTAAGGCTAGCACTCTGACACTCTTAGCCACCATGTCACTTCCAGTTTTCTGGTGGTTAATTGGAGATACGAGTCTCATAGACTTTCCTGCCCAGGCTGGCTTTGAACCCTGATCCTCACGGGATCCTCAGATCTCAGCTTCCTGAGTAGTTAGGATTACAGGTGTGAGCCACCAGCACTGGGCTGCAATCGTTCCTTAAGGGAGGATATTTGTCTAGGAATTCAGCAATGGGATCCTATGCCTGGAAGTCAGGTCAAGGTGGAATGAAGCTGCCTCACACAGATGAACAAAGAGTAGTTGTAGCCAGCACATGCCTGAGCAAATCAGATGATTCAAACCCTGGGCGGCACCTAGGCCGTCTCTGTGGCTGAGCTACTTCAAAACTATCTTCAGCAATACTACCTTGAGAAAGCAGCACGGCACAGTCCTTGTCTCCTGGGGATTCATTCTGGGGGAAAGAACGACCCAGCACTTGGAGCTGGAGGCCAGCTGACAATTGCTCTAACACCGCCAAAAGGCCTTTGAAAACCCTCTTCAGAGAGAGTCAGGTGAATAGATCAAATATACTTCGTGTCCTAAGAAAGGAGAGAATCCTATAGATATTTAATACGTGTGATGCTCAAGTTATAACAACAGTACACTCAATAAAACTAAGGCGGAAGCTAGAAGAACACCAGGGAATAATTCTGAATCATCTACATAAATTTTATCAGAAGCTCTCAGAGGCAAAATGCAATTTTAATTAGGATACGATATTGTTTATAAACAGGAATTTTGCCCTATTAAATATAACACTGAATGATGAGGTAATAGTATTCTTGATTAAGACTGTGGCTTTGCTTTACATTTTTAACTGATCTGCTTAAAATCTCTAATTTTGTAAGTCAGACATACTTTTTGGTTCTTCACTAACCCGATTGGTTGTTTGAAAACAACTCAGTCATAATGGCTGAAAGATGACTGAATTGGTCGATGTCACAAATGCAGACTAGAGAGGATTCTTTACTTTGCATCAGAAGACATAGGATAGATGTGAGAGTACAATACACAAAACCACATCTACCTTAACAGCACTGGTCTATAGTCTCATGCTACAGAGAATTTGGAAGGACTAATGTTACATTTTGGCCAAAATTCGCAGGTACTTTTTGCATGGTAGTGCAGTGAGCTTCCTTAAGTTTGGATTTTAGAAGAATGGGTTCAAATTTTAGTTCTGTCTGGTCTAGCTATGTAAAGTTGGGCAGGTCACAATCCCTGAGTACCTAGTTCCTCATTTGTAAAATGAGTGCAATAGTACGTGCAGCATTCATCTGGGGAGAAAGTGTACATCTGTTTGCTGTGTTTGGTTCATCGGTAGTTATCAAACATAGCACAAAGCCCTTGATGATGGAGGTAAATTTGTCTTGGACTCTCAATTTCAATGAATCTTTGCTAAACCAATAAAGTGACAAACAAAAGAAACATGTTTCCTCTCAAGTTCTGTAAAAAACATTTCCAACTATCCAGATCTTCTGACTCCTACTTGCTCCATTAAGCCTTCATCTAATCAGATCTGCAGTGGTAAATGCCTGGGTTTTGTATTTCTAGATTATCTTTGATTGTTCTTAGGTGTCTCTTTGTTCTGCCTAAATAAATGCTGAGTATAGAAACCTATTGCTTCATTATTCCCTGTTGCACCCAATATGATGTTATCTCCACAAGATATTTTTGATAAATACTTGTTGACCAATTGCCTGAAAGCTTGCCTGATGAAAGGGAGTGTTACATGATGGCTAATGGGATGGAATGGAATGGAATTAGCTGTACTGTGCTGTGGTGCTAATGCCACGTGTCATTAGCTTTGCATACTGCACTCATAAATTGACATGCTGAGTTGAAACTCTTCTGTACAACAACTAAAAGATAATAAAAAGAAGTCTTGCCTTATGAAGTGAGCAGGAATTTTGTGAAGATTATTTGATTTTATTTTCTAATTACCTTCTATGGTATCATCAGATTTTGCTGTTTACCAAAGAGCAATATATATATATATATATATATATATATATATATATATATATATAGAGAGAGAGAGAGAGAGAGAGAGAGAGAGAGAGAGAGAGAGTCATATCTGCATATATATGTGTACATATGGAGGTCGGAGGAAGATGGTGGAGGAGCAGCTGGAGGCTAAACAAGCTCTCGCATAGAAAGCAGTATGCGGTGGGGGAGAGGCACATGCTTGGGTCATAGTCAGGGCCCTACACATTCACTCGCTCTGCAATTCACCGGCAGCCCAGCCTCTCAGCAAGATTGGTTGAGCACCAGCAGCACACTCAGTATACTGCTATTTCAAGTAAGCTTTGCTGCTGGGTTGATGGGTGCACATGCCCACGGAGGCCAAGGCTGTGAGAGTCAACACGATTGAGCAGTCCATGCAGGGCCTAATGAAACCAGCTCAGCACAGTCCATACTGGCGTCTCAGGATAGCATAGAACATTCTAACTCATGTCTTGTAGTGATTCAGACATGACTCTGAATTCTTCTCCACTGCATAGAGTCTGTTCCCCTGAGAACATAGCTCAATCTCTTCAACCTCTTAGTTTTCTCATTGGTGAAAGGAGGCTAATGATAGCCACCTTGGAAGTAGACGATGAATATTTAAATGAGGTGCAGGTACATTCCTGAGTAAAGGGTCTGGCTCAGGGTATGCATAAAAGTCATTAACTGCTGTTATCCTCATTATCTGGGATCGTGTGTGTGTGTGTGTGTGTGTGTGTCTGGGATCATGTGTGTGTGTGTGTGTGTGTGTGTGTGTGTGTGTGTGTGTTAGAGTCACAGGTGAATCAGAGACCTGGAACCTCAGATGACGAAGGACTCACAGGGGATTCACAGGGGCCAAGTGCCCAAAGCTGCCCCGAGGCCCTATCGCTTGGCAGTTAACACTGACTTTGTAGGAAAGGACCTCAAGGTGCTCTTTTCTCTGCTGTACGTTTTCTGATCTTCTTACTTTCAGTGAGACCTTTGCAATGTCCTTAGACTAGGTGTTGAAATTCCTTCACTGAGAGTAAAGGCTAATGAATAGTAATTTACCAGACTAGACTCTATTCTAACTGTCCAGTTCCAGTTTGGTTTCCATCGGGGACAGCCTGCCCACTCCTTAGATAACATTAAAAATGGCCATCTAGCAATGCGGCGGGCTGGATGTATCAAGCCAGCACATTGCTGCTAATGGACTGAGCATCCTGGGGCCTAATCAGCTGAAGAGAAGAACTGTGAAGCTTCCAGAGAGTGCCAGATCACCAGGCAGAGCATTCCACAGGGCAGTCACACAAAGATACACGAAGCTGAGGCTCGTGTGGAGAAGAGGAACAACTGGGGAAGCTGAGAGAGCAAGAAAAGGCCACTGCTATCCCACCCGACAGACCAGTCCCGATTTGGGCCCAGAGTGTGGTATTCAGATAGCATTTAGAGGACAATGAGACTACTGTAAGTGCTGGAGATGTGGTTTCCCACAATGGGCAAGATCTATGTTAATATGAAAAGCAGGAACAGCAACCTCATGATTTTCAACCCACAGACTTCCTTACAACGCCATCGCTCCCGAGGTTGATACTTAAGATGCTGGAATACATCTGTCAAGCGCTTCTTCCTGTTGGTCAGCAGACACCGACGGCACTTCAAAAAGCAGAATTTAGAGAAGATGCCTCTCCTTCGATCCAAGTTGGCCCAGCAGAGGCAGCTGGACTTGGGCTCAAAGTCCATTCCTGTCGGCTGTGTGGCTTTCGTCAAGGTGCTATTTCGGGCGCCTTTCTCCATCTCTCTGCCGTGACAGCGGGCACCTGTCTGGAGAAGCTGAGAGTGTTGGATGGCAGCCTGGGAGCCGGCGGAAGCGAGAGCCTGCTGGGCACCATCCTCCCCTCACAAAACCGCTGCGCGAGAGCCCGACAGCGTCTGTCGCAAGCTAAGAGCTGACGGTTCTCCCTTCACTTGTTTGTGTTTGGGGACAGGGTCTCCTTAGATAGTCTAGGCTGGCCTTGAACTTACAATCCTCCCTCCTTCACCTCCTGAGTGTAAGGATTCTGTGCGTGTTTCTCACTGGCGTCTTAGATTCTAGATGGATCCCTGTCACTTCCGGGTGTTGGACGGCACCAAGGCTCCCACTGAGTGGCAGAAGATTTCCCTGCGCGCCGTTGGGGGTATCCTCTACTTCCTCAGGCATCTCTGCTGCTGGCACGAACCTTCTGCTGCCTTCGCTCCTTCCACCTTCATAGGTTCACCCGCCCACCATGATCCCCTACCTCAGAAGCGCACACCCTTTCCTGTGCATGGCATTCACTGGGCTCCACCTTCTTTTATTCATCAACCTTTCCAGGTTCCAATTCTTGTGCCCCTCTCTAGACCCGAATATACCTGTCTAAATAAAAAAGTGTATTTAATGTCTCTTCATTTGGGGCCAGGAACAAAATAGGTGATTAATAAGTAATACCGTATGATGCATAAGGTATATATCATAGATACATTGTGTGCACGAAAACTCAGCCCTGAGAGATGACCAATTTGGAACAAGCCATGTTATTCTTGGAAGAACTGAGTCCTCAGGATCACCTGTCTGTTTGTTCCCATTGTTTTCAGCTCTCTGCAGGGATCTGTGGAATTTTGTGGGGTCTTTTTTTTTTTTTTTTTTTTTTTGGTTGCTCACTGTTAAATAGAAGAGAAGTAAGAGCTCGGCCTCACTGCGTGAGTTTCTGTGAAATCTCTCCCATATCGGCTGCGCAGCTTCACCGTGGAGAGATGCGCGGGTCCTTCCCCCTGGAAGCCTGTGAGTGGAACCAATCTGCATGACATGTCCTCCTGTGTTAGGGGACAGGATGGTGTAACTCAGAGCGTGTTTGGCTTCCAAGGACATCTTTCCTAGGAGATCATGGCTAATGAGCTCACCTTTGAGTCTGCCAAGAAGAGAGGCCCACAGAGGCAAAAAATAATGGATGGATTGATGTGGTTCTTATTCAGGGATGGCATTCATACGTAGAATGTGGAGATATTATCAGATAGCAGGAAGACACGTGGTTTTGAGCCAGCCCAGATACCTAGACAAGCTGTTCACCTTTCAGTGCTTTACTTTTTCTACTGTATGAGATAAAAGAAGTCATCGACCTTTGCGTTAGCAGGGTTAAATAAATCAATGCACATACTGTACTTGAGCAGTATTGGGCACATACAACCTATGGGCTAATAGTGATAGTTTTAGAAATCTACATTGTGAGTCATTTATTTAAACCATCTGAGCCTCACAGACCCTTGATCCTTGGTGTATTCAGAGGTTGGTCAACAAGGCTTGATTTCTAGCAAGTGCCTAATATTGTGTGAGCTACTGAGATCATCATTTCAGTATAGCTCATAGTTTGTAAAAACACCAAAACTGCTTCTCAGTTTCCTAGGATGGTGAAAGTTTCTGAAGGTGAAAGTGGTAACTGCGACACTCACTCATCATCAACAAATAGTTCTTTAAAAGATGAAATTTAAACACAAATCTAAGCTGGAAGCCAGTGGCTATTTAGAAGACTAAGATCTGAGGACTGCAGTTCAAAGTCAGCCTGTGAGACTCTTATCTCCAATTAACCAGTAAAAAAGCCAAACGTGGAGTTGTGGTTCAAGTGGTGGAATGAGAGCCTTGAGCAAAAAATGCTGACAGCTCCCCCATCTCGAGTTTAAGCCCCAGGACCAGCACACGTGTGTGTACACATGCACACACGCACGCACACACACACAGTGTCTAATAATGTTGGGGAACAAGAGTAGAAGTTGGCATCAATCCTTCTTGGAACCACAGTGCCATGATAATACTTCACATTTTAACGGAATCTCATAATTGTCCAAGTGCTTTTAGACACACTTTCAGTATCAATTACTGAGAACGCTGGCTCATCTTCTCACTAAAAACTGAAGAGCAACCAAATAGCGAGGTGAAATTGATAGCATTTCTCTTGATTGTCACCCTGTGTAAATCACCCTCCTCCGTGCAAGAGATCCATGGTCAATGAGTGACACTGATTCGCGAATGGGAGCCAGGCTGAGGCAGCACCCCTGGGTGAAGCAGAAAGGCAGACACGGAGTGCCCGCGAGAACCTCAGATTCGGGGAGGGGCTGCGTGTGGGGAAGAAGCCAGCTCTCTCCTTGGCCCTGACGTTGAGCGTCTGGGTGAGAGGGGGAGAGTTGGGGAGGAGGTTTCCAGCGACTGTCTTCAACGGTCCTTTCGCACTGGCCACATGACAGGGTGAGCATCTGTTCTACTGTCTCCGGGGACAGAGAGACGTCGGAAAGTGCAGGTAGTTCTGCATATTAAATTACAACCCACCAGGCAGCTGTTTAGATGAAAGGGTCTCGGTTTCTAATCTCATTCTTTCCCTGCAGTGGCCATCTGGTCACCTCTCAGCTGGAACACCACCCTAGGGTTCAACTGCTCGGCAGCCAGCGACTATTTTTGTTCCCTGAGCTTAAAATGACTTTCCTCTTTTGATGGTCAGCACCATCCATGCTAGCTGTTTATATGCTGGCAAAGGCAAATGGTACAAGAAGGGCAAAAAAGCAATGCATGCGCATGCTCCAGAGAATATAATAATTTTCATTTTGCAAATGAAAATTTGTATTTTGTATTTGTCTCTGAAAGTATCATTCGTCCACAATGGTAGCTGGACTTCCTGCTTAGGCCTGCGTTGTGGTGAGGAGAGGTAACTGGTCACATACTGGTGGATTTAAGTTCTTAGCAGGAGTTAGAGGTGAGTAACAGAAAACCAGCAAGTTATTGTGTAGGGATTACATCCCCAGGAAGGCTCTGGGAAGGACTCCACATATCTGACCTCCCTGAATGATTCCAGAATGTTAACCCTGTGGTTCGACTAAACAGAGCTTAATAGGAGGAGAAGAAATGTAAGCATCTAGATCAGGTCCTAGTTGAACACAGAAAAATTCCATTCTTTCATGACAGATGAAAACTGTTTGGAAGAGGAAATGTCTAGGTTTCTTTTCCTTTTCTTTTTACTTTGTGTATTCACTAATACTTTTGTGAGAATGTAGTCATCTGAAAGAAGTCAAAAAAGCGTTGAAGTTTATGTCTGAGGCCAGTTGAAGATAAAGACAAGATGTGGGAAGAAGATCCAGGATGAAGGGAAAATGTCATCTGGCCAAAGGAATAAAGTATGCGTGCATGGGCGTGTGTGTGTGTGTGTGTGTGTGTGTGTGTGTGTGTGTGTGTGTGTGTGTGTGTGTGTGTGTGTATGTGTGAGAGTGAGTGAGAGGTATGTATTTCCTGTCCATATATTCTTAGGACCATGAATCCCCACATTAAGAGTTCTAGATACATGTAATAAATAATAAATTGCAATAACATAGAGAAAGAGTACCCTATCTATAGTTCTGACGTGAACTGCCAATCCTGCTTTGGACATAATGGTGGGACTCCCGGACCTCCTTCGTGAGGCTCATTTTCTGGGGGAAATTTCCTTAACTTGAAACACTGTTTTATGCCTATCATGGGCTTCTTTGTCTGAAGTGGCACTTTCGTATCCTACTTCCTTACGACCCTGTCTTGAATGTCATCTGTCACTGACCCATCCAACTATACTATAATGCTTTAGCATAGTTCCTTTTATCTGGCTCCTTTGGCTTACAATCCTCTGAGATGCAGGAGCTGTGCACTGATGATGCAGTAACTGAACAAATGAACGAACGAATCAGACCCAAACTTAAGTGAGTTCCCCTATCTTATGAACTTTTTTCTTATTATTCGAAAAACTCATAAAATTCCTATTAAAATTTACCTTACCTGAGGAACTTTATTTTGAATCCAAACTAATACTGTTCCCCTTCTCTTCCTGCATTTATTGAGTGCATTTTATGCATAAAACATGTGCCCTCATTTAATTTTTACAACGATGTCATGATGCAGAAATTAGGCTCTCTACAGGGAAGCAAATACAATCAAGAAAGGTTAGTCAGAGTATGTTTCCTCTTATATCCAGAAGCTAGATCTAAAATATACGAGGCATTCACATACAGTGGGACCAAAGAAGAATATTCTTAGGGGAGGAACAGAAAGGGCGCATTGCCTATGTGCCTCTGGTCATATAAAATTTATCAAAATCAACTCTAGGAAATGGAAACGCAGAGGTTTATTTTTTCTTTTTTACCGTTTTGTTTTCTTTTTGCCTTATCTATCTTTGGGAGGGTAAGGGGGCACAGAAATGGAGGGACAAAGGGTGAACCAACACAGCAGTGGTACTCACGAGACACTATGTTGAAAATGAACTATGCGACTTGTGTGTGCGATGAAGGAAAAACGGGGAGAGGGTGAGGGAAAAGTGACATCTCCAAAAAGAAATGTAACTGTAACCTTCTGTCTACCAGCTTTATCACAGCAATAAAACTATTTACAAAATGAAGGAAAGCTTGGTAACGTGGCCAAGGTCATGAAGCCAGAACGTGACAGGCGGGATTAGTGCCCAGACCACAGTCCACAGTGTACTGCTCACTGCAGGAAGGTCCTGGGCCCTTCGTGGCCCACTGAAGTCTCGGTTTCATCAGAACGCTTTCCTGTACTCAAGTTCATGGCCTGCTTTCTCGCTGGCAGGCTCTGTGACAGAGGAATCTTATTTCTCTTCTTCACATCATCTCATCGTATATGACCACCCTCTTGTGAGGCTGGTGGGAAAGAGATTCCTGTCTGTATTGGGCAGAAAAGCAAATGGCAGCCTTGGGATTTACTATTATAAATCCACTCTCTGTTGGAGCCAACAGCAGGAGCAATCTTCAATCATAGCTCCAGGCTGCTTCTCTCCAAAAACAAAATGCATTAGCATTCCCCATATAAACAATTCTGGGTAGATGATAGAGTTCATAAAGTTTTAGAATTGTAAGAATGTGCTCAATTACCTAGACTGGTGTCTTGCTTCTAGAAAGACCTCCTAAAAGAAGGCAGTGATTTCTCCTATTCTCTGAAGATGCTTAGCAGAAGGTGACAATGAAGAAAAATAAAGAACTTCAGTTGGATCTGGGATTTAATCCTCACGTTGATACTTAGTACTCACCGTCTGATACATAGTATTAAGTGTAAATTATTCAGATTCAAACCAAGCTGACTATGCTCTTCTTCTCGTTGCTCTCAGCCTATTTACAAAGGATAGTTTCTGTCTCTGTGAAAATCTCTGCTCGTCCCAGTTGCTGTAGGCTCTTCTGGCTACGTTCCTAGGCTCTTTCCTGACGGGCGTGTTCTCCTGCAGTTTCCTCCCGCTGCAGGCCTCTCGTCAGCTCCTCCCTTGCTTTCCACTACTCTGATGCCAACCCAGCCAATCAGCACCATTTGTCTTCCTTCCAGCTGTGCACCCCATGTCCGACCATGGCCGCAGCTGGGCTGTCATCAGGAACCGCTGCTGCCATGACTGAAATATTAACGACTCCCTCTGTGAAAAGTAACAACACGCAGCTTCTGACTCTAAATTCAAGTTGCTGAGGAGGCAGAAACAATGAAATGGAGGAAATAAAACAAAATCCCAGTAATGAGAAAAACCAGGAGAATGTCCTTAGCTCTGCGTGCCCGTCGATGGGCTGGGAGCTTCTGTAGTGGAGAATGTAGCCATCACTGGCTGAGAGTCACTGTCTGAACACCTAGATGGGTGTGTAGCAAAGTGTACACGAGAGTGCTGCGTGGCTGGTTCTGCTGGGCTGACTGGGAGAGAGAATGCGATCGGAGAAGAAAAGGCCAACTCTGCTAATAAAGGAACGAGGATCCTCTTTTGGCTAACATGATACCTGACATGCATGGGGCGTGAACGGTTTGAAGTCTACTGAAGCACAATCACGCTCAACTCAAATCCAGACACGTGTGGCTCCATCTTTCATCTAGTCCTTAGGTAAAGTAAGGATGTATCAGGTCTTGTTTTGATTATCTTATGCCCCAACCACTCCGTCATCCACATCATCGCTTTCTTGGTGCTGTGACACGTCGCAATGCTAAGCAGTATTTTCAGAATGAGTCAATGACTACAAAGGAGACAGGTAGAAAGTAAAACACAAACGGCTCTTACTATTTGTAGTATAGCGAATGTTGATATTTTTTATTTGTTTTATAAGGAAGAGAGTACAAAAGGCTGGGGGCAGAGACATCACAGGAGAGAGAAAGATGGTGCTCAGCTGCGCATGGGGGCAGCGGCTGGCGACAGGCCCGGTGACGGGTCGGCAGTCCCCTGTGGCTTCGGGATGCAGACACCCTTCCCGGGAACCTGGGGCTGCCTCCGGCTGCCAGTGGCTCCACGGCCTTTTCCGTTTCCCAGGCCTCTCCAAGTTCCCAACCTGATTCCCATTCTCTGACCACCTCGGGGTGAGTTCTCTTACCTGAGACTGCTTCTTATGGGTTCTTCCTAGCCCTGAATTCATTTTCATCACCGAGTATGCTAACACCCATCTTTGAGTTCAGGGAATTCTTGAAAGTCTTTCCGCACTGCCCGTAAATCTTTCCACCTCCCAAGTTCACCTGCCAGTCCCCTCCCTCTTGGAACTCCGAGCCAGCCCTGGGGTTGGGGGCAGGAGTGGCTGGGGGGGGGGGAGCAGGTGCAAGTCCCCTCAGGCCGAAAGCACACTCTTGGTGAGGACCCTGGGAATCTAGAGAGCACCTACTGCACTCCTTCTCCAGCCCCGCCCTGCACTTCCTCCAAGGTCACCATGCTGAACTTGAAACTCATTGTACAGGAAAAGCGATCCCAAGGCTCTTGGGGGAGGCTGGGGACCAACATGCATGCATGCTGCGTACGTGTGTGCGTGTGTGCGTGTGTGTGTACACACACGTGTGCGCTAGGCAGAGAAACGACTCTCCATCACTTGTCAGGGTCGGTCAGGAATGGGTTGAAAGTGAGCAATATGGTTTCATTGTGGATTTGAGTAGATGGCTGATATTAGGTCAGTAAGGCCCAGGCGGCTGGCCACGCAGCCGCCGGCTCAGGGGAAGGAAAGCGGGCAGCCAGGGAGCTACAGGCGTCCCAGCTGGAGTTAATGTGTGGGAAACGCTCAGGACCAGTGGCCCCTTTCCTTCGCCCAGCTTTGGAAGTTGTCAAAGCTAAACATTTTCGAATTCGCAGTCGTAAGTGGTCATCCGGCACATGATGAACTTCCACTGGCGGTCCCTGGGGAGGAGAGTGAGAAGCGAACATCAGCGAGGCTCCTGCCATGGGAAAATTCTGCGAGGGGAGCAAGGGAGGCGGCTGGCGGGGACAGAAGGGCCCTGATCTCCCTGTGTTCCCAGAAGATTCCTTGTGGCGTCTGCAGAGAACTGAAGAACTTTAACAAGGCTGAGGCGTCACCTAAAATCATGCTCGGTGCACAGGCGCCTGGCCGTGGCTGGCGGTCAGCTCCCTGCGCTGACCCCAAGCATGTCCAGGGTGTAGGAGTCAGCGGCTGTTTGAAATCCAAGTGCTTATTTAATGTGGTCGTTTCATTGTAGAAAGTCGTTTAGAAGGCCACCCCTTTCCTCCCCGGCTCTTCACATCACGGAGCCGTTATCCTGCACCGGTCTCTAGGGCATTTACGTATTTCTCTCCCGAAAGCTTTCTTATAGAGAAATAAAGTGAGGGGAAACATCTTTAGAATTGCTTAAAGTAAAAAAGCAGCTGTCTGGCTCTCTGGCACACCGGAAACGGAATTATCATTTGTTTAAGAGGTGGGATGGCGTGTGTGTCTGCTCCTGGGTGCTCATTTAAGCTGTGCACACAATTCTCCAGCACACGTCTTTGAGAAGCTGGGCAGGACAGTTTTATTGATATTTGCTCCTAGAATTGGCAACGGAGGGTGTGGCCTCTTCAAGATGTTTAGCAAACGATGCTATGCTTGTTTACTAAATAAATGTATTTATCACGGCCAATTTATTTATCACAATATCAGGGAACAAAGACAAACAAGAACCTATGGCCAGGAATTTTTTTAATTTTTTCTCTTTATAATATTAGAGTTTGAACTCAGAGCCTTGAATTTGCTAAGCAAGTACTGTACCATTTAAGCCACGACCTCAGCCTGTTTTGCTTTGGTTATTTTTCAAATAAATAAAAAGTTCTTGCATTTATGTCCCCACTGGCCAGGATTTCCCTTCTCCTCTTTATGTTTCCTGTGGAGCTGGGATGCCAGGTACATGCCACAATGCTCAGCCTTGGTTGGTTGAGATAGAGTTCAGCAAACTTGTTTGCCCCTGATAGTCTCAAATCATACATTCCTTCTAATTTTAGCCTCTAGATCTTAGCCTTCTGCAAAGCTAAGATTACAGGTACGAGCCACCAAATCTTTTATTTGTACAGCTCTTTTCAGAGGCCATTAATTAATATTGAGAAAAATTTACAAGCAATCCTAAGAGGAATGAGATATCTGGTTATCCTCTAAGACAGCTGTTTCCAACTAGGGACACATGTGCTATCCTAGATCTCTCTCTCTCTCTCTCTCTCTCTCTCTCTCTCTCTCTCTCTCTCTCTCAATTTATCTATCTATCTATCAATTTATTATCTCAATTTATCTAGCTAGCTAGCTATCCATCTATCCATCTATGAATGACAAGGTCTATAAAGTCCAAACTGTTTTGATTGCCACAATTGGGAGTAGGCTGCTAGAGGTAACCTAATGTGGAGGTTAAACATCTAGAATCACAGGATAATATCTAACAGTGAAGAAGTATCAGGCTCCAGCTGTCAAGTCCGCGCAGGCTGAGGGGGTCTATGTCAGGAGGAATCCTGGAGAGGTGAGGAGGAGGGCCCTTGCACTGACACCATTTCCCCATCTTGGGAACTTCACTATCTTCAGAAGAATGGAGAAAACCCAAGTGGGGAGTCTGTACGCTATGAAAATGAGTGACAGCAGCAACACGGGCATGCTCGTTTTCCTTGGTGGGGGGCTCGTTTCCTGGTGGGGGGACTCATTTCCTGGTGGGGGGCTCGTTTCCTGGTGGGGGGCTCGTTTCCTGGTGGGGGGGGCATCTCTCAGTTTCCATGGTTCTGTTATCCAAATAACTGGAAATTCCCAGTCCAACAGGAGTTGGGCATTTTAATTAACTAAATCTATTTCTTTTGTAATATTTTTGGATGAAATTCTTTCTTCATTGTTTCCTATCCTTTAAACCAAGAAACACAAAACGAGTTTTCTTTTGGACCTTGGGACAGTATTGATTACCCTGTTATACTGCTACTAAGCTTTGCACTCCAGGGAATACTTCCCTGATAACCAAGACACGCTTCCATATTCTCTGAGTTCCCAGAGCTTTGCTTTTTCTTCATTTTCTTCAGTATTTTTGTTGTGCATGTCCTACCATTCAGTTATTTCTTCTCAAAGATGAAATGAATTTTACTGTAACTGATATTCTCATCCTAAATGGTTGTTTCTGAGAAATGGGTAACAGTTAAAACTTCATGTAAAGCAAAAATAAGCAATGTGGGAAAACTCAGGGGGTTCTCCTATAGGTAAACATGGAATTTTTGCTTATGGAGTCTGATAACAAAAAACAAACAAATACATCTTTTCCATAGGAAATTGCAAGCCATATTCAATAAGTTAAATAAAATGCAATTTCATTTGGAAACATAATAGATAAACCACACTCAAATTTATCCTAACCTCATTATCTAGTGACTTATTGGAAGCTTTATTCAGTTTGCAAAATATGTATTGGTAACTTTCCAGGAATTCACTTTTGCATAATGTGATTATCACCTAACTAAAAGTGGTCAAAGCGACTTTTACTTTCTGACATTTATTCACACCTCTCTGTAAGTTAATAGAGGGGCTGGCTAGAGACCAGCTTGTGTGTAAGGACTATATTTACAGGAATTCTGTTCTTGCTTTCTTCTTATTGTTCTGATGTATTTAGAAGAGAGTTGCAAGGATGATTATGAGAAAAGGAATAAAAACAGTGCCCTATTCTTTTTAAAAAATCTATTTTTAAATAAAAATTTTATCTGTATCAATGGATGACCCATGAGCCTTCTGTTTCTACATGTGGCTAGTAGGTACTATGGTGTGAACGCTAATATTCCTTAAAATTATTTGTTGGAACCCAACATCCAATGTAATGGTTGCGGGGGGGCTTTAGGGGGTGCTTGAGTTATACGGGCTCACCCTCATGAGCGGATGGATGCCCTTATAAAGATGATGACGTGTGCTGACGTTCCCTCCGCCAAGACTTAGAACCCAGTGGGTGTCTGAAGGAGAGAGCCCGCACCGGACGTCACATTTGCTGTGATCCTGAGCTCGGATTTTCCAGCTCTCAGCTCTGGGAGCGATGACTTCTCATTGCTGGAAAATCCGTCAGTCTAAGGTGTTGTGTAGCAGCAGCGCGAAAGGCCCAGATGGGTGGGCTTTATGTGTGTCTTTCCTCCTGTTTCCTCTTCTCCTCTCTCTCTTTCCTACAGCCTGAAGGGGTGACCCCGTGGAGCCCGGGGCTACTGAGGGTCTGGTCTGACAGTGTCTGCTTCTCTCGCCATTTCGCTCTCTCTTTTGGACAAGTGCTCTTTGACATTGACTGTCGGGAGATCCTGAAACACTAAGTCAGGGCTAGCAAGTCCAGGGCTGGACCCCGAGTCCGCCCTCGATTCCGGGGAGGAGCTAGCTGCCTTGTCAGGTGCACTCCTGCGGGCGCTGCCCCTCTGCGTGCCTGATGCCGTCCAGCCAGTCCTTTGGTAAATCCTTCGTGAAATAGGAAACTAAAACGAGGGGAACCCCCAGGCAAGGATTTCAGCACACAAGATCCCCGTCTTCTGTAAACCGATACCCGCTGGAAAAGGTCATCCTGCTCACCTTTCCACGGCAGAGAAAGTGGTGGTGGCACCTCTCATGTAGTAATCATAGTCATAGGAAATCATGTCCATGTCCTCCCCATAGTGGCCCGGGTACTCGGTTGTCAGCCTGTGCGGAGGGAACAAGAGGTTACAGGAGAAGCCAATAAACACAATGTACCCCTGGAGCTCGTACAAGTCATGCATGAAAAAGAGATTAAGTCTGAGAACATCTTGGGTGATCTAAACGGCCTTCCACTAACCCCAGCCTCCATCCCTGGCTGGGAAAAGGTTGTGCTCTTCTACTGTTCACCTTTCTCTTCCTGACCACGAAGCTGTATGCTGGGAGGCACGCAGCTAACTCGGCAGGCTTGGAAGCACCATTGAATAATATTCATATGAACTCCAACTCCAGTCAACTCACCTAAGACAATGTTTTCAAACTATGGATTATGACTCACTATTAGATCATAAAATCAGTGAAATTGGAGAAATAAAATAAAAATGGAAACACATTCAGATGAGTCATTGAATGCAATAAAGATAGATTCATGGGTATGGAATTTTTTCAAAGATATGTATGTATTTATATGATACAAATATTCTGTGGTAGTTTGTATATTTCTTATTATAACTAATAATCAAAAGGTGTTAGAACTATGTAACTAAAATGTAGGCTTTAACAAAGGGAGAAATTTTGTCTGTCTACAATGTTTTTCAAGAGGCTAAAGTACATAGTGAATATTTGTTAATAAATAAAATGGCTTTGAGAGAACCAATCTGTTTCCTGATCTATAAAAGAATGAAAGTGGCTGGGTGCTGGTGGCTCACGCCTGTAAACCTAGCTCCTCAGGAGGTTGAGATCTGAGGATTGTGGTAGGAAAGGTAGAAAAGTCCGTGAGACTCATCTTCAATAAGCTACTGAGAAAAAGCCAGGAGGAGTGCCATGGCTCAGGTGGTAGACAGCACTAGTCTTGAGCAGAAGCAGCTTGAGAACAGCACCCAGGCCCTGAGTTCAAGCCCTAAAGAGAAACAATCATCATATAGAAATCTTACTGCTACTAATAAAAATATATATGATATAATGGTATGTGGCAGGTACAGGGTTATGAGAAGCTATTTTGTTTCATCGTTGTCATCTTCTTCCTCTTTTTTCCTCCTCCCCCTTTTCCCCTCCTTCTCTTCTTCTTCCTTCCTCTCCTCTTCTTCCCCCTTCTTATTCCTTCCAAGATTGAGTCAATATTGGATCTCCTAGTATGTGATTCTCTAGAGGACTCATTGTAGTTCCTTCTAGAATAAATCTACAATCTCCTAGTTCTCGTGAAGGTTTTGACTCTGAGGGTCTTCCCAAATGCTGCTTGTCAAACAGCTGAGTAGCAAGTTTCAATGATTTCATTTGAATTTAGGTTTGCCATAGTGTATCAATGAAAGAAAGCTCTTCCCTTCTGCAGACCAATGATCTTTCTCTTAAGATTATAAAGATTATCATGAAAATTGGAAAAAACTTGCTTTATAACTGGAAGGGGTCCCATGGAAGGGGTCCCACGAAGATCTCAGTGCTTAGGTTCAGCAAAATTAATGGTTAACCCAAAAGGATGAAGAATTAGCCAGCACTCTAAACGCTATTCCCTTTCATAACCATTCTTTCCCTTTATTTGTCCTTGTTTTGCCATTCATCTTAGGACATAATGATACTGTAGTACAAGTCAGAACACAGAGTAGATTGCATATTTTTGCTTGATGTGATCATGAAGGGAAAGGAAAAAGCCACCTGTGTTTCTAAAGGGATCCGGAAGCAGCACTACTGATTTGCAATGAAAACATAAGGTAAATAGTTCATAAATGGACATAATAAGGCCTTAATCAGTCCCTTTGGCTTGTGATCTCTAAGGAGTCTAATAAAGACTATACTAAAGTTGACCCAAAGAAAGGGGGGATTGTTGAAAACTTGAGTAATGTAAATAGGGTCTTGGGCATTCTACTCATTTCAGAGAACATAGTATCTTTTCTAGAATATTATGGAAGCACTCTTTGGATACAATATATAAAAGTGATTTTTCAAACTAGGCACCAGTGGCTCATACCTAATTCTTAGCTATAATCAAGAAGCTGATATCTGAGGACTACAGTTCAAAGCCAGCCCAGGCAGAAAAGTCTGTGAGACTTTTCTTACCTACAGTTAATCACTAAAGAGCCAGAAATGGAGATCTGAATCAAGTAGTAGAGCACTAGCCTTGAGTGGAAAAGCTAAGCTAGACGATGACCCTTACTTCAAGACCTGGTACTGGCACAAAAAATATTTTTCCAACATTTATATTTCTGCCAAGGCAGTATCTCTATTTGGCAATAACAAATTAGGTTAAATCCAACTGCCAAATCCATTTGAAAATAATTGGGCTACATTCTTATCTTCTTAAGTTTTTCTTGACCACTCAGATCTGCTTTCAGTGAAAAATGAGAAAGTGAAAAGAAGTTTAAGATTCCAAGGGTGGAAAACATCATCCAATGTTTTCTAGCTAAGACTCCCTGTCTCTTCGTGTTTGGTAAAGAACAGACAGGAGCTTCCTCTCAGCTCAACAGTTTTTCTTAGAAGCCTTTTTGCAGAGCAGATCTTGCTGTCCATTAGATTCCAGAATATTCTGAAGAAGATGATATGTGCTCCTTGGTATGTTTCCATCTCTGTCCCAGCCAGGTTTAGGTTTTTCTTTTGCTTCGTTCTTCGTTATTTTTTATTTTGTGGTGGCTGTTGATTCATGGTCATCATAAACCATGAGATCAAGTTTAGACTATTTTACCCAGATCCCTGGGTTAAAATGGACATTGATGGAAGTCATGAGTACTTTGTGAAATGAAAAATATAGAGAAACAGACTCAATCATTAGTAGGAAGACAAATGTCCCAAACATTATCCACAGCAAAAACTTTGGTTTCAACATGAGCCAGGATTGTTACAGTTTTTGAATTTAGTTCTTCATATCATCTTCTACACATATGCATGTGGTTCTATGTATGTATACACAAGCATACTCTCTCTCTCACACACACACACACACACACACACACAATCCTAATAAATGCAAGTCCTAGTAATAGATACTCAGAACAATGAGTTTAAACTTTCAGATCTAGATATACAAAGAAATAGAACGATCAGGGTTCATCTGCTGTGATCTTAGCCACCCTGAGGGGGAGTGGGGGAGGAATTCACCGGCTCCAGCTTTCTGGTGAATTACTAGGTCAGGTCAGGCAGATTTTCGGCAAAGCCACTTCCTACTGGGCATTGCCACCATTTCTGGACCAATTAAAACAAACTAGCCGTTGGTTTGGCAAGAGAAAGATGAAGGCAGGTCAGAAAGGATCTTTTTTCAGATGATTGAAATGAGTTCATTTTTAAAGCACTTAAGAAGCACTGTAAGGAGTCTTACCCGCTTTCAAAAACCTACTTTATGGTGTGTGTGTGTGTGTGTGTGTGTGTTTGTGCACACATGCGTGTGTGTATATGTTTGTGTCCATGTTCACTGTCAAATGGATGTCTATTGTCTATGAGGGTGTAATTTTTTTCATGTTTTCTTAGCAAGAATCAGTTGCACAAGGTTTCACTTTAACCTGCTCGTGTAATGCTTGCAAACAACTTGAGTGGAATCAGCACTTTTGTCATTTTCCCTCCTCCCTTTTACCTTCTCAAACCAGTCTCAGCAAGCTTCACTGGTCTATTTTCATGCAAGCACATAAAGTATTTTGGCTATATTTGCCTAGTAGGGGATAATGTTTCATTTCCCCATACTTTTCTCACTGTCTGCTGGCAAGAAGAGAAACAATTGCTCCAAAGCTAAGAGAGCACTTATTAACATAAGACAACTTCTTGTGTTGGTCAGGGTTGAACAAGATGAAAAAAAATTACATCTGAATTTAGCTATGAACTAAAAAAAAACCCAGTTTGAATTGAAGGTACTTTTTTGGGTTGATATAAAGCTCTCCCATCTAAGATTCTTTATTTTTAATTTTATAGTGTTATTATAAAGGTGCTACGCAGAGGGGTTACAGTTACATCAGTCAGGTAATGACTACATTTCTTTTGGGGCAATGTCACCCCTTCCCTTATCCTCTCCCAGTTTTTCCCTCCTGTCCTCACCCACAAGTCATATAGTTCATTTTCTACATTGTGTCTAATGAGTACCACTGCTGCATTTGTTCACCCTTTGTCCCTCTGTTTCTGGGCCCCCAATACACTCCCGAAGAGAGCTATATGAACAAACAAGACAGAAAGAAGGAAACAAAAACAGCAATGAAGAAAAAAAACTCTTGTGTCCATTTCCTGCAGTTGATTTTGATAACTATTATTTTATCTAATCATGGGCACACAGGCCTTGTGCCTCGTGTTCCTCCCCTAACAGTGCCATCTAAGAGGGTTAGGGTGCCCAAACTACCAACAGATCCAGGCTCCCTCAGTGGTCATTTGCTGACCAATACAAAGTCATAGACTGCTGAGTTCTGAGAAGTGCCATGGCTTAGAACAGAACACAGAGCTGAAGTTGGGTATTTGCTATCACATCCACTTTGAGGAGTGGAAGAGAAATACAATTTGTTTCTAGAAGGAAGTGTATTTTATGCCGCAAAATTCCAGTGACTGAGCCAAAGATTGTGTGAAAAACCACCTGTACAAGACCCTGTTGATTTACTAAGGGATTGGACCAAAAGTCAAGCCACAGCATTGAGCTCCATTCATTGGGTCTGTGAGGCATGCAGAGACTTGGGGCAAATGGCTCATTCCACATCACCCTGGGAATATTCACATCTCCTACCAGTGAGTGCGTGAAACAGTGCAGACTCCTGGCCCTGTTTAGGGTTTAACAAACCAGAATGATGGAACGGAGGAGGCCTTTTTGAAATAAGATAAAATTGGTGGGTGGAGAAATAGCTATAGAATGTGAGTGCAAATGTAAAGGGAAGAGAGAGAGTGGGTGAGAGAAGGAGGGAGCAATAGAGAGGGTTAATCTGAACCAACTATAATGGATGCATGTGTGTGAAGCCACAGTGAGATTCCCTGGACAATTAAAATATCACCCAAAATGGAGGCCAGGAGTATAGAGAACAGGTGTGCTGGGCATGGGAAGAGACTGAAGAAGGGTTAATATGGTTGACGTACATAGAACAATGTAGCCTACAGAAGTTGTTTTAGAAAGAGGGTGAGGAGAGAGAGGTGAAGGACAGAGGGTGAACGTGACCAGGACACATGATAGGTGTATATGGAAATATCTCAGCAAAACCCCTTTGCACAACTAATATATACTACATATATACAGAGAGAGAGAAGTGCATATACGGAAAAAGGACTATATGAAAATATCTCAACAAAATCCCTTTGCATAATATGTATATATATATATATATATATATATATATATATTACAGAGAGAGAAAAGAATGTATGTCTGGAAAAATGTATGTATGGAAATATTGCAACAAAATCCCTCTGCACCTGTTTTCCAAGATACTTTTTAGAATTCAGTTCATTCTCATAGGACATAAAGCCCAAATGTGGTGGATACAAGGAAACTAGTAGACACAAAGAAACAATGGATACCAAGAAGCAAGCATTCTGGCTTCCCCCAGGGATGTGGATGGCCAGAATTTCTGCAGTCGCCCAAATGCCTTTCTCTGCATAGACAGCCTAAGCCCGGGGCCCTGCAACGCGAGCCAGAATGTCAAGTGTTCACATCTGGCATTTGGGGAGTTCAAATTTCGACCCGTTCAGATATGTATGGCGACACGAGGAGCCCGGCTGAGGAATGTCTGTGGCTTCCATGAGGGGAGGATGGCCCTTAAACATTTTCAAGTTGCTCTCGTGGAACTGAACTCCGCACTCTGTCCAGGCCAGGGGCGGCAGCAGCAACTTTGGTTGGCGCTCATGCGGCCTTTCATCCATTGTGTGGCATCAGGACAACTGTGCGCTAGCACTCCTCCCGGGCCACTCCACCGCAACCTCTTCCCTCCAGCGTCAGCAACTACTGTCTCTTCTGTTTTTACCATTCGATGCCCATTGCTGTACCTCACCTAGACTGAGAGGGGGTTGGTACTATGCCAACCATGTGAAGGTCGAGAGACACGTAATGGTATCATAATGTCTATCTGTGAAGAAGCAATGCACTAACCCGTGAGCACTGGGTAAACGTTACTACACATTTTATTAGCATCGTTCTATTAGGAACTCAACCTAAATCTATGTATTGTACCTACTTTGTATTTTATGTCCATTCAGTAACTGATGAAACGAATGGAGGAAAGAACCAGTGGCTCTTGGCTGGAGTCAAGAGCAGTAGAAAGCAGTAGGTGGCCATCATGTAGCTGAGAGGGACTGGCTTTGAGTTCTCTGCTACTCCGACAATCGGCCACCTGCCTCTCCGAGGTTTGAGCAGAGGCAGAGAGGTGTTCCTGCTGCACGAAGCCAGCAAATGCACGCCTACAAGGCCCACACGGGTCGGTAATTGCACCAGCCACTCCAGCTGATGAAAGGGAAGGTGGATTTCGCGCATGCCCAGAGGGGCTGTTTGTTGTCTGCCACAAGGAGAGTTTAGCTCTGGCCAGGCAAGGCCGTGGTGTCAGTTGTCACAGAGGATCTAAACCCTCTCAGGGGTAACAACCAGCCCGACTTTCTCCAAACACAAACTCCAGCTCTCTAATAACAGCTCCCTGCTTCCCAGAGAATCTGTCCTTCTCAGCCCCCTGGCAATTGCGCTGCGGGAGGCCATCAGGGAGGCCGTCAGAGGTGACAGACACCTCATTAGTGTGAGCTCTTCCTCCATCTCCAATCCCCTACTACAGGAACGGTCTTGCAAAATCTACCTCATCTGGTACTAAAATCTGGACCAAGAGGTCAGGAGCTCGATGAGTAGATGCTGTGGACTTGGAGAGAACAGACAAACGGCGTTGCTTCGCTGATTTTGCTTCTGTTAACCACAGCAATCCAGGAATTAAGGAAAAACACTCTCCTGTTTAGGATTGAATTGGGGGGGGGAGGCGCAGGGAGAGGAGAAGGCAGACACTGGAGAAAGAAAAGCCTGCGTCAGAGAATCTTAGTGATGAAAAGCAATGCAGAGACCACCTACACTGATGTTGTCAAATGTGTTATCCAGTGAACCTCGGAGAGACCATGGGTGTAGACAACAGCCGTGGCGTGCACAACGAAGTCGCTTAATTCAAAGGCTTCTGTTCCTGGGACACGCGGAGTTCACCTGGCCAGGGTCAGGACGGTGGGGACCGTGGAACAGCGGCGCTGGGAGGAGGGGAATGGACACCATCTCCAAAGGCCTGTGGCGGCTTCAGTGACATGTGTTTGTGGTTTACAGACCGCTGGACTGAGAATTGGACTTCTTCTCTACAAATAACTATGCATACAATGTGCATATCCCTTCTACCCAATGGGAAGCATTAGTAAGAGCATGTCCACATCTGCCAGGAATTCACTTTCTTGCCAGAGTTCAACAAGAAACCGCCCAGCCTGAAAGGAGCCAGCACCTTGGATCCCACCAAACAAACAAATCTCACACTCCTGTGGGAGTTGGTGGATGACTTTTTGTTTTTTCCCAGCCTAGAGTGATGATTTTTCTGAATCCTTAAATGCTCACAAGCCTAGACGTGCTGGACCTTCTCTTAGCTCGTCGGGAACAGCGTTGGACCCCATGCTGTGGAATCTCTTTCAATGCGGGAGGAGAGAAGTGGTCTCCACCCCTGTGGGTCTCTTCTGGGGAAGGTAATTCAAGCCATTAATAGGATACAAAGAAGCTTTCAACCATCAGAGTCACCAGTGTTTTGCTGTGTGAAGGTTCAGGAAAAGTCTTTACTTGCCTCTGCAGGGCTATTCAAAAATTCAAATAAAATAATGTCCACAAAGTCCTTACCAACGATAAAAAAGGACCATTTCAATGCCGGGTTCCATTATTATGACTGTTCCTAGAGGTCCACGGGCTGCCGTTATTTGTCTGACACATTTATTAAGGGTCTATTTTGTGCCAGGCAATATGCTGAGACTTTGGGAGAAATAAGATCTAATTTATGCTCTAGGGGTTTCGTTCCGTTGAGAAAGATATGACGTCATGACTCAAGGCAATTTAAAGATGCCACTGAAGTGTCTAGACACCCATGGGATGGTGAGTCACACACCGCGCACCACAGCGCTTTGTCTGCACACATTCTGCTACTTCTCCAAGGTTTCCTTTGAAAAAAGTTCCGTTTCCCTCAGCCACTGTGGTATCTCTCAGTTCGTTCACCATGCTGTCAGAAACAGAGCCAGCCAAGCTGAGGAATACTTTGGATGGATCTGCTTCCAAGTTGACTTTCTGTGTTTGTTCTGAGGAATTTTCTTTTCTTCCCTCATCCCATGTTTATGTCCAAGAAGCCTTATGTCTGGATGTGTGTGTGTGTGTGTGTGTGTGTGTGTGTGTGTGTGTGTGTGTAGGAAGAGGAGGAGGCGAGGGGGTGAAGAGGGGAAGGGTAGAGGATTGGGAATACAGAAAAGAAGGTCACTGCAGATTGAAGTTTAGAGTAAAGTGTCAACTCAAGAAAGGTTGTTTACTTGGATTTGGGAAGCGTTCACTTTGTCCCTACATACATCTGTCATATCATTACAGTGGTTGCATCATCATTGGTCATCCACTCCTGAGAGACACTCGGGAGAGCACTGTTGACATTTATGGCAGGAAGGAAATGGAGCATTTGTGAGGAAGTTATCATCTGCAGCCCTCCAGGTGGTAGCCACCGGAGTCCGGAGTATCATCAGAACAACATACACACACACACACACACACACACACACACACACACACACACACACACACACACACACACACACACACCTGTCTTTTGTAGACTTCAGCCCCCAAGTATACAGGACAAGCTTGAAGTCACAACGCGTGGTGTTGGCACAGACCACAGCAATCCATCAGGATCATCCATGGTTTCGATGGCTCCTCTTCACCTCACCCCACCTCCATCCACCCTTTCCCTGCTGTGGGTCAGCTTCCCTGTCTGTCTGATGGCCCAGGGCCTGGAGCGCTCCCTGTTGCTTTGTTGCTCTGTTTGTCCAGGGCTCCAGCCAGCAGAGACCAGCCAGGCCCCACGCAGCCCCTCCCACTCGCGTTGGCAGAGACCCTGGCTGCTGTGTGCTGTGTGGCTGTCACAGCTCTCTCCTCTGCTGAGGGACATTGAGTCAGTGTGTCACCAGGAGGTCAGCACAGCTGCTCGAATTCTTCTCTTCCTGAGAGAAGAATTCAGGCAGGAAGTGGAACACACTAAAGGTATAATTTATCTTAATGGATAAATTATTTTAGAGGTGAAATCGGTCATCCCAGAGAGGTAGAGAACCGCCCAGCATGTCCACGCCAGCCCACGCTTTCCTCGAGGTTATAAGGTCTTAGAGCATCACGCCCTGCCCCAAGAGCAGCCTACTTTGACACGAAAGCTGGACATGAATTACTCAAGAATTACTCTGCACACGCTACTACCCATGACCACGCGGGGAAAACCCAGCGTGTGGAGGCAGAGGGTGGGAATTTGATAGTACGACAGGATCGTAATGACATGGTGATGTTCAACAGCAACAACAACAGCTCTGGATCGAAGGAGCCCACGGTCATCTGACTAGATGGACCAGAACTTGTTTTCCGTTTGGCACCAGTGCAGGAGGACATAGTCAGGGCAACATTCCAAAGCAAGGATTCTGGTGCTCGGCCTTCTCCTCATCAGTTCCCGTCGGGTCTCTTCCCTGTCAGTAAGAGCTGGAAGCAGGCCTGACAGAGAAAGCTCAGGGCTCTCAGCACAAGCGCCTTCGACCGGGGATTCTCCAGTTAGGCTCCCTTTGCCCCGCAATCACTTCCGTCTAGCTGTGACTTGTCACGCCCAGCACTGACACCCCAGTGGACAGCATATCAAATCCAGACACAAGCCCTGCC
Organism: Dipodomys merriami; assembly: GCF_024711535.1. Lineage (NCBI taxonomy): Eukaryota > Metazoa > Chordata > Mammalia > Rodentia > Heteromyidae > Dipodomys > Dipodomys merriami. Next base: position 2,419,893 of record NW_027206313.1, on the reverse strand, counting down.
TCCTCTGAGGCCACCAGGCCCTGGCTGCTGATCTCGGGCAGAGTCTGCTCTTGAAAGGCCTGTTGTTGGACGGTGAAGAGGCTCATCCCTCCCACACCTGGACATTAAAAAGGAGTGTTTGAAAACCGGCTAGCTCTGTGTGCTCGTAGCCGGCCACAATACCAGTCATGTACTATCTCATTTAATCCTCTCAATACAAACATGGAGTAGGATGAAGTCCCTCATCTTTCCTTCAACAAAGGTTATAGTTTAAAGGGCTTTGTCCTACATTAGTATAAAGATCTCTGCTTGTGCAGAGCTTATATTACAGGGCAGTGGGAAGGAGAGAGTGGAGAATAAAATATCAGGTAGGAAACTATTTTGTGTGTGTGGGGGGGGGAAATCTCACCTTGAATTGCCTGTCTGTCAGAATCATTCACGTGCACATCCATTGCGTTAGGAGTCAGTTAGGGTGTGGGGCAGGTGCTGGGCCTCAGGGATGGGGGGGGGCAGGGGCAGCCCGCCCCGAGGCTGCTCATCCTCACGCCTTTCTTCCGGAAGGTCCCTTTCCCTGTGTGACTCTACCTTGCTGAGTTCCTTTGGAGGCTGATCAAGGGAAAGACTTGCTAGTGTATTCAGTGCATCAACAGATTGAGGGCTAGGTTGTTGCTAGATATTCCAGAGAATCTATTTGCATTTTATCTGGTTTCAAATGACTTACAACCAAGGGAAGCTGGTTTCACTGTGGGAAGTGTGATTCTTCTAGAAGATGGGGAAGAGGAGGCTGAGGAAGGCCAATTCCTCATGTCATTGAAGACTGGCTCCTACCTACTTTCTCTCTGGCCTGTGGAATCTGCATCATCTGAGAATCGTTCTGGATGTTTCATCTTTTACAGGGGTTGAGGCATTGTGGGGCTCACACCACGAATGGCTGTTAAGGAGTTTAACGATTCCTGATATCCCCAGAAAACTTTTACGTAAACATCCTTAAGTGAATACCCACCCCTCACATACACACACACCTTAAAGTCAGGATCTAGAGTTTCCATCTGATTTTTAACTATTTTAGAGACTCAGAGAACGCAGTCATGATTTTAAAGGCTGCACGGAGGCTTCTTGGAGAACTAATGTGACTGCCTAGGGGCGGAGCAGCCACTGTGGGCAGGAGAGGCGGAGAGAGGGGGACACTGCAAAGAGAAGCCTGGAACAGAGCGGAGCCCCCAGTCCAGCACGCCCCTCCCCCGCCACCCAGCGCCCAGTCCAGCACGCCCCTCCCCCGCCAGTACAGCTGCAGGCTCTGATTCACAACCTGTCACAGTTGGACCCTTCTCTGGGCACCCAGGAGCCTCCTGCTCCATCCTACAGCTACAGGGATCCAAGGGCTGCAAGCGGATTGCGATTCGGCATTACTATTGAATGTGCTGTTGGTCATTATTCAAAAAGAAGAGGCTAAGCTTCTGGAACTGCCCTGTGTCCCTTGAGATGCTGGTGTTCCTCTCAGGCTCCTGCAGAGTCACACCGTCTCGTCAGCGGAAGCAATTCATCAAATGGTAGAGATAAATCACGCCAGCGATCTGAGCTTCGAATGTTGACCAGACTGTGATATCTCTCCAAGGCATAAATGACTGGCTTGTACTTTAGACCAAAGGAATTGGGATGCAATGTGTTATCAACAGCCAAGGTATCTGTCTGTCTTTGTCTGTCTGTCTGTCTGTGGGTCTACACCTACATTCTCCCCCCCCCCTTCAGTTGGAAGTCTAGAAGAGGAGAAATCTGGCATGAATCTAGCAAGGAGAAATGGGTGAAGTGAGTCTCACAGGCAAATGGATTCAGAAAATAGCATCTTCCCGTTCCATCTAAACCCATCTACTGGGCTCTGAACCATCCGAGCGGGTCTGCAGGGTGACAGGCTCCCATGCGGGAGAAGTTACCCTGAGCAAGGGGCAGTCCGTGGGCCTTGAGTCTGCAGGCCTCGGGGGTGAGGCTTGGCCATTCCTACGAGGTCACTGTGAGAGGGCGGCTACCGGTCAGGCCACGCACGAATAACCTCTCTTAATCTTCACAACAAAACCGGAGATTAGGCTCAAGGCTTCCTTTGCTCAGCCAATACATGCTAGTGCGTGCCTGCTATCTGCCCCAGCCTTTAATGCCAAAAGGATTACGGGAGCATCGATGGGCCCAGGCCCTCCCCAGTGTGGACTTTCTGCGTACACAGTCATTCTCTTAGAGATGACGATTGTTTTCCAAGTTAGTTGGTGACGGCGTAGGCCTGCCCGAAGCCTGAAACGTGGACCAGAGAACCCAGGGCAGCTCCGGGACCCGTGGGGGAGGAGGCTGGCTCCAGAACTCACCAGCAGGAATACGGGCATCTCTTGCTGTAGCGGCAGCAGTAAAATTGCCACTCTCGATCCAGCACAGACTCAAAGTAGCGGCTCTGGAATCCCGACACCAGTCCATTGTTGGAGCACGTCTGGTACCTGCAGAGATAAGAACCCAAGGACAATGGTGCATAAACATACCCTTCCCAAGCTCCGCCCGCCACCATTACGCATGCTCGCAGTGGCTTAGGCTCCTAACAATCTGTCCAGTTTGTAATATATAAGAGGCTTTGTTATGTTGTAGAAATGACCTGTGTTCCAAGACTCAGACTCTTCACTGAAAGGAGTGTGGGAGACACTGCTCCTGATGTACTTCTATGCTTATATCATTAGATGAGAGAAGACATAAATGGTTATGAATTTTACAAGAGTCTCTTCCTCGTGCCATTTAAAAGAAGAGACGATAGAAATCAAGGTCACTGGACTGAAAACCAAAGAAGGCAAAGACAAATGCGATGAATCAATGAACTTTAAACCAACTTTTCATTGTCTCCTACACAACACACAAAGCCCAGATGGGTCCAGAGGTTTGTCCAGGAAAGCGAGGCCGCCCCCTGTGGCCGCTGGCACAGGCTCGAGGGCGGTCTGGGAAGGCTGCTCTCCGCTTTTGCAGAACGGCTGAGCTCTGGCGGGGTCCTCACAATGCCGTCATGGCCACCGACCCCAGCTTCCCTCCAGGCTCCCTCACTGTCCTGGCTTCGTCTTAATTCCTCAGATATGGTAACTCCTCCACTCTGGCCCACAAGCCACACAAAGTTTTACTTCCATTCTGCCTGTGCGGGTGCTGGTCTAGAAATTAGGCTTAAAAAACAAAACTGTGATTATCTTTATGACACCTTTCTAACTAAGTGTTGGCTTGGAACAGAGCAATCATTTCCCCTTTCATTCCATGTTCAGTACCTTCTACCATTCCCCCAAACCCATACTACCTTAACTCTGTACTTTTTACTCTGAAATACCCAGATTTTATCCCACCTTATATGGAATGCCCTAGCATGCTCTCTGTTGCTATAAATAGTTCCATACTGGATAACTTATAAAGAATAAAGGCTTATTTATTTAGCACGTGAGTCCGTTAGTTGGGAAGCACAAGAGCGTGGCACCGGCCCCTGGGTAGGGCCTTCTTGCTGCAGTATATATCGTGGTAGAAGACATCACAGGATGGGACGGTGTAGGGTCTCTCTTCCTCTTCCTATAAAGTCGGCGATGGTGTAATGATCACACGAGATTTTCCTTCTATTCCTAACTACCTGCCTCAGACCCAAATTCTATCAACATATGAATTTAGGGATTAAGTTTTCGACCATGACCTTTGGAGAATATAATCAAACAGTAGCACAAGCCCTTCCAAAATTGCTCTCTAGCTATTTCTATTTTTGTGCATTTCCTACCCATTTGCTAACCGTTGACCTGCTCCCTCTTGTACATTGATAAAGCAGTTACGGCTGCAAGATAAATTTCAAGAAAGTATTGCAAATAAAGTAGGAATGAGTAGGCTAGGCTGATGTCTGAGGGAAATATAACTCACATTCAAACTATGTGCAACTAGATTTCCTTTTATTCTTCCTCTGCCCAAACTAAATAGTAAGTATTCCTGTTGTTGATTGGAAAATATCTACTGTATCACTGACATTCATTCATTTAGACATATACACATTCAAATAGGCATTTCTAAGTTCATCTACCCACTCAACTGCTTAACACAAGGCTATGATTTTAATCACTGTACAAAGTAAGAGAATAGCAGAGAGATGGGCTTGATAGTTGGTCAACCATTCTCTCAAGACTTGTAAGAATTTCTGGTATTCATCTATTGGAAATCAATAATGCATATGCTACTCTAAATGGCCCTTTGATGATCTAGCCTTTGGTAAACTACATCATTGGTCACATCTTGTCAAGACTATTTCCACTTGGTGAGCATTTTGGGAGACCAAATAATTGGCCTTCTGGGCAGGTCTGTTCTAACCTAAGCTTCAAGTGGTAATGTCAAAAGTTTGTGTGCCCAAAGAGAGAAGATGTGTCACATTGTTTCCCATGGTTTCTCTGCAGTGACTGTTGCTCTATTTTTGTCTGTCCTATGTACTCAGACCTCTACAAGGGACAGAGTTGCCACGGTGGTTAAGTTCCCTTCACTACAAATAAATGTAGGCAGATAAGGAGAGCTGTCTCATGAAGTCCTCCTTCAGAAGCCAATCCAAGTGCCACAAGTCCCCCACCAGCTGTCAGCCGGGCAGCTAGCCCCACAGCCTGTATGGGAAGCATGGGGTGTCATTTTCTCACAACCACCTCAGATAACACTCCCTGGTGAAGAGTGTTTGGACTGTACAGCTCTGACCTGAGAACACAAGTAATGCATAACAGAACACCATACCCTCCCCCCCCCCCATTTAGATTGCCTCTTCACTTTGCTCGAGCGAGCCTGCTTGGGAGTTTGGTGGTATGCAATCGTCCCTTCTGGAATTGGATTTGGGCAGGGGTGTCTTTTCCCAGTGTGGAGGGTGGCAGCGGGGCCTTGCTCGGTGCATGGGCTGTGTTCCCAGCCTGGTGTCGTGGGGTTAGCAGTGTCCTGGGGTTAGCGGTGTCCTGGGGTTAGCGGCGTCCTGGGGTTAGCGGCGTCCTGGGGTTATCAGTGTCCTGGGGTTAGCAGTGTCCTGTGGTTAGCAGTGTCGTGGGGTTAGTGGTGTCCTGGGGTTAGCGGCGTCCTGGGGTTAGCGGTGTCCTGGGGTTAGCGGTGTCCTGGGGTTAGCGGTGTCGTGGGGTTAGCAGTGTCCTGTGGTTAGCAGTGTCCTGTGGTTAGCAGTATCCTGGGGTTAGCAGTGTCGTGAGGATCGGGCTTTATATCCCCATCTAATGGGCACAAGAATCGCTTATAATTCGTAAAGTGACTGGGAGGGGGGCCAGTATGACAAGGTATATAAAATTTCTGGGGGAGCAGTCCTTCGTGTTCAGTCACTGACTTTCCCACAAGCTGCCCAGTGGTGAGGAGAGCCCTTTGTGAGATCCTGGGCTGTCCTGAGCTTCCCTGAGCTACTGTTGTCCTCAGACGAAGCTGGCTGACATGGGATGTCTTTCCACCCACTGCGGAGTGTAGATGCTTCGTTAGGTCTCGTTATAATAAACGGCATGAGTACTCAGGCGAGGTGGCTCACTATGGAAGGAGGGATGGGTTGGCCGGGGCCTCTCATTCAAGTCCACGTGATTTCCGTGGAGGGAGGGAAAGCGTCCATCTTTCTGCCTCTCCTGTCTCCCCAGGAACGGCCCACTAGACAATGAGGGCCCCAAATGGACGCTCCCAAGTGCTCTTGCTTCGGTCTCTCTCACGCTTTTTAAAAGCTTTAGAGTCCCCTGAGCCTCAGCCACAGCTCACTGCAGACGGACAGGCACAGGAGCTGGGTGAGAAGAGACAGCTAAAAAGTTAAAAAGAAGTGGTTCAGGTGCAAAGACAGACTGAGGCGCTGAGCCACTTCCCTGCGTCTGCTTGCTGCTCCCGGACCTGTGCGGCACAGGCCACACGGCAGCTTCCCGGGTAAGCTGTCTTAGCCCCGGCTGAGTTCTGAGGGGACGCCGCGGGGACTTCCCCGGCGGGATGGTGGCCTGGTGCTCCGCTTCCCAGCCCTTCTCCTCCCCTCCTTTCTCCCCGTCTCTTGGAAGGCCAAGAATCAATTTCATTTTCACAAGCTGGAGCGATATCAATCCCGCTCCACCTGACACTAGAAGCTTTCTGCAAGGAAAATCATAAGGCAATTACTCTTCCTCTGACAACAACATCTGAAGCTGTGTTCTGAGAAAATGGGTTTTCTGAAAATGGCCCTGAACGCAAAGACAGGAAACTTTTCTGTGGCCACAGCAGTGGAACAGAAGCAACAGAATGCACCCCACTATGTAATCTGTAAGGAACTACAACGTAGGTAATCTCCCGAAGAACACACAGCCATTGAAATAGACCCGCTCATGTTAATTCTTAACAATTTTAGTTGTTTTAAACATTAGATGTATAGCGGGGCTACATTTTAGGAATTGTTCTGATTCTAAAATTCATAAACTTTCAGAATCATACCTATACAGAAACACTTGCACCCAGAGAGAAAGAGAGAGGGGGGCAATTTCTAATTCCCTAAAATTCTTTTTTATGTATGTGTTTAACTCAGGGCCTCACACTTGCTGGAACCGCTTGCTTATCTGCCTTCTATCACTCGGCCCATGCCTTTAGCCCTGCTTTTGCTGGTTCATGCCTTTAGCCCTGCTTTTGCTGGTTCATGCCTTTAGCCCTGCTTTTGCTGGTTCATGCCTTTAGCCCTGCTTTTGCTGGTTCTTCTGGAGATGGAGTCTTGCAGGCTTTCTGCCTAGGCCGGCCTTGGTGTGCAGCGCTCTGCCGGGTCTCTGCCTACAGAGTAGCTAGGAGCATAGGCATGAGCCTCCAGTTCTCTAAAAATCTTGTATCGATTGGGAAGATTTTATCCTGCAGGAACAGCCTAGACCTTTTTTTTTTTTTTTTAATTTGCTTGTTTTCAGAAAGCTCAAGTTCCCCCAGACAATTGATTTCCCAGTCTTTAAGAGAGTGACCTAGATGGAAAGGATCCTAGACCTGCCAGGGTCTTGTCTCCCACACCCAACCTTCTTGCCCTCAAAAGTCATTCTGACAGGGATTTGATGACTTTAAGTTCAGAACTCATGGTAGCTTTAGCTAAGAAAAAACAATCAACATCTCTATTTACCTGTGGCCCTGGGCATCAGACTGGCATTGTGCAGTCCCTAGCAAGGGACAGGCAGGAGCTTTTTTTTTTCTGCTTATGTGGTGCTGAGGAATCGAACCCAGGGCCTCATGCATGCAAGGCAAGTGCTCTACCACTGAGCCACCTTCCCAGCCCCCCGCCCCCAAGAACTCTTAAAAGAGTATCTTGCATGTTAGTAAATGCAACAAACCCGAGTGAAATGCTGAGCCCGTATTACAGATGTTAGCAACATATCCCCCAACCCCCCAGAAACTATAGGCTTCTTTGTTGAGGTCGGTGGGACATTGGCTAGGAACTGCACTCCTGGAAACACTAGTTCAACTGCTTTAAGCCTTCATGCTCATCGGGCCCTGTCATGTGCCGGTGTCATTTTGGCACTGGGGACACAGTGGTGATAGGACAAGGGCCCCCGTGAAGTTCATGAAACATATGTTTGTGAAGGAAATAACCAACACAGGAATCTGGAAGTGACAGTGTGCTGCAGGAAATAAAGCATGCTGAAGGGGCAGAGGCCAGGAGGTGCTGGAGCAGAGGAAGCAGGCACTGCACACACTGAACATTCAGGACCGGGAATTGGAACCATGGCTCTGTACTTCATGGAGCCTTGGTCTTAACTATAGTCAGAGTATGGAAAATGGAGTTTCTGCCCAACATATTCAGCTTCAAGTTTGCCTTGATACTAACAGAGCTCTGTTGGATAGCTTCTGTTTCTTCACTAGGTGACTTTCCTAGATGGATTTATAAATTCAGCTCTGATATACTGTCGCTTTGAGCCGCCGTTCAGCAATTTCCTTGAAATAGAGGGGAGCAAAACAGTCATCAGTAGACACAACATTCTTCCTGAATGAGCTAACCCTCATGTGTCCAACATAAACCTCATCAACTTCCACGACATCTTAACTGATTGTCAGTCAACAGGATGCAATGTCCCAGGTGTTTGTTTAAGATTGCCATTTGCTTTTGAGTTCTTTTATACTTTCTTTCATAAGGATCACACCTTCTGAGATGAATATCACAACCTCATTTCCTTCCTTCTCCTTTCCCTTCCCTTATCTGTTTCTCTTCCCCTTCCTCACATTTTCCCTCTTCTGTCTTCCTCTCTCTCTTTAGCCCTCTCCCCACCCCCATAAAACAAAACCCCAAATGCCACGGCCACAGAGGTGATACTGATGGAAAATCACTAACACTGAAAGCGCTCACCGCACCCCCTGACAGCTGTATCTTAGCACTGTCCTTCTTGCCAACCCCAACGGGTCATCTCCCGGCCCCTCCCCCCGGAACAAACACAGTCTCAAGAGAGAGCCTGCGACCAAGTCTACGTCTAGCACAGATGCCTCTAGCACGCTATGAGCAGCACCTGTTAAAAGATGGAGGTCCATCAGCGAGTTTCTTCAGCAAGTCAAGTTTTTACCACAACTCTATTGTCAAGTTTTTATTCCATACTCCTTCTCTTCAAATAAAACTGAAAAGCTAATTTCCTTACACAAGGCAGCCGAATGGCACTAAATCATCAGCGACTCCTCCCCCAGAACAGATCAAGAGCCTGCAGCCGATGGGAAGATGTAATTGCTTCTCAGCCTGTGAGCAATTTCTTTCCTTCCAAATTTTTCACTGGGACTGCAGTCTGAACTCAAAGCCATAATCATCTAAAAAATCCTGCCTGGGGAGTAATTGGTATCTCTCGTGAGGCAGCTCAGCCCTGCAGAAGAAGCTGTTTGGCATGTTTCTGAGCTCTCAGCCCTGTGATTCGGATAAGAAGGAGGCAGCAGAGGGGGAAGGAAGGCAGGATGATCCCTGGACTCTGCACAGGGAAAGCAGAGCAGGCGGAGACAGGGACATTTTCTCACTAGACTCCATGGACTCTGGTTATTCACATTCATGGTTTCCCCCATTTCACTTTTCCTCACCCTGGGCGGTTACGACAGACCAGCCACAAGTTGTCAAAGTTCAAAGTAAACATCCATTCCTTCCTGTCCTACCAGGATTGGCCACAAGGACCCACCAATGCTGAACGATGCCAAGTTCACGTTCAAGGGTGAACGTGTCCTCTGTGGACCTCCGGGTTCCACAGTCTGAGAGGAGGGCTCCCCACCCACTGAAGTGGGCACCAGAGAGCCGAGCCTTGGGCCCAGGCCGCACGGCACACCGTCCTCAGCGCGAGAATCCAGAACCACGCTTCCTGACTTCCTGACTCAGCCCAGTGCTTTCCCTTTAGGATGGGAGCAATCATAGCGGAGTGCTTTTTAACTGGGGCTCCAAAAAGAAGGCGTCCCCACCCCCATGATGGTCCCCCAAGATGGGGGGAACAGAAAGGCGTTTGTCACGAAGTCATCGCCATGGTTTGTGCGGGTCATGAGCCTGGAGTCCAGCCTCCAGCAGGCCTGCTCTCGGGGCCGGCCTTCCGTCTGGAGGGGCTTGGATCATTAAATCTGCTTGCCAGAGGGAGCAGGGTGGACGAGCACCTCCCAGGCAGCCTGGTTCCAGGGCTGAACTTCACTGTGGTCTTGCGAGTCCCATCTTACCCAGCGTGAGCCACTGGCCTGGTCTGCTCCTGGAGCGCCGGCCGTGCTGACGGGCCTGACGGGGCCCACCGCCCGCTCGGAGCTCACATCAGGGGGGGAGCAAGCCCCCAGGGGCCGGCCCCTCACGGTAGCTAAACTGAGATTTTTCTGGGCCTAAATCCCAGCTTTCTAGCTGAAACACACACACACACACACACACACACACACACACACACACACACACACACACACACACACACACACACACACACACACACACACACACACACACACACCTTATCTCTACATGGCTGTAGCAATTTGTCTGCCTAGAAAATCCTTGATGGCTTTGTTCTGAGCATTAAATGAGATAATCCATAGAAAGTGCTTAGCATGGGGCCCACTCAGGGGCACGCACTCAATAAATTCCAGCTGTGTCTACTGGCGGCCCCTCTCGCCTGGCCTCTCTACCCCGGCCTGCCCTTTGTGGCTGTTCCTCTTGGGTCCCTGGTGACCGTCATGCGAGCCCTAGGAGTTTCTGCTCAATGCCTCCCAACTCCTCAGCCCACCTCTGGACCCCCCTGCAGAGCTGTCTGAGCTGCTTTCCAGACACCACGGAGGGCCACCAGCCTGCAGGGCCTCCTTATCCCTGTGCCTGCCGCCCCCCCCCAGGGTCAGACTTCACCCTCTCCCCCACCCCTGCAGCCAGGGTCTTCCAGGCAGTTGTGGATGCATCGTCTAGCCATCAGTGGCCACTGGGATGGGCTGCTTCTGACCAAGTACAAGGCTGAGAAGGGAAGTGGGACCCTCCAACCCACAGAGAAGCCCAAGCCGGGGCATTCCATGCCACTGACAAGGACAGAGTGCAGGGGGAGGAGGAGGGGGAGAGAGGAGGGAGAGCCCCTTCTGTAAAAGCTTTTAGTAAACTAATTTCCACCAGCAGAACCCAGGCAGAGAAGCAGCTCAGGACTCCAAACCGAGACCACATTGAATCAGAGCAGCAAGAACTCTTACTTCCCTTCACATCGAGTCTTCGTCCCCTCTGTCTGTTCACTTGCTCTAAATCAATATTCTTTCCCCAAGCTGTATGTGCTGGGGACCAACTGTTTCTTTTTCTCCCCAACTAGTCTGGACCAAATGCTTTTGTAAAATGGCAAATCGTTACGACATGGAAACGACATTCCAATGTCACAGCGAAGTTCAATCACCATCAAGTGATTTCAATTTCTGTACTTGGCTTTCTGCAGTCCGTAAGCATTGCAGATTCTCACTAGCCCCTGAACTGGTCTGAGCACAGAGCCACTTCTAGAAGGGAAAGAACCACAAAGACATCTCTCTGCACGGACATGCCCTTGCCTTCGGTTTGGTCCAGTGACATGACCCAATCTGCACCAGCCCTGTGCCCGCCGGAGAGCACAGCGATACAGGCCCAGGTCATATTTGCTCAGGCGATGGGCGCTGCGGTCCCTTGAGACTCAGACACTCCCTGGGGAGACATGCAGCGCTATCCCCGCCCCCGAGTGGCAGCCGCCCCTTACCATTCCATGCCGGCCCTGTTGATCTCTTCCCACCAGCATTCCGTGGGCTCCCCGAGGCTCTGGGAGGCGGGCATGCAGGCATAGTTCCACTGTCTGTCAGAACCTTCCTTCTTGCTGAAGATGCTCCTCACCGCCACCACCACCTGCCCATGGGGACACTGGTAGCTAAAGCCCTGTCTGTTCAGATTCACCCAGCCGTCGTCGCCGTAGTCATGGTACTGCTGGTACGGGTACCCGTAGTCTCCGTACTGGCCCCAGGCCACGGCGAGCATTGACGGGAGCAGCCACAGAAGAGCAAGGCCCATGCTGCTTGGGTTTAGGCAAAAAAGAGTGATCATGTCACCCTGGGCTTGCTGGGCTGCCTTTTATACAGCTGCGGCAGACATGTGGCTTCCAGATGTGGGGACAGGATCCAACTGCAGTGTGTCATGTCTGAATCCAAACTTCCCCACGCGGAGAAACCAGCCCTAAGCAGATCCAGCTTGTCTTAAGGTGGAAATGCTAGGAATATGGTGGGAACTTGTGAACTGAAGGCATTCCCTGGAAGAAGGACAACTTTATAGAGAGGTTGTAAGAACCAACTGCTGCTCCCGCCTTACAAACACTGGCCCTTAAAAGAAGCTCATTCGCAGCCTGTGCGATTCTCATCTCTCAGCATCCGCCGCTCACTAGTAAACCTTCATAACCCTTCTGCAACCCAACTTTCTAGGATTACACAAGTCACCAGGCAGTGATTTCAAAACCGAAACATGGTCGCTGAAGGGACAGAACCATTTAGATTCCTGTGAACCTGGATGCCTGTCTTTGTTCAGTTCTCAGCTCAACATCTTTCCACCTTGAATGTAAGCAAAGGCATCCTGTCTGTGGGGCTACACTCAGAATTCCTGGGCTACATACCGAACTCTGGGTCCTTGGAGTCAAACGTTGGGCATTATCTCTCCACAAGCACCTGCTTTAGCTGCTGAAATTGGACACAGCCACATGCAGAAGCCATGTGCTGCTCTCAGTTAGATGTTTTAAATCCTACTTTTTTTTTAAAATAGTCTTGGTGTTCTTTTCTTCATGCTGACTTTCCTCTCCATTGAGGTATAATTTATATTAAACAAGAGTTATCATTTAAAACGATCTCTCTTGCTGCGTACTGGTGGTTCACGCCTATAATCCTAGTTACTCAGGAGGCTGAGATCTAAGGAACTCAGTTTGAAGCAAGCCTGGGCAGGAAAGTCCGTGAGACAATTGACTACCAGGGAACCAGAAGTGGAGCTGTGGCTCAACGTGGTAGAGCCCTGGTCTTGAGCAAAAAAGCTCAGGGACAATGCCCAGGCCCTGAGTTCAAGCCCCACCATCAACAACAACAACAAAAAAGACAGGAAGGGAGAAGGAAGGCTATACATAAAAATAAGGCAAGTGGGGGGCGGGTGGGGAATGTCCTCATGTGTATTAGGCACGACTGCTCTGATGGTTATGGTTATGGCGTGAGGAAACGTGGCTTCAGGTTGAACTTCCGTGTGAGTCTCAATTTTCTTCTTTAGCATGATCATGTCCCACCGCTTCTCCCCCTCAGTAACTGCCAATGCGGGCAACGTAGTCCTCCTCAAGCTCAACTCTGGCGTCTGGTGTGCTGGCACAGCTGTTCTCAGCACCATCCGCTCTTAAAAGTTACTTGGGAAGCTGTGAAAAGTATCCATCGTCGGGGCCATCCTTAGAGTCGGCGGCCCAGGAGCGCCGAGCCGGGCTCAGGTGACAGGGTGGTTAAAGTGAGATCGCTCTTGTGTTCATATAAAATAGTCACATCATTCTTGCGTTCAGCCAGGGTGGAGAGGGGGACCACTACTCTGGAGACGTTCTCTGTTTGTATCTTGATGTTCATGAGAGCTTGTATCTTGCATTCCTAGGAGTTCTGTTAAACGTTAAAGAGCTCATCTTTATCCTACGTTGTTGATTTTTCAACATTTTCCAGACCTTGTCCCTATACCCTGCAGATTTCTCACTCTCTCTCTAACTCTCCTCTTCCTCCTCCTCCTCTTTCTCTTCTTCTTCCTCCTCTCCTTCTCCTCTTCCTCCCCCCCCATCCTTCTGTCTGTAGTGCTTGGGACTGAACCCAGGGCCTTGTACATGGGGTAAATGCTGTCTGTCTTGAGCTGTCATGTTTGGTGAGCTTTCTGGAATATGTACAAAACACTGTTTTTATACTTTAGGTCCATCTGGGTGTAGATTCCTATTACTTGGGAACGAAAGCAGCTCATCCTGTGCTGTGCAGTAAGTATCTCAGGGGACGCAGAAGCTGCAGGAGGCCTTAGGGAGAAGGCTTCCTAGGGCAGACTAAGGTCAGGACAACGTACTTAAAGTTTACCAAGGGATTTCAACTAGGTTGTTCTTTTTCTAGCTTACTTTTTTTTCCCTTCCTCTTTTTTCTGCTCCTCCTCCTCCTTCTCCTTTTTCTCTTTCTCCTCTTTCCTCTTCACCTCTCCCTTCCCCTCCTACTTCAATAGCTTTATTGAGATTATTAAGGTACAATTCAAATACCATATAACTGCACTTAAGGCTCAGTATGGTGCGGTTATACAACCGTCATCACAATCAATTTTAGAACACTTAAGTCACCCAACAAGAAATCCTATATCGCTTTAGAAGTTTTCTGTTTCTGTGGATTTAATATTCTAGACAGTTGACTATTGTGCTCATGTCCATCTTCTTTTACTTAAGTGAAATAAGTTGTAGCATACATCTACACTTCATTTCTTTATATTGCTACAAAATACTGTACTCTAATGTGTGTGCATATATATTATATCTATATATAGTTATATCCAGATATACATATCCATATATGGATATATACTATATCTGTGGATACTGCATTTTATGCATTTGTGAAGTTGAGGAGCATTTGGATTGTTTTCTTCTTTTGGGTATTATGAACACTGGCATAAAAGTTTTTATGTAGATGTTTTCATCCACCCAGGAGTAGATTTGTTGGGCTAATGATCACTTTACATTTAAAACCTTTCAGGAACTACCATTTTCTCTAAACAGCAGTACAATTTTCATCCCCCAACAGTAATGTCTGAGAGACCCACATTTTCCCCACATTGTCACCAACACTTGTTTTGCAGGCTTAGGTTCTTCTGAAAGCTGTGCAAACCCACTGTGCAAGGCCCACTCCACTGATCCTGTTTGAAACCCAAATCGACTCTTATCAGATAGCTTCCGTGGACATACAATCTCTTCTGGGAGATCTGGAATATATGGTCTAATCTCTGATTTCAGATGGAACGCTGAGGATGGCCTGAAGAACCAAGTCATTGCTCAAACACAGTTATTTTTATACTTTCAGGATTGGAGTAGATCTTGCTAAACCCTTGCTGGGAATAGCATAGACTCCTGGGTTTATTTATAGCAGACCAAAATCCACTGAAGCATTCTAGGTGTGACCTCTTGGCCCCCTGGACACCCTGTTGGGTACAATTCTTCCTGGTCCCTGGACTGGCAAGTATAATATTCATTTGAACATGATCTGAGTTTATCTTGGCATGAATGGAAGTAGTAAGGCTAGCTTGATGATGTCTGTTTTATCAGTTTAAAAATGGAACAAATTGCTTAAATAGGGATACAGGTTGACCCATTGTAACAATGAGATGTACAAGACACTATGTCTTGTACATAGTGCGGGGGGGGGGGGAGGGGGAGGATGTAGTGGAGAAAGGATGGAAGGGATGGTAGGGGAAACAAAGGAGGAAGCAACAATGCTTGATAAGAAATGTACTCATTACCTTGCTCATGTGATTGTAACCCTTCTGTATGGTATTTTCGTAATAAAAACTTATTAAAAAAAAGAAATATAACTATAAAAAATGGAGGCACTGAAAGGTAGAGGTGCACCCAGAAGTTGAGAAAAGTAGATGAGATATCCATGCGTGTGAAGCCCTCGAACCCGCCAACGCTCCTGCTCAGTCCCAAGAAGCTCCGCTAGGTCTCTTGAGGACCTCACATTTCAGGGCTTGCTGAACACGCGCTGTAGCTAGACAAGATGGTGGACTCTGGAATGACTTGGAAAAGCTACCTCTCGTCAGCCCTCCCCTCTCTGAGCAGCCTTCCTGCGTGAGGTACAGCAGTCAGGATTTAAAAGCAGTCACTTTCCTTAAAGTAATTTTCGTCTTTGGAGAAGATAGGATGTCTTCCCATCGCCCAGCTGGTTTTGTCCTCCAGCACTGTTTCGCTCTGCTTTGTCCTCCAATGATGCCTGGCTTACTCTTTAACGAAGAGTCACACTGAAGCTGATTACACTTTAACTAAGGTGTGCGTACACGGAGGGGCTCCCGGTTTGTGGCCGTGTTCTTTAGCTTCCTGTCAGCATGGCACTTTATTCTAGCTGTTGGTCTAGTCGTCTGGGGAGCCGAGTCTCTGCCAGCTCTAGACACATGCTCTCACTCCAAAACACTGACTCAGGGAGGGCGCCAGACACTTGAGACAGTTCCCGCAGGAGTCCGCTCACAGCACCTTCCTCCCTCCCCAGGCTGAATGCTGGCGACAGAGCCCCGGGTCTGCCTTTGGAATGAGGTCTACCTTGACCTCATGCATAGCAAAGTTCAGGACCACAGGCAAAGGTGCTTATTTATTGCCTGGGAATGCTTCTGATTTCCCAAGAATGACATTGACCCCAGGCAGGCTCTGCCAGTGACCGGGTGGCTGGTCACACTGCAGGTGCGTCAGGGCTCTGTGGCACGCGGCTGGGCTGAGGGCGCTGCAGCACAGCGGAGCTCGCAGGAGCCCACTCGCCACCTCCCGGCCCACGCAGACAGTGACAGTGCGGTGCGGAGAGCCGCAGCCAGGGCAGCAGCGTCTCAGCCTCTCCCATCCCTGGCGCAGCCGCCGCTCCACACACTGCACGCTAATGAGGCCTATTTTCTACCCCGTGCCTTAAAATGCTGCAATATTAACACCTACCAAAATAATCCAACGCTGCGTCAGCGAGCTCATGTCTCCTCGGTCAAAGCAGCACTAATAGAAGCTGAGACATATCTTCTGCATTGCCAATCCGTGTGTGTGTGTGTGTGTGTGTGTGTGTGTGTGTGTGTGTGTGTGTGTGTGTGTGTGTGTGTGTGAAAGAGAGAGAGAGAGACAGGGAGAGGGAGAGGGAGAGAGAGAGAGGGAGGGAGGGAGGGAGAGAGAGGTGCTCACACATCCATGAGCATACTTCACTCTTAAGATACCATGAACATTACGTAATCTAGTACATGTAACCCACTTGGAACAGAGCATACCCCCATAGTTCAACAACTAAGATAACAGCAACAAAACCCCAAGGTCTCTTTCAAGGTGACATGCCAGATGGCCTCTTGTTTACTTCAGGATTTCTTTTCTTTTCCCTACTCTGGGTCCCTTCCTGCAGGGCCCTGGTTTCTGGCTGGGCTTGGCCAGTGGAGCGCGCTCTGTGCTCACAGCGTGTGGAAAGACAAGAAGCAGAAGCATCAGCAGATGAACTGCGCATGCGCTCTGCTTGCTGGGCAGAGCCATCCTCCAAGATGGAAGCCTCCGCGTGGATCCAGTCACCAGCTTCCTCTCCCCACCACTTCGGGACTAGCAAGGTGGAGCTCTGGTGGCTCATCACTATCTTTGGCCCTGGGGTGTTCACTCCTAACCCTCAGTTCTCAAAGCATTCTGTCTAAACACGGAGTTTGGCGATCTTTGCCCTTAGGAAGTCAAAGATAAATCTTTTTCATAAAATCCCCCCAGAGCTGTCCTCACACGGATGGCCAGGCTTGTCCCTAGGGCTCATGGACCTTGTCCCTGGAGGTCTTCTCCGGCATGAGCCAAGAAAACACCTCTCACAGAGCCGCTTGCTATGACAGCCCACCTGAGGGCGGCAAACACTCTTGGACTTGTTCTATGGAATGTCAGCCTCCTATTTTTCAGGGACACATCCTGTCAGTTTTATAAGAGGGAATTGATGCTTAAAGACAACCCTGCCCGAGGTCAGCTAGCTAGTGGGAAGGGTCTGTTTTGAAGTCTTCCGGAACACAAAGCTGCGTTCTCACACTGAATCCCAACACAACGCGGGAATCGCTCGGGAGCTGCGTGGGCTGCGTCCTGGCCTCATTCACAGACCCATCCAGCTCAAAGGGGGACTTAGAAAACGAGAGGCGACAATCAATTTGTCTCTTCTCTCTGCCCAGAATGCTTATCCCTTCTCCCTGCTCCAGGAAACCTCCTTCTCCTCCAGATGTTGGTCCCTGAGCAAGTCTTCCTGACCGCTCTGACTCAGAAAACTACCTGCCTCATTGTTGTAAGATCCTCTTTGCGATCGTTGTCCCAATTGTCATTCTACACTTCCTTGTATCATCATCTGATGCTATCTGACATCCTGCTCTAGGCTGCACATTCCAGAAGGGCCAATTTCTAGCACATGGCTATTTTCCCAGTGTATAGTATCACCCCTGGAACATTGTTGATATTCAATAAGCACAGGTCCGGTGTCTGCTGTCTGAAATTGGGAGTCTGAAGCCCATGACCTCACCAGTCACTCTCAATCTTTGGCTCTGTAAGTATTACATATCTTCAGAAGCAAGGGTGTTTGATGCCTCCCAAGACATGGGTTGGAAAGAAGAGTTTTTTGATCTATCACCAGTTGAAAAGATGACCCCAGTGTATCTGAACTCTGCGGTCTACTGGGCTAGAGGACCAGTCACCCTCCTGCTGATGCCTACAGCTCAGTTCACAATCTGGTACATTGGTGGCCGTAGTTGGATCAGCATCTTGCATGGGTGAGACAGGAGGAAACAGACTAACACTAATGAGTTAACAGGACTCTTCATTCTTCTCCTCATTTCAAGTCTGTCTCCCCCTAAATAAAATGCCTTTAGGAGTCACCAGAACAAGATCTGAAGTGGTCACATCCTTCCCGATAGTGAGAGGGAGCCTGAGTTTAGGCCCAATACTTACTGGGATAATGTGGAAGTATTGAAGAGCATTCATGTTTAGTCCTTCGTATACGTAGTCTCTTTTCTCTGATTACTTGAACCTACAAGTGAGATTGCACTGTTGTGAAAGGCGCCCCATACTCAGCCATTCCCATATGTGCTGCCTTACACAGTTGGGTGACAGGTAACACTCCCCCTTGTACGTGAGCTAGACCTATGAGAGGTCACAATGTGGCTTTCAGGAAGTCCACGATTTCAAACTCTGAGAGCCTCCACAGCCCTGCTCACAAGGAAACAAAGCCTTCTGTGAATGCCTCCTTGGTCACACTGACCGAGTGCCTCCCTCGCTTAGGTTTTGCCTTCGGTGAGGGCAGACCCCTCCCCTGGTTTAACAATGGTGAAGTTAACTGGAAAGGGCAGAACTCTTCCTGAGCAACCAGAGCTTTCGTTCATGGCTAATCAGAAAGGAACCAAGAACTGTAATGTTAGCATGTCCCTGGGAACTCTTGAAATGGAATATGTTACATAAGCATGAATTATTACTGCAGTTGGAAGGAAGAGGATCTAATACAGTAGGAACATTTTAGGTGCTGGAAGAAGGCTTTGAGGCAGGGCTGACTGTGGTGCTTTGCTGTTTCCCCTTCATGACAGGCTTTGTCTCAGGACTTTGGATCTGCTTGTCAGCCACCTGTCAGACTGATGAGAAGGGTTAAAGACAAGAGCACTTTCTCTGGAAAGGATGTCTTTTAAAATGCATCCATGGCCATTAAAAGTGGGATGTGACATACAAAGTACCTTGTGCGTTATTAAAAAGGGTGAACATTCTTTCATTCTGTTTCTGCCTGAGATGTCCTAAGAAATAGTCACCTGAATGAACCAAGCACTTAAATGTCACTAATTCTAGAATGATTTCATTTGATTGTTAAAATCATGGTTAAAATGATTTTATTTGATTAAAAATATTTTTTGCCACTTTAACTGGAATTCTAAGAATACTATACGTAGCTTTGAAAGAAGTGCTTTTTTATTGTGAAAATACTGTACAGAGGGGTTACAATTACATGGGCAAGGTAATGAGTACATTTCTTATGAAGCATTGTTGCCTCCTCCTTTGTTTCCCTTTCCCATCCCTTCTCATCCTCCCCCCAATCCTCCCCCCCCACCACCAAAGTTGTAAAGTTCATTTTTCGACATAACGATTTGTACATCTCATTGTTGTCCTCCTGAATAGCATTGTTTCCCCACCCAAGTATTTGCACATTTATTAAAGCAAAGACATTTATTACTAGGGATCTTGGCTATGTCACTAAATTTCTCTGAGCTTATTTCTTTATTTATTAAACTAGGGAATTTGCATGAGATGAGAGGCTTTTTCTAATACCAGCATTCACTGATTCTATATTTCAAATATATTCTTGCAAAACCACACTTTTCCTTAAGCATTAACAATGGTTCTGTCCCTGTAATTTTAAAGCCACTGTTAAATTATTCATCTGGAAAAGAAGAGGTTATTGAGAAAGATTATGAGCTGTCTCCTCAGAGTCTGCTCTCGTTTTGCCCGAGAGCCTATGATACAGTCCCCTGCATTACTTGTAAGTACCTTAAAAAAGTTCTGTGATTATTGCTCCTTCCTGCTCGTGCCTCATCTCATGGCAGAGAGAACACTCTTAATGTCCTTGTCCCCACTCCCACCTGCAGACTGCAGCTTCAACCACCTCCCTTTGAGGCCTTGCCCGGCCCTTGAAGCTGTCTACAGCCCCCTCCCAGACATTCACATTTCACAAGACTATTACACCACATCCTAAGCTTTACTGTGGTGCCTAATTTTATTTTTAGTGACTTTTTCTGGACTATAAAATCCCTCAGGTGGAAATGTTAGGTTATTCACCCTTAAGTCCCATTTTTAGACTAGTACATTGGCTTTTAATTAATGCCTATTATTCATTGTTGCTATTATAGGATTTTGAACACTGAGCAGTTTCAGTTTAGAAATAATGCTTAATTTCTGAGTAACATTTTAATATTCATGGTTGCCAGTTGGTTCTTCAGAGTGCTCATTATTATAGATTGCTGCTCTATAAATTACAGTGTAGGCTAAAAGCTAGTCTACCAAAATGGCCAACTGAGAAACATATTATTTTTACTTTTCTAGGATGGAGAAGGTAGTACCTTTTGCAAAGTCTCTCCCAAGTCCTGAAATCAGAGTTCTTCTCTACTTCCCTCGGGAAGCCTGATTCTCTGCTTAACAAATGAGATTTAAGAATGAATTCCATCTGAATTGAGCTCTTACTGAGCTATTAGGTAGCAGTAATATGACTGTTCCTTTCTTATTCTCTTATAAATATCCTGGATCAACCCAACTGAGGCCAGGATACTTCCTGAGCTGGGACACTTCCTGAAAAGGTGATAAAGGAACATTTGTTTTGTTTATGGCAAGTCTAGCACAAAGCTTAGAAACTCCTCAAATCCAAACTCCAAAGACAGAGACTTATCCCTAAATTTTGACTCAAATCCTTTAAAATCTTCATGCAACCTGGGCACATTAGTTCATACTTGTAATCCTAGCTACCCAAGAGGCTGAGATCTGAGGGAATTGAGTTTGAAGCCAGCCCAGGCGGAAAAGTCTGTGAAACCCTTTCTCCAAAATTACCAGCAAGGGGTGGCACTGATCAAGATGCAGATACTATAGGTAATTTTTAAATCTGTTCTAAAATGCAAACACACAAACAAAAGTAACCAAGAAAAAAGCTGGGCTGGAGATGTGCCAACTGAGTGAACAAGCCAGTAAAGCAAGTGTGAAGCCAGTCCCAAACTCTGCTGCTAGAAAAAAATAAAAGAAAAGAAAGAAACCTCACCAAGTCTTTGATCGGGTCCATAAACATCTTTCCTCTCTCTAATGGGTTAGAGAGGCTGGAAAGAAATTGTTGAACTTCACAGCAAATTCCTGCTCCTCAATGGTATTTGATATCTCCTGGAAGTAAATACAACCTAAATCTCCTCTCTTGTAAGAACTGGGATAATAAAAACCAGTTCTCGGGGCTGGGAAGGTGGCTCAGTGGTAGAGCGCTTGCCTTGCATGCATGAGGCCCTGGGTTCAATTTCTCAGCACCACATAAGCAGGAAAAAAAAAAAGCTGGAAGTGACACTGAAGAGCCCAGGGACAGCGCTCAGGCTCAGAGTTCAGGCCCCACAACTGACAAAAACAACAACAAAACAAAGAAACAGTTCTCAAGATTACTAGGAGGCATCAAAGTTACCTGCACCCAGAGTGCTCAGGTATAGGAGTGATCTGGTGTATGGTACTGCTCTTCACTTGGGAAGTATCCTTTCATTGTTCCTAGACTTCCTCCGTCCTGTGCTCTTTGACTCCATTCTTCCTGCTCATCCAGTGAGCACGCAGGTGCAGCCTGGAAAGCTGCCCACTACCTTCCTGTTAGAAACCTGCTCACAACAGCAGGTGTATGGTGGAGCGGGAAGAGGAGGGATCTGGACTTGGATGAGGGCCTTTGGCACCTGAAATGATTTGAACTTCTAGAGTAAATCCAGTTGTAAAGTAGTAGAAGATAATAAAGAATGTTTACTATCATTCATGGAACTTCCAATACACAGCTTCCCAAATCCCACAAGAACCAGACAAACTCAAATCCAAATGGAAGGTGGATTCTCAGTCATAGATTTTTGATGCTAAACCCATTTCAAATATCATCCAGAGCACGGTTTAGGTAAAATTTGGGTAGAATTGGGGAAGAGCCTACTTTATTGGGTTCTTCTTTGAAATGAGAAAATGCCTATAAAGCCGCTGAACACAATTCTCTGTAGGAAGCGTCAGAAAGTGATGCCTATTGACTAATTAGGCCGTAAGAGCTCAACTCAGATGCATCCTCCCGTCTGAAACATCCCTGATCACTCTAAATGTAATTGTTCTCTGGGCTATCATAACACGTGTGTAGAGTTTCTTCTCTTCATGAAATCATCTCATTGTTGTCTTATAATTAGTAGTTCATATGAAACCCCCAAATCTGCTGGCTTCTGCCATTGTTTGCTTACAGTCAGGAAGGGTACATAGAAAAGGCTCAAAAGCTAGTGTTGAAATGAATAAAAAAGATTAAAAGAAACACAGAACTCCTTTGGCAAAACATGATTAACTAGAAACAGAGGTGCTATGTCCCTCACAAAACCATCTACATCAGCAAGATGCGATCCTTGTTTAACAATCACCCCGACATGCGTAGCCAAGCAATTGGTGGAAAATCAGAAGAGAATGAATCCTGCCAGGAAAAAAAATCTACTTCCAAGGGAAACGCTGAGAAAAACGTATGTGCTAGAATAAAATGACAGAATCAGCTCCCAGAGTTAATATTGCTAAGCCACTTGTTTAGAGAGCATTAATATGGATGAATTAGCCCATTTCCCCCAGGTCTGCCAGAAAAAGGCACAGGGAACACTCAACTCCTGACAGATGGTTTAGCCAGATATTAAGGCTATAAATGAGAGTACTTTTCATGAAAGAAAAGCAGATACCACCTCCTCATCCCTCTGGGGTCAAAGGAGTCCAAACAATGGACACTGGTACCATGTATGCACGCACACAGTGAGAAAGAAAGGGGGGGTGTTCAGTTTATGTACATTGCCCCCCCCAGGATAAGCTTGGGAAGAAAGTGTCTCAGAGATACAATCCCAGATCCTCCTCAATATGAAAGTGCTGTTGCCCAGTGCTTGTGGCTCACGCCTGTAGTCCTAGCTACTCAGGAAGCCAGGATCTGAGGATCGTGGTCCAAAGCCAGCCTGGGCAGGACTCTTCTCTCCAATTAATCACTACCAAACCGGAAATGGCGCCATGGCTCAAAGTGGTACAATGCTATTGTTGAGCAAAAGAGCTCAGGGACAGGGCCCAGGCCCCAAGTTCAAGCCTCATGACTGACCAAAAAGAAAAAGGAAATACTTTCTCTGTTCCTTGCCTGAAAAATTGAAGGGATCTTGGAGTGTGTGGAAGTGGCTTAACTTCTTACGTCCCCGGACGTCCGTTGGCTTCAGCCCGTGCTGGGCTCTGTCTGACATGTTGTTAACCATTTAGGTCTGTGAGTAACTCTGAGCAGTAGTTCATATAGTTCCTCTTGCATTTGATGGCTCTTAACCCTGAAGATCTTAGACAACCTTGAAAAAATCTGATGGAAGCTAAAAATCTTCTTAGAAGAAGGCACATACATTTGACTTTTACTACACACTTTCTGGAGTTTTATGGACAACTTGAATCCACCCGTGGACCAAGGACCCTGCCCTAACCTGTTCTTCCCTAATATGTTATGGCTACAAATTCGTATCAAGAGGGAGTGAAACACAATGGCATTACCTTCTGCCCTCTCAAGCTCAACTTTTATTCATGTTTAAAAATATTTTTGTTATCTTTAAGTAGTTGTACAGAGGAGTTGCTATTCGACGGAGCAGTTTATGAATACCAAACACCTTGATCAATGTCACCCCTTTCAACATTTTCACTCACGAAATATAAAAATTTGATCAAATGGATTAGAACTAGTAGCTTTATGTTTCCAGATATTCGTTTACGTGAATTTTCTTAATGAATCCAACTTTCCATATGTGGGAACAAATACAAGACAGGAAAGGATAAATCAGTTTTGATCTGCATCAGAGAGAGGGAGAGACCCTAAGGAAGGATGGAGAGCTGAAAGGATGTGTGGTAGACAGGGAGAGGCAGCCAGGGACCCCGGGGCGCAGAAGCATGCGTTCTGAGGAAGCTTTACCTTCTTCGGCTCCCTCAAGCAATTCCTACTGGTTGCCTAAAAAATAAAAATTATATGTAGCACACTGGTCTGAATGTGTCAGTTATCTTATTTTGAAAACTTTTGCACATGGTAGGCAGTGAAAATATTTGTGGAATGAATGAAATTATCACCAACACCCATGAGCCATATGATAACTAAGTTTAAAATCCTTCTCATTAAAATGCAGTTCCAAAGCTGAGCCCCTCTTCCAGCTGACTGCCTTTTTAAAAAATTATTATTGGTAACAGTCTGACCATCTCTCCTGAGCCAGTACCTCGAAGGTCATTCCCTGTGATTCTGGAGACGACGCTTCTCTCTGGTCATGGAATCTTTGCATTTCCGATTCTTTGCTTTTGATTGTGGCTACGTGAACAATACAGCCATTGCTATTACTAACAGGCATTTACGGAACAGCAAACAAGTGTCAGGTATTAGATGAGACCTCACCGTATCCGTTCATGTGCATCAGGGGCATATTAACAATGTTTTCATTTTACAGACGAAAGTCCTGGGAGTTCAAGGTCATCCTGTTAGCCTGCCATAGGACAGGCTTCTAACCTTTGTGTGCTTGTAAGCCAGGGCTCCTCCACCGTGTGGCGGCAGCCTGGGCTGAGAACACTCAACCAAGATTGCTGACGAGTGAGAATCGGTCCTCCATATTAACTGCCAACTAGCCTTAAAGGATCTTGGGTCCTAATCGACACTCAAGCCCCGGCCACGTGGGCTCCATTTACCGTGGAACTGTAAGGCTCCTGGACTCCAAAGGCTGTTCCCAGAAGAGCCTGCCGCAAAATCACCAAGCCATCTGGCAGGAGGTGGGGCTCACGTCACACTGGGTGCCAAGGGAGGGGTGACAAGGAAATTCTGAGGCCTGCCAGCGACCTTGATACAGCTTCCACTTTGCTCCCCTCCCCCACACTCAGCCCCGCTGCTTGCTGTGTTCTCTCTGGCCTGCTTGCTGTGTTCTCTCTGGCCTGCTTGCTGTGTTCTCTCTGGCCTGCTTGCTGTGTTCTCTCTGGCCTGCTTGCTGTGTTCTCTGGCTGCCCGTGGGCTCCTCAGTGCCGTGCTCTGGGGAGGAGATCTTGCCCCCAGCACTTCCTGTACTCACAGCCTCCTTCTTCTCAGCGAGGCTGGTGGAAACCGCCTCTCACCAGCCCACCCGACTGGAGCTGTCCTCCCCCCAGGTCCTTCCTTCAGTGCACACCATCAAGAAAAGATCTGGCTTGTGCTAGTCATAGCAATCCAGCCGGGGCCGCCCTGGGGTTCACCCCCCAGAGAAGTTTGGCTTTCTGCATACCTCCTATGCTCCACGCTCTTCAGAGGGGCAAGGCCAAAATGTGGGAGCCAAGAGCTTGCTAAGAGCTTGGGCTACTGATTACCCAGGGCCAGCTTTGAGTTCATGCGTGTGTCCCTGCCCGTGAACTTGGCATTTAAGCAAGCACTCCCATTTGCTTATCGGTACGCTGCTGTGAAGATGATCAAATATCACGGATTGCCCAACTAGGGAGGTGTGACTTGGCTAGATGAAGTATCACACTCAAGGCACACCTTAGAGACGGTGAGAACTGGTTTGCCCCTAGCCTATGTGCCTGTAAGGCTGATTTCCCCGCTCTGTCACGTTGCCTTGCGGCCTGTTCCTCTTGCTTCCCTCTGCAGTGGCCAGTGGGCAGTGAGGACCCCACCATGCTCTACTCTTCCCTTGAGCCCAGCAGGGCTCCTGAGCTGGCTTCTCACTTGCCCACTTCCCACTGCAATCCAATCACAGTCAGCAAAACCACTGAACTTGGTGCCACTCCTTCATGAAGCACCTTCCCCCGATGTAACCATGGCCTGCGTACGACTCGGTGACATCTTGAAATGTGCTTACATGTTGTTCCCAAGCCAGTGCAAAATTCTCTGTCCTACAGCGTGATCTAACACAGTACCAGGGTGTCTGGGTTTGCCTTGTAGGCTGGTCCCAAACTCTGTCAATGAATGTCCATGCAACACAGACCAATTAGGTCCTCTAAGCCTGTTCATTAGTGTCTTTGATATCCAACGCCACGAAGGCTCTCCTGTGTAGAGTTAGTTAATCCAAGTCTCCTGCCTGGATCTTGCATTCTCACAAAAGCTTGACAAGCAGAACTGGATTCCCATAAAACATGGAGTTAGTTTCTCAGGGAAGATTCCCGCCACCAGGCCAATCACCCACCGCCATTACATTACCATGTGAGATTCTCCTTCATGGCTTCTTGTTCTTGTCAAACGTTAGCTCATTCATTTCCTATTAGTCCCATACACTTTCTTATATGTACTTTCCTGCCTTTCATTAAAACAAATGTACAATGAGCTCAAGATGTTGTTAGTCATCTCCAAGCTAATCAGATCACCTATGAGTCAGGGTTTCTGGCTGTCTTATGGGTTGATTCAATTCATCTTTGTGGATCTAATAAAAACAATTGAATTAATTATTTGAGATTGACTTGGGGATTCATTAACATTTATTGAATATCCATAAGACTGCAGATACTTCATATATTCATACACACCCATAGACACACATGCACATTATGCACACAAACACATATATGTGTATACCCATGTACACCCAAACCACACACACACATACACACACACACACACACACACACACACACACACACACACACACACACACACACACACACACATCCACCATGGCAAGGCCAATTGGAGAACCATAGAGACAGTTGTCTGGTGACAAGTGCTTTAATCATGACATAAAAAAAAAGTTTTATAAAAGTACCAAACAGGAAAAGCAAGCTCTCCCTTGCGATCAGAATGACAGGTAGTAATAATGGCAGATATTTCCTGAGGTTACAAGCATCAGGAAAACAGAAAGCACTTCATACACATTATCTTCACCAGTGTGACAAGAATCTTTTGAAGTAGATATTACTGACTGTAATTCAAAAAAATAAGAAACAGCACCTCAGCGATGGATACTGTCCAAGTATCCATCTCCATTCACTGTAGAGACGCGGAGTTTGCACACACAACCACTGTGTGCTCCTCCACCGGGAAAATGACGGTCACATTCCCACAACGAGCCTGGGACGTACCGAGCGCTGCTCCCGCAATCACATCTCATCCCTACCACTCTCGCCCCCTTCACTGATGAGGAGACCAAAGCTTGGGAAATGCAGCCTCAAGGTCATTTCACCAGATTCCAGAGCCCACACTCAAGTGTGGAGCCTCTGCTTTAAAACACCACGATGGAACTCAGCCCAGTGTTTAGAGTACAGCAGGATTTGGCCAGACGAGAAAGTCATTCACATTGTAAGTGTAAATCTGAGCAAGAGGAGGGAATCCAGTCATAGAGCAGTTAAAATGCGTAGAAATGGACTCCAAAATCTCTCTAAGATTATGGACACCAGGATTCAACCTAGATTAGCTAAATCAGAACTTCTGGGCAAGTTATTTCTGCCACTGAAAACAGTCCTGACCTGAGTGGTTTTGATACTCACAATAATTTGATATCAATTACTCCAAAAGGATGCTAGAGAAGGGAGAGGCTGCATTCACGAATCAATCCCCATTCTCTTATTATTATTTTCTCTACCGTTGTACATCAGACACATGCCATTCCTATCACTGAATTATTTCGGAGAAGGACACAGGATTCTCCCACCTTTGCTCCTAAGGCAGCAGTGGGAACAGGCCAGGGTTCTTTGTCACTCCCCGTCGTGGCTGAGTGGACGGAAGGTCTGCAGGGAAAGCAGTCAACTTGGAATCTGAAAGACTTCAAAGCATTTATCCCAGGAGAGTCTACTTTCTAAACTTGCAGTAGCTGCTTCTAGTTCGATGCCAGTCAAGGTTCCTCATGACAGTTTGATAGACACATCACCGTTATTTGTGTTTTACAGCTGACCAAAAAATTCAAAGAGATGGCCGCGATTCCAGTGATTGAGGTAGCAGAGTTCCAGCAGTCTCTGCAATTCGATTCTGCTCCTTCCTTTTGTGTGACTGATCTCAACTGAACAAAAATACAGGGAAATACAAGCAGGGACCCTAAAGGCAGGCAAGCTCTGAGTCCACCAGCTGTGGTGGAGACAGCAACTCATTCCTGCTGACTTAGTGACTGCTTCGCCTGCTGGATTACACTCAGCTAGGGAGGCAAATAAATCCAGAACCCGAAAGAGCCACCAGCTTTCCAGAAAAAGAAAGAGAAGAAGAAAGAAGAAAGTTCACTAGGAAAATGGCCTTGATATTGAGTTGCTGTAGGTGGGCAGGGGTGGAGAGAGGAATATATCATTCTCTGGGAATTTGTTTTTTTTTTTTTTTACTAAAATTTGGCCTTCTTTTTTATTAAAATTAATATTATCCATTTAATAAAAAAGCAAGTTTAAATTTAAATGTTTATTTTTACATGGTATCACATCTGTATTCTTTTACCATCTGACTAAAATAAACTCAAATTATTTTGGAAGAATGTACCCTCACTAGAGTCATTTCTATGCAAAGTGACATACAAAATTGCTCACTGAGCTGACGGCAGGGGTTCATACCTGTAACCCTATATAATCAGGAGGCAAAAATCTAGAAGATCATTATTTGAGGCCAGCCCCAGAGGGGAAAATTGTATACCCCATCTAAAAGACAGACAGTAAACCAGTTAAAGGCAGGACTGGAGGTGTGGCTCGAGTGACAGAACACCAGCCCTGTAAGCACAAGGTCCTGAGTTCAAACCCCAGAACAGAACACACAGAGAGGGGGGAGGTGAGGAGAGACAAAAGGAGACTAAAGATCATAGATCAACCAAGGTGTCCTAAATAAGAGCCATCAGAAACAATCAGATTATAGAGTGAAACACACAGGACTTCAGACACTGGATTTCTCAGACATAGCATGATAGAGGGAGTATATTTAATATGTTTAAAGCTATAAAAGAGGTACCAAAATTACTATCCAAGAATAAGGTATTATCAACTGACACCAGAGAGAATATCCATAGGAGAAAATGTAATACTTGAACCTTGAGAGCTCAGCTGGTCAGAGCTGGCGGAAAGGAGACACCGAAGACAGAGCTGGCCAGGACGCAGCAAGGAGGAGCAAGGAGATGCAACATGCAATGGAATTCACGATGAGGGCTCAAGGCCTGGCCCAGGGCTGACTGAGTTCAGAATGAAAATGGAGGAGAGGCCACACACACACACACACACACACACACACACACACACACACACACACACACACACACACACACACACACACACACACACACACACACACACACACAGTGTATATATCAGAATTTAGGGCCATGTAGGTTCTCTAGAACTTGTCATGTCCCCGGCCCGTTTGGCTTTTGTTCATTTTTTCAGTAGTAGCTTACATTCATTCCTTGGGTCACCCTAAATCATGACCTTCCTATTTATGCTTCCTGTATAGCTGGGATGACGCTCAGCTTCTCTTGTTTGAGATTGAGAAAGGGTCCCTCAAACTTTTGCCCTACTGGTTTCAAATTTATTTTTTCCCCAGTTCCCGTCTCCCAAGTGCTGGGATTGTAGGCATGCATCACCATGCCTGGCTAAGGATGAGCAATGCTTAAGAATTGATCATTGGCAGAAAGAATAAATAATACCCAAATGGGGCTTAGGTTTTGCTGTTGCTATGGTTTCCACCCATGCATCACTGCTTCTGTATTCTTCTAGTAATGCCTTTGATGGAGACAGGCTGCTGGAAAAAGGATTCCTCCAAGTCTCTGCTCCGACCATACCCCTGGCTGTGCTTGTGGCTTGTGTGTCGGGGATGATCTCTCCTGGCCTTGGCAGTTCACTGCTGCGCCCCTTGCCGGGTGCTTGCCAGTCTGGTTTTAGGTGTGCCCTGGGTTTTCTGCTGTGTGAGCCTTTCTCACTTTGACCTTGCCACACTCTCATAACCCAGCGCAAAGCCTGTTTCTCTCCACTTCCCTTAGGGACAGAGCTGTGGGATTCATTTCTACTGTTGTTTTTGTTTGGATTCATCTCTATCTTCGCTTTTGACAGGGAGGACATGGTCAGCTGCCCTTTCCCCAATGACTGTGAAGGATGAGGAGGCCGCTGCTTCCCGTCTGATGCTTTTCCCACCGTTGACCTGCGCCCCCAAGCGAGGCTCTGACCGATCCCAAGCACGGACTCAATGCCTTCCCTGCGCTGCTGGTAGCGAGCATGCGAGGGAGACCTGCAGAAACACTTGCCTCGCACCCAGAGCCACAGACGCGCCTCCTCGGAGTTCCATCTTTCATTGCAACCTACACTTGACCTTTAGAAAATAATTTAATACATAAGTGATAGCTGCCTTTACTCACCAGTTTGTCGGGCCCACTCTCTCTTTGTGCCTTTCAACATCAGACCTAGTGTGAAGTCCTGCTTTTCCTAAGCAGGTGCCGGCAGCTCAGACCGGTCCAGGACTACGAGAACTCAGCCAGCTCCCGTCCCCGCTTGCATCCAAAGCCTTCTCCAGACCTTCCTTTGTCAAGATGAATTTTGCCTTCATCATGGAGAAAATTCTGGAATATTAAAAAGGAACTTAACTAAGAGATAGAAAATGTTATTTCTTTTTAAACCCAAGCCTATTACATATCGTAGCAAGATTTAGATATCTGTGTTAAACAAATGATTCAAAGGAGATTATTATTGGCTACTATTTTAAGCATCTGGCAGGCAGAACAGCAGAATTATTGTGCATTCTCATCTCTGGAGCTTAAAATATAGATAAGTAAAAGTATAGGTTTGGAACTTTGAGCTGTCACTATGACTGTGAAATTACTCAGCTTTTCCAGGTGTCAATTTCTTCTTCATACTAGTATTCTTACTAGTTACCTTGCAAGATTATTTTGAAGACTTAAAAGGACTATAGTATGTAGAAGAGCTGAGTCACCAGCCCAGTACAGTGAGTTCACAATTAATGTAGCTGTGCTCTTCAGCTTTGCTGAGCATCAGTGGCTTCCGCTGTTTGTTGTTTCTGGATATGTCCCTCATTGTCCTCCAGGGAGTGGAGGAATAACAGCTACTCAGCAAGAAGGAAGAAGTCACGCTTCATGGAGGCCTGGGGGAACCAAAAGCATATTCCCTCAACACTGCACTAGATTTGGTGTCTGCTCATTTTCCTTACTCTTTTTTCTTAACCTCTCTTTTGGTTTTTGGAACAGACACATGCATGGATGGATGTAGAAGCTAGGAGGATGATAATCCATCCACAGCCCCGTATTCTCCAAATATTCGCCCATTTCATCATTGGTCATAGTTCCCAGGAATTAGCTCAGCCTCTTATGGAAATGAAATTCAGTGGGGTGAATCAAAGGGGGACATACAAGTGTCAGAGGGAGAAAGAAAACATAGGGAAATAAGGGAAGGGGAAAAAGATTTAACCAACACAGCCAATCAATCTCTGTGACCTCGCATTCTGGAAAGACTTTAGAGAAAGATGGATGGTGAATTTGCTAACACACCCCATCACAGCTGTTTATAATAAACCAGCTTCAAACCCATTCCATATAAACTCATTTAATATTCTTCTGTGGCAGATTGATGGGCCACGCTATAGATAAAAGTAAGTAATAAAAACAGGCTATCTTATCATCAATAAAACACATGCTGCTGGGCTTCAGCAAACTTGTTAACAAGCTAAGTAAATACTTCTGTAGGGGCCACTGTACCATGCGGTGCATGCACAGTGAATCATACCCAAGGTGCGGTCCTGGTCACCCCAGAGTTTGACAGATGTTACCAAGAGTGTGAATCCTGAATTATAAGGAATGAGTAACCCCTTGCAGAATAAAATTAGAGCTCTGAATAAGTGTGAAAAGTTGGTGAGGTAATAATTAGTCATAAACTTTTTAAGTCACAGACAAGTAAGGCCAAAGCAGTTTATTTAGAGAGACTACCTTCACAACCGCATGAATGAGAGATGAATACCTAATCATAACACAATAAGAAAGGGATTTAGGGGTGCATGGCAGAAGTCACTTTATTATTAGTACCTACCCAAGAGCTACAGTTTGGGGAATCAGGCTTCTGATTCCAAGATTTATATTCTTGGGTAAGTCCACATCTCTACCTCCTCTCCCCTGTGGATGTCTTGTCTCTTGAGAACAAAAAGTGATCACAGTCTCTGCCTTGTAGATTTGCTGTGAACAGGCCCTGAGGAAAATCCTTTGTAGCAATACTACTGGTTGCCTACCCAATGCGGTCTCCTACCTCCTGCTGGATGATGGATAATGTTCTCTAGGTGACTGGAAGGCCTCCTCCACAATGAGCCTGCCCCTCGCCAGCCTTGGTTCTGTTATTTCTGGAATCTCCCCTCCAGAGGCTTCTAGAGATGTGCAGTAACGAAGTCTTCTTATTTAAATTAGGGTTGTTCTCCTATTTATTGGACCCCAATTCCACACTGAAAGGGCCGTGAAGTGCCTGATACATAGAAGTCACTCCAAAGGGACATTATTCATAATTCTCGATCCGTTCCTAACTTCTCATGATTCCCTCGATGGCAGCCTTTGATGCCAGGAGCACTTCCTTTCCATGAAAGTTTCTTCTCTTTTGCCAGAGGCAACGCTACCTTCCAGTTTCTTCTCAAGTCTTAGACTGCTCTTTCTCAGCGTGGAGGACAGATTCGCTTGTGTTGCTTGCACCTTAGCCCACACGAATTCCCAGGGCCCCCTCCGTGACTGTTCTCAATTGCTGACGTTGTCCCGTTAAGGGCTTTGTGACTCTTAGATTCTCACCTGCAGTATCTTTCGACCATGACGGAAGGGACCCAGGGGCCTTCCTCACCGGGCCGTCCCAGCTGAATGCACCAGGTGCCCTTCCTCACCTGCTCCTGCCAGTCCTTCACCCCATCCAGGGGAATCACGTCTCCCCAGGGTTTCAAGCCAGAGAGCAACAGTCACCAGATATTCCTGTTCTCTCTCCCATCCCATAAACGATCAGTTTATTGCTTTAATATCCTCAAACCCGTTTCCTTCCTTTTATCTTCATGGCTCCCGGTGGCTCCGCATTTCTAACCTTCATTTCTAACCTGGATCATTGCCATGGTTTCGTTGCCCGGTGTTTACTCTCTGTTTTTCTCCCCCTCTGCTCCATCCTCTAGACGGGTAGCGCGACATTTCTAAAATATAAATCTCATCAAACCACCACCCTCGATGTTCTCAAGGTGGAAACATAGACTGCATAACAGGCAAGGCCTCTGGGTGCCTGAGCCGGGACGCTTTCACCCAGCGATATCTGAAGTCACCAGAGTGATTTAACGCACGCCAATGCCAGAAGCTCGCTCTGGAGGCTTTGACTCTGTCCGTAAAAGGCTCTCTGAGTGGTTCTAACACAACCAGGGTGAGGACTGCTGGCCACAGCTTAAGTATCCGCCATCAACACGGCAGTGGTTCCCATCTGGCACTTTGATGAATGGGTGATATTCTCTTAAACCTCGGCCTTTCGTGAATGTTAGAAAGGCCTCTCTTACTTCAGTTAACACTAGTCTCCAATGTCAGCTCCTCCCACCAGGAAGCTAGGTGGGCCTGAGCTGGGGGTGCCTCACCTGAATTTCCCACAATGCCAACTGCTCTCCGCTGGCCTGGAACCCAAGGTACAAAAATCTGCCTACCTTTCATTTAATTGTTGTGAGCTTCTTCAAGCCATTTATTTCTACATCTGAATCCTTTGAGTCAAGGATAGTTCCTGCAATAAATATAGGTGGATGAAAGGATGAATGGATCCTGTTTGATGAAACACACCATACTATGCACACACACACACACACACACACACACACACACATCGCTAATAATCACTAATCCTGTCTTACCCACTAACTAGCCAGGGAAACAGCCTGGAAGACCAGTAGCCCTGTCTCTTTGAATTTGGACTAAGCACACCAGGAGGGAGGGAAGGTTCATTCTAAGATGCGGTTGTAAAGTGGCCAGAGCTCGGTGTTGGGTCCCTTTTCTCTTCCTCGTTCTCGCTCGTTCCCGCTGAGGGAAGCCAGTTGCTGTGGAGTTGGCTGCCACGTGAAGAGGCTTTCCCGGCAAGGAACAGAGGCAGGCTATGGGAAACGGAGGCCCGCAAGGTCAGTCCGTGAGTCTGACAGCGGTTCCGAGGCAAACAAGGCTGGATTCAGTAGCATTGGGTTGTGAGTCCGACGGTCTTCAAGGAACTTATTCTGCCAATGGCCACCATCAAGCAGGGACACAGAGCCTGCCCCTTCAGCATTCAGCAAGGGCGTGACTGTGACCTCGTGACAGATGGATCTTAAGCCAAAGGCACCCAACTAAGCAAAGCCCTGGCTTTTGACCCACAGAAATTATGAGAAAACAAATGTTTCTTTGAAGCCACTGAGTTTTGGAATAATTTGTTACACAGCAATAGAGAGCAAATACTCTGCTTGTATGGTCTTAAGCAATGATTTAATATGTTAAGCTCTAGTTTCATCTGTGCAAATGAGAATGATACCACCCACTCACTCCTTTGGTGAAATTCAAATGATAGGATGCAAAGGGAAAGCGTCACGCAGTAATGTGCTACATAAAGCTAGATAGCCCATCCCTGGAAATATTATAAGGCATGTAGAGTACTTTTTTTTTCATTTTATGTGTTTTCTTTTCTTTTATTGTGAAAATGCTGTACAGAGGGGTTACAATTACATGGGCAAGATAATGAGTACATTTCTTATCAAGTATTGTAGCCTCGTCCTTTGTTTCCCCTTCCCATCCCATCCTCCGCCCCCCAACCCTCCTCTCCCCCTTTAGTTTATTACTAAGTATCATGGGATCTTCAAAATAACAATAGAAATAGGTGTGTTGCCTAGCTTCATTATAACCCAGTTGTGCATTTAATTAACGTGAAATTCCCATACACACTTCCCTTTTCATCTTATCAGCTGATAATTAACACCTGTAGTGGAAGCGACAGCACCCTCCACAGGTGATTTTGTTCTCTATTTATGTCAAATCTAAGCACTTCTCTTCTCCACTTGGTACCTATATCCAAAGCTTGAGCCACTGCCTGGTCCCTGGGCTATGAGAAAGATTGTGATCTCAGTGAGAGTCTCTCCCCCTCCCCCAAATCGTCTCCTGAGAATTCCACAAGCAATTCAGTGTGGACTCAGTTTCCAAGGAGCTACCATCGCAAAGCCTTGGAGGAACCAGGAACTATACATAAGTAAGTATTCTTCAGTCTTTAGGGGTAGAAAAATTAATTTTCAAAGAGCATCAAGAATTGATTTGTGTTCAAATTTATTACCAATGCTTTTGAACATGCTGTCTGTGACTAGAAGAAAAATAACAACACATGTTATTTGGCTACAAGTTGTAACCATTTATATAGTGTTTTCTATCTCACATAATTTCACAAGATCAATCATCCCTTTGAAAATCATATTTGGTCCCTATTATTTGTAAAGCACTAGGCTTTGTGTTGAATACAATGTAGGAGAAAACATTCCTCCTCCTCCTCCTCCTCCTCCTCCTCCTCCTCCTCCTCCTCCTCCTCCTCCTCCTCCTCCTCCTCTTCCTCCTCCTCCTCCTCTCCTTCTCCTTCTCCTTCTCCTTCTCCTTCTCCTTCTTCTTCTTCTTCTTCTTCCTCCTTCTCCTCTTTCTCTGTCATGTATGGTATAGCATAAAGGACCTTACCAGAAATAGTTTCTCAATCTTCAATTGTCCAGACTATAAAAGCACCATTCAAACAAATGTGTTTCCATTATAACTCAGCCACCCTGTGGTGTCTGTTGTAGCTGCATGAAATATACCAAGCCACATGGGAAGGAGCTTCTCAGGGCTGGTCCCGGGCTGAATGAACCCGTAATGCTGACAAGCCATCGAGCTCCAATCATTAGGCAGACTGGGCGGTGAGACATAGTCTAACTTCAGATGGCAGTCAGTCTTACGTGGGAAGTAGGCAGGACAGTAGCTGTGTGTGAACAGAGTGAGAGGCCTGCCCTTTGGTGTGTCTGTCTGTCTGTCTCAGCACCCTCTCTGGGTGATTTGATTGGGTGGTTCTTCCTCTTCTTCCCCCTCCCCCACTAGAGTCCAGGCTCTCCACCATTACAACTCCACTGTGCGTTCACACAGGCAAGCAGGGGGGACGGTGCTGACCGAGCTGCTTCACCTGCGCTCCTCGGGCGGACACTGCTGCACTTTCTGTGGGCAGTAAGTGAACTTTTCATATTCTCTGCCTTTCAGAGTCCTGCTTAATCTGAACCAATGAAGAATACTGAGGTTTTGAGGGTAACTTAGTTTTGAACCTGCTGCATCAACTCTGTTATAGCCGAAACGTCTTATTTATTTTTAAAAATGATTTAAAAACCTTCTATTAGTGTGAGTTCACTGTACAAAGGAGTTTCATTGTGATAGTTCTGTAGGTGCGTGGAAGAAACAAGTGAGCCCCTCACGCCAGCCAAGACAGGCCGTGGTTCATTTCTCCCTCTCTCAAGCGGGGCAGGCTCTCTCCACTCTACTCCAGACCCTGTGTCCTGGATGATGCTCGATCTCTTGCTCTTGAAAGATTCTCACATGTGGGCATCCAGAAGCAGAAACAAGCGTCAAGGGAGGAGCAGCACAGTCTTCAGAAGGGCTGAGGACACGCAGCCTTTTCCCTGCATCGATTTACAGAGGCTCCAAGAAGCAGGCAGCCCAGTTCTCCAGGCCTCCTTAAAGCTTGGGACTCTCGGTAGAGTTCAAGTCGCTCTCCTGGAGGCCGGCCCAGAGCAAAGCTCTGGCTTTGGGTTCTCTGGACCAGAGCCATGCTAACGGCATTTGCTACTGCCAGTATGTCAAGAAGAAACATGGAAAAAACCCGTCAGGCAGGAACACACACAAGCGTTTCTAGGATACCCCACCAGGGAATCTTCACCACTCACCCACAGCCAAGGGAACCCAGGCCCCCACCCCCTTCCCTTCCCTCTTGACTGGTTAACATCAGTATTGCAAAACCGCCAAGTGCTTCAAGAGACTGCAGAGCAGCAGCCCCAACAGGATCAGAGCTCATGAATCCAAGAGCTGGATCAGAATCTATTTTTCTGTGGGGCTTCCATGTTTTCATAAGCTTAGGAAAAACTTCTGCAGAGACAAATGTGACTTGGTGTTTGGTCTGCCCTGTTTTTTTTTTTTTTTAAAACCTTTTGGAGTTTAGGTGCAGAAATTGGCTTAATAGTTCTCTTCCTTCAACTCACGGCATGAAGTCTATTGCTTATTGTACTGTCTTTTTCCATTCATCTTCCGTTTCCCATAGTTATCTCTTATCAACCAGGAAGCACTCTTTCTAGGACGCTCAATGTATCTTATTAATAGTTTTACATGCATCTATGAAGCATGTATACTAGTATTTTAACTTGTTGAAAATCTGGTGTCTACTAACTTTAATTTTTTTCCATGTGAGTATTAAATGGCATATTTCCGTTAAATTTTTATGTATCTTGTTGCTAATAGGGTTAAGAATCTCTTTAATTTTGGTCATTCAGGTTTCTGCCTATTCCTACCCTTTATCCATGTTCTTGTTTCTCCATCAATGGTAAATAAGGACTTTCTTTTATAATCTCATTGATTTTAATATTCACTAGCATCTCCTCCTATTATGATTCATGTTAACTCTGTCTGTTGAGTCCATGTTGAAAAGAAGTCTCATGTTTATGTAGTCAGCTCCAATCAATTTTTTTTTTGCCTTATTCTTTGTGTAGTGTCTTATGTTAAAAAATACTTTATACCCTAAAGTCCCTGTAGTAGCTTTGAAGTTTTGCCTTTTACACTCAGGTCTTTAAGCCATATGACATCTCTATGGCAGGAAGTGGAATCTTCAGGTTTATTTTTCCATAGAGTGAAGAAGCTTTTCTGACCCATCTCTTCAACAGTTTACTCCTCACATTAACCTGACATCAAGATTCCTGCCATGAACACTGTACTCCATGTTTTATTTATCATTTATATACTACATTGTGTTTGGTAGGGACAGTTGCCCCTTTGCTCTGTGTGAGAATGTGTGTGTGTGTGTGTGCATGCATGCATGTGTGTGTGCATGCATGTGTGTGTGTGTGTGTGTGTGTGTGTGTGTATGTGTAATCAACTCTCTGTGAATCATTCCTCTTCAATATTCATTTTGGAATCAGTTTGCCAACTTTCTCAAAAATTTCTGCTGGAGTTCATACCAGAGCAAAATTAATATCTGATTAATTTAGGGAAGAAGTGACACATTTATAATATCAACCAGGTCCATTCACTATCAAGTTTGTGGTTGGTTTTTTTTTTATGGTCTGTGTATTCCCTACTATCACTATTTGCAGAAACATACAAGATTTTTTATGTCAGTATTTAATTTTTATTATCTTTCTTTTAGTATTGATAGTATGGATCTCATTTGAAAGACTGTTTTGTTCAGTACTAGTGGACTATCATTCTGTGGTATTGATGTCTATCTGACTCTGTTTATTAGCCATACAAGGAAGGCATATTAATTTTACTACTAAATCCCCTTGGATCTTGTCCACGCTGAGAGGTCCCTTAGCTGGAATGTTGCTTTTCACACTTTGTCATTACTATATGCACCTAAGTACTCTACATGTACTGCATCCTAAAAGCGTTCAAATTTGACTTTTTTATTATCCACACTTTACACATTTAAAAGAGGAGACCAACAAAGTCACATAGATTATGAGAAACCAAGCTGAGTCTACAGTCAAGCCCCGCTATGCGGGGTACTCTAGGAGCGGGCCCTGGATCATTCACCATGAGCTGAGTGAACCATATATTACTTATACATGCACACAATGTCAGTGTACAATGTGACCATTTTTGTAATTTTCCTTATGCTCTATATTCTGAGTATACTAATTTAATGCTAATTTAGTGTGTTATCTAACAGAATTATAATAAGTATATTTCTATTAGTTGTAGTAAGAATAGCATCTTGGAATTTTGACTAACAATCCAAAATTGCATCTTGGATTTTGGCTATAATCACGTGTAGTATCTGTTCTCCTCAGCTTAGTATTCGATATTTCTCTATCCAAAGGCAAAAAATAATTAATACTAGTTTCTATTAATAAGTGCAAAGTTGGGTGGCTGATAGCTCTCAGGTTTGTTTTTCATTTGATGTAATGGTATTTTTGCTATACTTTACAAAAGTAGACAATGAGTTGGTGACATTTTGAAGATACACAATTGGGCCTTTTACCGGAGACCATTTGAGAAGCACGGGTCTACTCTATAATTCCCTTCTTAACAACGAAATCTCTGGCTGATTTATTGCTTGAAGAAGTCATAACAAAAGTTATGACTCCATATATGTGAAGGTATCCAGTTGTCAAAGTTGTTTTAGTTGGGTTATTTGTATTTCTGAGGTGCTCCAAAGGAATGAGAATCGTCCTGACTCAAATGAAAGCTTCAGTTCCTTACGGAGCCCCGCGCAGAACCTGTCTGCTATTTCAGGAGTCAGTGGCACACAGGTCTAAAAGGCGAGAGTGTGTTCCTGACCCTGAGCTTCTCCTTTAAAAAGCCCCCATCTTTGGTGTTTTGTAGCCACAGAAAATGGAATGATACACATGACAACTCCTAATCTAAATGACTGCTTAAGGAGAGAATAATTTGAATCTATTTTCATTTGTGAAATTTCCATTTTGATAGCAGATAATAGAAATATTCCCCAAAGTGGTTCGAATTACTCAGGTCTAAGTCTATAAATGAGAGCACCCCCAAAAACACTTAGTAAACAACCACAGCCGTCTTTTCAGATTCGAGAGATTTCAGAGCCGAGACTCAGCACAGGCTGAGCTAAGTCACTGTAAACCCCAGCACATGAGCTGCTGCGTGTGGAGTAGATGTGAATGACTGTAACCTGAGTGGCCCAGCTCACCTGAGCCTTTCACTGCCCCATGAGGCTTTCTCCCTCCCAACGCCACCAGCAGGAAGCCGCTTTCTCTTCCTAGGAACTACAGGCAGCATCCTATCAAGAAAGAAAAGTGTGATCTATGAACTTCCGGAGGGTACAGAAGCAAGAATGGCTGTGGGGGGAATAAACAGGCCGTGAGAAGGGTAAATGCAAGCCACATCTAGAGAGGCATACCACTGTGTGCCGCTCCTTCCGCTTCATCTCCCGCGTCCTCTCCACCGCCACCCCTTTTCCCCTGAGAGATTGCTTTCTGCCATGGGAATAGGAAAGTGGTGAATTCCAAGATGAATTTATATTTTGTATCTTGGAAGAGGACATCAGAACTGTCATACTCGACTATGTCTTTGACATACTCATTAGAAAACATGTCAGCTTGCCTTTGGAACAATTCACTTTATGTTAAGGTCACCTCTGTGGATGCAATTTTTTTGGTCAGTGGTGGGGCTTGAACTCTGGGCCTGGGCGCTGTCCCTCAGCTCTTCAGCTCAAGGTGAGCACTCTACCACTTGAGCCACAGCGCCACTTCCAGTTTTCTGCGTGGTTTATTGGAGGTAAGAGTCTCACGGACTTTCCTGCCCAAGCTGGCTTTGAAGCAAATCCTTAGATCTCAGCCTCCTGAGAAGCTAGGATTACAGGCGTGAGCCAGCGCTGCCTGGTTTATAGATGCAATTTTTATCTTTTGTGGGAGAAATAAAAATTTACCAGTCAATATCTGCAGAAGAAAACTGGCAGTTTTTAATAATTTCTCAGTGAAGTGAACAATATTTTCCAAACTTGGCATTTTCTCAGATTATCTCACCAAGTGACCACAGGTAAAATCTTATTCATAACAAGAAAGAATTCTTTCACATTTAGTATATACTACATATTTGTCCTATGCTGGCATACTGGAATAAGGAATACTTAATGAAGCACGTGTATACTCTAGGGTTGGTAACAAATCCAGATATTTGGCATTAAGGACAGAGAGAGAAAGAGCTCTCAGAGTGTGGCTAGTAGTAGGAGCAGAGATCCTGCTAAACCAGTGACCATCACCTTGACTGTTTTCCTGCCCTTTCTGTGCTGTTCTACTTATTAACTTCCGTTGTCACTTTCTCACCCAGAGCACCCCTCAAATCTGCACCTGCCGACTGAGGAATTTCTTCAATGGGGAGGAAAGGCTCCTTCATGACTCCTAAATCACACTACTCCAACGCATGCAACTTCCTTCTCCTCCCTTCACTACCCAGCTGCTCAGAGCTCTTCCTCGGGAGCTCGGGCCCAGCTCCCGCACCAGTCTTGAACCTCATGGGCTCCGTAAACATCTAGACCAGCAAAGGCAGCATAAGCAGTTCAAAGTGGGCCTCGGGGAAGCCGCTGCTGGGCGGGGGAATCCAAGCGGAGACGATGGGTAGAGCTGGGATGACAGCGCTGGAGACTGAGTGCTTGCTAGAGAGAAGGTGAAGACAATTTCATTTTTCTTTCATTTTTCTTCCCTTTGGTTTATCCTTTGTTGTCCTTTTTTTGGTACCCTGTATCTTGTATATACTTTTCTCTGATTTGGGGAAGGGAAGGGGAATCACAGAACAGTGAGACAAAGGACAAAGTGTGAACTAATGCAACAGCCATACAGGACAGAAGGTTAGGAATGGACTTTATGACTTGGGGGGAGGAGAGAGGGAGGGGAGTGGGAGGAAATGAGGGAGGGGTAACAATGGTTGACAAGAAATGTACTCAATACCTTACCTATGTAACTGTGACCCCTCTGGACATCACCCTTACAATAAAATGAAATAAAATTATAAAAAGAAAAAGAAATAAAGGTAAATGCATCAAAGCAAGCAAGGAAGGAAGGATGGAAGGAAGGAGGAAGGGAAAGAGGAGAAAGAAAGAAAGAAAGAAAGAAAGAAAGAAAGAAAGAAAGAAAGAAAGAAAGAAAGAAAGAAAGAAAGAAAGGTGAAGAGATTGTAAACTATCCACTCTGTATGTTTCCTGTATCTCTGATCAAGATTCTCTTACATGTTCAACCACTTTGGAAAGCAGTATGGAGGTTCCTCAAAAGACTTCACATAGAGCTCCCCTATGACCCAGAAATCCCACTTTGGGGCATTTACCCAAATGTTTACAAACAAGACCACACTAAAGCTACCAGCACAACTATGTTTATTGCAGCATTATTTACCATAACTAAGATATGGAACCAGCCTAGATGCCCCTCAGTAGATGAATGGATCAAGAAAATATGGTATATATACACAATGGAATTCTATGCCTCCATCAGAAAGAATGACATTTCCCCATTTGTTAGGAAATGGAAAAACTTGGAAAAAATTATATTAAGTGAAGTAAGCCAGGCCCAAAGAAACATAGGTCCCATGGTTTCCCTTATTTGCAATATCTAGTATATGTATGAGTCAAGCGGAAAAGGTCAAATAATGTGATGGTAGGAAAATGAATCCTTAGATATGTATTTTAATGTTTTTTTCCTTTCATGCATTTGTTTCTAACGCCTTTATAAGATTATCTCTTTGTAGCTTTGTATGTCCCTCCCCCACAGTATAACCCCTGCTTTCACTATATTTGATGTCAGTATAACTTGTGGAGGAGATGGGGAAAAACAAGTCGTTTAAGGATACAGGTGGACCTGTTGCAACAATGAGAAGTACAAGTTGTCATGTCGAAAATGAGCTTTACAATGTTGGGGGGGGGAATCGGGGAGGATTGAGTAGGGGGGTGGAGGGGGGAGGCTGGGAAGGGATGTGAAGGGTAAACAAAGGAGGAGGCTGCAATGCTTGATAAGAAATGTATGCATTAACCTGCCCATGTAATTGTAACCCCTCTGTACAGTGTGTTCACAAAAAATAAAAATAAAAATAAAATAAATAAAATAAAATAAAAAAGATTCTCTTACATATATAAGTTGGTTCTGGAATAGGAATGGGAAGTACACAGAGGGAAAGATTAGTGGGTGGCGGAGGTTTGACCCAAATTTGAGGGCATTATTTATGTCATTTGCAGCTACTTAACATACTTGGACTACTAGACAAAGGTCATGACTGCGTATTCCTCCTGTTAACCTCTACTCCCTGAATAGTTTTTCCATGAAGAAAAAGACCAGCCTAGCAATTAAGAGCTCACTGGGTAAAAGTGTGCTTTCTTTTTGCTATAGTAGGAAGTGCTTTTCTCAGGGATATAAAAGTAACTATGAATTTCATCCCTGTATAGAATTTTTGCAGTTGTGCTCTTCGAGGGAGATAACACAAGATCTTTTAAAATTTGCTTATTTAGGCTAGGAATAGACCGACCAGATATTTAAAGGAGGAGAAAAAGGTCAGACAATCATTTATTGAGATCACTCTGTAATAATTACTATCGGGGATATGTAAATGTGTATGAATATGAATGTGCAAACACAAAGAGTCACGGAGCTGTGAGCTGCTGAACAAAAACACCTCACCTCTTTGCTTCTGACCCTTTGCACTACACTCAGCCCGGGGAGGAGTGGGAGGGTCTTGTTTCTCAATCTCAGGACTGGTCCTCCCACACACCCCACCCTTCCAGCTGACAGCGCAAGTAGGCCGGGTCTCCTCACGTAGGAGGAAGCATCCTGAGAAAGTAAGACAGCATGCTTGACAGATTGCAAAATATCACCAGTGTAGAATGGAATGTTGATTTCCCCACAGGATCTAAAATTCTCTGACAGTTGCTCTGCCTGCTCCCCCTGTCCCATCATTGTGAAATCATTACTTTTATTCTATGACTCGTGCCTTGAGCCTTGTATGTGAAGGGAGAACAAAGAAGAGTTCTTT
This sequence comes from Dipodomys merriami, assembly GCF_024711535.1. NCBI lineage: Eukaryota > Metazoa > Chordata > Mammalia > Rodentia > Heteromyidae > Dipodomys > Dipodomys merriami. The sequence goes on along the minus strand of NW_027206313.1, from coordinate 2,376,404 downwards.
TTGTGAATTTATCTCTTAGTACTAAGTGTAGTCGTAAGTCCAACATGTTCTTCTCTTAGAAAGGAGGGGGAAAGCTTAATAGAAATTAAAAAAAAAAACATTTTGACTACTTCCAAAATACTCCAGGAGCCACATCACCTGTGAAATGCCACCAGTCCCGCCTCCATTGATGGCTGTCAATTGGCTGCTATACGTGGTGGTACATGCCTGTAATCCCAGCACTTGAGAGAATGAATCAGGAAGATAGAGAGTTTGGGCTAACTGGGGCTATCTAGTATGACTGACTCAAAAAATAAATAAAAAGTTGCCCACTGGCAAAGGAAACCGTCACCTGTCTGGGACAGTCCCTGAGTCCTGGCGTATAACTCTGTCATCAAAAGCCTCCTTTGGATTTCTTATTAGTACAGACCTCTCCTAAAGATCTCTCCTTTTATATAGCTACTCCTGTTAGTGAGAACTTGTTTCAAGTTTGTAGCTTGTATTCTCTGTCATATTTTGCATACCAGGAATGCATGCTGGTTATTTACAGCCAGTCTAGACTGGTGGAGCCATTCAACAATTCAGTCCACAGGTATTGATTAAAATCACAGATTATGCACTTCTTTAAGAACTCAAAAATTGTATATTAGACTTGGAAAAAAATTATACTCGTGATTGTGGCCCATCATTGGCCATTGGGCTAATTAATCCCACTGGGTTATATATTTTAAATTAAAAGGATTTTCTTATACACACACACACACACACACACACACACACACACACACATACACACACGCACACAAAACAACAAATAGAACTATGCTTACAAAAACTGAATAATACAATCATTCTCTTCATAATTCTCAAAGTCAAATAGGAAAGACATGACAAAGTGTTGTTGGTGACAATACGAAAAAGTATATCGAGGACATGGCAGATACAAAGAGGTGTTGTTCTGGGAGGATCTCTAGAGATGAGGCTTCAGTGATGAGCAATCTTCCAGGACCTAAAGGCCACACTTCCAGAAAAACTGCTTGCAAAATTTCAAATAATACTCTAGGGAAGTAGAAACCCTGGCTAGGTCAGTCCTAGCTCCAGTACTGCCTTTTAACTAACACCACTGATGTATTCAATCCAGGGTCCATATGAGAGTGAGACAAGAGGCAAAATGGGCACAAAAAGTGAGCAGAATTGCTGCTCAAGCTGACTGCCCTGTGCTGATCTTGAAAGTGGTCCCTTCCTGTGTCCCTATGTCCATCATGGTACTTAGCACGCTTCCTGCAGCAGCCTGTTTCCTGCATAGTCTACAACCACTTTTGACCTTATAAACCTTTGTAACTTCTGGGGCTCATGTACAGTATGGTGCACAGAAAGACTCAACAAATTGTAGTATCTTTTTGAAAACTTTTTGAAAATAAGCAAGTTTGTAGTCAAATCCACCACATCCTCGAGGGACGAAGCTTTCCCAACAACCTTCTTCTTGGCTCCCATCTCCCTCCTACCAAGTCTGGGCAGAGTTCCTGCTCCTGAGGCTTCACAGCAGGCCCTGCGGCAGTCAGCACCTCTGGAACTTTTCTCCCCTCCCTCGCCTGTTCCCGCAGTTTTGTCTGGAGTGAACATTGAAGCGTTCTGTCTTCCAGTCCTCTACATCACACAATCCTTTCCGGCCAGCCCACTGCTAACCCCTCCAGTTACATTCTCACTTTTAGATACAGTCTTTTTCATTTTTAGAAATTCCATTTGGTTCTTTTGAAAATATCTTTTATTTATCTCCTCACTATGCTTGCCTTTTTCTGTGCATCTTTGAACATATGGGGCATATTTATAGAAGTCCTTTCGATGTCCTCATTCACTAATTTCACCATCTCTGCGATTTCTGGGTCTCATTTGACTAACTGATGCCGCTCCTCGTCACAGGTCTTATTTGCTTACTCGACATAGTCAGAAACAAAGTCTATCCTCATGTATTCTTTTTTTATGAACTTGAACTCTGGGCCTGGACTCTATCCCTGAGCCTCTTTGTGCTCAAGGCTTGACTGCTCTTCCACTTGAGCCATAGCCCACTTCTGGCTTTTTCTGAGTAGTTTACTGGAGATAAGTACTTTCCTGTTAGTCTTCTGAGTAGCTAGGATTACAGGAGTAAGCCACCACACCTTCAGGTGTTCTTCATAGGTTTTTTTCAAGCTTATTCTGTTAAATCAATCTGACTATCCCCAGATGCAGACCTGTCCACTCAACTCTACCAAGTGAGTCCTTTCCCCAACTCTCTTCTCTCCGAGGACCAGGAGGAGAGGTAGAATTGCTTTGCCACACTTGCTTCTTGGCTGCTGCTCATCTATCTGCCTTTTCTTTCTGATGTACCTGGTGTATAGTTCCGGTGCTCACTCCTTTGCTCTCTGATGTGTCTTTCTGCTCCTGGGGCTCCACATCTTCCTACTCTGAAGATCTTTCCTTTTCCTTTGTACTTTTTCCTCTGCTGTCTGGGCAGCATCCATTTTTACAGTCCCTTCAGAGCCTAGGCCTCTGCTTCCTCCCCCTGCAGCCCTGGGGTACACGCAACTGAAAGTTTGGCCCAGGACACTTTTAATTCTTCTGTGCTCTACTCTCTGAGTTCTCTACATATTTGTAGCCTAATTCTTCTTTTCTTAAACTCTAAGTTCATCCCATACTCTTTTACTCTCAGAAAAATTACCTTTCTTCTTGTTGTCATGTCCAAAGTCAAGTCCCAAATCTCAAGTATCCTGAACTCCAACTCCTAATCAATATTATTTTACTAGTATTTGTATTAAAATTATAAACATCATTAGTATGTTCTTCCCTCCATTCTATCCTGGGGACAGGTGACCCTTCCTGGTCATTTCTTCTGTCTGTGCCCTTGAGTCTGTGGTCATGCGTGCTGAGCGAGGCCCCCACCGCCCTGCTCCTTCCCTTTCATACTTTTGAGAGGTTCGTGGCCACTGGCACCCCTCATTTGAGAACTGTCTGTTGTGTTTGTGCACACACGCATTGATTGGATTATTTATTAAATTCCTCGGGAGCTTCTTTCTCAGTGTATTAATAACAACTATCATCAAATCTGTCTTCTTATGTGTCTGACGTTTCACTTTTCCTCACTCCCTCGGGCACTGGCTAGCCATTCGAGTCCAGCAAAGCAACAGGGAAACTGTCAATTCTAGCCATGGCACACTAGCTGGTTGGACCAATCTTTCCATAAAGTACTACTACAAGTACTCTAGATAATTTTCTTAAATAAAGAGTTCAAAAGATTTAGAGCTCTCATGATCCCTGAGATATGAAGTCTCATGATCCCTGAGATACGGGTCTATGTTTCACTTTCTTTCCCTGAGGGAATCTTCTAATTCTAAAATAATAGCTGAAAGACTGAGTAGCAATAAGAACCAACCTAGTGAAAGGATTACAATCCTAGAGGATTCTAATTAGACTCCTGAACTCCTGAACTCTAATTAGACCGGACCTCTTGAAGGTACTAAATACTTTAGTTCAGGATTGAATTAAGGTGATCTATTTCTTATTTAATTACTCGCCATAAGTAAATATAGCTCTGTTCTAGGAAGATACAACATCTCCTAGGAACTAGGCACCTGCCAGAATTCTCGGGGTCAGCATCCTGGTGGGTCAGCATCTCCAGTCTGGCTAATTCAGGAGCCTGACTGATCTCCACTCCTTCAGTCCCGCTGCCTTTCCATCCCCTCAGCACTGCACCTGGCACATCCTTAAAAAAATACACAAATACTCTATCACTATTTTTCTCAAATACTTTTCTAATGTTGATTAATGTTTCTAAAGTGATATTGAAGTTAATAGACTATAACATCCAGTCTTTAGCGGTTAGCAATAGTATGCCTGACCAGATGTCTACCTTTTTACTTGATCATTTTTCCCTTCCTTTGTCTCTCCCCCCTTCCCCCACCCCCACCCCCTGCCGCCCCATGGCTTAGAAGTATCTGCCAAGGAATCCTTTGTTCAAGGCTTGGGCCTAGTGGGAGATGGTGGAACCTTTGGTTGGTAGGACATAGTGGAGGAAGTCAGGTCACTGGCGTGTGTCCTTGGACTTGGTATATTATGACTGTGGCCTTTCTTCTCTCTCTGTTCCTGGACCATAATGAAGCGAGCACAGCTCCTCCACTGAGCACTGAGTTCCAAATGATGGGGTCAAATAACCGTGGACTGCAATCTCTGAAGCCAGGAGCCAAACTAAACCTTGCCTGCTTTGCAAACTGCTCATTGCAGGTACTTTTTTATGCCAGTAACAGGAAGCTGATCATCACACTCTGACTTATAGGCAAACAGGATGAATATGAGACCACAGGGCCCCCTCCAGCCTCTGGGTGCACCCTTTGTTCTCTGGTTGGACGGAATATCCATGCCATCTCCTCCACCCCGAGCTGCCCTTCCCGTCCTTGCGCCAGGTTGGGAGCTCCGGCCGTGCGTCACACATGCCTCTGTGCTCCGCTGCTTGTGACATTAGGCTTACTTTGCTATTTTGCTTATTTAGCTTTATTTTTAATTTTTAATTTTACTTCATTGTAAAGATGCTGTACAGAGGGGTTACAGTTACATGAGTAAGGCAATGAGTCCATGTCTCGTCAATCATTGTTACCCCCACCATTTTTGAATACCATTTTTTACTCTTTAACCTCTACTATTTATCTTTTCTCCAGGATACATATGGTCTATAGTGGTGAAAGGGAGAAGCATTACCCTCATAAGTTCCAGAAATCTCTTTCTGAGGTCTGAGAATGCCATTTTCCTGTATGCTTCCTCTTACTTGAGTCGAGTTTTCCATCTAATCCTCTCAACGATCATTTCCAAATTAATCTCCAACACAGTTCTTTTGAAGCAAGTATTTACTGTCAATTCCATGCTCACAAACTCACTTCACAGTGCATACTCAAAACTTAAATTTACAGTCTGACTATTGAAATTTATCTTCACAGACCTCTGAACTGCTCAAAATGGAGAGAGATTATCTGTGACCTGCCAACCCAGATGCTTCTTCACGACTGAAAGTTCCCCAGCTGTAGGTCTCGCTGGCAGATAGCTCCAATCACCAGGCTTCTTCAGAGCCTCCTGCGCTGAGAGGAACTGCCACGTCAAAGGCCTTGCCTTTTACCTAACGCAGCCTTCGTTCGATGAATGAGGGACACAGAGTATGCCATGCCGGCCCCTTCCCTAGCTCTGTGCTACTCAGAAGTGCCGTCCAGCTTCGCGGCTCACCTACGGTTGACTGACACTTCACTGGGTGGCCTGAGGGACCAACTTCTGCTAAATTCTGCCCCTTTTTCTTTCTTTTGCTTTCATTTCTCTTCCCTTTCCTGCTGCCTTTTCTTCCTTATCCCTCCCTTTGTCTTCCCTTCCTTTCTTCAGATACTTTCAGGAGTCCCTCATGAAGCTCTTGTACCATATTTTATGCTCAGTCTTGGTTTTTTTTTCTCCCCTGGAAAAATCCAGTCTGAAATGGTATCTAGACATCTCAAGCGTACTTGTTTTCCTCATTCCATTAAATATTACGCTCCAGATGCTAAACGTTATGGAATCTACAAGTCGTTTGCCCTGCCACTCTTACGGATACTACCGGGCTTTTAACTCGCACCTGTTCTCCGCAGCTCTGCAGTCGCCAGCTGCTCTGCTTGCTCAGCTCTGCCCAACTCCGATCCCTTGCTCCACATCGCCGAACCTTTACTTCACAGAGAACCTCAATGGCTCTCCATGGCTGGTATTCACTTATACATTCAGGTGGTCAATCCACATTTACTCAAAAGCCATCATGTTTCCCAGTATGGGACATGTTCTGGGAATACAGAGTTGAACTACACAGAGTCCCTGTGCTCACAGAGCTCATAACTAAGAAAACATGATAAACAAAGGTGTGTGAGGGGAACAAATAGAAGCACAAAGCACCCATAGTCTGGAAAAGGGGAGAGGCGCGAACAAATGACCATTTATGTAAACTGAAATGACAGGTAGGATCAGCTCCACAAGAGAAAGGTTCATTATGTTACAGACACTTGTAAGGGCTGTGGGGGTGGGGCAGGTGAGTAAATGTAAATGCTTGGGCTCGGAGCAGAAAACTCCTCCCACTCTGACCTGGTTTCCCTGTGCAGTTTCATCTTCCATCGTCCCAGCATCCCCTCCCCGCTACACCATCCCCCACTCAAGTGTTACAGGGGTTCCGTGCTCCTCTGCTATTCCCATGGCTTCGTTTTTCCATGTTACCCATGCTGTGATTTCCTCTCTCACCCTGTCCAACCAAGTTCTCCATGAAGCTCTCTCTTTTTGTATATGCTTTTTTTATTGTGAAAATGCTGTGCAGAGGGGTCACAGTTACATGAGCAAGGTAATGAATCCATTTCCTATCAAGCATTGTTGCCTCCTCCTTTGTTTTCCCCCCACCCTCCCTTCCCTACATCCCATCTCTACAACTACCCCCCCCACTACCTACCTAAATTGTAAAGTTCATTTTTCAACATAGTGTCTTGTACATCTCATTGTTACAATGGGTCAACCTGTATCCCTATTTCAACATTACTATCCTTAAAAAAATCAATCCGGGTGCCTGTGGCTCACAGATGTAATCCTAGCTACTCAGGAGGCTGAGATCTGAGGATTGCAGCTGAAAGCCAGCCGGGGAAGAAAAGTCCTTGAGATTCTTATCTCCAATAAACTACTCAGAAAAAGCTAGAAGTGGTACTGTGGCTCAAATGGTAGAGCACTCAAGCCTTGAACACAAGCAGGTTCAGGGACAGCACCCAGGCCCAGAGTTCAAGCCCAAGGCCAGGATAAAAATATCAGAATAGCCATTGGTTTCCCTAGTGGACATTTCCTAATTCCTCAGTATGATTCTGATGTGGTTTTTCTGTTGTTCCTTATATTCATGCTCCAGATTCACAATTTTAGCAACTTTGACCTAACACTGGTTCTTTGTGTTATAACTTTCAACTTAGTCTACTTTCCTTGATATAAGGAGTCATATTTGAATATTTGAATGGAGTCATATTGAATGAGCGGATGGATGGAATTTGCATGAATATATAGCCTTACATTTATCTTTATAAACTTAATGTAAAAGGGGGTGATATCAATAAGAAGCATTACAGTTATAAAGTGATATGTTGAATGGCAACTCCATTGTACAACTATTTATAGATGATAAAAAGGTAGTTAAAACAAGCTAGAATGCAAATGTTAATAGTAACTTAGTTCTGCAACAAGTTTGATAAATAAAAATCTTTACATAAGCAGATTTCTGATATGCTTTAAGCTTTTAGTTGAGAAGTAGCGTGTAGGAGATTGAGTTCAGTTATCTAGATGATCAAAAGAGCTATGGCATACACTTCCTGTCTGATGGCTTTGGTCACTTCATCCAGGCCTGCATGCTGATTATCTCCACTTCTGGGAAGTAGACCAGCTGCAGTTAAACCAGGGATTTGGGAAGTAGAGCCAAGGTTCAAATAGCATTTCATGCTTCTGTGTTCCATGGAGCACAACTTAATGGGATCCCAGCTGTTACAGTTCATCCACAAAATGATGTTAGTTCTGACTGGGAAAGAAAGATCATCTATGCGCCATTTGTTTTTTAATAGGAAAGCAATTTAACAACAGATAGGATTTTCTGGATCACCTTGTCAAACTAAATGTAAATAAATCCTAAGTCTAGATGAAATGGATGCAAGAAGTTAGAAGGAAGGACCACAAAGATCATGGCATTACAAAGCGTGACCATTCTCTAAAACTTATCAGTAACCCTTGGACATTATATCCCAGACTATGAACACAACTCCATCTATGGGACACTTCCCTACAAGCTTGGAGAGTTGCCTTGCTTTCATATTGAGCAAAGATATGGAATTGTGCTAAGTGAAGGAAACCTTGTGTACTTAAATGTAAATGAGCATAACTTTCTGAGAGAAAGGTGGTTGTTATCTACTGTGAAAACCCTAGCTGAGTTTATTTCTTGGCTTTCACCTTTCGCCCTTTTGCCTACCCTTCCTTCCTTCCTTCCTTCCTTCCTTCCTTCCTTCCTTCCTTCCTTCCTTCTTTCCTTCCTTCCCTCCTCCCTCTCTCCCTCCTTCCCTCCCTCCTCTCCTTCTCTCTCCTTCCTTCCTTCCTTCCTTCTTTCCTTCCTTCCTTTCTTTCTTTCTTTCTCTTTTTCTTCCTTTCTCCTGTTCTTTCTTTCTTTATCTTTATCTTCAGGAAGGTGCGGGGTAGGGAACAGCACTCGAGGAAAACAAGGTGAAAATGCAGTAATGGAGCTCCCTGGATATTGATGAAAATGAATTATACAACCCGTGAGTGGGTGGGGACAGGAAGGAGGGACTGGGAGAGAATGAGGGAACAGAAGACACTGTAGGAAAGGAAATACTCATTATGTAGCTCATGTAATTGTGATCCCTTTGTACATCACCTGTATAATAACAATAAGGTAAATTAACGTTTAAAAAAAGAAAGAAAACGCTGGGAATTCACTGCCAACACCTCCTTCCTGCTGTACGCGGGGCCATGCGGCCAGTGACTTCTGGCAGCAGTCTTAACCGCATCCCTGGGTAATATTAAAACTAGGTCCTTTGGTGACATGATACAGTCACTAAGTTAAACCTCATCAGAAGCCAACACATTTCTGGGATTTTCCACTTAGTGATCCAATATATTGTCCTTATTTTTAAGCCAGTTTGAAATGTTATTTTATTCTTTTTTTTACCATTTACAACCAGAAGAGTCCTAATAGATACAATCTACTGAAATCATCCCATGGTTTCCTCTGCTAATAAAGCCAAAATGATGCCCAAAAGGGAAACACACTTACTGAAGATCAAACAGATTCATAGCTGCAGATTTGCTAATAGAAGACAAGCTTCCTCCTGCCTGTCTGTGCTTTTCTTCTTCTTCTTTCTTCCCTAGACT